>NC_069396.1:6662500-7407500 GCF_027475565.1 Acinonyx jubatus
GGACAGAGGATCTGAAGCAGGCTCTATGCTGACAGCAGAGAGTGGGGCCCCGACGTGGGGCTCAAACTCACATACCGTGAGATCATGACCTAAGCTGAAGTTGGACACCCAACAACTGAGCCACCCAGCCTCCTCCCAAGCCCGTATTCTAAACCATAACACAGGGAAAGATGAGTTCTTTTCTGAGGAAGATCCCGCCCCCAACCCTCCGGGGCTCAGGTGTCACCCTGAGTCCTTTGGGATTCTTCCTCTTAGAAGCGTCCCTGCAAGGACCCCAGCCTTGAAACCCTTACAGGCAGGAGAGGCTCTGACAGCTCCTGGTCTATCCAACACCAGGCAAGGGGCAGCTGGGTGGCTCAGGCAGTTAAGCGTCTGACTCTTGATTTCAGCCCAGGTCATGATCTCAAGGTTGTGAGATTGAGCCCCGCGTCAGGCTCCATGCTTAGCATGGAGCCTGCTTGGGATTCAGTCTCTCCCTCTCTCTCTGCCCCTCCCCCGCTCATGGTCTGTCTGTCTGTCTCTCTCCCCCACTGCACACACACACACACACACACACACACACACCAAAATAAATAAATACACATAAAACAACCCCAAAACCCAGTCCAGGGCTTGGCATCCGTTATCTCAGAGATGCCTCGTGTAGCCCTAGGAGGTAAGTGGTCACTGTTCCCAGCCCACCCATTTTTCAGAGGAGGAAACAGAGGCTCCAGCAGGTTGGGTGTGCTGGAGGTCTGAGCCAGGCCCATCCAGCTCTGGAGCCAGGGTTCCCAAACACCACCCACAGCGGCTCCCACACAGAGGCACTGGCACACAGTGACCTACCAACTCCACTCTGCCAGCAGAAAATGGAGCCCTGCCAAGGTCAATCCCAGGGTAGAAGCACCTGATTTGGAGGGAGAACAGACCAGAACCTCCTTACAAAGTATTTATTAGGTGCCAGAGATGACTTCACCGTCTCCTCTCTCTTCCTGCCAACCTTGGGAACAAACCCCCATTTTCCAGAGTTGGCTTAGGAAACTGAAGTCATTCCCTCGGCCACCTGCCTGGGCCTTGATGCCAAAGGCAGCAGGGCGGTGACGCACAGGCGTCTCACAGAGAGCCGAAAGCCGTGGGCAAGGTGGCCGTGCCCTTTCCCCTTCCTTTTTCCATTTTCGACAGAGCTGTTACCACAACGGCCTCTCGGAAAACCCTGGGATGACCAGGTTAGAATCCGGCTAAAGGTGGATCCTTTCTCTGTAACCAAGTCTCAGCAGGTAGACAGAGATGCCACAAGTATTGAGAGCTCCCGCTGCCAGAGTCAGTCATTAGATAAGAGAGGCAGAAATACCTTTCCATCTTGTTAATGATCAACAGGACCGGCCGGGGGGGTTTCCAGACGCTGCCCCTCAGCGCGAGGCCCTCCCGCTTCACCAGCAGAAACTGGGTCATGTTGGCCAGCACACTGGCTCAGGACCCTCGCCACAGCCTGACAGGGCCGCAGTCAAGGGGAAGGGATTCAGAGGGACACGGACAGACGGCCAGAGAAGGCCCTGGTCTCCCAGAAGCCTCTCCAGATGGGTGCCCCAGGGTGAATGCCCCGCACACCCACACTGGCCCCCTTGGCCTAGAAAGCCTTCCTTGGAGACACAAAGCCCTCGTTCTTTCAAGCGAGGATTTCATCCTGAGCCCGTGAGCCTTCATGGGGTCCCCGAACCCCAAACATGGGGCCTCCGTGCCGCATGCTTTTGGCAGGATTCAGCAGTCTCTCCAAGGAATCCAACAGTAGGAGCAAAGGGCACTCATCTCGGCTCAAGGCTCCCCTCTCCGGGGAAGGCCTCCCTTCCTCTTCTCAACTTCCTCTTTCCTCTGGCTCTCATATCTACTGTAATTACTTGTCTCCCTGCCTTGGTGCCGTGGCCCCAGCACCATGCGAGCTGGGTATGCAAGGAGCCACGCAGTTAGTCGGGGGTGTGCTGGTTCCTCCAGCAAGGCAACACCTTCCTACTCTCACCCTGCTCCCTGCGGGCACGATCCCCCCCCCCCCCCTCCACCGTCAGACCCAAGGCAGGAGGGCTGGCCTATCTCACTCTTCGGCTTTGCAGGAACGGGTCTGGCCCTCGCTAGGCCTCCAGGCAACTCACATCAGACTGCTCCCAGAAGTTTAACTAAAATGCCAAATTGTGTTCGAGAAGGAACACAAGAGCAGGTGCTAAGAGATCTGCCTTTACTCCTCTGTGGTCTGACCTGAGGATTATTCCAAGAAAGGGGCTACCGTGCAGAGCGGAGACTGAGAGAGGGATGCTGACTGTGTCCATGGCCACGATAATAATGGTTAATATCCCCCAAGCGTTCGCACCATCAGGCATGGGGAGAAAGCTTTACATCCTTTTCCTCACTTGGGTGCCCCATCACCACGATATTGTTATTATTACTCCCATTTCACAGAGAAGACTGAGGTCAAAAGGCTATCAAGCCTGCAGCTGCCACCAGGCTCCAAGCTCCCAGCCCCATGGTGGGGCCTGAGGGGTTCCAGCAAGAAGAGGCCCCACCAGAGTCGATACCTTCTGCTGGGGAAGGGCCCTGCTGCCCCTGCTTCGCCTCTGCAAATGAGTCTTCACTGTGGTTAGCAAGCCAGCCCTTCATTTCCCCACTAGGCTCAGTTTTGCAAACCAAGGTCAGGGGTTGGGGTGGGGGGGCGGTGGCGGGTGGTGGCAGTTCCTGTTACAGCGAGCAAGAAGGTGACAGGCTTCCTTCCCTTTCAGAGAAGGCAGGATCGGGGCAAGAGGGCTCCCCCTCCCCACCAGGCTGGTCTGCCCCAAGTCCCCTCGGTCCAAGAATCCAAGTCCAGCCCAGGGGACATGAACACTAGTCTGACTCCACAACCTGGGCCCGAAACCCACAACCTGACTTGCCCTTGACAAGAATTATTTGCCGGGGACTGGCCCTGGGCTCCAACCACGAGTCAGGCAGAGGGTCCGAATCCCAGCCCTACCATGTCACGGCCACAGAACCTCTGGCTTCCATTTATCCCCTGAAGATGGGCACCCGAGACATAGGGCCAGGCTCATGGGGCAGATGGGAGGATTTCCGGGGACAACAGCTCACATCAAGGAGCTCAGAGAGTGCATTACACAAAGCTGTGCTACATGCTTACTGCCATCACCCACAGACAATGGGGAACGCCCATCCACCCGTTCACCCAGCAAAGAGCTGCTGAGGGCCCATTTACCTGGGATACTCGTGGGAGCTGGCCTTACCAGACAGACTAAACCCCTGCCCTCGAGGAAGTACATTCTAAGGGGAACAGATAAGCAAATCAAGATCTATTACAGCACTTAATGCTACCAGATGTAAGAATTAAACCAAAGCAGAGTGAGGCACGGTGGGTGACAGGGCAAGGGAGGAGTTCTGGTACCAGGTATAATCAGGGAGGCCTCCTCAGAAGAGGTATTCTCTAAGCTGAGGCTTGAAGACAGTGAGGACAGACCCATAAGGGTGTCTGGGGAAGAATATTCCAAGTAGAACCAACAGCAAGTGCAAAGGCCCCAAAAGGAAAAAGTGCGCGGTATGTTCTAGAAAGAGCAGGAGGTCACTGGCTGGGACACACTGTGCATGTGCGTGTTCCCTGGAGCCTTTATGCTCCCCACTGCCTGCCTATCTCACCTCTCCTGCCTACACGTTCTAATCACGCCAGCTCTGCGTCTATACATTCCTCTGCGCCACCTGCCTGGAGCCCCATCCCCTCCCTTGATGCATCCCTGGGCAAGGGTCTTACCATTATTTAGTTCTACCTTCCTACTCATTTCTGTAACCACAGAGTTCAGGGAAGTGCCTAGCACCAAGCAGGGAGTCAGTCAAGAGGCAGGACAAGGCCCCTGGACAGCGGTTTGGCAATCATGGATTCTGGTGACAAGGCCCACTCCTTCCCGCCAGGCGATTCTACCTCTCAGCATAGACCCGCAAGAAACTCCCACCTGTGCCAAATGCAGCACTGCTTGTAAAGGAGGAAGGGAACCCAACGGGAATGTCCAGGATCGGAAGAGAGAGCACACTGGCTCCCGTCATCGGTGGATCGTGCTATGGTAATTAAGAAAACATCCATTTGTATTCACATGGATAAGTCAAAACCCCTCAGTGCAACGGGGTATTCTGAATGGATTCTGGAACAGAAACAGAACGCTCGTGGAACAACTGGGAGAATCCAAATAACGTCTACAGGTGACAGGTGCGTTATCAACGTTAATTTCCTGGTTCAGACAAATTCATCAAGTACCATAGGATAGGGGAACGTGGAAGGAGAGAGGTGTGTGGGAACTCTGCTAGCCTTGTAGCTTCTCTGTAAGTCCAAAATTATCCTAAAATTAAAAGTTTATCTTGAAAAAATACGGAGCAGGAAATATTTATACAAATGATAACAATTTATTTAAAAGACACAAACCAACCACCAGGGGTACCATGATTCTAGGTAGTCCAGTATACGAACAGTGTTAAACATCAAAGAGAAGGGTGCCCAACCACTTCACAAAATGTTATTTCTGGGAGAAATGACAGAGGCTTTAGAGCTGTATCTCTGATGTTTAATTTAAAAAGGTCTCAGGGTCCCTGGGTGGCTCAGTCGGTTGAGTGTCAGACTTTGGCTCAGGTCACGATCTCGCGGTTAGTGGGTTCAAGCCCCACACGGGGCTCTGTGCTGATGGCTCAGAGCCTGGAGCCTGCTTTGGATTCTGTGTCTCCTCCTCTCTCTCTGTGCGCCCCCACCCCCCGCCCCCAGCTCATGCTCTGTCTCTGTCTCTCAGTAATAAAATGAATGTTAAAAAAAATTTTTTTAAAGGTCTCAAGCAAATAGGATGAAGAAAATGCTGAGCTGGTTAGAACTGGGTCACTGTGCATAGGCAGCATTTATATTATTTTCTATCCCCTGCTATGTATGTTTGAAATATTTCATAATTTAAAAATTCAAACACCGGGGCGCCTGGGTGGCTCAGTCGGTTAAGCGTCTGACTTTGGCTCAGGTCATAATTTCGCTGTTCGTCGGTTCTGACCGCGCACTGGGCTCTGTGCTCACAGCTCAGAGCCTGTTTGGGATTCCTTCTCTCTCCCGTCTCTCTTTGCCCCTCCCCGACTCACACTTTCCCTCGTAAAATAAACAAACTTTAAAAGTAAAGAACTCAAACACCTATTAAAATAGTCAAAAGAAACAAAAACTCACAAATCGATGAATACCAGAGAAGCAGAAAAGGGCAGAGCTGAAGCACATCCCTCACCAACGTTAAAACCTGGATTCTAGAATTCCCTGTCAATTCCTGGTCTGGAAACATTTGAGAGATTCAATGTTCAGGAGAGAATTCATTCAACGATCCCCCTAAAGCCAGGCTGTAGTTGTTGAGATACAGCCTCACCACGGGATGTCGGGACACCATGTATTAAAACGTGCCCTGTGCACACCCGGGAACTCCTCTTCCAGAGGCCCATCTTGCAGAAAGATCAGCACAGGTGCACAAAGAGCGAGGTACAGGGGGTTTCCATCCTGCCTGGCGGGCAGCCGCCCTCTGGAACCCCCTTCAGCCATCGAGAAAGAATGTAGCAGACCTGTGTGTCCGTACAAGGCGGCTGCCCAGAGGGGAAAAGGCAAGCTGCAGAATACACATCATGCGGTCCTGTTTGTATTTAAAAAACCATACATGAGGTACCTAACTGTGCATGTATACAGGTGGATAAACACGTAGGAAAGATGTTTTACAAGTACACTAAGGGTTGGGGCTCCTGTCTGGCTCAGGCGATGAGGCAAGCAACTCTTGATCTCAGGGTGGTGGGTTCAAGCCCCACGTTGGGTGTGGAGATTACTTTAAAACAAAACATTTAAATAATACATTCCTGGTTAATATCGGTTACCTCCAGGATTTGGGGGAAGGAAGGAAAAAACATTTTTCCAATTCTCATATTGCTTGAGTTTGTTAAACAGGTATTATTTATTAACAAAAGGGCAAGAACGAGACCCATTTGTCTGTTTACAGTGACCAAAAAAAAAAACAAAACCAAAAACCAAAAACCAAACAAACAAACGAAAATCAAGAAACAAAAAACCTGGAAACATAGTGAAGATACGATAGATGAATTGTGGTTCAGCCACACAATGTGGGTTATTACGAAATCAGTCAAGAGGGTATATTAGACTATCTGCGTCAGGTGAATTGAAAGAAATTTCCTGAACAATTATTCAAGTGACAACAGCAAAATGCTGCAGAGATGGTCAAACCATAAAGAAAAGCAAAGAAGCCCCCTGGAGAGAGAAGGATGACTGGGAAGACAAACATGGGGCTTCTAGATTTGAGTAAAAGTTACATGGTAGTTCATCTTATAATTATTCATTATACTGAAAAACCTGTCACTTCAAAAAAGTAGCTGGAAAACACAAAATAATCCATACAGCACAGTCTCTATAGTGGCCACATGCCCACAGCTCATGGACCTCATCTCCAGCCACTCTGCTCCCAACTTCCTCCGTGCCTTCCCCCCCACCCCAAACACAGCAAATGTGCTCTGGCCACAGGACCTTGGCACTTGCCATGATTCAGAACCCATTCTCTTGCAGCACTCACTCTTCCCTCTACATATGCCAAACTGCCCTGGTGCATCTCCAGACTCAAGCCAAGTGTGAACAGAACCAACACAAACAAATAAGAAACCAGAACTGTGGGCTAGGTGGCAGGAGGCCTCTAGTGATGAACTCCTAGACTCTGGCCCTTCTCAGTTCCTTTTTTTTTTTTTTAATGTTTATTTTTTAGTTTTGAGAGAGATAGAGAGCAAGTGAGCGAGCTTTGGTGGGAGAGGCATCAGACAGAGAGGGAGACACAGAATCTGAAGCAGGCTCCAGGCTCCGAGCTGTCAGCACAGAGCCTGATGCGGGACTCGAACCCATGAACCGTGAGATCATGACCTGAGCTGAAGTCGGACGCTCAACTGACTGAGCTGCCCAGGTGCCCCAAAATGTTCTTTTTTCTAATTTTTAAAAAAAGTTTATTTTTGAGAGAGAGAGAGAGAGAGAGAGAGAGAGAGAGCGCACGCGTCCACGCAAGTGGGGGAGGGGCAGAGAGAGAGGGAGACACAGAATTGGAAGCAGGCTCCAGGCTCTGAGCTGTCAGCACAGAGCCTGACAAGGGACTCAAACCCATGAAAAGCATGATCATGACGTGAGCCGAAGTCATATGCTTAATTGACTGAGCCACCCAGGCGTCCCCACTCCCCCCCTCCTTTTTTTCTTAAATCCAAGATTTGGCAAAGAGAAGGAATGCAAATTGAAAGGAAAGAACTTCACATTCATTGCAACCTTCCACATAACACACCCATCCCCGGGCAACGAGAAACGTCGCATCTATCCGCCTTCACGGCAGACTCTGGAAGGCCGGTGCTGCACAGCCAGCTTACACAAAGGAACAGGGTCCCAGGTAAGTTTTATAACCTGCATGAGGTCATCCCAGGAGATCTTCCCAGGATCCTCTCCAGACCCCAAAGACCCACCGATCACAACTGTGGCTCATACAAACAAAGGAGGAAGCACCACGTGACAACTCAGTAATAAAAATCATGAAAATCCTCCCCAGTCCACACAGATTTTAGAAACCATTGGCTGGGGAACTGCATCTGGCAGCAGATTTGTGTTGTCAGGTCAAGATCATGTTGTTTATTTGTTCAACTGAGTCAGTCTTTAATAACAATGAAACTTTACAGGAACGACCTATGTTTTCAGCCTCACATCTGCTGACCCTGGGCCTGTAGAGTGGGGTACGATTTGCCCACCCTTTACCAGGCATGTGTGGGCCCCCCACTGAACACAGTTCACACCCATCCTGGCGTCTCACCTATCCTACAGCCTGTATGTTTTCTGAGACCCTGTCTTTCCACTTATTTGGGTCATTGGGCCTTGTATCCTACAGTAATGGAGTTTCTGATCCCTCGTCTGGAACAGAAGAGGTTGGATTTTTAAAGCAATAAATGGAAGGTTTTTTTTAAGTTTTTTAAAATTTCTTTTGAGAGAGGGAGTGAGCACAGGAGCATGCAGGGGAGGGGCAAAGAGAGAGAGAGGGAGAGAGAGAATCCCAAGCAGACTCTGCACGGTCAGTGCAGAACCGTGAGATCCTGACCTGAGCCGAAAGCAAGAGTTGGACGCTTAACCAACTGAACCACCCAGGCGCTCCAATAAATGGAAGATTCTATTCTCGGGTCTGAAAACTTAATTGCAGCTATGCAGAAGCAGTCGGTGCTCTAAATGTCAATTGACGTAGCAGACATTAATTGACGAGGCGCCTTCCCTTGCACACCGTGAAAAACACTGGTGAGTCTTCATTTCAGCATAAGGTCAGCAAGGAAGTGCATCCTTACGCCCCACAAGCACAGTGACGGAAAACCCGTGGAGCACGAGGCAATTCCTCATGGGAACTAAGGAGGCTGAGTGCAGAGACAAGTTCTGGGCCAAGTGTCCTGGCTTCAGTTATCACATGGGTTGTCTGCAGACTCCAGCAGTAAAATCCAAGACTCCCAAAGGGATATGGGAAGAAATTTCCAAAAACAAAAAAAAAACCCAACAACCCAAGAGTTGCTCAAAATGGTCTCAGGCTGCCTTGAAAGATGTACTGGAAAAATCATGGCAAAGCTCTTCCAGCCAAGTGGCTTCAGGAAAGTCACGCTCCTTTTTGGGATTCCATTTCTTGCTCTGGAACATGGGCATAGAAGGATTTATAACCAAGGACGGAGGTTAACAAGACCACTCAGAGGGCACAGTTAGTAAGTGGCTTCTCCATCCACCACCACCACCATTTACTGAGACTGTTATCCTAAGTGCTTTTTTATAAATTAACATTTAATTCTGAAGCATCTCTATGGCATAGGTCTTACCGTTGTTCCCTTTCCGTCAGTGAGACAGAGGTATGCATGATGAAGACTTGACTTCAAGGTCACACTAGCAGGTGCAAAGCGGGGATATGAACCTATCAGGTCTGTCTTTGGGGTGCACCCTTTGGCCATGACGCTTACTGGCCCCTGCTACCTGTATGGACCCACAGGTTGTACTGACACCTTTATCTGTCCCCTCCGTGTGTGAGCTGGGATTCTAGACCTCTGCCCCTGGCAGGGGGAAAACAGGTCTCCAAAAAGGGATGAAACCCACAGACCCCAGAGGTGAAACAGAGAGGGGGCAGGAGGACTCTGGGGCAGGTAGGTGAGTGGGGGATAGTGTACCTCTCACCATGGTGGGGAAAACAGTGCAGGTTTTAGTGGGCAAGGCCTTGGGGTGCCTGGCTGGTTCAGTCAGTGCAGCATGTGACTCGATCGTGGGCTTATGACTTTGATCCCCTGTTGGATGAAGAGATGACTTAAAAATAAAATCCTAAAGAAAAATAAAGGGGAAGGCCTTAATTTTTTTTTTTTTTTTTTGGCAACACTTTCCAACATTTCGTTTTAGACAGGTTGAGTGTGAAGGACTCACTAGATGCCCAAGGAGAGAGAACCTGGAGATGGCTGGACACTTCTGGAGCCCCTTCTCCAAGCTCAACGTTCCTCTCGTTCCATGACTTTTTCTGAGAACCCCGCTGTGGCCCCAGTCTGAATCCCACGCCCTTCCCTACGATCCCACAGCACCCTGCATGCACCGTGCTAGGATCTTCCCCTTGTCTCACTCTCTGCCCACTTCCACAGTGAACCCTGACGGCCAGAGCCTCACTTCACTCAACTCGGGGACCGCGACACCAGCAGAATGTTCGGCACATGGTCGGGGCTCGATAAGAATTCACCCAGCAGACGAAGGAAAGGCACCTCAATGGAGACCCACATTTGGGGGGGATTCGTTTCCCGGGACTGCTCTAACAGACGTCCAGCAATGTACTGGCTTAAGACAACACAAACGTCCTGCCTTCCAGCCCTGCAGATCGGCCTTCCAAAATGGGTGTCCATAGACTAACATCGCTCTGCTCCTTCCGGAGGCTCCAGGGAGAATCTGTTTCCTTGCCTTTTCCAGCTTTCAAGAGGCCGCCTGCATCTCGTGGCGGTGGCCCCTCCTCGATCTTTAGGGCCAGAATCGTTCCATCTCTGACCCTGACCTTCTGCCTCCCTCTTCCAGGTTTAAAAACCGCTGTGAGAGGACGTGGGGCCCAAGCCCAACACCCAGGATCATCTCCCACCTGTGGCTCCTTAACTCAGTCACATCTGCCGTGTGAACTCACACATTCACAGGCTCCGGGCACTAGGACAGGGACACCTTTGGCGGCCATGGTATTCTGCCTACAGAGGGAGTCAGCGTCCAGTGAAAGGGGAGGTCATGGGGAAAGACAGAAGGAGCAGAGGTCACACAATGGGAACCCACAAGATGATCCCAGCCATGGGACAGGTTGCCCTTTCTCAGCATCGGAGTGGTTTCTTCATTTTAACAGGTATTCCTGGATTTGGATGCCCAACCTCCGACACGCCCCATCGCCTCACAAACACAGCACAGGAGGAACAGGGAGGAGGGCCCCAGACTGATCCAAACAGGATCCCAACAGAGGGTCTGGGAGCTGAGCCCGGGTTTGTTCCCCTGAGGAGGCTGGCCGTGGTCTCTGACCCTCACAGCTCCGGGGCTTTTTTGGTGCCGAACCACACTAAAGCAACCGTTTGCAAACCTTAAATACAAACCCACAGCAGGCAAGGAAGCGCGTGCCTCAGAGAAAGCAGGGGCAGCACAGCGCTGTGGCTGTGCTATGCCTGGACGCCAGCCTGGAGGCGGCTCACACACCCTCCAGCCTCCGGGGAGGAAGACAGAGGACACCTCTGCAGCAGCCACCCCAGACACAGGGGCTCACGGCCACCTGCCCACACAGACCCGAGCTCCAAGGCCCGGCCCCTGAGCGGCCCGAATGCCCCACGTCCCTAACTCCAATCAAACGTCTGTCTGAGTCAGAGGATCAAAAACCTACACGTGAACAGACGTCCTATCATGAACCACAGTAACAAAAGCCTAGCATGCCAGGCTTCCTTCGGGGGCTGTAACAAATTGCCACAAGCTTACTGGCTTACTCTCTTCCAGTTCCAAGGCCACAGTCACGCGGGGCTAAAACCAAGGTGTGAGCAGGGTTGGCCCCTCCTGGAGGCTTGAGGGATGAGACTGGTTCCACCCATCCGTGAGCAGCCTGGCTGACTGCACTCCTTGGCTCGTGGCCCTTCCTCTACCGCTGCTTGTTTCCTCTGGCCCTCCTGCCTCTTTCCTGTTAAGAGCCCTGGGAGGACACCAGGCCTGCCTGGACCATCCAAGATGATCTCCCCATCCTCAACTTAATCACATGTGCAGAGTCCTTTTGCCAATCAGGTAACACATCTTCAGGTTCCAGGGATTAGGACGTGGACATCTTTGGGGCCATGCTTCACGCCTACCATATACGCCTCTCCAGTGCCCGCAGGCAGGAGTGGATTACTTCAAACATGGTTTTGGAAACACCTTCCCAGGAAAGCCAAAGCTTATCCGTCCCCACAAGTCTACCTAATGGAAACAGGCACAAGTTCTGGGACAAGGAAAGAGAAGAAGAAGAAAAAAAAGAAGACAATCCCTATTTGCAGCTTCCCTACCATGTTTCAAATGCAGTACAAGGTACTTTGCATACACACTGGCGAGTCTGAGCTCATCTTTGCCGGTTAACACAGGGGAAAACTGTGGCTCAGAGAGCTTAAGGAACTTGCCCAAGAGCACACAGCCTGCACATGCAAGATCTGGGATTTGAACTCAGGCTGGTCTAGCTCTCATTGTGCTGCTCTGAAAAAACAACAACAACAAATAAACAAACCTAAACTAAACTAAAAAACCAACTTGGATCTTCTGGAGGTATTTTTTTCTTTTGATCTCAAAAAGTTGTTCACAATAAAACCTTTCCTTCTGGGTAAGAAAGTATGCAAAGCATTTGCCGCAGCCCCCACTGGCCTGGGGCCTGAGCAGAGAAAGCTCTATTTTGGAGCCGTGTGCTCCAGTGATCTGCTCACTTGGCCGACGGCTCACTACCCGCTGCTCAGGTTTTTTTTTTTTTCTACAGAGGCCACTTCCTGAGGCTCAAATGAGGCAACGGGTACATCTACCCAGAAAGACTAGAGCCAGACTCAGAGCAGGACACAGGGCTGAGCAGATCAGAGCCCCAGGACCCACCTCAAAACCAAACCTGCCCATCTCCGCAACGGCTGCCCGTTAGCCGGTCGCCAAGACGCACGGTACCCGAGCCCACGACGAAGGCAGAAGCCATGAAGGCTGTCCTTTTTGACTCTTTTGTTCACTCATCCACGTTATCTGCAAGGGCCCAAGCTGGAAACTCCCATATCCGCCACCACATTTTGGATGCCGTTTGTCACACAGAAACAGACAACCGAAACCATCGTTGTTACCAGCAACAACCACCACCGTTTTACGAAGCACCTGCTGTGTGCCAGGAATTCTTCTAACCGCTCAGAGAAGTTCACTGAATCCTAACCATCCAATAATGTGGGTACAAGTTCCCCCCATTTGACAGAAGGGGAAACTGACGTGCCCCGGGTCACCCATTAGGAGACTAGGGTAAAATGGAGGGCTACAAATGACCACCACTCCACGCCAGAAAAGAACGGACCACCCATACCCCCAACAGCACGATGAACCCCAAGAAGGTTACGCTGAGCCCAAGAAGCCAAACACACAAAAACACATACCGTGTCATTCACGGATGTGAAATTGTAGAACAGAAGAATAAGCTGAGAGTTGTAGCAAGCAGGTCAGGGGATGCCTGGGGAGAGGGTACTAACCGGGACAGGACGGAATTTCTGGGTTGATGGATGTGTTGTCTTGATCAGGATGATGGGTATGTATGCATCAAAGTGTACTCAACTTCATACTTAAAATGCGTGCGTATCATTGTATGTAAATTATACCTTGATAAAGGTCATTTGAAGTTTAAAAAAAAAAATACCAGGTATATCTTCCAGCTCCCAGAAGATCAAAACCCTCAAAGATGAAATTCAATAGCATATATATATATGTATATTTTTTATGTTTATTTACTTTTGAGAGAGAGAGACAGAGTATAAGCAGGTGGGGGCAGACAGAGAAGGAGACACAGAATCCAAAGCAGGCACCAGGCTCTGAGCTGTCAGCAGAGCCCGATGCGGGGCTCAAACTCATAAACCGTGAGATCATGACCTGAGCTGAAATCAGATGCTTTACCGACCGAGCCACCCAGGTGCCCTGAAATTGAACATATTTATAGAAAAGCAATCAAATTCCATTTTGGTTCCAGTGATCCCTGGATGGTAGGCCATGGGAGAGATTTTTCTTTTATCTGTGTTTTTCTGTATTTTTCCAAATTTTCAACAATGAACGTGTATTCCTCTTGTACTGCAAAATAAAACCACAGCCCGAGGTACCTGGCTGACTCAGTTGGTTGAGCGTCCAACTCTTGATTTCAGCTCAGGTCATGATCCCAGGGTCGTGGGATTTGGCTCTGTGCTGAGCTTAGAGCCTGTTTAAGATTCTCTCTCCCTCCGCCCCTTTCCCCCACTTGCACGCACGCACGCACACGCACACACACACACACACACTCTCTCTCTCTCCCGAAAAGAGAAGGGGGAGGGGGAGGGAAGAAAAGACTGTAGCCCATATAATTTTCAAAAACTAAAATAGCAGGGCATCCGACTGGCTCAGATCATGATCTCATGGTTCGTGGGTTTGAGCCCCACATCAGGCGCTGTGTTGACATCTCAGAGCTTGGAGCCTGCTTGGGATTCTGTGTCTCCCTCTCTCTCTCTGCTCCTCCTTCACTCACTCTCTCTCTCGGTCTCAAAAACAAACAAACATTAAAACTTTATAATAAATAAAAAACTACAATGGGACACAGTCCAGCCTTCCTGAGGTAGCCCAGGTGACTGTCAGGTGACTGTGTCCCCCAAGGAAGGGTAGAAGAGCACTGGACAAGGAGTCAGGAGATGCACCTGGCTGGGCCTCAGGATTCCTGGGTGCTTGGGCCCAACCGTTAGCTCCTCTGAGCCTGTCTGTAAAGGGGACTCATGAGTCCTCCTGCCAACTCTGCCTTGTCATCTGGCTCTGGAAGGGACACAGAGCAGCCTCCCCCCACCCCATGCACCCCCTCAAAGCAGCCTTCAGCCCTACAGGGGATTAATGTCACATACCCAAGCCTTGTCATACCCCAGCAAATCCTAGAGGCCGGCAGACCAAGTTTTGGACCCCAACTCTGCCCCTCGCTGGCTGTGTGGCCTTGGGCGATTCACTGGGCCTTTCTGAGACTTGGCGTCCTCAACTGTCAATCAGGAGGTACATTATAACCCACTGTAATGGTAGGGGAGGGGAGGCTGGGAGAATGAAATAAAATGATGCTACTGGGAATGCCCCTAACTAGTATTAGTTTTTCCTTTTCCTTTCAAGAGTCCCCCACCAAAACTTTAAAAAATACTAGGACTTCCCGCTAATTTATGGAAGAGGAAGCAAACCTTCCCCATTCATGTTCCATCTAAACACCAGCCCCCATGCCTTCCACCCTCCTCCCTGACATCAGGGTGATGGGCTAGGCACCCCTCGTCTTCCCTGGAAGTTCACAAGGGGCACGTCACAGAAGCTACTCCAACCATCCCCCACTGCCTGGGAGTGCCAACCAGGCCTGCCACGTGTGACGAAGGCTGTGCCCGGATGAACGGCTCCGGCTTGGCGGTCGCCAGGCCCTGGGGGCCTCCAGAAACACAGCCCTCTCCAGACACATGGTTCCTGATGCAGAGGCCCCCAGAGCTCTGTTTCACTGCAGCCAAAGGGTATCCCTGGCCCAAGGCAGAGGAAGAATGATGCTCGCCCCCTCAGACAAGTCTGCAGTACCCAGACGGGCCGGCCATGGCGTGGGGCACGATGGCACAAGAGACTAACAGGGACATACACCTGATGTGGAGACGGGAGGGGCTGACTGGAGCCGTCGACAATCCAAGCCAGAAACACCCTCACCAAGGAGGAAACCAAAGGCGGCACAGAGGGTGGAATTGACCTGAACAATTGTGAGAGCTTACACACCAGCTCACTGAATTCTCACAGCAACCTTATGAAGTCAGTACTAGTCTCCACACTTCACAGATCAGAACCCAGGCCACAAAGAGGAAGTGACTGAGCCCAGGTCACGTGGTCGGAAGCAACAAGGAGACGACAGCCAGGTCCCTCTATCTTGCACCCTCCCTCCCAGACTCGGGACTTCTCCTTTGAGTTCTTGACCTCAACCCGAGCGGTTCACTTAACCCCTCCCCCTCCCCCCCAGTAATAAGAAACCAGACCAGACGCTCTATGACAAAAGGGAGCGTGTCTGGATTTTGCACATCGCGGCCTGAGCCTGATACATCGGGGGTCCTCGATAAGTGTGTTAAGTCACAGAATCACCACGTATCCTCTGATATTCTGCATACATATCTGACGTCTTCACGAAGAGCAGGTACACCGTGAGCACTTGTCTTTTACCAACAGCGTTTACTGGTGCTGTAGTCACATGAAACACAGTTGATAAAGGGAGCTCAAAACCACTCCAGTGCCCTGCATGCAGGAGTGGACGGTGCCCCTCGAGATGACGACGAAGAATGAAGAAGGCACTGTGGGACAATGACAGGCACGGTCATCACCCCTCCCAGCAAGAAGAGGGGTCTGCCTCCCTCTCCTCGGATCTGGGCTGGCCTCGTGACCTGCACCTCGACCAGTCAGATGAGGCAGAGGTGACAGCAGGTAAGTTCCAAAGCTCCCGTCTTCTGCCTCTTCGAAGGTTTCCCGGAGACCGCCACGTTAGCAAGCGGGGCCAGCCTCCCGGAGGAGGGGCCACGTGCAGAACAGAGGCCCCCAGCCAACAGCCAGTACCAACCGCCAGCCGCGTAAGCCGGGCGACTCGCGACTTCAGCCGGCTGAGGGCACCCGCACGGGAAGGCCGGTGAGAACCGCCCGTGGACCGAGCAGAGTAAGAGATGGCTGCAGTTCTAAGCCACAAAGTTTGGGGGCAGTTGGTGACATGTCAGTAAACACCTGATACCCAAATCATCACTTGTCACCCACCACTGTGCGTTCAGCACTCACCACGTGCCAAACATTCTCCTGGTCACTCACATATTAACTCCTTTAATCCACCCGACGTGATGACATGGGCACTGTTTTCCCCTCTTTCATTTAAATTCAAGTGAGTTAACATGTAGTGTAATAATGATTTCAGCAGAATTTAGAGACCCATCACTTACATACGATACCCGGGGCTCATCACAAGTGCCCTCCTTCGTGTCCATCACCCATCTAGCCCCTCCCCCCACCCAATATCCCTCCAGCATCCCTCGGTTCGTTCTCTGTACAGTTTGCCTCCCTCTGTTTTTATCTTAGTTTTCCTTCCCTTCCCCTGGGTACATCGGTTTTGTTTCTTAAATTCCCCATGAGTGAAATCAGAATATTTCTCTTTCTTGGACTTATTTTGCTTACCATAATACACTCTAGTTCTATCCACATTGTTGCAAATGGTTAAGATTTCATTCTTTTTGATCACCAGGTAATACTCCATTTTGTGTGTGGGGGGGGGGTCAAATCTTTATCCATTTGTCTGTCAATGGACATTTTATTCTCCCCTATTTCCATGGTTTTTTTTTAAGAGACTATTCTCCCCTATTTTCATGGTTTTTTTTTTTTTTTTGAGAGAGAGAGAGAGAGACAGAATGCAAGCAGGGGAGGGGCAGGCAGAGAGGGGGGACACCGAATCCGAAGTAGGCTCGAGGCACTGAACTGTCAGCACAGAGTCTGACACGGGGTTCGAACTCAAGAGCCACGAGATCATGAGCTGAGCCAAAGTCGGATGCTTAACTGACTGAGCCACCTAGGTGCCCCTATTCTCCCCAATTTTAAATTAAAGGGTAAACTAAGTGAAATGACTTACCCAAGGTCACCCACCAATGAGCATTTGAATGCAGGCTATCTAGCCCATGCCCATGATCTTAATCTCCTACAAATAATAGCTTACATTTATTCAGCTTTTTGTTGTTGTTGGGTTTTTTTTGGCTAGTAAAATTTTTAATACATTAGAGTCAATGAAATACATAAAATCATGATAAAATTAGTGTTCTGCTTATTTTTTACAAAATATGAACACTTTCTTTTGAAAAATGCATTTTCTTGATTCTTGCAGTATTAATCAAAATGAGAAAATAATTAAAATATATGTTAAATATTTTAATTTAGGCTATGATTCAAAATTTTAATTTAGCTATATGGTATGCTAAATAAAAGATGTTTTCAAAGCCAGCTGACATATAAATTAAATGCTGCCTCAGTCTTATCCCCAAATGACTTTCTCTAGAATTCTTGTGCTTCTTATAAAATTCTATAATTTGTATGAAGGAGTAAATACCAAAATACAGTATCAAATTGTTCTCAAATAAAATTTTTAAAAGAGCCGGGAGAGGGGAATTGCCCTACCATATATAAAAGTGTATGATACATCTTTGTAAAATTAAATACGGTGATCTTGGTATTAGGTTAAGTACACAGATCAATGGAGTACAAATGAAAATCCAAATATTGTATAAAAAGGTGGTATCTTAAATCTGTACAGAAAGACTATATTATCCAGGAATCATCTTTCAAAACAAAACAAAACACCGTATTACTGAGGTAAAAAAAAAAATCATGTCAGTAGCTCAGATAATTTTCAAAAAAATAACTTTCTAAACAAACAGGACCTTAAACAGATAAATAAATAAACCTGAAATTGTAGAAAATAAATACAGACATTTATTCAGCTTTTTGGATGCTAGGAATTGCACCATGTACTTCACACGGATTAACTCACTAAAAATTTGCCGCAATCCGCAAGGCAGCTCTGATTATCCTCGTTCTGTGGATGAAGAAAAAAAAAAAGTCCAGAGACGTGAAGTCACTCACCCAAGGTCACAGAGCCAGAGAGAAGGCACTTGAGGAGTGGGACAGGGCAGTTCCAGTGGGCTGGTCCTTAACCACTAGTCGCTATGTGCCTCTTTCTGTAACAGCAAAATCCTTGGAGTCTCCCTAATGGACACTTTCATTCTGCAGCCACACAGCTGTCTGCCTCCTGATCAACGCTGCCCACTTCTTTATCCAACACAGAGAACACACCAGGCACCCAACGTCCTACAGCTCACCTCCAAGCTTAATAAAGAGGCTAGAGCACCATTCGTAGTGTTCGAGCATCCGAAGAACAGAATCCATGAACTGTAAATCTGGAGAAGGATTTCACGAAGAGTCCATGTGTTCTCAAACGGAGACAAGAAGATTGTGTTGATTTTTAAATGGATGTGATGTTTCGGTGTATGTGTGCATGTGTGTGTGTGTGTGTGTGTGTGTGTGTGCGCGCGCGCTCAAGTGTGCAAGCTCATGCCTGTGCAGAGGGGCATGAAGAACAGGTTACTATGGAGGCACCCACATGACAGGGTCAGTGGCCCGGCATGGTGGGATCGTGTCCCCAGAACTTCTGTCAAAGGGGTGAAGGGCACCCTTCCTTCCTAAAAGCCTCCGGGCAGCACTGACCTGGACAATGGAAGTAAACACACCCCCGACAGTCAGGGGAATGCAGGTGTGGGCGTGTGTTCACACTCACACACACACACACGCATGCATGCACATGGAAAAGGAAGACTCCCCTCGAGCCGGCATAATAGTGAAACGATGACATTTAAAACACCTTTTTGTTTTTAGGGGAGGACAGATGCTTTACACACAGTAATTCATTCCATCTTGCTAACTGCCTAGTGACCTAGGTTTTACTATTGTTCCCATTTTATCCACAGGGAGACTGAGGCCTGAAAGTGCCCTCTTCAGAGAGGCCCTTTGCTGAACATCCCTAAGGAGGGTTCTCCCCATCCCCCTTGAGTTGTCTTCATCAGGCAGGACAGCCTTCATCTTCCTCCTGGATCATCCCTCTCTTCCCACCAGCCTACAAGGTTCACAGAAAGGACTCTGTCGGGGTCATTTGCCTCCATTTATTAAGCACCCAACACATCCAGTGCCTGTTGCCTTCTAGGCCCTGACTGCGGAATTGTGAAATGGGTAGAGAAGCAAAGAAACCTGGCTCCGAGAAGCCCCATCACCCATCCACGGAAGTCACAACTGGAACGTGGCCCCGGGCATCCAAGGAACAGTGCCCCTCCCTCCCCCGTCATCTCCGGAGTAAGTCATCATTTCTAGCAAGGAACAAGGTCGCCGTCTCAGACTCGGGAGGTGGCCCCATTCTTAGCCCCAAACTGGGGTAACCTTCCCAGTGCCGTCTCTGAAGAGTAACTTGAACAGCACTACAAGACGGTGCACTGATGACCTACGAAGATTCCCACCAAGACAACCCAGAGAATCCAAGGAGACACGTCCAAAGACGCTGGAACACCAGGCATCAAAACCGGATCCCCCACAACGAGGTGGATCCTCAGTCTTCCAGACGGCTTTTGAGCCCCAATGGCCTTCAAAGAGCAAGAACCTGCGGACAGGGTAAGTGAACAGAAGGCAGGCAGGGGTGGAGCCACCGGCCGTGGCTATTCTCAAGATGCAAATTAGAAAGCCGTCCAGGGTGGTCTCGCAGCCCCCAAAGCTTCCTCCTGGAGGGACACATCACCCAAGGACTCGATGGTCTGCCCCTGGCATTCAGAGCGCTCGGCCAAGTGTAAGCACCTCGTTGTCCTGTGGGGCCCCCAACCCGCTCAGGCGGAGCCCCCCGGATGAGGGTCAGGAGGCTGGGAGGCCACACCCTAGCATGGGCCCACCAGAGAGAGGAGAGACCCCTCCCCACCCCGTCCAGAAGAAACAGAAACTGCTCCCCCTTCAACAACCTCCTTCAGCATTAATGTTCATGGCAGGGAGTGCTGCCACAGGCAGCTTATTCTAAGCCTTCTGAATTCCCGAACTGCTGACAATGACCACACATTCCTTTCCTAACTGGGAGGAGAGAAACACTTACAAATTAACCTCAGCAACCAGAAGGTTTCCGTCCTAGAAGGAGTTAGGTCAGGTTGAAATCATGACCGCAACAGCAGACCGGGTCATAAAGGTAACCCCACGTGAGCATCGATTTCCCTGCAAAGGTAACCCCACGTGGGCACTATCCGGACAGGAAAGAAGGTAACACACTGTGAGCATTATTTCGAGCAGCTGACATTTTCTGAGCACTTACTCCAGTCCAAAACCTGGGCTATAAACCCTGATGTGCATTAGCTCACCCCAACTGTAAGGAGTGAGACCATTATGATCCCCTCCGTAGAGACCAAGAGATGGAGGGTCAGAGGGGCTACATCAACTGCCCACGGTCACCGGAGCAAGGAGCAGTGGGCCCAGGACAGGAGCCTGGATCTTTGCTCCCTCTCATCTCCCGCTGAGCATCTGGCAGGGCAATTCCTGCTACACCCCCCCTTGTTGGTCCCAAAACAAGACTCTCACTCCTAAATGCTCTCCCTTGAAGACTATATCCCCATCCCCTGTCTCCGCTAAAACAAGCAGGTCCCCTCAGAAGACTTGATTTTCCACTCAGGGGAACCAACAGTGGACAGAAAACCAACAGCAGAGAGAACTTCCATCCCTGGATCTGACCCCGTTCCTCCCACTTTGTGTTCCAGTCCCAAAGTTTGGCATAAGCACATAGATCCTGGCCTGGGTTCCCCATCCCTTCCCTCTGTCTGTCTTTGTGGAGGGGACCCTCTACCAGAGCTGTTTTCTAGACCTCTGGATACATCCAAGCTCAAGACCCAGAGAGGCTGAGAGATGCCTCTGGCTACCATGGTCTCTGTCACTGGTGGGCCCAAGTTGGCCACTAATTCTTCACCACTCTTGCCATTAGGGGATGCAATCTGCCTCCCCACCCTTGAGGCTGGGCTGGCCTTATGATGTGCTTTGGCCAAAAAAATGTACAAGTGACACTGTGCCAGTTTCAACCCCAAACTAGCCATGTGGAGGGAGGCAGAAAGAGCACCAAGGGGCAGGCAAGGGAGGAGAGCCTTGGTGGAAATTCCCGCCCAGCCATCAGCTGAACTGGCTGGACTCGAGGACTCGAGCCAACACTGCATAGGACCCATCACCCAGCTGAGCCCTGCCCACATTCCCGACCCACAGAATTACTGTTTCAAGCCCTGTGTTGTGACACGGTTTGTTATACGGCAATAGGTAATTAAAGCACCATCCCAAACCGGCTTCCAGGCATCCACTTCTCCGAAGGAGACTGACATCGGGAAAGCCCTTCCTGTTCACAAGTCCTGCACCCCCAGTCAGGAAAGCCATCCCCTAATGCTGATACCGCCCACAAAATCACTCAATTAAGCCCGAGCTCAAGACCTCACATACCAGTGTCTATGCTGCCCACCAACACACAAGGTAGACCCCAACGCTGTGTCCGTTTTACAGATACAAATACTCAAACGGGACGTCTGATACAGAGCAGCACAGCCGTCAGTCAAGCCCAGGCTCGTCCAAATCCAACCTGCTTTTACGTGCCATGTCACGTGACCTCCACAGCACATCAACCACCGCAGAATCGCCACCAGGAATGCAGACCCTTGCCCTCGGGGACACAGGTCAGATGCAGCTCTGAGCCACAAAGCATGCCAGCAGTCTGCAAAGCCAGACTGCTAGATCAGTCTGGTGGCCGTTTACTGGGCTCCCATCAGGTACAAAACCTCCCAGAGCACTCAGGGAGCAGGAAAACTCACCTTCGTTTTTGTTATAAATGCATTCACGTCCATATTTAACCTATGTTCGCCCCTCCCCAGCAATGTCCATGAAATTAAAGATCATGTCCATTTTTCTCAACAACTGCCCTTGGTTTATTGATAAGGTTACTAAATGAACAAACGGGGGGCGGGGGGGAATGAATGAAGCAATGACAAATGAACGCAAAGAGGTGACCAGTTAGTGGCCCCTGCGTGTGACCAGTCTGATAGGTACAGCCTGATGTGTTCTCCTGACCACACACCTCCAACACCAGCTCCCTAAAAGCTTTTACTACTTTGCAGTAGAAGAAGAAACAACCTTCTTCACTCTCAAACCTGAGGTCTGGCACCTCCTGGGACTGTGGAAGAGTAGGTGGAAAGTTCTGGAAGCAGGACTTTGAGTTGTGTGTTTCACCATGAGACTTCCAATATGTGGCTTTTGTGGCAGGAGACTGTCTCTCAAGCCTGAAGAGGAAGCCAGATGCACACTCTCCCACCTGTCTTCTGGCTAGATCGGATCTTGTTCTTCTAGAATTCACATCCCTGGTCCAAGTGGTGGGCACCTCACAAAAGCAGAACCCGAGTCTCTCCCATGGATTGACATACAGTCTATCATTCATGGTGGTTATATTCTGTAAAGTCACCATCAACACTGAATTAGAAAATACTTGGGGCGCCTGGATGGCTCAGTTGGTTGAACATCTGACTTCTGATATTGGCTCAGGTCGTGATCTCACAGTAGTGAGATCGAGCCCTGCATCAGGCTCTGTGCTGAGGGTGGGGTTTAAGATTCTCTCTCCACCCACCCCCCTCTCGTGCACTCTCTCTCTCTGAAAACAAACATTAAAAAAGGAAAAAAAAAGAATTAGCAAACATCGAACCAGTGCTTTTGAGGAAATACGATCAAGCCTCTGGTCGTGATATCTTTATCAAATGTTCAATACGTAACCTTGTTTTTTGTGTGTTTTTGTTTAAAGACACCTTATTTAATATGTATCATTGAGGGGTGCCTGGGTGGCTCAGTTGGTTAAGTGTCCAACTTCGGCTTGAGGCATCATCTCATCGTTCATGAGTTTGAGCCCCGCACTGGGCTCTGTGCTGACAGCCTGGAGCCTGGAACGTGCTTCAGATTCTGTGTCTCCCTCTCGTGCTCGTTCTCTCTCAAAAATAATAAATATTAAAAAAAATGTTTTTTAATATATATAGATCATTGATTCATTAACACTGAACTCACAACAGCGCTGTGTAAAACTCACGCCTGAACAAAGCTTATCTAACACCTAGTAATTTCTCCGTAAGTCGTATCACAGCCTTCTTGTGCTTGGGAACACCAGACTGCCCTTGGGGGGTATTGCAAACAACAAAAACACACCCAAAAGCCCCAAACTGAGAATAAGATGGCACTCAGCTATCTGACAAAAGGACAATTATTACCAGTGTAAGAGCAGGACGCCTGGGTGGCCCAGTCAGTTAAGCATCCGACTCTTGGTTTTGGCTCAGGTCATGATATCAGGGTGTCGTGCTGTGCCGACAGCATGGAGCCTGCTTGGGATTCTGTCTCCCCCTCTCTCTGCCCCACCCCTGCTCACTATCTCAAAAATAAAAATAACATTTAAAAAAGTTTAAGAGTGGACACAAGAAGGAAGCCAACTAGGAACATGCATGTCGGGTGACTCAAAAATTTTCCCTCCATGTCTACAAAGTATTACCAAAGTCCCACAAGATTTGGTTCAGGGGTTACAAATAAATTTTAGGGAGTAGGAAAATTTGGGACTATAGAATCCACAAACACAGAGGACCAACTGTGGATGCTGAGAGAAAGCAGCACCCTGGGCCACACGATCTGCTCTACAGATGAGGTCTGTGCAAGGAGACAGAAAGGAAATTCGACGGGCCGAGGAAAGATGAATGCCAGAGGCGGTTCAGGCTCCTGCTCCTCAAGGCCCTGGCCCCTTGGATTCCGTGAGTTATAGAGCCTTCTTCTCAGCCACACATTCTAGGAAGGCAGCTTCTGACCCCACTTGTGTGCTGGGCAGTGGTAACTGGGCCATCAGATACACTCTCTCCAGTCGGGACAGGGGAGGGACAGACGACTGGGAAATCAGCAGCCGGAGGGGAAAGGCTTGTGCCTGCGTACTCCCCAGTCAGCAGGCTGATCAGTGCCACCCAGCACGCAGGCCACCCCCAGAGGAACGTTCTACCGGGGCTACCCAGTAATTTGCGGGAGCCTCTGGCCCCGCGATCAGGTGTCACATCTAAATCTAGGACAGACGCCCAGGCAGATGGCAAAACCAGCAGACACACGTAATCCCACGTGTTCGGTGTCTGTGGGGAAGATGAAGCCACCTGTCCTCACCAAGCAAGATATGGATTTGCCATCACGATCACCATGGCAGCTGCCACATGGACAACACTTATGTTTCTCGGGGGAGAAGGAAGAGTGTGGGAATTATAAAGGAAGTGGGTAATGCAAAAAAAGGAAGGAGGAGGTATATTCCAGAGCTATGCTGTCCGATATAGCAGCTACGGCCAGATGTGGCTATTGAGCATGCAAAAATGAACTGGTCCAAACTGAGATGTTCTGTAGGGATCAAATACACACTGGATTTTGAAAACTCAGACCAAAAACAAGAATGTAATATATTACATGTAATAATTATATCATGCCCATGTTGAAATACTTTAGATACACACAGTTACATAAAATAAAATAAAATTATTTTCACCTCTCTTTTTTTCTCCATACCTTTTTTAACGTGGTGACTGGGAATTTAAAACTATAGGGGCACCTGGGTGGCTCAGTAAGTTAAGCTTCCGACTTTGGGGCCCGAACCCACAAACCGCGAGATCATGACCTGAGCCAAATCAGGCTCTGCGCTGACAGCTCAGAGCATGCAGCCTGCTTCGGATTCTGTGTCTCCCTCTCTCTCTCTGCCCCTTCCCTCTTGCATTCTCTTTTTCAAAAATAAACTTTTAAATAATAATAATACTAAAGCTATACACATGGTTGGCACTGGCAATTCACATTTTTCTTTTGCATAGCACTGGTCTAGAAGTAGCCCAGTTCAGCTACAGAAGGGAGAGGTGGGTGGGATGGGGGGTGAGCAAATAAAATATCTGCTCAGATCTTTTGCTCACTTTTTAATTGGGTTTGTTTTCTTACTGTTGTGGGCTTTTTTTTTTTTTTAATGTTTATATATTTTGAGCAAGCATGAGAGAGTATGGGGGAGGGGCAGAAGGAGAATCCCAAGTCAGCACAGAGTCCAAATGGGGCTTGAGCTCACAAACCATGAGATCAAGACCTGAGCCACAATCAAGAGTCCAATGCTTAACCAACTGAACCATTCAGGCGTCCCCTTATTGTTGTGTTTTGAGAGTTCTTTGTATATTTTGCAAACAAGCCCTTTATCAGCCATGTGTTTTGCAAACATTTTCTCCCAGTCTGTGACTTGTAAGTTTTTATAGCACCTGGTGATGGGGGAAACTGGCCTGATGTTGTTCCTCTAAAAAGCTTGATAACCTTGGGCCAGTCACCCAAGCTCGCTCACTTCACCGGCACAAAGGCCTAAGTCACGGGCTTCATGTGATGACTGCAGACTATACGTGAATATCCATACACATGATCACACAGATACACACGTGCTTACAGTGCTCAGCAAGGGCAGTAATTCCTATGCCAGTAGTGCCTCCCAATTCCATTTCCCCATAGGGGGCAGCCGCTGGCCAAACAGCAGGCCAAGAGGCTCAAGTGGGCAGTTGGGAGGTGAGAAGGAAAGTGTATACACCCTGAGCCAAGGCATTCAACCTTTAAATGAGGGAAAATCTATGCCACATCTCACCCACAGCACCCAGGTGATCTTGAACATTTACTACGGAGACTTAGGCTAAAATGGTCCTTTTGTCCCCCAAAAGTCGATGTTTAAAATTTATAGTTCTGGACTCGAGCCAGGAATCACATCCCCAATGATCAGCACTCATACCTGTGTGCTCCTCGCTAACCTGAGTTTCCTTACTTGCTCCCCCATGGGAAGCACCCAGGTGTCAATGCTGGACCCAGGAGGGACAAAGTACGACTGGATGCTGCCACAGAAACTAAGTGTTTGATGGAAAAACACTGCATCAATCAAGAACCGTGTAAGGAGTTTTATTTAAAATACAACAAGGATCCATCAGGGAAATGCTAATCAGGACCACAAAGAGATAGGACTTCACCCCCACTAGGATGGCTATCGTCAAAAACTCAGACAGTAACAAGAGTTGGCGAGGGTGTGGACAAACTGGTGGGGATGTCGAATGGCTCAGCCACTGTGGTAAACAGCCTGGCAGGCCCTCAAACAAGTCAATACAGAGTTACAAGGGACCCAGCAAGTCCCCTCTTAGGTACATACACAAAGAAGGCAACTTATTTCCACAAAAATCTGTCCACAAATGCTCACAGCAGCATTCCTCATGCAGCCAGAAAGTGGGAACATCTTGAAGGTCCATCGAGTAATGAAATGGATACACAAAATGTGGTCCCTCCTAACAATGAAACACTACTCAGCCATAAAAAAGGAATCGATCACTCACACACTGCAATGTGGACGAGCCTTAACATATGTTAAGCGAAAGAAGTCAGACGTTGGGGCGACTGGATGGCTCAGTCGGTTAAGTGTCCGACTTCAGCTCAGGTCACGATCTCTCGGTTCTTGAGTTCAAGCCGCACGCCAGGCTCTGTGCTGACAGC
Organism: Acinonyx jubatus; assembly: GCF_027475565.1. Classification (NCBI taxonomy): domain Eukaryota; kingdom Metazoa; phylum Chordata; class Mammalia; order Carnivora; family Felidae; genus Acinonyx; species Acinonyx jubatus. The sequence continues at coordinate 6,688,908 of NC_069396.1, forward strand.
TCAGAACCTGGAGCCTGCTTCAGGTTCTGTGTCCCCCTCTCTGTCTCTGTGCCTCCCCCACTTGCACTCTGTCTCTCGGTCTGTCTCTCTCTTAAAAAAAATAAACTTAAAAAAAAAAAAAGAAAGAAGTCAGACACAAAAAGCTACATATTGGGATTCCACTTCTATGAAATGTCCACAGAAGGCGAATATAGAAACAGAAAGTAGATTCCTCCTTTACAAGGAAAGAAAAGGTGGTGGCTCAGCAGCATACATTTATTGAGCGCCTACTGGAAACTCCTGGCGTTACAAGTGCAGAGACAGACAAGACGCTCCCTGCCTCGGGGAACTAGAATCCAGCCCCTTCCCTGTAGACAACTCTGGGGCAACCCTATGCAGTTACGCAGATTTTTGGAAGCAACTACAAAATTAAAGGTCATGCAAGGCCTTCCTCTCAAGAAAGGAAAAGGACACCCAACTCCTCCCTGGAGACAGCCTGACACACAAATGAGCTGAGCCATCAGAATAACTGGAAGTATATCCAGGCTGCCAACCTTAGACATTACTAGACTTGCCTCGACATCAAACTTCTCATCCAGCAGATCAGGAAAATATCAACCTCATGGGGTTGCTGGGTGGGTTAAGTGGGGACCTATCAGAGGCCTTGGCCCACAGTATGGGTTCATACGTTTTCCTACCACCATCCCAATTGCTCAGGTTTTTTGTTTTTAATGTTTTTAATGTTTATTTCTGAGAGAGAGAGAGAAGAGGGGGAGAGAGAGTAGGGAGGATCCAAAGCAGGCTCTGCGCTGACAGCAGAGAGCCTGACATGGGGCTCAGATTCATGAACCGTGAGATGAGGACCTGAGCCAAAGTCGGACACTCAACCAACTGAGCCACCCAGGTGCCCCCCCCCCCAGGTGCCCCCCAATCGGTCATGTTGATGCCACAGTGAGATCCACGGTCTTCAGCCAAAAGAGGAGTCGTGCTTCTGGTTTCACATCCTGGGACAGAACAACTACCAAACGAGGAAGAGGAACCACAATGCTCACAAGACCTTTCACTGCCTGTGAATTTAACATCTGTGAAAGATATAAAAGCTGACAGGTGCCCAGATGCTAGCAACGGGGGGCGTACAAGTCGGCACAGCCTTTCTGGGGACCACTGCACCCAGAGCCCAGGACACAGCCTTTCCTTCCTCCCAGAAATTCTTCCGGAAATTCATCCTATGGAAATTACCAGGGATGTGCCTAAGAGTTAGCAATAAAAATATTCCCAGGATCAATGTTAGACATAGCAAACTAAGAAGCTACATGATACCCAAAAATATAAAACGGATTAAAAAATTAAAAATAAAAGATAAAGGGCAAAAGCTACAACCAGTTATAACAAAACAGAAGGCATATGCTCGGAAAGATTTCCACCATAGGAAATAACCTAAATTACCAGCATCAAAAGAACAGGTGTCCTATCAGGGGCCCTTACCGAGTGAAACCTAAATGCAGTTAAAAGAAAGCCACTGATATCAATATGGATACCTAACAAGAGACTGTATGCTAATTAAAGATGCAAGTTTTCAGTGTTAGAAAATGCATGGGAATTAATTATCAAAGTGACATCCTGGCTTCCCTAGGGAGGAAGGCGTATACATGAGGACTTAGCTATATGCACTCTCTTCTTAAAAACCAAGATCCAAAGCAAATATTATGATTTGTCTAAGTTGGATAGGAGGCTATAGTCATTTCCAGTGGCTGCTGTAACAAATTAACCACAAACTCAGGGAGTTAAGACAACACACATGATCTTACTGCTTTGCAGGTGAGCAGAATGGGTCTCCCTGGGCTGAAACCAAGGTGTCAGAAAGGATCCCTTCCTTCCGAGGGCTCTACGGGAGAATCTGCTCCTGTACCTTTTCCAGCTTCCGGAGACGGCTTGCATCCCTTGGCTTGTGGACCCCTTCCAACTTCAAAGCCACTCATTTCACCTCTCTGCCCTCTGCTTTGTCATCACATCTCCTTCTCAGACTCTGACCCTCCTCCCTCTTTCACTGATAAGAACCACTGTGATAACACCACTCCCCCATCCATAATCCAGAATAATCTACCCGTCTCAAGATCAAGTTAATCACATCTGTAGAGAGCCTTCTGCCATAGAGGAGAACCTAGTCACCAATTCTAGAGATTACGATGGGAACCTCTTGGGCCGGGGACTTTGTTCTACTTACCAGAGTGCACCAAAATAATAATCACCACCCCCACCATCACCAGTGATGGTGTTATTGAGTGCTCTGGGATACTTGTGAGGCACTATCCCAAAGTGTGCAACATGTTCACCTAATCCCCATGAGAATCCCCTAAGGAAGGCACTACTGTGATCCCACTCTATAGATGGGTACAACGGGAGGCTACCTTGTCCATGGTCACCAACATTTTAAGTGACAGGGCCAAGATTTGAACCCAGGCTGTCAGGCCTTAAGAGGACAGCTTATAACAAGAAGTGGTCCCATGGGGTGCCCGGGTGGCTCAGTCAGTTAAGCATCCAACTTCCGCTCAGGTCATGATCTCACAGTTTGTGAGTTTGAGCCCCACATCGGGCTCTGTGCTGATAGCTCAGAGCCTGGAGCCTGTTTCAGATTCTCGGTCTCCCTCTCTCTCTGCCCCTCCCCTGCTCACTCCCTGTCTCTCTTTCCCTCTCTCTGAAAAATAAACATTAAAAAAAACTTTTTTAAGTGGTCCCAATGTAGCACTAAATGGAAAAGGCACGGTGCTAGAATAATGCGTTTTATAAAAATCATTTATGTCTTGCAAAAACAAACGAACAAAAAAAACAGAAGTGTGTAAACCAACTTTTAACACACATGCCTCTGGTCAGGGGGGAAGGGGCTGTTACCCTCACCCAGTTATCGTTAAAAATATGTCTGCTGGGGGGCCTGTGTGGCTCAGTCAGTTAAGCACCCGACGCCTGGCTTCAGCTCAGGTCATGATCTCACTGCTGTGGGTTCGAGCTCCACATTGGGCTCTGCGCTGGCAGTATGGAGCCTGCTTAGAATTCTCTTTCTCCCTCTCTCTCTGCCCGTCCCCCCCCAATAAATAAACTTTAAAAAACATGTTTCTGCTAATGAATACATGTTACTTCTTCAAGGAAAACGAAGTCAGAATTAATCAGGGCAAACGCAGGTCAGAGGAGATTAGCTCAGAGCTGTCTTCAATAGGGAACTGGCCGTTCACGCTTGGCCACCCCTGTTTGGGTCCTTCTTAGCTCCCCAGGGACACAGGCCCTCCTCCAGCCAGGCCCCAGGCCCCAGGCCCTCACCCGCAGAGGCTGACATCACACCCCGCCCCCACCATGAGCCCCACAGGGCCTTCTCTTCCCGCTGTGCAGACACTAACTTTGCCAGTCTCCCTTCTACAAATTGCAAAGTGCCATGTTCTCCCTCCTCGAAACGGAATCCTTCACACACTAGACACCTCACCCCGGCCCCCAAGCCCACTCCCGCCCTTGGCTGTGAGTGCAGCTTGGGTCAGATGAAAGCTTCTTCCGGCCGTGCTGGAACTGGCATCATCACTGTTGCTGTTTCCAAAACATCGCCACGGCCCTGTTGACACTCCTCTTCTCCAAGGGCAGGCTACCCCAGCCTCCAAGGACAGAGGCAAGGGGCGGACACGCTGGCCTGCCCAAGGCTCGAACCCAAGGGACCTTAACCCTAAAAGGCCGCCTGCGTGTAGGGGCCACACCACAGCCCCTCGAACACTTCCCGGAACACACAAATGCAGGCAATGACGAGCCATCAGGGCAACATGAGCACGAGGCACCCCGGTCAAGTACAGACCAGGCGATTACGTGCATTTACAAATTTAATCCTTGCACAGAACCCACCAGCAATCTCTGCCATCATCCCAGCTCTCACTCGAGAAGCCTGAGGCACAAGGGGGCCTGGGGTGCTCAGGGTCACGCTGCCAATAAGCTCAGGGCTGTGTGTGTGGTTCAAAAGGAAGTTGTCACAGAGATGCTCTACCTTAACCCAAGATACTGCCATCTCTGGGGAGAAAAGGGGGAGCACAGACTGCAGGGGGGGGCACCGAGGTCCTTTCCCTCATGTGTCCACTGGTCACCCCGGGTGACGTGCTGGGGATTCCACACTGGAAAGCTGAACGGACCTGCCCCTGCCTCCCGGAGCCCACGTTCTGGGGTGAAGGACCGCGCAGGGCCTGGCTCCAAGTCAAGCATTGCCAGGCGGCAGGAAAAGCCACCACCAGGATTTCTAGCTTCAAATGCAAACTGCACAGCACTTCAGTCTCTTCCAAGACAAAACAAGACCTGTCACTTTGCTACCCTGCTATGTGACAATGCACGCTTATCTCTAAGATCCATTGGGTGGCAGGCGGTGGGGAGGAGTTTCTTCCTAAAATCAATCACCGAGGGATCGCTCTTAACAGCTCCCTCCCTAGACATCCACAAGAGATCTGATTTGCACCAACTATTCAGGAGACTCTAATGACACAAAGTGGGGTACACACCCACCCCAGGGCTTACAGAGATGCAAGGGACAGACGCTCCCTGCACCCGGCTCCCTGGCTTCTCCCAGGGGGATGTGTCCACACTCCAGCTGCCTCTCCTGTCCTCACCAACAGCCCCAGATGGAGCTCTGAGCTGGGACACCAAGTTTCCCAAGAGCCGGATGAAAAAGACCCATGTCCACACCCCACAGCCTTGGGAGCACCAAAGGGACCAACCACAACTAACTCGACATGCACAGCGTCCTTCAAAGGGGAGGCTTGGTTGCTGGGAGGAAAGAATTCAGGGTACATACTTGAAAGAGACAGGAGAGAAGCCTGAGCGGTAGTAACAAGAGCAAACCTTCCCAGGTACCTAAGTGGTTTCCTACAGGAGCACATCTGACCCTCCTAACAACCCTTTAAGGCAGGCACTACCATTCTTCCCATTTTACAGATAAGGAAACAGAAGCACAGACAGTTAAGTCTCTTGCCCAAGGCCACACAGCTAAAAAGCTATGGACTCTGAATTCAAACCTAAGCAGGCTGGTGCCACAGTACGCACAATTAACCAAGACCAATGGCCAAGACGAATGTAGCCAGGAAGGAAGAGGACGGTTGAAGGAAAGCCAGGGCCCCTCAATTCCTTCACGGCCAACTGCACCTTGCCCAGAATACCTGCGGCCAGATGGACACCTCAGTGGCCGTGCTCACCCCACTGCCGTTCAGTCCCCTTTTCAAGGGGAGTGTATTTGTGGGGCGCCTGGGTGGCTCAGTTGGTTAAGCGCCCGGCTTCGGCTCAGGTCATATCTCACAGTTTGTGAGTTCGAGCCCCGCGCCAGTCTCTGTGCTGACAGCTCAGAGCTTGGAGCCTGTAAAGGATTCTGTGTCTCCCTCTCTCTCTGCGCCCCCCCCCCCCCCCGGCTCACACTCTGTCTCTATCTCTCAAGAATAAATAGACTTAAAAAAAAAAATTTAAAAGGGAGTGTACTCGTTTGCTAGGGCGCTACAAGGACCACAGAGGACCACAGACCGGGTGGCCTAAACAGAAATGTACTGCCTCACAGTTGTGGAGGCTGGAAACCCCAGACCACGGGGTGGGCGGGGTTGGTACCTGAGGGCTGGGGGAGATGATCTGTTCCATGCCTCTCCCCCATCTTCCGGCACTGCCGGCCACCTTGGTGGTCCCCTACTTGTCAAGGCCGCACTCCCACCCCTGTGCTCCCCATCGCGGGACCTTCTCTCCTTGTGTGTCTCCTCCAGAACACGGTTATATTGGATGAGGGCCCCACCGGACATCAGCATGACCTCACCTTAACTAATATATCTACAAAGATCCAATTTCCAAATAAGCTCACGGTCTGAGGTACAGGGGGTTAGGGCTTTGATACAGGAAATTGGGGGGGAGGTCACAACTCAACCCATTACAGGGACCCAGAAGCTTCCAGACTATGCCCCCACCAGGAGAGGCCAACTCCCAAACCAAAGAGGGGACGCTGGCTTCGAAATAGCCAATCCCCATGCACTGGCTCAAGAAGACCCAGCCAATCACAGGCCTCCCTCAGGAGTCCACTCTTGGGAGGCTGGGAAACCACAGGCTTCACGGAGGAGGCCGCCCAGGGAGTGAGGATGGAGAACGGCTTTGCTGGGGAGGACCCAACCATGGCTGCAGGGAAGCTTAACAGGGGCGAGGAGGCCCGACCATGGAGAGAAGCCACTGCCTGCGGCTCTTGTCAGACAGATGGCAGAGTCCTCAGTGCCACCATCCCCCCGTCCCATGAGGCCCACTTACCGGGTAAAGTTGTCTATTTTCTTGGATTCCTACAAGAACTCCACCTGCCCCCCCCCAAGTCCCTACAATCATTCTGTTCTCTAGCCATCAGTTGGGTTCCTACAGCCACCTCTGCCCCCTCCACAATTAGGGGCCACGAAGAGCCCGGAAGATGCCTACCAAACCCACTTCTCATTCTGAACGGCACAAAGGCTGGTCACATTTCCCAGCAACCTTTGCAGCACGTCACATGCCAATTCCTTGTCAGTGGAAGTTGGGAACCTTCCACCTTGCAGGCCCAGGCCATAAACACCTCTTAAGGCATCCTCCACTCTCCCTCTTCCCCCACATGCTGGCTGGACACAGAGGGTCCTGAGGCAGCCTCAGATGTCTTAGAGGGTACCTAACTACCCCACAGCAGAGCCCCACCCCTCAATCCCACTGTTTCAGGACTTGGTGAGAAACTTGTATGAAGACATCTTTTGTCACTGCATTTGGCCCCTGACGAACACAGAAGCTTTGCTGTGGCGTCCTCTGCCCGGACTGCTCTCCCCACAGAGCCTCCCATGGCTCCCTCCTGCTTACCCATCAAGTCCAGGTCAAGTATCACCTCCACAAAGAGGCTTCCCCGAGATCTACTCTACTAAAATAGTGTTCTTCACTGGCTACTCTGTCACAGTGCCTGGATTCTTTCCTTCCTAGCATCCATCACAATCTCAAATGCTTTAATGATTAGTTTGGCTTTTTCTGTCCTAGGAAACTGTAAGTTGCTTTATGGATCTCTGTGGCCCTATTCGATACTTTATTCCCAGTGACAAGTCTAACACCAAACACACACTCAGTCCTTTGAGTATTTGCTAAAATCAACAAAGGAACAAATCCTAAAAACAACAAGTAATCGTTACCCAGGACAGAAAACAACCCATGAACAACCACAGAAATCAATTCCTCAACCGTCCAGCAGCCAAGCAGGTCGGAATCAAGGTCAAGAATAAAAAGGTCAGTTCTGTTTTTCGTACCAGCGGTCTCTGTCATGGAGAATATATACGCCAGAAGGCGATCAGGAAGGAAAATCACTGTATAAATGGAAGTTCTAATATTTATCTCATCCTTTCTCCAGTACCATTTCCCTTTATGTTTGATGAGGACAATGACAAGGACCATGACAAGGATGCCAAGAGCAGCCAATACTTGAGAACCTGCCTCTGCTGTGCTCAGCAGTGTCGAGAGCACTGCCCCTGTATTACTTCAGTTAAGGCTCCCAGAAGTCTCATGCAAGACATTCTTTCATTACTGTTTTTACAGGCGAGGAAACGGAGGCACAAAGAGGTGACAAGTGGCCCAAGATCACACCCCAATGAGGTGGCAGGGCTGGGAGGAGATCCAGGCACTCAGACTCTCAAGTCCCTGCTATCGTGAACCATAACCACACATCTAAACCAACAAATAAGTAAGTTTACAGACACGGAGGGCATTGGCTGAATCTCCTTTCTGACGGGATGTTTGACTGAAGGAGTGTGGGGGCCGCTTTCAGACAATGCATTTCTTTGCAGGCAGGGGATGATGCCGATACAAAAACAACCACTTCTCCACTGTTTCAAAAACATTTCGAAAACAACTTTCAAAAATAATCATTTTTTTTAATGGCTTCGAAGCCCCAAGATGGATTTCAGAACTAGCGGGGATAAGAACCACGCTGTTTCAAAGGCCCTGGCTCTGTCAGCAGCTGTCCACACTGTGTGGTCTCCTGGCACGCCTGTCTCCCTGCTAACCAGGGCACTGCAAGAGGCCTCTTCCTCCTGGCATCTCCAGCACCCAGCCAAGCGTGTCCTCTGCACACATAAGGAATGGACGCATTTCCCTCCCATTGTAAAAATGAGAACTTGAGTGGAGCTGCTGTTCTTGGGTCCCCAACAACGTGCTTCTCCATCACACACAGAACTGAAACATCAGAGATCATCCAGGAAGAGAAAGGAACACAGCAGGAAGAAGATAGGAGACTCCGAAGGCAGACAGCATGAATACAAATTATAACTCTGCCCGTTCATGGCTGTGTGGCCTTGGGCACGTCACCTAGTCTCCACAGGACTCCGTGCCCTCATAAACAGAGCTTCCCGGGGTCACTGTGAAGAATTAACGAGCTGTTGTACGTGATGTGCTTACACAGGCACCAGTACACAGACAGCACTCGTTAGAGGCGGCTCCCGTCATCGACAACGTCATCGTCATCGCCAGGCAGCCACGCCAAGGACCCAAACCAGGGAAACAGAACAGCTCCTATTTTTGAGAATCCCTCATTCACCAGCAGCCATAACTTGCCAAAAATAAGCAGATGGAGAAGACATGCGTGCAAACTTCAGGATAGGAGCCTATTCAGTAGAGATGGCCATGGTCCACACCCTCCAAGGCGGCCCATCGCCCCACCAACCCTATCCAGACTCCACAAACAGGTGGCCCTGCGTCAGCTCCCGAGGCACATTCCAGGCCCCCCAAATGCAGAAGATGTAGCAGGGCCCTAAAGGGTGAACTCAGAAAGGCCCCCAAGTGGGCTCCTTTCTAGCTGGAGACTCAGCTGATGCCCCTGGAAGCGAAGAAAACGCACACACAGCATCTCCCAGCTGGCCCATGGGCTCCCTCCCTATATTCCAAGGCTCTCCAGGAGGCCAGGGTTGGAAGGAAGCCCGGTCAGCATCTTACCATCACCCTTGGAAAGTAAAAGGGCAACTGACAGCCAAGAGGTGAGTGGCTTAGGATCTAGTCTTCTTTAGAAGCCAGGGCTTGGGGGCATTGGCAGGGGAGGCACGCCTGGGTGGCTCAGTGTGTTAAGCATCTGACTTTAGCTCAGGTCATGATCTCACAGTTTGTGGTTCAAGCCCCGTGTCGGACTCTGTGCTGCCAGCTCAGAGCCTGGAGTCTGCTTTGGATTCTGTGTCTCCCTCTCTTTGCCTCTGCCCCCACTCATGCTCTGTCTCTTTCTCTCTCTCAAAAATAAACATCAAAATTTTTTTAAAAATACTTATTAAAAAAAAAAAGAAGCCAGTGCTTGGGACTCCCCACCAGTTTCTTTTTTCTTTTATTGTGTTCCATTTCAATTATGCAATATTTCCCACGTATTAAAAAAAGCACACTGGGGCACCTGGGTGGCTCAGTCGGTTAAGCATCCAACTTCAGCTCAGCTCACGATCTCAGTTTGTGAATTCGAGCCCCGCATCAGACTCTCTGCTGCCAGCACAGAGCCTGCTTTGGATCCTCTCTCTCCCTCTCTCTCTGTACCTCCCCCACTCACACTTTCTCTCTCTCAAATATAAACATTAAAATCTATTTTTTTAAAGTACATTAAATAAAGTCCACTTAATTCTTGCCTATCTTAAAATTCATGTAATTCATATTAGATAGGATCTATCACCTCATTTTGACAGACAGGTAAACTGAGGCACAGAGTGGCTCAGATCACATACTTAGCAGGTGGCAGAGCAGGCACTTGAGCTACAGGTCTGGATCCGGAGTCCAGATGTACTCACGGTGGCCTGGCTCCAAGGTGGACAGCCACTACCAGCTCCTTTCCACCCTGAACATGCATGCCACCACTCCTCAAGAGGGGAGTCCCCATTCCTGGAACCGGAGTTGGCCTTGGTGACCTGAACTGGTGCGAGTGATGCTCTGGGACTCCTGACGCTAAGCAGCTTCTGCCTGGGACTCTTGGAACACACCCTCTGGGGGGATGCCAGGCACCATGTAAGCCCAACTGCTCTGGGTCCAGTAGCAATAGGCACTCATTTATCCCAACTATGCCTCATCTTCCAGCCATCACCACCAAGGCCCCAGACATGGGAGTGAAGATTCTGGACACTTCCAGACCAAGTGACATACCAGTTGAGTATCACCAAATGACCTCAGTCCAGGTCACAAAGAATAGAATCACCCAGCTGAGCCCTGCCCAAATCTCTGACCCACAAACCTACTCGCTCATATTCAATGCCACCTGCTGATCCTGCTTCAGGACAGCCATCCTGCAGGCCACCCAGCAATTCTCTCCTCTAAGTCACCACCCAAGAAGCTCCTCCGGGAGAGGCCTCCACCTATTCCCCCTCCTCTACACCCAGACCAGTAAGAACCCTCCTTCCTCACAGGGTACCCAGCCTAGACCCTCACTGTGATACTGATCACACGATCCTGCACTGGCCGGTTGCTAAGTCTGCTCCCCCCAGGGCAGGGGCTCCATCCTTCCTCCTCTCCCCCCGCAGCCCAGAACCCAAGAGGACAGCAGATACAGGCTGAACACATGAAATCGCTCCATCATGACAGGGTCCGAAGAGAAACCCTATTCCGGCTATAAGCAAACCAACGCGTGACAGGAGACCAGGGTTTCTCTACCTCAGCACCACTGACACTTTGTACGGGATTATTATTTGTGGTACGGGCTATCCTGGGCATTGTAAGATGTTTATTTGGCAGTATCCCTGGCCTCGATCCGCTAGGTGCCAGGAGCACAACACTCCCAGTTATGATGGCTAAAAGTATCACCCAGGGATTGCCAAATGCTCCCAGTGGGCCAGGGGAGGAGTGCCCTGCTGTAGACAGCAGGACCCATGTGTACCTACTGTCACCCAGGCCTGGGGGGCCGGGGGGGACTGTGTGATCCATGTCCAAAAGTCACACACCACTCGCCAAGTACTCCCAAACCACATGCGTGAGCTCCCCCGTGCTGGCCGGCAGACCTCACAGTCACCTGCAGGTTCATGCTGACCAGAAGCCCAGAAGGAACGCTGCGGCTTGGATATCCCCCTCAGGAGGTCACCCTTCTGACAACACACCGGAGCCACGGCCCCGAGAGTCTCCCATCAGGGACCTGAAGGCTTGCTCTGAGCGGTCAGGGAGCACCATTCCTGAGCTCTCTATCCCAGAACGGGCTTTTTCTGTCCCTTGACCACGAACACATCCATCTCACACAGGACTGGCCGAGCAGGTTCCAAAACGCAAATGTGATCACCTCATCCCTCTTCTGGAAAGCCATCAGTGGATTCCCGCTGACCTCCAGAAAAAGTCCAAGCACCCAGGCAAGACTTTGCCACCCCAGACAAGCTGGACGCCACTCATCAGCAACAGCAGTTGCAAAAATGCAGCAGCAATTCCCACTGGTTGTGGGCTAATCCCCTGTTAGTGACCATGTTGACCCCCCTCTGATGTATTAACTCATGTATTCACTCCCAACCATGATTCTGCAGGGTTATGGACACCAATATCATTCCCTTTCTAGACCCAAGAGAATTTAATTTTGGAAAGCAGATGTAACTTGCCCATGGTCACACAGCAAAGCCTCTCAAACGGTGCTGAAGTCAAAGCCCATGCTGCTTGTTCCTAATGAAACACTGTTAGCTCCATGTGGATTAGAATCTAGTTACAGCCATGTCTTCAGTACCTAGGACAGTGCCTGGCAGAGAAGACCTTGAAATACGGAACAAAGGAAGGTTAGGTGGTCATCTCTGGAGCAGCATACACCAAACCTGGCTAGTTACCAGGACCACCTGTGGTGGGGTTCTTTTAATGTTTATGTATTTTGAGAAAGAGAAAGAGAGCAGGAGCAGGGGAGAGGCAGCAAGAATATCCCAAGCAGGCTCCACACAGCGCAGAACCCAATGTGGGGCCTGATCCCACAAACTGTGAGATCATGACCTGAGCCAAGACCAAGAGTTAGACGCTCAACCGACTGAGCCACCCAGGGGCCCCTGGGGAGCTTATTAAAATACTGAGCCCCAACCTACCTAGTGAATGACAGTCATCCTCAGCCTCTCCAGGGAGAGGGCAGAACGGCGTTTAGTTAACAGAAGGAAAACCTACAGATGTAGATTTCAGATGCCAAAATCTGGTCTTGTGCCCCTTAGAATGAGCTTCCCAAGAATGTTCCAGTAGGTTGTACTTTAAAAGCCTCCCACGCTCAGTCAGTTGAACGTCCAACTTTGGCTCAGATCATAATCTCATGGTTTGTGGGTTCGAGCCCCACAAAGGGCTCTGTGCTGACACCTCAGAGCCTGGAGCCTGCTTCAGATTCTGTGCCTCCCTCTCTCTGCCTCTTCACCCACTGCACTCTGTCTCTCTCAAAAATAAATAATAAACATTAAAAAAAAACATTTTAAAAAAGCCCCCCTGTGGATTTCTAATGATCAGCCGGGCTTGGGACCCACTGTGCACTCTCAGTCTGGCACCCTGCATTTACCATCAGTGCCCGTTGCACACTCCCCAGGTCCCCACCTCCACCCCAGCTGCAACAGGTTTCTGGGCCACTTGGGAGGTGGAGTGTGGCCAAATGCAAGCAAAACTGGGGGGAAAGTCAGCTGCTTAAACACACGGGTGTTTTCAAAACAGGGCTCAGGTTCTGTGCCACCGGAGACATACCTGGCTACAAAGCCAGGAGAAAATTTTTGGAAAGCTGTTTAATCGAACTCACGGTAAGAGCCATCGAATGAAGAGCTACGCCAAGCTAGCAGAGGTGACCTGTGAACGGCTAAGTTCAGAACCCCGCTGAGGTACAGATCAACGCTTGGGAACAGGTACCGTCCTACCTCATGGGCTTTTGGGGGGTGCTGCCAAACTCCCCCCGAAGGAAGTCATCCTTCAGATACACCCTCTAAGAATAAAAGGAGCAAAGACAGCCCCCACACACCGCTGGTGGGAATGTAACAGGCTGCAGCCACCTTGCAAACAGTCCGGCAGCTCCTAAAATGGCTACACAGAGTCACCAAAACAGGACCCAACAACTATGCTCCTAGGTACAGACCCAAGAGGAATGAAGACACACACCCTCACAAGAACTTGTACACGAACGCTCCTGACACGATTCACTGCAGCCATGAAGTGGGGACGGCCCAAAGGTCCATCAATGAGCGAACAAATTGTGGAAAATCCACACGAGGGATTATTATTCAACCGGACAAAGGAATGAAGCGCAGACACGCTACGACGTGGATGAACCTCAGGGTCGTCATGCTAAGGGAATGAAGCCAGACACAGAAGGCTTCATATTCTAGAATCCCACTTACAGGAAGTGCCCCCAACAGGGCAATCAACGGAGACGGGAAGGAGACTCGCAGTCGCTTACAGCAGGGGAAGAGGGTGAGGGTGATAGGAAACAGGTTTTCCTTTCAAGGTGACTGCAAAGGTTCGAAACATGGTTGGTTGTGCAGATGCATGAATACACTAAAAACCACCTCACTGTTCGTTTTGAATGGGTGAATTGTCTGGTATGTGAGTTATCTCAATAGAGTTTTTGCATAAAAAAGGAGAAAAAAGAAGAAAAAAAAGAAAAAGAAAAAAAGAAAAATTTGCAGCAGCTGATAACAAAAAATTTGAAATCGCCCAACTGTCCATCTGGGGTGGGCGGGGGGGGGGCCGGGGGGGGAGGGTCAGACCATTTCACGCAGCCAGATGTTACGAGGCTGTGAAAGCAGCAGGAGACCAGTGGGAGGATCAGAACCCATCTCCAAAAGATCATTAAATTAAAAAAAGAAATCTGAGGGCGCTTGGGTGGCTCAGTTAGTTAAGTATCCAACTTCCACTCAGGTCACGATCTCACGGTTCATGGGTTCCAGTCCCGCGTCGGCTGTGTGCTGACAGCTCGGAGCCTGGAGCCTGCTTTAGATTCTGTCTTTCTCTCTCTCTGCCCCTCCCCAGCTCACACTGTCTCTCTCTCTCTCTCAAATATAAAATTTAAAACATAAAAAAAAAAATTAAATTAAAAAAAAAAAAGAAATCAAAGTGCAGAAGTTTAAGTAGTAAGGACCCATTCCTGGAAAAAAACATGACCCACGCATTTCACAAGCATAGAGTACTCTAGAAGACAAAAGAACTTGGTAATGAGCTTGACCACCCCGGGGGCACAGAGTGGGACTGGGGAGGAGAGACATCTATTTATGAATTGTTTGATTTTTCCAAGCATATTTTAATTTTTCAATTGACATTAAAAAAAAAAAAAAAAAGAGTCCATACAAAAAAATGCCAATTAAAGCAAGTCTCTGCAACTGAAAATTGCTTAAGTCTCCTTACTCCGTTTGTTGACAACAGCCTTAGAAGCTTTAGGAACTGAGCCAATTGCCCAATCTGAGGCGGGTGGGGAACGAAGACACCACCTCCCAGGACTGGAGCTTCATTTAAAAGCTCCAGAATATTCTGACACGCTCTGTCCCCGCGGAGCGAAGAGCGAAGGCCTCTCGTTCTATGGTTCATAGTAAAACAAAACAGGCCTATCTGCCTACCAAGCCAGGATTCCTGCAGTTGTGTCACTTGGTCCTTACGAAGGCAGAGCAGGGCAGGGCGCTTGACCGGCAACAGAACCCAAAAGGTCCCCGATGCGGTCAGGCAGGGAGCACACCCCCGCCAGCCCAGGTGAGCCATCTGCATGTCATTTCCAAGGTGGCCCCTGGGGCCTCCGTTCCTCCCCTCCCCCCCACCACGATTCTCTGGCTCAACTTCCCCCGCCTACTCTAAACCCCAACAGAGACCCAGTCAGAACGGCCACGCTTCCATTTCCAGAAGAATAAGACACCAAACCAACAAGCCCAAGAGTAAGTGAAGGCAGGAAGGGCTACTCACAGAAGCCTTCAATCTTGTCAGCCGTCTTGCTCCAGGCCACCTGCCGCGTCTCCATGATCACCTGGACAGTCCTCCGCTCGGGGGTAGACTTGCGAAAGCTGAACACGGTCATCACCGTGCCCAGCTCCAGGGTTCTCTTGATCTGACTCTTCTCATATTCAGGAAGGGTGTCCATGTTGACCATGGCGGTCATTTTTGGCAGAGGACGCAGTGGGAGGCGTGAGGGAACAGGACGCTGGAAAGGCAGAATAAAGGAGTAAATTGGGTTTGGGGAGGAGGAATTCGTTAACTAACGGCCAAAATCCTGTCTCACGCCCAACAGGAGGGGTTTTGGAAGATTCTCCAGGCGGGGAATCGTGGACCACTCAGCACAGACAGGATGCACAGAGGTTGAAATACACGTGGAGGTGTGGGAGGAGCCCCTCTGACCTCAATGACTCAGCTGTCATCCCGGCTTTGAATAACCAAATCACTCCAGCCTGGCAGGGAACCCGGCCCTCCCACACTCTTCCAGGCTGTAGAGTATTTGAATAGCCAAAGCAGTCCAGGCGGGCTCCACTCCCCACCCCCAGCATCCTCTTCTCTTCTGCCTAGATTTCCCTCCCCATCTAAGTGAACTTGAGAAGAGAAAAAAATACTAGTAACTAAACCACTTCAAGAATGCGTCTGTGGAGACCTCTGCACGGAAACGGAGCCACAAAGACAGAAAACATCGGGGCCCAGCAGCCTCAAGTTCAAAGTTCAAAGTTCAAGTCCCGGTGGGGCTTTCGGCCGACCATGTGGCCTGGGCAGGCTGCACGACCTCTGAAAGCTTCGGTCGCATCCCTTCTAAAATGGGGTCATGGGGACAGTGAGGAAAGCCTTCACTGCGATGCCACCAGCAGGACACTGGCCTTCTGCTCAGCACGCGGGTGTTCTCGAACAGCACTGATGCCCCCGCACAGAGGAGGTGCTGGGCCCCAAATCCTGGAACCAGCTGGGTCTGGTGGCATTCACACCTGTGTCCAATCCGTCAGCAGACGCAATTCATCTTCTCCAGTCACGGGCTCCTCCCAGGATCTCACACCTGGATTATTCTAATCGCCCACCTGGTCTCCCCCTTCTGCCCCAGCCCCCTCCAGTCCAGTCCAGACCAGTAGCTAGAGGCCCTGTTTCCAACAACATAAAATCATGTCACCCCCTCTGAGCAGCCGGCTGCAGTCACGCCCTGACCCCTCACTCTGCAGAGGGGAGTCAGATGGAAGGCTCTCTAGGGACAGACCCTCCCCAAGCCTATGCTGTACTTCCACACTTGTGAAGGGGGAGACGTAACAGAATCTCGGAGGAAGTTCTTGGATTAAACCAGGTAGAGAGATCTTGGAGCCCTTACAACAATGACACAAGTCAATGCCCCCCAGATTTTGCTACTGCTACGACCGCCATCAATTTTTCCGTGCATCTTCATTATTCACCACCCACCCCACCCCCACCCCTGCCCCAAATCCCACAGGATCAAGAGCCCACAGCCGTT
Source organism: Acinonyx jubatus (assembly GCF_027475565.1). Taxonomy (NCBI): domain Eukaryota; kingdom Metazoa; phylum Chordata; class Mammalia; order Carnivora; family Felidae; genus Acinonyx; species Acinonyx jubatus. The sequence goes on from NC_069396.1 coordinate 6,705,247, forward strand.
ACTCTATAGAGAGGCAGGTGTTCAGCCAGGGCCAGGCGGGCCTTCCGGAGGCCTCCTGCCAAGCCACTCAAAATCAGGGCCTCTGTTCCCTCATCTTAAAATGGAGGTAATACCAGCCTCAAGGGGCACTGGAAGGACTGGAAGCTACGATGTATGTACAGCCCCCAGCACTTAGCAGGGCCTCATAATATTCACCAGTCAGCTGTTCAACATGTGGAGTGTCAACTCTATGCCAGAAACTGAGCTGGGGACTGGCATGCAAATGAGGCGAGGGGGAGTGGGGAGAGGCCCAGGCCTTGCCCTCTGCCCCCTTCTTCCCTCCAGCTCACGCCCATAGCCAAAGGCAGCTCCACAGGTATCTGGCAGCTGGAGATCAACTCATGAATTACACCTGCTCTCTGCCCACTTAGAAGCAGACCTGTCAGCTCAACCCCTACTTAGGACAGAGAAAGCTTCTGGGAGAGGAAGGGATCTGAATCCAATCTTTTCAAAAGGTAAAGCAAAAGGGAATAGTGTTCTCATCAGAGGAACAGCCTTAAGCAAAGGCCCAGCAGCAAGACAAGGAGGCCGCAAACTCTGCCCAAAATGAGCCTCCTGCCCCATCACCCTGTAAGCCATGAGGGGGGACAGGGAGACCAGGTGCCTGGGGCCAGTCTCGTCCTGGTAAACCAGCTGTTTATTGGCTTTTTCCCAGGTCCCGGCACCTGCTATACCTGGTTTATCTCATTTATCTCAATGAGAAATACCAGAGGTGAAAACACAAGTCCTGAGTGGGGAAATTACATAATCAAGGTCACACACAAATGTGGCAGCACCAAGGGCAGAACCCTGGTCTGAATCCCACACCCTGACTCTGTTAGTACCCGTCTTGTGGAACTCAGAATCCCGTGGCAGCATCTGGCTAGAAACCAGCTAATTTGGTAGCCCCTCATCCCTCTCAAGTTAAAGGACTTGTCCAAGGTCACACAGCTAGAAAGTGGCAAAAGCGGGATTTGCACCTGATCCCAGCTCTCACCATGCTGACCACCCTCAGCCATGCGCCTCTGGAGCTCCCTCCCAGGGCTCCAGGTCACAATGCGGCGAAGCGTAAATAGGAAACACACCCCTTCACACCTCCACCTCGGATGACACCTGCCGGCCAGGAGCCACCAGGGCCCTCAGTTTTTTCTGACTCTGGCTCTGAGAAGGGCTTGGACTTAAACATTCCCGGATTCTGGTCACTTCCAGCTTGGAGGCCCAGTGGACTGGCACAACTATAAACATCAAGTCTCCCCTGTTGCCTCTCGCCAGGAACTGGAAACAGGCCCTTATGGCCACAACATCCTTGGACTCAACCAACAAGATCCAGCCAGCTCCCGACTCAGGCTCCCAGAGTTTGATGCTTCAGCAGCTAAGGCAAGGGGGTCTCCCAGGCCTTCTCCCCAAAGGAAGGCACCAGGCAGCAAGGACAATTCCCATTTTTCTTCTGCTTTCAAGAAAAAAAAAAATGAAATAGCCTTGAATTCCCTTTTTCCTGTTTCTGATCCTCCCCGGGTAACTGTGCAAAAGGACTTACGGTGTCTGAGATTTAATAAGAGGTTTTGCCATTTCTACTTTCCACGTCCTTTCCATGCTTGAAATAAACTTCCGGCAGACAAGGACCCAGGACTAGGAAGCAGGGTAGTTTTCTTCTCTTCCCTGAGCTCAGAAGAAACGTTAGGCCCATAAAGGATGTCGTATAAAATCCCACAGGACAATTCTGTTGAGCTCTGCACACATTCCTTAGAAGTAGCTGCCCCTCTCCTGCAGCTGAAAGGAAGGAAGGTGATGCCGCATCTCACACCCACCCTGCAGAAACTCATTTTCACTGGAGGGGCGGCCACTGCACCTAAGTGTGAATGAGCTCAACTCCCTTTTTTTGAGGAGACAACCTGTGAGCATCTATTAAAACATAAAACATGCATACACTTTGAGGAGCAGTCACCTGTGTGCAGAAGGAAACACAAAGATATTCGCAGAAGCATTATTTGTAACAGAAAAAAAAAAAAGAAAACAACTGGGAAAGAGGTCCCTTAAAGAAATAAGGGGACATGCACACCAACGATTATTCAGTAACTATCAGAAACCATGGGGAAAATTTATAAGCAATTGGATCCAGAAAGATTCATGAAATAGATGGGGGGGGGGGGGGAGTTGCAAACCAGTAAGCATCATAGAATTATTTTTTTTAAAGGCTGTCTGCTTATAAATCCAACGAAAGTGGTTACTTTGTGGGGAGGGGGGTTCCCTGACTTTTTATTAACTTAAGTGGTAACATAAGGATGAGCTTTTTCTTGTGTTTTGCTGTTTTCCAAATTAATAAGTGTTTTCAAATTTTCTTACCGGCCATTTTCCACCAACTGCACCCAGCCAAAGGGCTATTCGTGGGGTGCCCGTTTTGCCTCTTGTAGAGAAGCCTCAAGGGCTCAAGGTGGGGGGAGGGGGAAGGTGTGTAGGAGGGGGAGATAGAGGTGGGGCGAGGGGACGGGTTGGTGGGGGCGGCAGCAGCGGCACCAGGCAATTTCGGCATCAACGAAATCCTCAGGGAGTACCGTACTCGCGCTGGTACACACCTTGGTAGCAGGCTAACTCCTGGGCCTGGCACGGGCTCCAAAATTGGTAAAGCCCTCTCTGCAGAAGCGTGGCTAAGGATAATGGCCAAGCCCCAGGCAGGGCCCTTAGCCAGAGGGTCAACCACGAGCCAGGCACCCTTTTCATAGACAGGCCTCAATTTTCCACGGCCCTGGAATGCACGTTGGGGCAGCCCCAGTATCCAGGGTAAGGAAGTTCAGAGAGGTTCTTTAACGCGCCCAGGGTCACACAGCTGGAACTGCAATTCAAATTGAGGTGATTAGCAAGGCCACCTGTTTCCTTGCGCCACGTCACCCCCCTCGGCCCACCAGACTCTCTCCGCGGAGTTTGAGATCCGGGTGCTAGGAGAGCCCCTCCCCGTTCTCCGCAAGAATCCAGGCGCCCGCCCCCCAGTCTAAATGAGACGCGGTTGCCCCTCGAATTCTTCCGCTATGGCGGTGATGACCTCGTTGGGATTCCGAAACGTAACCAGGAAAACGCACAGACGAGCACATGTAATTATGCACACACGCGGTTGTGGGGTGGGACAGGGAATCACGAATCCCCCCCAAACTCTCCCGGTTTCTCCTGGGTGAGGGCCGCGCCTTCCGTGGTATCGCGCCGCCAGCCACCCACCCACAGCCACCTGTGCAATACGGGGAAGTGCCTGGGGCCCGTCCGGCCGCCCGGACTCAGCGAGCCCCGGCCACAGACGCGGCCGGGAAGCGGCGCACGACCCCACGGCCACGGGAGCCTTGAACGCCAACGCCGGCGCGACCCTCCGACCGCCAGCCGCGCCGCATCCTCCGGGGTCCCATCCAAAGCCGGGCGGTCCCCGGGCACCGACCGGCGAGGCGGCGCCGTTCCCGGTGAGGAAGTGGCCGGCGGCCAGGCCCCGACCCCCGCCCGCACTGCCAGGGCCCCGGGCACCGCGGGCTGGGGGTCCCCCCGACGGCACGCCCCGCTCCTGCCCGCCCCGGCGCCGGACTGTCCGGGCGCGCGCGACCCCCCCCCCCCTCCCCGGGCGCCCGCGCGCGCGCTCCCGCCCGGCCCGGCCACTCACCTGGCCGAGCCCCGGCCGCGGGTCCCGGCTCCGGGCACTCCCTGCGGCGCGCGCCCTCCAACGCGGGCGCTGCTACTTCTGCTTCGGCCGCGGCCGCGCGCCACGTGACTCCTGGGGGCCGCCCCCCCCGCCCCGGCCCGCCCCCCGCGGCCTCCAGGCGGCCCTGCCCCGCCCGCCCCGCCGCGCACCCGGACACCGACTCGGCGCCGGGGACCGTGCCTCCGCGGCCGGGGGAGAGGGAGCGAGCCGCCCCAGGCCACCGGCGAGCCGGAGAGACGGAGCTTGCAGGCGGCGGCGTAGCATTTATGGAGCGCCTGCTGCATTCAGGTGTTCTCCGTGCGTTTAACAAACTCCTCTTAACTACCTGGAGTGGGCTGTTCCCGGCCGAATTTGAAATCGTCACCGAGGCGGCGCTGGTGTCACAGCACCTCTTACTACCCTGGGCAAACCACTTAAATACAGTCGGCCTCAGTCTCCCCATCTGTCAGATAGGATCAAAACAGTTTAAGAAACGTAGAACCGGAAACTGATCTCCCAATTTCCCAATGAGAAGATTTTTTTTTTTAATGTTTATTTTTGAAAGACAGACAGTGAGCAGGGGAAGGGCAGAGAGAGGGGGACACAGAATCCGAAGCAGGCTTCAGGCTCCGAGCTGTCAGCACACAGCCCGACGTGGGGCTCGAATCCACAAACTGTGGGATCATGACCTGAGCCGAAGTCAACCGACTGAGCCACCCAGGTGCATCGAGAGTGTTTTTTGTTTTTTTAATGGCTCACTTTGTAAACTAAGTGTATGGAAGACGTAGTCAAATGCCTAATTACTGTATTCAGTTGATTAATTTAGCTGCACATGCCTATTTGCAGTCACAAACCGTATGATGTAACATTTTTTTTTTTTTTTTAGAAATATAACTTTTCCATTCTTGGGTTTCGTGAATGCATGTTATTCAAACTTTTCACGTGCATCTTTGACACAAGTGTCTTCTTGGCGATTCCAGCCAGCTTTAGGGTCACCTACAGCCCTGTCAGAGCACATCAGTTTTGCTCCTAAACTGTTGAGTTAGAGCATTTTGTGAACTTATGGATGTTGCCCCAAGGGAACATGGTGTATCTGAAGTCACGGGTCACATTTACCAACTTCAAAAATCCATACATTCATTTCCTTCCCTGCCCCATCTCAGGAATGTACCAATGACTGTTCACGGACAACTTAGTGCAATTCTCTAAAGAGATCTTTGAAAGACTTGTTATGATGTCAGCCACTTGGAATCATGGGGCCAATTTCCAAAAAATAATGGCTAACTCTAGGTTAAATTTCTTTGCCTTTTTTTTTAAGTACTTCACCTTATATTTATTTCCATCAATCTTTTTGGCACTTGTATTTTGGTACCTGTTATATAATGTGCATGAGCTATCAGTACAACTGCACATATGTGCAATTTATTCTTACAAAATCCGCCTGTTATAGGGAAGCGTGTTCAAGCTCCTGCTGATGAAATGACACTGTGTGCAAGCAGCAGTTTTGGAGGCCACTCCTGGAGCCCTTGCTCCTAACCTCTGTCCAAACAGATGCTAATCCTGGCTGGAGCTTTCTCTGGTCCCCTGGGGTCAAGCAACAAAAGAACATGTAGTACATGCTTAAAGTCAAAGAACTCTCTTTTAACCTGATTTGTGCGCCTACGGTATCTTTGGGGTTCAAATACCCATGGTGTGTGAGATGATGGTCATAGTAGATGGCAGGTTGCTTTTTCATATTTTTAATTGTCTGTCTTCTTCGTCTCATTGTTTACCTTCAGGCGAACAGGAATCCAGTGCAGGGGCGCCTGGATGGCTCAGTCGGTTAAGCGTCTGACTTCATTCAGCTCAGGTCATGATTTCACGGTTTGTGCGTTTGAAACATTAAAACAAATTTTTAAAGGAATCCAGTGCAATGAATGGGAATCTCTGGAGCTTCTCACCTCTTTTTCTTAAACCTCAGCTTGTTTGTTCAAAATAATTGACACATGGGCCCCTCCCTGCTTCCTTCTGGGAGGACTCAAATACAAAATGACATTTCTTTTCCAAAGCACAGTAGGTAGGCGGAGAATCCACCCGGTCAAAAACAAACAAACAAACAAACAAACAAACAGTGTCCCATGTAGGACTCATAAGTGTTCAGTTGGGGGAGGATTTAAACCCAGAACCCAGGTCTGTCTGGTGCCAGTGCCCATGAACACATAGGCCCACTGCCCAGTCAAAGCATTAACAGGAGGCATTCAGGCAGGGAGAAGTGAGTTTGCAACCACCCCACACAGATTCTCAAATGGGTCAGGAAGTGACCTCGAAGGGTGGAGGGAACTTTCTTTTCCTTTTCATATAAAAAGAAAGAAGAAGGGGCGGTGAGGGTGGAGGGGGCATAACCCAAAAGAAAATGGTCTTTTCATCAGAATTGTCTCAACTTTTTATCCTGTGCTCCTCACCCGGCCTCAATATGCACTTGTTTGTTGTTGTTGTTGTTTTTCCCATAACCCTCTTCCATTTACTAACAGCCACGGTGCACTGAATCATTAGGCCCTCGGTGTTTCTGTTTCCCTCTCTGCAAAATGGGCATAATTGTACTTGTCTCCCTGGAGAGATGGCAAGGATTAAATACAACCTAAAACAGGTATCCTGGGTTCCACCAGCAGAGCTGACCATTCTTAATACTGTGATGGGAAAGAAGAAAAGCCCCGTGGTGCAGTGGGAAGGTGTGGCCTTGAAGAATAGGGAGATCCGGGTTCAAGTCCCAAGTCTGCCCCTTCCTTAGCTGTGTGACCTTAAGCTGGTCAGGCACCCTCTCTGAGCCTCCAGCTTCCCCATCACACCATCCTTTGAGATGTCCAGAAGAGGCAAATCTGTAGAGACAGAAGGCAGATTCGTGGTTGCTTGACCTCAGGACTGAGGTCATGCGGGTCCTGGAAGGTCCAGGGTTTCTCTCTGGAGTGGTAAAAAAAAGTTCTAAAATTTTGTGAAGACAGTAGAAAAGTTCCGTGAATACACCAAAAGCCATTGAACTGCATATTTTTAAAGGGTCAACTGTATGGTGTGTGACTTATATCTCAATAAAGCTGTTAAAAAAAAAAAAACCCTACCTTAGAAGGTTGTTTAAAGAATTCAAGGTAATGGGCAGTGGAGGTTATCACAACACAGCTTCAATCAGTAACGCCTCTTGTTCTAATAATCATTGGTGTACAATGGGCCTTCCCGACCTAGGCCTCTTCCTTACCCCAGCCACCAGTAAAGCCCCTCACCCCACCCCAGGGAGCATGCCGACCTACCCGTCCACCCCCAGCACCAAAAAACGATCAGAAAGTCCCTGAGAGCCTTTGGTTTGGTTTCCTTTCCTGACATTGTTCAGAGAAATGCATGTCCCCTGGGGACAAGCCCAGTCCCAGCTGCTGGCTGGCAGGCCTCTGTGAGAGGAAGTACCACCCAGAAAAGCCCCCAGACCTCGGCAGGGTTAAGCAGGCCCAGCAGATTGGGGGTGGGGGTGGGGAGGGGCAGGAGGGGGAGGGGGCAGCTCTTTTGCTCTTCAGCTTGAGGCATAACTGTTATACAAAAAGTTGTGCTTAATTAATAGATACAATTTTTATTTATTTATTTATTTATTTAATATAGGAAATTTATTGTCAAACTGGTTTCCCTACGACACCCAGTGTAATAGATACAATTTGATAAGTTCGGACCTACGCATATACCCATGTTACCATCAAAGGTTCCCCGCCCCTTGTTGCTTTGTCATTCTGTTTCTTTTTGGGTTACATTTTGGGTGTGCATGTGTGGTAAGAACACTTAACACGATGTCTGCCCTCTTAACACATTTTTTGATGTGCCATACGGTCTTGTCAACTGTAGACACAATGTTGTGTAGCAGAGCTCTTAGAATTTGCTCATCTTGTGTGGCAGAGACTGTAACCATGGAACATCTCCCCGCTTCCCTCTTCTCCCAGCTCCTGGCAACCACCATTTCTGTTCTTTGCCTCTAGAAGTTTGCCTTTTTTTTTTTTAATGTTTATTTATTTTTGAGAGAGAGAGAGAGACAGAGAGAGAGTGGGGGAAGGGCAGAGAGGGAGACATAGAATCCAAAGCAGGCTCCAGGCTCTGAGCTGTCAGCACAGAGCCCGATGTGGGGCTCGAACTCACAAACCAGAGATCGTGACCTGAGCCGAAGCCGGACGCTTACCTGACTGAGCCCCCCAGGTGCCCCTAGAAGTCTGCCCCCTGTAGATGTGTCCCAGGAGTGGAACCATGCAACAGGTGCCCTGTGTGACTGGCTTACTTCGCTTAGCATAATGTCCTCCAGAGCCATCCACGTGGCTGCAGATGGTCGGCTTTCCTTCCTTTTAAAGGCTGAATATCCATTGTATGTACATATGACATTGTCTTTATCCGTTTACCTATCGATGGACATTTAGGTTGTTTCCATGTCTTGGCCGTTAGGAATAACACTGCCATGAATATGGAGTGCAGGTATCTCCTTCAAGGTCCTGTCTTCGATTTTTTTTTTTTTTTTTTTGAGAAATATATACCCAGAAGTGGAATTGCTGGATCATGTGGCAGTGCTGGTTTTAATATTGTGAGGAACCTCCTTGCTGATTTCCAGACAAAAGTGGCTGCACCAGTTTGCATTCCGACCAACAGTGCAACCGGGTCTGCTTCTCTCCACATCCTCACCAACACTTGTTACCTCTTTTTTCTTCTATACTGGCTACCCTAACAGGTGTGATGGGGTTTTCATTTGCATTTCCCTGGTGATTAGTCATGTTGGGTGTCTTTTCATATACCTTGTTGGCTTTTTTTTTTGTTTCCAGTTTTTTAAATGTTTATTTATTTATTTTGAGGGAGAGCAAGTGGGGGAGGGGCAGAGAGAGACAGAGAAAGAGCATCCCAAGCAGGCTTCATGCTGTCAGCCAGAGCGTGAAGTGGGGCTCAATCCCCCCCCAACCTTGAGATCATGACCTGAGCCGAAACCAAGAGTTGGACGCTTAACCGACTGAGCCACCCAAGGGCTCCCCTACCTTGTTGGCTTTGGAGAAATATGTCTTCTTTGGAGAAATGTCCGTTCAAGTCCTTTGGCCACTTTTAAATCAGGTTATTTGTTTCTTTGCTATTGAGCTGGAGGAGTCTGCTGTCTAACCTGAGGCCTGCTTGGAAAAGTTCCTGGTCCCATGGCTTTTCTTTCAGCTTCTCAAGCCTCAAGTTCCTGCTGGGGCTCATTTATTCATTCATCAAACACTTGCTGGGTGCCTTCGCGGAGCCAGGAGCTGCTGGGCTCCAGGGAGACAGCAATAATCAACGAAGTCCCACCCGGTGAGAGTATATTATAGGTGGGGCCTCCAGAGTGAGACTGAGAGTGTTCGAAACCCTGTTCTGCCCCTCACTGTCTGTGCGGCTCTGCACGGAACTGCCATCCCCTGTGAGGCTCAGTTTCTTCATCAGTGTTAGGGTTGCTGTGCAGGAGTGAGTCAGATAATGTGTGTCCAAGTCCTGGGCAACACTCCTGGTTAAGTGGGACCCCGGAGCCGACAGGGCCGTCATGCAGTCATCGCTTTGTTATGGACACACAACACGCTGTCTCTGCTGTGCCGAGAACTGGCTGCAGGTGGGCCTCTCCCAGGCCCTAGGCCTCGTGTGAAATCAAGAGGGACAGCTTAAATCCAAGAGCAACTGTGGAGCAGCTGCTGAGAATGCAGGACATGGAGACAGGCCGCGGTGTGAATCCTGCCTCTGCCACGTTCCTACCTTGTGTCCCCAGTGCAGTGACTTAGTCTCTCTGAGTCTCAGTTTCCCGATCCTCCCTCTCATGGCTGGGGTGTAAGTTAGGATGTGCCCAGGTGCCACAAAAAGGCCATCTGGAATCTCATGCCGCTGGAAGCCCGGGAATGGTTGGCGGGGGGGGGGGGGGGGGGGGGGCGGCAGTCAGGGAGCAGTCAGAAGTTCAAGTACATCAGCAGGACCAAGATCCTTTCCATATCTGCCTCTCCCGGCAGCCAGACCCGAAAGGGGAAAAGCCAGAAAGATGAACATTTCCCCCCAAAGCCCCCAGCATGCCTTCTCTTCCGTGTCATTGATTAGAAGTGGGTCACAGCCCATTCTGCCTCAGTCATTCTCCAAGGAATGGGATTCCACATCTGGCTGGATGCAGGGGACAGGGTCAGCTTCCCTCAAATCACGTGAGGCTGCCGTGAGGGTGTGTAGCAAAACTGGGGAACTGGTGGTGGTGGTGGTGAGCGTCGGAGAAAGCTCAATCTGAGGATGGGGCTTCCCTTTTGTCCCCACTACAGGCCAGCAAGCCCCCAACCTGGTTCTTGCTCAGTCCAGGGGCGGTGCTACAAAGTCCCACAGACTGGATGGCTTCAAGCAACGGAAATGTATTCTGCAGTTCTGGAGGCCCAAAGTCTGGAGTCCCAGTATCGGCAGGGGTGCTTCCCTCTGGAGGCTCTGGGGGAGAACACACCCAGGCCTCTGTCTTTGCTGCCAGCGGCTGCCCGCCATCCCCCCCCATCCCCCCCGCATTCCTTGGGCTGGGACTCCACCCCTCCCACCTCTGCTTCGCCTTCAGTGATGGTCTTCCCTGTATCTGTGTCTCAAATCTCTCTCTCCTTTCTCTGGTGAGGACACTATTACTGGATATAGAGTGGGCTCTAAATTGAGATCCTTCATTACGTCCTCAAAGACCCTATTGCCAGCTTCACAGGTACAAGGGGTTAGGACTTAGATCTTTTGGGGGGAGGGTCATGATTCAACCCACTATACCCTGTGTTATGTAAGGCAGGGAGAGACATTTACTACTCTCTCCAGGGAGAGACAGCAGGAAGAGGCATTTACTACTAAAGAATGACAAGAGCTGGGTTAGAGGGATAAACTGAGGGGCTGGGAAGACTTCTTGGAGGAGATGACCTCAGAACTGGGTCTCGAAGGATGCAAGAGAGCTTTCCAAGAGCACCACAGAGAGACAGAGAGCAGCTTTGTTATACTCCAAGCTGGTTAGGCAAAGCTGATCAATGCCCTTAAAGTCAGAATAGTGTATCTTTTGGGGAGGGGGCAGAAGGAAGGGTCTTGGCAGCTGTGACATTCTCAGTTTTGATCCTGTAGTTACAAGGGCTGGTCACTTGATGAAAATGAACCTTACACTTACAACTTGTGCAACTCTATGTATATCTCAATAAAAAAATATTTTATTTTTTAAACTTCATAAAGTTTATTTATTTTGAGAGAGAGTGCGTTTGGGAGTGGAGGAGGGGCGGGGGGGAGAGAGAGAGAGAGAGAGAGAGAGAGAGAGAGAGAGAGAGAATCCCAAGCAGGCTCTGTGCTGTCATCTCTTGAGACTGTGAGATCATGACCTGAGCCGAAATCAAGAGTCAGATGCTTGGGGCACCTGGGTGGCTCAGTCAGTTGGGCGTCCGGCTTCGGCTCAGGTCATGATCTCACAGCTCATGAGTTCCAGCCCCGCATCGGGCTCTGTGCTAACAGCTCAGAGCCTGGAGCCTTCTTTGGATTCTGTGTCTCCCTCTCTCTCTGCCCCTAAACCACTCATATTCTGTCTCTCTCTCAAAAATAAATAAACATTTTTTAAAAATTAAAAAAAAAAGAGAAGCTTAAGTGACTGAGACACCCAGGCACCCCCCAAAATAAATATTTTAAAAAGGCTGCTCAATATGTTAACAGGTCATCTCTGACTTGTGGTTTCAATGTTTTCCAAATATTTTTTACTGAACACAGTTTAGTTATACTGGAAAACAAAAACTATGTTAGCTAACTTTGTGTGTGTGTGTGTGTGTGTGTGTGTGTGTATAAACTGTTTCAAAATTAAGGCTGTCATTCAGCAGAATGGTCACTTTAGAAGATGGTGATGTAGGCACCTAAGTGGCTCAGTCAGTTGAGCATCTGACTTCGACTCAGGTCATGATCTCGTGGTTTGTGAGTTCGAGCCCCGCGTCAGGCTCTGTGCTGACAGCTCGGAGCCCCAAGCCTGCTTGGGATTCTGATTCTCCCTCTTTCTCTCTGCCCCTCCCCTGCTTGCACTCTCACCCTCTCAAAAATAAATAAACATTTTAAAAAGTAAAAAAAAAAAAAAAAAGAAGATGATGATGAGAGGTAAGCTGAGGGGGGTCCCAGGGGTGTGCCACATTCTGTCTATGTGACACTGGTCACACCAACGTGTTCCATGTGTGAAAACTAATTGAACTGTACACTTATATTAAGTGCACTTTTCCACATTATGTTATGCATCAATAAAAACATTAAAATACGAGGTAGTTAGCTGAGGAGTGGAAAAAAAAACATTTAAAATCTTTGCGGTTTACCAAAATCAGTAAAAATTTATTTAATGCCTACCTTGTGCCAGGACCTTACATTCAGTAAATGCATTTAGTCGTCACAACAAAGCTGGGAAGCTCGATTATTTCCGTGTTTATTTTACAGATGAGGAAACTGAGGTTCAGAGGCATTAAATGACCTGTAGAGTTGGCCTCTGAAGGCACTGGGCTTATTTCCACTGGAGTTATTTCCACGCCTACAGAGGACTTGTGTCTCCCCTGGGGAGTTCTCAGGGAGGTCTGAGATGCACCCAGATATGCTGCGCCTCATGAATCAGAACCCTGGGGTGGAGCCTAGGGATTGCATTCTAAACACCCCCATCCCCACCCCATGATTCTTTTGTACTCTCTAGTATGGGTACCAATAGCTCCTACTGAAACAACAGTGAAAGAGACAACATGATGAGCCTTTTCAGAGATGGAAAGCAGTCTGGGCACTTTGGGCAGATATAGAGAGGTGTGACCCATAAAGATAAGGAGGTTTTGCTGATAGATTCCAGAAAGACCACCTCATAATGAATTCCCTCGGGAGAGGGAACATTGATTAAGCCTTCCATCCATGGAATCTGAGACAAATTCTCCTCAGACACCAATTCAGTAGATCACCCATTCAGCTCACAAGCATTTACGAAGTACCTACTATGTGTCAGGCACTATCCTAGGCTCTGAGGACAAGGAAAGATTCATTCTCTATCAGGAGGTCACAGCCGGGTAGGTAAAAAGAAAAAAAAGGTTACAAAACTGTTAAAATGGCTACACTAAAAACAATAGACAATACCCTGCGCTGGAGAGCATGTGGAGTGGCTGGTGGGAAGCCAAACCGGTCAGCCTCCGCGGAAAACAGCTGGGCAGTTTCTTTTTTTTTTTTTTTTTTTAATTTTTTTTTCAACGTTTATTTATTTTTTGGGACAGAGAGAGACACAGCATGAACGGGGGAGGGGCAGAGAGAGAGGGAGACACAGAATCGGAAACAGGCTCCAGGCTCTGAACCATCAGCCCAGAGCCCGACGCGGGGCTCGAACTCACGGACCGTGAGATCGTGACCTGGCTGAAGTCGGACGCTTAACCGACTGCGCTACCCAGGCGCCCCTGGGCAGTTTCTTAAAAAGGTGCACGTATGTTCACCGTATGACCCGGGAAACCCACATCTAAGCATTCACCCAAGGGTGATGAAAACAAATGTCCGTGTGAAAACCTGGATGCCAAGGTTTACAGCAGCAGTGCTCATAATCACTGAAAGTAAGAAACAACCCAGATAAATGCCTTTCACAAGTGAAAGAATAAACAAAGTATCCAGACGCTGAAAGGGCACTCATCGCCAGAGGGAACAAACTGGCAACACCAAGGAGGAACCTCGAATGCACAAGGCTAAGTGAAAGACCAGAATCAGAAAGCCACAACAGTAAGATTCCACTGATCCGACATTCTGGAAGAGGCAAAACCACAGAGAAAATTGATCACCCAGGCGCCTGAGTGGCTCAGTCTGCTGAGTGTCAGACTTCGGCTCAGGTCATGATCTTGCAACTCAGGTCATGACCTCATGGTTCGTGAGTTTTGTGAGTTCAAGTCCCATAAGGGCTCACTGCTGTCAGCGCTGAGCCTGCATCGGATCCTCTGTCCCTCTCTCTCTCTCTCTTCCTGTCACCTGCTCCCTCTCTCTGTCAAAAATAAATAAATGTTTGAAAAAAAAAAAATAGATCCCTGATCGCCAGGGGCTAGGAGCTGACTACAAAAAGTACAAAGCAATGGGGAGAGGTGATGAAATTGTTTTCTAGTTTGACTGTCATGAGATGACACAACTATATGTATTTGCCAAAACTCGTATACTATATACCAAAAAGAGTGAATTTTACTGGGTGTAAATCATATTTTACTTAAAAAAAAAAAGGATACAATACAGATAAGGGCTAGGTGGGGTTTGAGGGAGAAGGAATAATTAAATGCAGGTTTGGGAAAACAGGGTCAGCAAGGCTTCCTGAAAGTAGTGAGTTTCCCTCTGAGGCCAGTGACAGGCGAGAGCAGTCAGCTGAGTGGGGACAGGGGGAGGGAGGGAGGGTCTCTGCAGACAAGCATGGGCGATACACTCTGGTCAGGGACTCAGTTCTGCCTGAGTGAAGGGTGTATGTGCTCGGAAGGAAGGCAGGGCTTGAGACAGGCTGAGTCTTGCTAACACATTTGGACTTTGCCTGGGGGCAATGGGGAGCTACTAAAGGTCTTAGAGCAGAAGAGTGACCTGGATGATTTCTGGCTTGGAAAATCCACTGTGTGAGCAGGGGAGGGTGGGAGGAGGGAGCCAGGCTGAAGGCACGAAGACTGGTCAAGACGTTCTCTCTGCGCGGTTGTGCATTCTAGGCACAGACATTTTTGCCCCAGGCACTGTTACAGGAGCTGGGGGTGGACCAAAGAATTCCTGTGGCTCTTACTTTCTAATGGGGAAGACAGACTGTAAACCAGGAAACAGATTACCAAGGTCATTCCAGATGGCGGGGACAAAGTGCAAGGGCTGTGACAAAGCAGATGGGTATAACGAGGGAAGTGAAAGGGAATTTAGATATGGCAGTCACAAAGTCCTCCTGGAGAAGAGGTCATCTGAGCAGGACCTGAGGAGGAGGAGAGGCCGGCTAAGTGAGCATCTAGAGAAGGAACTTCTCAGGCACATGCCAAGTCCCCAAGAGGGGTGCTGCTTGCTTTTGAGGGGCACACAGTGGGTGCATCCCTGAAAGCCATGAAGGGGGGAGCAACTTCCCCCTCCCAGGGGTCTCCCTTCTTGCAAAAGATGCACAGAGCCTTCCTCCATGAGTGGCTGTGTTTCACGCCACATTCTCCGTATTTTGGGGGAATGACAGTTTATGGTCCCAAGTGTGGACAGGACAGCCTGAATCCATGAGGGAAATTTTCCTCTTGATTCTAAAGGTCACAGCTGCTGCCACTATAAACAGTGCCCATGTGGACAGAATCACACCAACTCTGGAGACATGGAACTCAGGACGCACCTGGAAAGGCCATTCTGGATTTTCAAACTTGAAAAAAAATTCTAAAAAGCCCCGAGCAAGAAACACACTTCAGCGTCTGGTGACTCATCTGTTGCTGAATCCTCGCAGGTCAGCTGGGCCCTGTCCAGCACCTCCTGGCACGCCACCTCCCTCAGCCGCCCAGCAGAGGTGTCCACAGGGGACCTTCTGTCACAGACTGAACCTTTGCATCAGGTCTGAATTAAGCTGCCAACCAGCCAGCCGACTATGGACTTGAAAGAGACCGAAGTATCACTGATAAGGTAACTGCTTAAAACCACAGAAATTGATTCTGTAGCTTTCAGGAGGCCAGAAGTCACAAACCAAAGTGTCAGGGAGGTTGGGTCCCCCTGGAGGCTCTGAGAGAACCTCTCCATGCCTCTCTCCTAGCTCCTGGTGGCTGCCAGTGGCCCTTGGTGTCCCTTGAGGAGTAGACGCATCCTTCCGATCTGTGTCTCCCTTGTCACACGGCATTCTCCCTGTGTGTCTGTGTCCTCTCTTCTTTTTATAAGGACATCAGTCACTGGACTTAGGGCTCACTACAACCCAATATGAATATATTACCTTGATGACATTGGCAAAAACCCTATATCCAAATGTGACATTTTGAGGCTCCTGGTGGACATGAATCAGGGGAGGACACTATTCAACCCAGGACACCAGGCAAAAAACGAGATGGAGAAAATTGGACTTGCCACAGGCCTCTTAGAGAACTGGCATTATCGGAGAGTTCAGCTTGTGGCTGGAAAGGTAACTGCCAGGGGTGATGATGAGAACCCCCCAGGACCCCACGTGCCTGGGTAATAACAGGTGGTGGCTCAATGGCCTTCTGAGGAGGGGGAATCCATCCAAAAGCCAGCTGTGAGAGACTGTATTCTCCAAAGACACATCTGCTCTACGTCTCCATTCCATCTGCTCTATCATGTGACATGGATGTTCCTCCACGGAACTGGCCGATCTTCGTAACTTTGCGTAACTGCTCAACAGAACACAGCAGAAGAGATGGCGCGTGACAGCTTGTGCTGGCTCGGGACATATGCCTTAGGAGCTGCAGGCTGACTTAAGAAGGCCAGCTACCCTGAAGCCACCATGCTGGAGGGACTGCATAGAGACATCATGCAGACACAGAGTCCCAGGGAGCCTCATCTGCTCTGGTCCCAGCCCAGGCAGCAGACACAGGAGTGAAGAAGTTTTTCAGACAACCCCAACCCAAGTCAGCATCTGCCTGCAACTGTACGGGAGACTCTGGGCCACAACTGCCCCCCGCTCCCTAATTCCTAACGCATAGAAACCATGATAGATCATCAATGCTGTTTTAAGCCAGTAGGTTTTGGAATGATGCATTCCACAGCAATAGATAATAGATACAATTGATATAATTGTCAAGTGGGCTTGCAAGTTTGGGGCAGAGCAGAATTGTCCAGGACAGTGGAAGAGAGTCATATCTGAACGAGTATTTTAAATGTCCATTTGAAGGGACACTGTATGATCAGCCTGTCAGGGTGGGGGGCGTATTCCAGTGTGGCTGTTCCCACTGTCAGGAAACCCCTGCTCTCCCTCTCACTATTCCCTCTACCTAACAAATTCTGTCTCACCAAACAGGACTCAGGCCATTGTGTTATGGGGAAGGACAAGACAAACTACACACACATATTATTTAAGCTAACAGTTGAGACTTGCTTTAAAAAGATAATAGCAAGGGGCGCCTGGGTGGTGCCCTCAGTTGGTTAAGGGTCTGACTCTTGATTTCAGCTCAGGTGGTGATCTTGTGGTTTGTGAGTTCAAGCCCTGCCTTGGGCTCTGTGCTGACAGTGCACAGCCTGCTTGGGATTCTCTCTCTCTGCCCCTCCTCCACTCATGTGCACGTGCTCCCTCTCTCTCTCTCAAAATAAGTAAACATAAAAAAAGGTAATAGTGACATATATACACATTTGCCATTACTCTCACACACATTAAAATTAAGATGTGTGAACAACTGGAAAGGAACACAGATAGATACGTGTGATAAAACAAACACAGCAGAATGCTCATGGTGGAATCCTAGGTGGCATGGGTGGGATAGATGCTTGCTGTACAATTTGTTAAACTTTTCTGTGTGCTCTAAAACACTCATAATAAAACACCGGGAAAAGAGAAAGAGCAAACAACTATATAGCAAATACGGTGGGCCAGGTACGGTCCTGAACTTTAACATCTGATGACTTGTTCCATCCTCAGCCCAACCTCCTGACAGAGGTTTGATTATTATCCCCGTTTTACTGACAAGGAGGCTGGTCATGCAGAAGTTCAAATCACACCTAAGGTGAGAAGGCAGATAAGAGACAGAGGTAAGAATGGACCCAGCCAGACAACCCCAGCACTGTCCACACCTGGCCCTTACAACATATCACTTCTCACTCATGCAATGCTTTTACAATCAGAGGAATTATAGTTTTATAATTAAAATACACTTACCTTCAAGTCTGATGCCGTTCTTTTTGGCTGCCCAGTGAAACCCGCCCTCCTATGTCTGGGGACGTCCCCACTGATGAGGCCACACCGTTCCAAGGTGCAAGTCAGAACTGTGCTTTCCCCGACTCCCTAGCAGCTAGGATGCAGATATTCCCAGCTGCCCCGTCAGTCAGGTGCACCAGCACCAGGCTCGTGTTCAGAAGCTGGCGGCAGGAGAAGCAGGTGTCAGAGGGCGCATGCCTGGCAAAAGCAGTGACATGGGCACCCAGTGTCCAGCAGCAGCAAGACCAGAGGCTGCAGCCTCTGAACCCAGAAGAATCAGCTGGGCTGTCTCCACTGGAGCCATCCAGTGCCTGATTTTGCTTTGCTTCAGGCGGTGTAGACGCCAGACTTGGGTCTCTGCCCTTCTGGAGAATATACAAGCCACCCAATATGCTTCAATAAATTCCTTGTGTTTGCTAACACCACAATGGGTTCCTGTGCTACCTCCTACAACTGCTGGACAGGGATCTTCAGGGTGATTCCTAACTGTGTAAAGAAAATTGTGTTGACTCGAAAGCCTGTAAAGAGGCTGTGCTGAGTGGAATGGCTAATGTCCTACAACTTAAGGGGAAATTGATTTGTATACGTATGTGTGTATAAGCTATCTCCGAAAAATCAGCAAGAAAGCGATACCAGTGGCTATCCCTAGCAAAGAGTCTGAGTGGCTGAGGCTGAGGACAGGAAACGCATATTAAACCTTTACAATTCTGGGGGTGCCTGGCTGGCTGGGTCAGTGGAGCGTGCAACTCTTGGTCTTAGGGTGGTGAGTTCAAGCCCCACGTTGGGTGTAGAGCTTACTTAAAAAAACAAAAGTCAGTAGTCACTAATAGTCAAAGCCAAAGTTTACAGTTCTCTACTTGTGCAAATAATTGCCTGTCAGAAAATACATAACTGAATTGATTAAAAAGGACAACAAAAGGAAATATGATTAAATATGAATCGTGGCCTCTGGGGAGTTATTTTTCTACCTCTTTATATATTTCTGCATTTTTAAAAATATCTTAATAGTAATAAAAAAGGGGGGGGGCGCCTGGGTGGCTCAGTCAGTTGAGCGTCTGACTTCGGCTGAGGTCATGATCTCACAGTTTGTGAGTTCAAGCCCCGTGTCGGGCTCTGTGCGGACAGCTCAGAGCCTGGAGCCTGCTTCGGATTCTGTGTCTTTCTGTCTCTCAGCCCCTCCCCTGCTCATGCTCTGTCTCTCAATCAGAAATAAATGTTAAAAAAACAGTGACATAAAAATAAATAAATAAATGAAAATATGTTTCCCTTAGGGGCGCCTGGGGGGCTCAGTCGGTTAAGCGTCCGACTTCGACTCGGGTCATGATCTCACGGTTCATGGGTTCGAGCCCCACATCAGGCTCTGTGTTGATGGCTTGGAGCCTGGAGCCTGCTTCGGATTCTGTGTCTCCCTCTCTCTCTGCCACTCCCCAACTTGTGCTCTGTCTCTGTCTCTTAAAAATAAATAAATGTTAAAAGAAATTTTTTTAAACAACAATAGTAATAATAATAATAAAGTCACACTGAAAAGGAACTGGAGCCCACAGAATGGGAGAAGACACTTGAAAATCATGTATCTTAGAAGAGACTTCTATCTTGTATCTAAGAACATACAAAGGAGTCTTATGACTCAAAAAGACACATAAACCAGTTAAAAATGGGCAAAAAATCCAAGCAGACATTTTTTCCAAACATACTAACAGCCAATAAAACATGAAAAGATGCTCAACATCACTAGCCATCTAGGAAACGCAAAATGAAATCACATGAGACACCACTTCACACAGGGCGGCAAAAATAAAAAAAGATAGTGACAGGGATGCCTGGCTGGCTCCGTCATTAGAGGATACGACTCTTGATCTCAGGGTCATGAATTCGAGCCCCATATTGGGGATAGAGCTTACTTAAAAAAAAAAAAAAGGCAGGGGCTTCTGGGTGGCTCAGTCAGTTAAGTGTCCAACTCTTGATTTTTGCTCAGGTCATGATCTCACAGTTGGTGGGTTCAAGCCCCAAGTCGGGCTCTGTGCTGACAGTGCGGAACCTGCTGAGGATTCTCTCTGCCATTCCCCTGCTCGTGTCTTCTGTCTGTCTCTCTCTCCCAAAATAAACTTAAAAAAAAAAAAAGACAGTAAGTTTTGACCAAGATGAGGGGAAAATTAGAACCCTCATATACTGTTGGTGGGAATGTAAAATGGGGCACCTGCTTTGGAAAATAGTATGGCAGTTCCTCAAAAAGTTAAACACAGGGTTATGATATGACTCAGTCATCCACTCCCAGGTGTTAGACTCAAGAGAGCTGAATACACACATCCATACAAAAACTTACACACGAATGTTAACATCGGCATTACTCATAACAGCCAAATGGTGGAAACCCAAGGCAGGTGTCCACCAACTTATGAGTGAGTAAACAAAACGTGGTCTGCTTCTACAATGGAATGTATTCAGGAACACAATGAGACAATGAGGCACACTACAACATGGATGAACCTTGGAAACATCATGTTGTGTCAAAGAAGCCAGTCACAAAGAGCACATGGCTTACGATTCCATTTACATGAAATGTCCGGAATAAGCAAATCTATAGAGACAGAGTAAGTTTGTAATTGAAGGTGGTTGCAGAAAAGGGGAAATGGGGAGTGACCGCTTAAAGGAGCAGGGGTTTCGGGTGATAAAAACATTCTAGAAGTGATTGTGGTGATGGCTTCATGACTCCATGACCAAAACCTATTGAATTGTATACTTTAAGTGAGAGAATGGTGTGGTATGTGAATTGTATCTCAGTGAAGTTGCTTAAAAATGTAGAAAATGAGAGGAAATGTCCAACAATGGCTTTCTTGTATGAGGCTTCCTCTTTTCTGTTGGTTTTGGGTTGGGTTTGGGGGTGTATGTGTGTTGTGTCCAGGGCCTGGCACAAGCTGGAGCCCAGCAAATGTTTATTGATTGAATGGATGGACAGATGACAAAAGGATTGATGGGATAGATGGATGGATGGATGATGGCGGCCTGCCTCCAAAATGGCCCCCAATGAGCCTCATCTCCTGGGATTTATGCCCTTGTGTTGCTTCATCCAACACTAAACAAGAGCTGACTCTATGACTGGCAGAATTCTGGGGAAGGGACAATGTCTGACGTGTGAGGCTAGGAAATAAAAGGCATCACAGCTTCCTCTTTGGTCCCTTGGGCTGCTGTCTTGGGAGGAAGCCAGCCACCATGCTGTGAGGACACTCAAGCAGCTCTCTGGAGAGGTTAAGGTGGAAAGGGACTGAGACCTCCTACCAATAGCTAGCACTAACTAGCCAAATATTCCTGAAATTCCTGACCCTCAGAAACCATGATAATAAATTACTATTGTTGTTTAAACCACAAAGTTTTGGGGGTGAGGGAGCAACATATTACTAATAGAGATTTATAAAGGGATGGATGGATGGATGGATGGATGAGTGGATGGATATGTGGATGCACGGATGGATGGATGGACGGATGGATGGAAAGATCAGTGGATGGATATGTGGGTGCACAGGTGGATGGATGGATGGATGGATGGATGGATAGATGGATGGACAGACGGATGGATGGATGAGTGGATGCACAGGTGGATGCACGGATGGATGGATGGATGGATGGATGGATGGATGGATGGATGAGTGGATGGATGGATGGATGGGTGGGTGGGTGGGGGGGTGAATGGATGGGTGGATGGATGGATGGATGAGTGGATGGATATGTGGGTGGATGGATAGATGGATGGATAGATGGAAGGAAGGGAGGTAGGGAGAAATTTTCAATTTGGGTCTTTCCTAGAGCTTTCCTTTTCCTTTAACTCCCCCAAAGTAAAGGAGATACACCTGCTCCAACATGATTCTCTTTTCCAAACTCTTCATCTCAGCAGGGTTCAGGCTCAGCAAACATCCACTCACAAAAGATGCGAGGTCACTACACCTCCGACCACACTTCCTCTCCCTCGCCCAAAGTAGCAGCAAGTGAAACAACTGGGATCTCTTACATTATTTCAGAAAACATGTATAGAGGTCTGGTATGTCTGTTCCAGGCCTGGGCTCCAGGTCCCAAGGTTCCCAAGACAGATCAGACTTGGAACAAACTGCCAAAGAAACAAGATAAGGTGGTGGGGTCACCGAAACAGCAATGCTCGCAGTGTAGACACATCTGGTTCAAAGTGTAGTCCCCTTGCTTGGGCAACTCAACCCCTCTGTGTTTCCATTCTTCATCGCTAAAATAGAGCCAGTGACACCCTTCTAGTGACGTCTGTCACTATTCAGCACCAATCTCAGTGAAAGGTTCACGTGGGACCTGGGACCTAGGGATTACCTTCCTTCTTTCCCCTACTCAGCTCTCTGCTTGTCCTTCCCTGGCCCGTGACGGTGCATGGCATGGCCATCTGCACGGGCTCTGGCTTCAGATGACCTGGGCTGGACTCCAGGCTTGGCTCCTTCACTGTGTGACCTTGAGCAAAATACTGAACCTCTCTGTACCACAGCCTCTTCACCTGTAAAATGGGGATAATAGTGGCAGCCGCGCTATAAATTTGTTTGGGGATTACAGGAGGTAACCTTCTCAGTAGCACAGAATAAGTACCCCATGGACATTGGCAATAACAATACAGACCAGCAGCAAATTCCTACCATTCCATTAAGCCTTGTCTGGAAGGCGTCAGGGACAATGGCAAGTCAGCCAGTTGGCCTCCAGGGGAAACTCTGCCCATCCACCCAGCCTCCCCGACTGCTCCACGGCTTGGCAAACCTGCTCTTTATAACCACGGCTCTACCACTCAGCTTCAGCACCAACCTCGGAAATCCCACTGTGCCCCTGGACAAGCCCATCTTTCCTCCCAGAAATGCTGTCACCTTCCCCAGTCTCCCTGGAAACACACCACATCAACTGGCCTGCAGTCAGGGCATGGGACAGATGAAAGTGTGGCATGGCCACAAGGGGGTCACCAGAGAAATGACCACCTTTGGGTGGACTTGTAGAACATTCTTTTCCTAATGGGCCCTGGAGAAGAGCACAGTTCTAGTGTCCCTGAGGGGTGTTCCCCAAGCCTGCAGAGATGGCTTTCAGGAGCTGAGAGCAGGGAATTCAGTTAAAGGTGTAGGTATGGGCTTGTCTCCCACTGAGAGCTGCCAGTCTGCTCCGCTGGGCAGCACTTTCCTGGTTGCCAAGACTGGCACAGGCTTTACCTCCTCTGACCCCTGACTCCAGCAGAAGGGGAAGGGAGGATATCCAGCCTCTCTTTACAGGTCAGGAAATAGGCTCAGAGAGGTGAGGCAGTTTGCCTAAGGACACACGGCTGGTCCTTCCCCTCCCTATACTTCCCTCACTTTGTATTGTTGCTGGGATGGTGACCTTTGTGGGGGTCACTGCTTCTGACGTAGGCCGGGAAAGTCAGCTTGACTCCCAGCGCAGGATTCCAACATTTCAGTATCCGGGACATAGTAGGTGTTCAATAAATATTGTCCTCCCTTTTAATATAATAATAATTTTTAAAAATAAAAAATGCTAACTATTTTTCCTGATAACCATAATGTGCCAGGAATTTTCCACATGTTATCCTACTTAACCTTCACAGCATATTTTATTTAATGCCCCAGAACAGATATCAGCGCCCCTTTGGGGATGTCTGCAAATAGTGAAGACAGGACTGGTTTTGACAATGCTAGGGAGCATGTCGTAGGGGTCCCCATTGTGAGCTCTGCCAGAGGGCCACGGAAAAAAGCCCTTCACTAAAGCCCACTTGAGAGAAACTGAGTGCTGGCTCCTCACCAGGTTCTGGGTGTTGATAAATGGTGAAAAGTGCACTGCTTTGTGAATTTCCAAGTCACGCACCAGTTGGTACGAGGTGAAAGGAACAGAGAAGACAGAATAGGAAAGGAAAGGTGATGGGACAGCAAGAGAATGTCCCAGGTGTGGGGGGCTTCCTGGAGGTTTCTCTGTCCCCTCTTGTCACAGGTGGAGGTGACACAGCTGGGCCAACCTCCAGGTGTGATCGCCCAGGACCAAAGCCCTCAGCCTGCCAGGTCTTGCCTTGACCTTCCTCCAGGAATCATCCGCGGTCAGCAGAAGTAGTTTCCCGGGAGCAAGGGTCGGGGTTGGGGTGGCTGGGGATGCAGACCAGGCAAGCTGGCCGGACACAGCCGCACACCAGCTTGGCCTCAACCAGAGGTGGGACTGTGCCGGCCTCAGCCCGGGAGCCCTAGCTGCTGGCCCAGCGAGGGGGGTAATCTCATCTCCACAGCCACCCCTCACTGACCGGAACCCTCCGGCTGACTCCCCTAGAGTTGAAAGTGCCAAACCACCGCTCCTTTCATCTCAGTCCAGAGTGCCTCGTCCCCGTCCCTGTAATCATGCCTGTGGGCGGTCCTCAGTGACCCTCCCAGCTCTCCTCATCCTTCCCAAAACACGGGGCCTAGACCGGACCCAGCCATCGAGAATGGCATGACCAAGGTCAAAGGAAAGAAGAAAGGGGTCCTCTTCGCCTGTGCCCATGCTGACCTGTTGGTCAGTGTCCTTGGTTTCCCCTCTGGTCCTGGCTCAGGCTCTCGCAGGGTTAGCCTGAGGCATTGCTTTCTGGCTTTTGTTTTCAAGAGCATAAGCCTCAGACGGACAGGGAAAGAGAAACTCCCTCAATGAGGAGAGATTCCCAGGGACCTGCAAAAGGGGGAAAGAAGTTGGAGTCCTGGGGAAGAAGCAGGGCCGGCTCCAAAGGCATGTTCCATGGAGGGGCCAGGCTGGCGTGGGACCACAGAAGCGGTGAGGTTGCAGGATCAGATCTCTGGAGGAGTCCAGATGCACCACGAGGCGCAGCTAACATCACTAGGGCTCCCTGTGCGCCAGGCACCATCCAAAGTATGTGCTCTCAACACCACCACAGCCCCAGGAGGCGCTGCTCTCATTCCTCATCACAGCTGAGACAATGAAGTGAGTCGCCCAAGGTCACAGCACTGGGAAGTGGCAGGACCAGGATTTGAGCCTATGATGTCTTGCTCCTCATTTCCTATCTCCCTGTACACAGTATGGCCAGAGGGGCTCCCCAGTGCCTTGGGGCATTGGGCATTTCCTCAAAAAAAAAAAATAATCAAACATAATTACCATATGATCTAGAAATTCCACTTCTAGGTATGCGCCCCCAAGAACCGAAAGCAGGGACTCAAACAGGTATTTGCACACCCCCGTGCAGAGCAACATTATTCACAGCAGCCAGGACGCGGAAGCAACCCAAGTGTCCACCGATGGATACGTGGACAAGCAAAATGGGGTCTAGACATAGGCTGGAATATTATTCAAACATAAATAAAAAGGATGGAGATTCTGCCCCGTGCCCCCACACGGGTGAACCTTGAGGACGCCGTGCTAATCGAAGACAAACCAGTCACACAGAGACAATTACTGCATGATTCCACTTATAAGAGGCAGGGAGGGCAGTCTGATTCTAGAGACAGAAAGTGGAACAAGGGTTGCAGCAGCTGGGGGCAGGCATGGGGAGCCATGGTTTACCGGGGACACGGTTTCAGTTTGGGAAGACGAGAAAGTTCTGGAGATGGGTGGTGGCGACGTTTCTAGAGCAGTGTGAATATACTTCATGCCATGGAACCATACCCTTAAAAATCGTTACAGGTGGCTCAATTCATGTTCTGTGTATTTCACCACAATAAAAAGAAACGATGACCCAAGGCTTTGGCACGACACTCGGCTGGGCACATCCCAACGATGACTGACGTCGATGTTTTACCAACCTGGCTAGATGGGGTGGGGAGGCTACAGGATACAGAGGAAAGGTGATGGTCCTGTCCACCTGAACTTGAGGGCTGTACCTGCTACAAGTGGGAAGCTGGGGGCTACTGGGGCAGAAAGGAGTGGAGACAGGGTGGAGGCAGGAAACAGGGTTGGGGAGCTGTGACCTGTGACCGGCCTTCCTCTGCAGGGGCTGGGGGGAGGGGGGAGTGCATCCTGGATGGCTCAGGGCAGCTGCAGTTTCTGCCCAGTAACACGCAAGACACTAAATCCTGGCCGTGTACCAGGCTCTCTGCTTAGCACGATACATGTAGCACTGCATTTGTTTCTTCAACCTTTTGAAGTGTTATTTATGTCCAGTGCATGGATGAGGAAACTGAGGTCAAAGAAGAAAAGCAACCTGGTAAGCACAGCAGCCGACAAGCGGCAGAGCCAGGCCTGGAACCCACATTTCTCAATGCCCATCTTCTTCCCAGGCCACAGCTCCCCTGCCCACATGGGGCACTCATGGTTGAGGTGCTAGGCTGGGCCTTCTACCCAGAACTGGGGTCCTCACCTCCCTGAGCATCCTGAGGGGTGTGGCTGTCCAGGCAGGGTTCCTGAACTTGGGCCACGTCCTCCATGGAAATTGCTGGAAGCAGATTCAGCCCAAGTGGAGCCTGAATGGAGGGTGTGCAGCCGTCTGGCTGAGGGAGAGCTCAGGGAGCCCCCCACCCTCTGCTCTCTGGGTGGGACTCAGGGGAGGGTCTTGGCGGCAGCGGGGAGGGGATGGAAGCCCAGGCAGAGAAGTGCCCACCGCCCAGCCAAGCAAGCCCTTCCAGAAGAGACTGAGAGGCCTCCTCGGCCACTGGGCCACTGCTGGGATGCCTGCCATTAGTGCAGCCACAGCCTGCCTCCGCCCCAGGGAAAAGAGGAAGTGGTCAGAAGCAGCAAGAAAGAACCTTAAAAGAGGACGTGTCCCAACTCACACCACCCCCTCCCCTCAGGAAAAAGGGGCCGAGCTTGCCCTGGGCTTCTGGGAACCTCCCACCCCGGGAAGTTAAGACCGCAACCTGCTTTAACCCCTCCAGGGATGTCCTGAAAACACTCTAGAATTCAGAGGGCCTCCGGGCCTCCAGCCTTGGGGGCCCCCGAGGTCCAGGGGACAGTGGGAACCCCCAACCTAGCGGCCAGCACTCAGCAGGCTCGTGGTCCTTGAAAATGGAGGAGCAGGGCATCATGGTGAAGAACGTGCCTCTGGAGTTGGGAGTTCAAATCCCTACTCTGCTGCTTTTTAGCTCTGTGGTCAGGGACAGGTTGCTACCCCTCTCTGGGCCCTGGTTTCCTCATCTGCAGCATGGGGATAACACAGTCCTTACCTCTAAAGTTTGTGGTATGAACTCAAGAGGCGTGAGCTGCGGAATGCCAAAATGCAGTGCCCCGGGTGCAGGAAAGATTGAGAAGCCGCAGCTTCTGTGAGGTCAAGGCAATCTCTGAGGCCCCAGGGCCCTCGGGGGACCTCCTTCTCTAGGAGCCCAGACCTGCGGCCGGTAGCAGGTGGAGGCTGGGCACCAGGGTAGGTGCAGAGAAAACCCTTAGCCACGCAGCTCCACACACGGAGAGAGAATCAGAAAGAACTCAAGGACAAGAACGGTTGAGTCCCATCTGTCCAGACGTCTGCCCTCCATGGCGTCATCTAACCCTTCAACACGCAACACAGCACAGCACGAGGGGTCTGGGGCACTGCCTGGGGAGCCGAGCCCTGACTCTGCTGCCTTGGCCCCCGTGGTGGCCTCGGTCTGCCAACACCATCTCGAGTCTAGCTCTGAAGAAACATCCGTCACCCACCAGTGACGACTAGCCCACCAGTGCAAGGGCTGTTACAGATTTTCTGTTCTGTCATCAAGAAGCAGTCAACAGGGCTGGGACCCGAGCGGGACGTCTGGAGTGAGGGCCTCCTTAAACCTTGTGCCTCCGGAACCTTTCCTTTTAGGGTGTCCCCTGGCCACCTCACCCTCTCCAGACCTTGGCAGTCCATCTCTGCTCCCCACTCCCCCCCTCTTCAAACATTGTAAGTACCTCCACCTTCACACCGTCCACGTCCACCAAGAGCCAAAGAGTACGCTTTGCAAGATCCTAGAATCGAAAGAAAGGAAGACATTGCAACCGTGCTTTGGGCAGGAAACGCCTTCACTTCTCAGAGCCCTTTATCCCACAGGACACTTCATGACACAAAGACTGAGAATGAACGTCCTCTGCCTCAAGTTCAGCAACCTCATTTCCAAAATACCCGCCTACAGGAAGCACTGGCAATGTAAATAGAAACTCTTAGGAGACGTGGTGCCCGAAGCTTTTACACCCAGTTGGCGTGACAGAAGACCAAGGGACAGTAATATTTTAGCAATTCCCACAAGAGGAAACACAAGTGGCCAACTTAAAAAAAAAAAAAAAAGTCAACCTCATTATCCCTCAAAAAATGAAAATTACATGCTCTTTTTACATTCAAATCAAATAATTTGCACTTTTTATAAATGTTTTTCTACATTTGTTCAAACATGTAGATCTCTATGTGTATATATGCTTATAACTTGTTTTTTTTTTTCCTCGAAATGGGACCTTTCTTTAACAATATACTGTGGACATCTTTTCAGGTCAGTAAATCCAGCAACCCGCACTGTCTTTGTTTTTATTCAATGTGGATGGAGCCCACTTGAATTAAGCAATGGCTCTGCTGGTGGGTTGTTCACAGTTCTGTGTCTTTGTTTTTCTTATAAGCAATGCATTCTTCCATACGTATCTTTGAACACTTGGGTGGGTATATTCACAGAAAAAAATTAGTTTCCATTGTAAACACTGGATCACATATCAAAGCATATATATGTGTTTTAAGTTTCGACAGAAATGCCAAATTGCCATTAAGTACTTTACTGTTTGACTTGGTAACAATATCCATCTACTATTTTCATTATTTTTTTTATTAAAAAGACCACTTTGTTTAAGATCACAGAGATGTGGGGGGGGGGGGGCGGGGGAGGGGGGCCCTGGGTGGCTCAGTTCAATTAAGCATCTGACTCCATTTTGGCTCAGGTCACGACCTCACAGTTCATGGGATCGAAGACTGCACTGCATCGGGCTCTAAGCTGACAGTGCAGAGCCTGCTTGGCATTCTCTCTCCCCCTCTCTCTGCCCCTCCCCTGCTTGGGCAGGCTCGCTCTCACTCTCTCTTAAAGTAAATAAGCTTAAAAAAAAAAAAAAAAAAGATACACAGATGGTAAAAAGCAGCCCAGATGGGCTCAGGGAAGAGGCTCTTTGGCTGAGTTAGCTCTTGGTCCCCAAAATAAAGTCTCAGACCAGTTGCCCATGAACATGTAAATCAAGCCTATGCTTTGGGTGCCCAGGGTTGACTTCTGCTTCCTGCCTGGACAGCCCCGTGTAAAAGCAACAGTGGGAAGGTAACTGGGCTGAGCTTCAGTGAGCACCCAGAGCCTGGAAGTCAACCCCACCCTTGCCCTCCTACCCTGGGCTCTCTCTTGCTACATCCAACCCTTAGAGCTTGGAGCGGTCACCTGCAGGAGGGAAGGAGCCAGGCTGGGTCACTGGGAAGGACTCAGTTTCCATCTCAGCTCTAATAGTGTCTCACTGGATGACTTCAGACAAGTTGCTAAGACTCTCTGGTCCTCAGTTTTCCTAATCTATAAAATGGGTCAAATAAAACCTGTCTGACTCACTGGGTTGTGATGAGAATCAGATGTGGGAAAGGATGTGAAAGTAACTGGTTTTCCTTCCTTCTGTTTTGGGTTTCCCAACAGGTCTACAGCTGTGGAGCTGGGGAGCCTAGTCTGGGGTTTCCTGACCACAAGTGCTTTCCCAGTAACAGCCTTCTTCGAAGTTATTATTAATTTTTTATCTGAATGGACATGATACAAAACTCAAAAGGTCTAAAAGGGCACTTGCGAGAGGCAAGTCTTCCCACTTCTGACCCCACTCCCCCCACCCCCGCCCCCACCCCCAGATACCCTTCCGAGAGGCAACCTTTGTCATCTCCTTTTTGTGTCCTCAATCCCCGGGTGTTTTGTGCATTTCCACCTCTGCACCTTGCTTAAAAAAAAAAAAAATCTTACCCATTTCTTGAAGCTTTTCCCCCATCAGTGCATATGGAGCTTTCTCGTTCTTTTTGCTGCCTACTGTTTACTTTGAAAGTTTCAACACTATAAAAAAAGTTGCAAGAAGAGGAACATGAAAAACCATATATTTAAAGTTGGATTCAACAACTGTTAATACACAACACATTTGCTTTACCTGTTTCTCTTTTTTCTAAACTATCCAAGAGCCAAGGGTTAATATTTCAATGCTACATACTTCAGCAGATAGCTGCTAAGGACATTATCCTACACAACCACAATACAACGATCACGTTCAGGAAAGTCAACATTGATACATTGCTATTATCAAACATATGGTCCACAATCAAATTTCCCAAGGTGTCTGATTAAAATGTCCTTTTTAAGAATCCAGGTTCCAATGAAGGATTGCCCAGTGCACTTAACTGCCAGGTCTGTTTAACCTCTTTCAATCTCCCAGTCTATTTGGTCTTTCACGACATCAACATTTTTGAGGGTCTAGGCCAGTTTTGCAAAATATCCCACAATTTGGATTTCTCTGAGACTTTCTTCACAATATACTTAGGATAAACATTTTTGTGCAGGAATGTTACACAGGTGATATCACACCTCATTGATGTTAACGGCAACATAGCATCCCCGTGCATGGATGTACCATCATTTTTGTAACTTGTCCTCTGCCCATAGAGGCCTGGACGATTTCCAGGCATGTTTCATAAACAATGCTACAATGAACATTCCTAAACTTCTGTCATTTTGAAACAGTCTAGTGTGTCTATAGGATAAATTCCTACAACTGGAAACTTTGCACCCGCATAAATTGCCCTTTATAAAGGATGAGCCCATTAATATTCCCACTGATAACATGCGAGGACACTCTGCCCCAGAAGTTTGTCTCATTTTTTTAAAGTTTATTTATTTTGAGTGAGCGAGAAAGTACGAGTGCGGGAGGGGCAGAAAGACAAAGAGAGAGAGAGAGAAGGGGGTGGGGAGGGAGGGAGGGAGAGAAAATCCCAAGCAGGCTCCCCACTGCCAGCACGGAGCCCAATGCGGGGCTGGAACTCACCAACCATGAGACCATGACCTGAGCCAAGTCAGACGCTTAACCATCTGGGCCACCCAGGCACCCGTCTCATTTTTTAACTTACATCTTACTGTGTGTTGGCTAGTAAGGTCACACGTCCTTGCTGAGTCTCTGGGTGACAAGATTTCCTTATATTTCCCCCTATGAGTTTTGGCTGGAATTTGCAGGAACTCCTACTTTGCAAAGAAAACGTCCCAAGTGCTCCGCTGAAGCACAATTTTTGCTCCTGGTTACAAAACACATCCATTTGCTCTGCACGCTCAGCTTCAAAGGGAAGAGGGGTTTGTCAAGCAAGGAAGGTGTGTTAAGCACCTTGCTAGTTACTTGATTGAGTTATCAAAGCTGCCAAGTGAGAATGATTAATCTGCCCGTTTTACAGATACGGAAACAAAGGTTCCGGGAGGTTACGCAGCTGATTTACTCGTTCGAGGGCGGAATAACTCAGGCCTGCTTGCCATCACTGAAGCGTGGATAGGTCCTATTCTCCGCTTCCGTGGGTGTTGGTGGTTGGGAGAGACAAAACCAAATTCTACGTATTCACTCTAAGTCCCCAAACTGTTAACCCCCGCCACGGCGTGGGGTTTAGGTGAACCACTCCAGCTCACGCCTCCGGCTCTCAGACCACTAGAGGACTACCTTCCCCCAAATGCACGGCTCTCACGGACTCTTCCGGCCTCTGTGGACTACACTTCCCAGAATGCAGCACGCACGCACCCGCGCTTCCGCTTCCGGCCCGGGCGTTTCTTGGGAGTTGGGGTTTTTCTGCGGGGAGCCAGACAGCGAGGAGCTCGGGGCCGTCACCCCCCACGTGGCCTCATGGCATCTGGGGGAGTAAGGGCCACACTTATCCGCCAGGAGACACTGGGCAGGCCTGAAAGCGCTTTCTACCTTCTTTTGGCCAGCAGGCTGGCTCTGTTGGTGGCCGCACGGTCCTGGGGAGTCATCGGTGGAGACTTTCTCTGACTCACTTAGGGTTAGTAGGGGTTTATTTAGGGTCCTGGCATTCTCTTTACTGTTGAGTTTTCCAGCGGCCATGAGGTCCTGTCCTTTATCTTGTGACATCATGTTGCGCCAGAATCGCCCCCATGTTTTTCTTCCTTGAGACGCCTCCCTTCCAAGCAGTAAAGAAAGGAAAAAACAAAAAACAAAGGAGTTAGCACCTTTTAACATGCTATCTTGCTCCTGCCCACTCTTGCCCCCAACAGCGAGTTAGGCTCACGGCAGCCAGGGCAATCTTTGAAAGTTAAATCACTCAGTCGCTGTATTGCATTCCATGGCTCCCCATTGCTCCCAGGATCCCATCCAGACTCCATGCCATGTAAGAGCTGACCCGTCCAGTTCATCTTATTCTACTTGCCACCCCATTAATCCCCGCCAGCTCCACGGGTCCTGGCTCCTGCAATGTGCCTCGCTCCCTCCAGCCTCCTAGCCTCTGGCCACACCATGCAGGTGCCTCTGCCTGGACTGGGCTACCTTCTGCTCTTTCCTCAGCTTGTAGCAGTTCGTTCTGTGTCATTCAGAGTCCTACCAAGGGATGGAAAGCACTCTGGTTCTTTCAACAGAGAGAATGTAAAGAACGGTCAACTAAAAAGGTATTGTGGGTTAATAATGACACAGAGCAGCTACCACGCCCAGGGCTAGAGGAACAAAGGGAGCAGCCTGGTTATGAAAATTTAGAAGGTCGGGGGAGGCCAGTGCTAGGCTCCAGGCCTCTGAGGAGCTGGCCAGCCTAACCATCACCTCCTGGGAGCGGGGGTCCTGATTCTGGTAACGCCCCTGCAGACCACGCCACCCTTCCCTTCAGGACACTGTCCACAGGCAGTAATGCGGGGTTTATGTGTGCTGGTGTCTGTCTGCCCTCAGTCTCTTCCCCGGACCCCCAACAGCAGCGATTAGGCCACGTTGTACATCACTGTGCTCTAAGTGCCCCTCGGACACCTTGTTGACAGAATCATTTCTCAGGGATGGTGCCTTGGGAGTTTCTGCTCTGGCTGGGGTGGGACTCCATCACTCATCTAAATTCTACTTGACCCTGAACCTGCTCTTTGCCCAGGACTTTGCTGGGACTAGAGTGACCAAGAGGGGCCCAGATAGACTCCCGGGCACAGGACTGAAGGTGGCGCTCCCTCTTGAGGCTGTGCAGGTGCGGGGTGAACCCCGAGAAGAAGCTCCCTCCAAGCTCCTCACTGTTTCACGTCAAACACTGGGCCCTGCCTTGAACATTGCCAGGCACTTAGTAGGGGTTGAGGGAATGAACGGGACCTAGCCTCCTATTTTCCAGGGCACCAGGCCACTTGGAGTAATTGATTCTCTAGGTCATCTTCTGGCTGAGAAGGACGATGCTGACTTAAACTGCTCCCCCTCCCCATGGTAAATTTTATGTTTTTACAATCAAAATTTTCAATGGAACAGAAAATCCCCCCTGCAGGTAATAAGCCATGTGATGCATTGGGAAGCGTGCCTGCTTTGGAGTCAGACTACCTGGGTTCACACTGAAGTGATTCCACTTCTAGGCTGTGTGGCCTTGGGGAATTCTTATTACAAAGCCCCAGCACTATATGTGGCACATCAAGGTACTTTATACGAGTTTGTTTCCTGTTGCTCTGAGCTCCAACCACAGCTCAAACGGAGAATCTCCCTCTGACTCCCTGAGAGTGGGTTATTGGCCTTGTGGGGCTGGATCAAAACCAAGGCTGAGAGGCTTGGTCCATGGGAGAAGGGGGCTGCCTTGGGGGAACCTCTCTTGCTCTATGAAGCAAAAAGGGTATATGGGTCAGAACTCCCCTTCAAACTTGCCTAAGTGAAATGGGGAATTGTCTCACATATTGGGAGCTAGCTTCAGGTCAGGCTGGATCCAGGAACTCAATAGACCTTCAGGGTTGTCTCACTCATCAACCCAGTGACTGGGCAACAGGGTGCAGTGGCTGCTCCTTGCTTGACTCCAGTGTCTCGCAGGGCAGGGCAGGGTTAGTGACTGATTGACAGCTCACTGAACCAGCTTCCGAAGGAGAAGGTTTGATGTCACCAGAAGTCTAGAGGGAAGTAAGATAAATGGTAAACCTTACTACCTGCCACTTACCGTTCTAAGCATTCCTCCTTGTTAATTCATCAAATCCTAATAACCCTACAAAGTAGGTATCATTTTCATCATTCCCAGTTTACAGACGAAGAAACTGAGGCACAGATTGCCTCAGGTCAGAGCTAGTGAGGGGCAGCGCCACTATTCAGCCCCAGACAGTCTGGCTCCAAGCCCAAGCATTGTTCCATTTCTCCATGTCGCATCTCCCTATCAGTCAGTATCAAGAGATGGACATGACAGGGACAGCCCCAGAAGGGGTCCCAGCACTCCCCTGGAGTAGTATGGAGAGCAGCTGGGGACCACAGCCTCGGGTGGTCCGGCCTCAGGGTGAAGTCTGGCTTCAGTACCTCTGCATCTGGAAAATTCTGGGAACTCTCAGAGGACTCACCACAAGTTGAGAACATACCCAGGCTCCACTCCAGGGGCACAAGTCCTGGCTTGAGGAGCCTGATCCCACCTTGGGGCCACAAGCTGGCTGTGTGGCTTGGGGACAGTCACTGCCCCTCTCTGGGCCTGTTTCTTCCTCTTGCAAATGAGCAAGTTGGGCCTGACTCCCCACCACTGGGGGTTCTCTCTGGGGAGAAGCTGGGGGTGAACCACTCCGACTTGTGGTCGGCCACAAACTGCCCTGTCCCCAGGTGCTGGGGAAACAAGGTGTCCCCTGTCCCTGCACATCAGTGGCTCTGAGCCCCCAGAGGGACTTGGCCTGACTGTGAGCCCAGCTTCCTCTCCCACGGCCACCCTTCTCCCCAAGCCTCACCTCACTCATCATTGCCGGGCCTGCCCCCAGACAGCACCCCTCCCCGGCCAGGCTGGGCCAGTGCGTTCCTGCTGCCTCTTCTCCATCTGGTATCTTAGCCTCCTACCCAAGTATCAGGCACTCACAGGGCAGCGGCTCTCAACTGAGGTGGTTTCGCAGGGTTTCTGGATTTAGCAAGTAAAAATGCAATCTTTAGGGCAGAATTCTACCAAAAAGTTGTGAGTCGCTTCTCTGAAATTCAAATCTAACTGGGAAACCTGCATTTTTGTCTGGCAACCCTCCCCCCAGGGGACATTTCTTCATGTCTGGAAACAGTGTTGATCGGCAAAACTGGGGGGTTTCATTGGCATCTAGTGGGTTGAGGCCAGGGATGCTGTTTAGTACCCTACGATACACAGGATGGCCCCACCATGAGGAATAATCCTGCCCAATTGTCAGCGGAGCCAATGATAAGAAATTCTAGGTTCTCCCCAAAGCTAACACACATACTTAACTGTGATCTCAGGGACTTGATGGGGCGGGGGGGGGGGGGGGAGAGGAGAGCAGTGGTCACATCCCTGAAACAAGTAAATGGCTTGTTCAAGGTCATATAGCTGGCAAGGAGCAAAGCGGAGTCCTCCGCCTGTCTGTGCCTTCTCCTAATAGGCTCATCTGAAACCAGGAAGTACAGTGGGGGAGGATAGGCAGGGAGAGCCCCGCAGGTTCCCCAGACCCCCCAAGGAATGGCTCTGGGGACTGGCTCTTTTGGACTCCTTACCGGGCGGGCAAGCCAGTGCTGCAGACGATCCCAGGTGCTGCCACCAGGGGGCAGCAGAGACCTGGAAATGAGTCTTCACACCCTGGCCTTCTGGAAGTAACTGCAGATTCTTGCAGACTCCGGGGTCCCCCTCCAGAGAATCCAATTCAGCTGGTCTGCAGGTCTGTGATGCTCACCAGGCATTGGCTTGTTTTTTTAACAGCTACCAGGTGATTTGGATGCTCAGCCAGGCTTAAGAACCACTGGTCTAAGACCTCGACCTTCATCCCTGATGGGTCATGAGTATCACTCCGGAGCCTTAAAAATACCAGCGTGAAAACCACCCCAATGTCCACCGCCGAACGACAGATAAACACAGTGTGGTCCGTACAATGAAATGCTATTCGGCCATGAGGGGAATGACACCCTGAGACGCGTACCGCATGCATGAGCTCTGGAAGTCACTGTGCTGGGTCAAGCCAGACACAAGGGAGCCCTCTGAGGTCGAGAATAGTTGAATTCATGAAGACAGAAAGCGGGGGCCGCTATGGGCTGGAGGCGGGAGGGGCGGGGCGTCAGCGTTTAAGGGGTAGACTTTCAGTTCGGGAAGGTGAACATTTCTGGAGGTGACGGTTGCACCACAACGTGAATGTACTTCTTGCCACCGAAGTGCACACTCAGAAACGGCTAAAACGGTCCGTTTTACGTTATGCACATTTTACCACAATAAAAAAATAATGTAGCGGAAACATAAACGTCACGCTTAAAGTTTAAGAGCATTCCACACAACAGGGGCGCCTGGGCGGTTCAGCCAGTTAAGCATCCAACTTCCGCTCGGGTCACGATCTCGCGGCTCATGAGTTTGAATCCCGCATCGGGCTCTGTGCTGGCAGCACAGATCCTCTGTCCCCTTCTCTCCCTGCCCCTTCCCTGCTTGCACATTCTCTCTCTGAAATAAACAAACATTTAAATAAAAATTATTCCACACAACAAAACCACACACGTCCAAGTCCCGGCTCAGACCAGCTCAGTAAGAGGGGCCGGGGTTTGGACAGCTACAAGTGTCCCAGGGGGATTTCACCAACAGCTGTGGTCGGAGATTATTCTAAGATTCCAGCATCAGGGAAGAAGAGCGGGTGCACCATCCATTTTCCTGTTGTCATGGTTTTAAACTCCGCCCACAAATTCTTTGATGCTCTTCCTTCAAGACGTGGACCCTAATCTCCCTCCCCTGAGCATGGGCTGGTCTTAGTGCCTTGCTGCTAACAAACGAGCCCAAAGCAGAAGTGACGGTGGGGGATATCAGAGACCCGGTGGTCACAGTCACCCTAGTTTCTACTTTGGTCTTTCTCTCCGATGACTCACCCTAGGGGGAGCTGCATAAAACAACACTCAAGGAGCCTTCTGGACAACCGTGTGAGGAGAAACTGAGGCCTCCCGCCAGAAGCAGTGTGGGGCACTGTCACACAAGGGGGTCGGTTCCTCCAGCCCAGCAGAGCTTTCAAACAAGGCCACGGCCTCGGCTGACATCTCGATGGCCGCCATATGGGACCGAGCCGTGAGCCGGAACAACCCAGCTGAGTCACTCCGGAGTTCCTGAGCCGCAGAAACAAACACGCTCCTTTCCAGTCGCTGCATTTGGGGTGATTTGTTACGCAGCGGTAGGTAATTAATGCACCCATTCAGGAGTCACAGAATCATCCGCTCAGCCCTTTCCACAGCCACCTCCCCACCCACCCATCACAGGACACAGGGCCCAGCACAAAGGAGACCCCTGTCAGATGAATGATCAAACATTTTCTCAGCATCAAGCCCATGGCACTTGCTGAGACAGGCCAGGGGACTTGGCGAGTTGGCCAGGAGGGTGGCCACCTCCCTCGAAGTAGCTTCCCCAGCCGAGTCCATCCAGCCTCATTTTTTTCCTCCTCATTTCCTCCCACAAACCCTTCAGGCCTGCCTGATAGAAAAACCTGGTTCCGTCTCTCCAGGTCTCTCCAGCTCCACCGACCCTCCCCCCCCCATCCCCCATCCCCCACCCCCGAGGGCAAATGCTAAAGCTGCTGGCTGTGACTCAGAGGGCCATCAGCTTGGGGCACGGAAGTCTGGGGACAGCAGCGCCTCCTGCCCCTGGGGCTGGTTGTGACAGGAAGATTTGGGCTTTTCTGGAGGCCAAGTGGGGCAGCCACAGAAAGGCCGCTTTCCTTCTGTGTGGCAGAGGCCTCACTGTCTCCTCCCTGAGACCATCATCAGACAGCCTTGGGCCCTCCCCACCCCATACATACCTTTTTCCAGATGAATCTCTTCTTATCCCTCAGGGTTTACCTGACATGCTAGCGCCTCTGTTTTCTCATCTACAAAATGGGGATAATGAGGGTATTTTGAGACTGGATGTCATGGTGCACAGGAGGACCCTCAGCAAAGGGCCAGGGGCAGCAGGTACTGATGCATGTCTGCTGAGCTGCCATGACAAGAGGGAAGAGTGCCAGGAAAACCCACTTCCTCCAAGCAGCTGGCAGGGCCCGCAGGTGACTCTCAGCCCTCTCCACTCCTCCCTGCTTTGCTCACTCTGCTCTGGCTGCACCATCGTTCCCCGTTCCTCTCACACTCCATGCCTGCTCCCACCTCAGGGCCTTTGCACTGGCTTTTCTTGCTGCCTGGAATGCTCTTCCCCCCAAATATCCCTTGGCTCCTCCCTCCCCTCCTTCAGGGCTGTGCCCAGATGTCCCCTTCCTTCTCAGTGAGGCCTTCCCTAGCCACCTTCCCTCCACTCTCTCCAGCCTCCTTTTTGGATTCAACTTTTTCCCCATCACATCTCTCCTTTTAAGACACTACATCTTGGGGCGCCTGGGTGGCTCAGTCGGTTGAGCGCCTGACTTCAGCTCAGGTCATGATCTTGAGAACGCTCCATGAGTTTGAGCCCCGCGTCGGGCTCTGTGCTGACAGCTCAGAGCCTGGAGCCTGCCGCAGATTCTGTGTCGCCCTCTCTCTCTGCCTCTCCCCTGCTCATGATCTGTGTCTCTCTGTCTCAAAAATAAATAAAAACATTAAAAAAAAAAAGACACTACATCTTTTTCTTACTTTGTTGCTTGACTCCTCTCAGACATAGGCTCCACAAAAGAGGCTTTGGTCTTTATTCACTGCTAGATCCCCACACTTAGCTGAGTGACCAGCATGCAGTAGGTCTTTAAGGTGGATGGATGAATGCTTAAGAGGGTATTAAGTGGGACTTCTCCAGCAGCCTTGAAATCATCCTCCAGGTCTAAGTCCCCCAGATTCTAGAGAAAGTCAGAAAACTGGAGACCAGACCTCAGGGCTTATTTACCAAGTGGCTGCGAAGGTCCTGCTTTGCCTTATATCATCCCAGCACCAACAGAAGACTGGGGTGGGAAGAAAAGAAGATAGACGCTCCCCTCCCCGGGTCTCAAGTTCACCCCTGCCCTGCACGGAGTCAGGGAAAAGAGAAGTGGTAAGAGGGGCCAGGGTGGGGAGAGGTGACCAGGGCGTGTCAGGAAGGTGTGAGGTTCTGGAAGTCACATGGACACCAGGGAGGAAGGAACGCCAAGAGCGATTTCCAGCATCCCAACCAAAAAGGTTGGCTCCGGGGTGAGGAGCCCCCAGCAGGAAGCAGCTGGGGGGCAGGGTGTGTGTGTGTGTGTGACCAGCAGCTGGGAGAGGGAGCTGTGGGGGGGGGGGGGGGAACCCGTCCTGGGGACCCTCACCCCACTCCACACAGTCCTCCCAAGTGCACACACCTGGGCCACAACAGGGAAGCAGCAGCGGGCAAACAAGGACAAGGGCAAGACCCGGGAAGCGCAGGACGGGCGTCCCTTTCTTTCACTCCCGCGGAGGAGGAAGGAGCTCGGGAAAGAGAAGAGGCACGAAGAGCAGGTGGAGGCGAGGCTGAAGTCAGCCAGCCTGGCCAGTCTGTTCCCGAAGGCGTCTTTAAGAACCTGGAGAGATTCGACAGAACGAGGTCTAGAGACAAAGAAAACACCGTTTCCTACGTGAGCTCCAGGGAGGGCGGCGCCAGCAGGCGGGCGGCGGTGTTAGGACGCCCCTACTCCCTCGCTGGGTCCCCGCCGAGGACGGCAAGCGCTGGGGACCGAGGGGGGGCGCCCTACATGCTCCTCGAAGGAAGGAAGGGGCAGGGCACCCAACACAGTGGGGCTGGGAGTGGGAGGCGCGGGCGGAGGGACGTGCCCCCTTGGGTGTGTTACCGTGGGGAGGGCCATGCAGGACCCTGGGCTGATTTCTGGCCGAGGCACTCCCGGACTGTCGCTCCCAGTCCGGGCGACGGGGGTGGGGGCAGGCTGGAGGGCAGCGGGGAGCCCCTCGGGGGGGTCTCGGTACCCCGCCCTCTCGCTGGGCGGTGCTCTGGGGCGCAGCGGCGGGACCCAGGCCCGCACTTTCTGCTCCCCTCAACCCTGCAGAGCCTTCCCAGCCCCGGGGTCTGCGGCAGCTGCGACGCGCGCCGAGGGAAGCGGGGGTCTCCATGGCAACGTTGACGTCAGGGACCCGGCGCCCGGCACGCCGCCTCCCGCCCCCGCCCGCCGGCCTGGCGCAGCCCCAGCCCCGATCTGCGGCAGCTGGGACGCCAGAGGCGTTGGAGCCGCCCCCCTGCCTCCAGACCTGTCCCGTCCTGGCCACCGGAGGCCGACAGGTGTGAGCCAGGCCCGCCAGGTCTCACCTGCCTGCCAGCTTCCCCGTGACCCTTTGTCCTCCCATGGCCCTCTGCCGGCCAAACCGACCTTCCTGCTTCGTCAACAGGCAGCCCCTTCCTAGGGAGAATGGCATGTGAATCGGATGCGGGAGGTGATGAGCCCCGACCCCCTCCTCCACCCTCCCAGACTTCCGTCTGCCTCCCTCCGCTCCGCTCCACAACAGAGGGGGGCGGTTTGTAGTTGAACAACTCCCAAACCATCATATATCCCTCCCCCACCACTCTGCCTCCGCCCCTTGCCTCTCTCTCCTGCTGCTCCTGCCCCCCACTTCGTCTTCCTCCCTTCTGCTGGTCCGTTCCTCCCCGGTGCCAGCCTCTGCCTCAGGGCCTCCGCACCGGCTCTTCCCACCGCTTGGAAGGCGCTTCCCTGCTCCACCTGCCCCAGGAGTTGGTCATTTCCGGCTCTTGCAGGTGGAGACACGTGAGCTCGGTGCCGCCCCCTCTTGGAGGCGCTCATTCCAGCCGCCTGCACCTCCTTGTAGCTCTCTCTGCCGCCGCGATGAAAAATGGTTTGTGGGGTTATCTGCCTAATGGCTGCCTCCTCCCTCAGACTGAATGTGGTGGAGGATGGCGTTTGCTTTATTTACTCCTGAGTCGCCAGCGTGCCTGGCGCACAGTTGGTGCTCAGTACATTAAAAAAAAAAAAAGAAGAAGAAGAAGAAAAAAAAAAGCCTTGTTGAGATACAATTCGCCAGCCCCACAATCCACCCAAGTGCACAGTTCCACGGTTTTTAGCATAGAGTTGTGCGGTCAATTTAGAACATTGTCATCACCTCCAAAATGAACCTCTGCCCATGCCTGTCCCCCATCCCCTCAGCCCTAAGCAACTGGTAATGAACTTTCTCCATAGATTTCCCTATTCTGGGCTTTCCTATGATCATGGCATAGGATCCCACTTTTGTGACTGGCTTCTTCCACTTGGCACAGTGTTTTCAAGGTTCAGAGCAATACGCTTTTGCTCAGTAAGTGGACAAAAGGCTACGGAACCAACTCCCTCTCCTGGCCAGCTGACAGCCAGCGGGAGGAAGGACACTGGATCCCTTGTGGGACCCGCCTCAACATGAGGGGCAGAGCTCTGACAGAGACTGCGCGTGGCCTGGCTGCCTGGGTACACCCTTGACTGTCTTCAGCTCAAGGCCAACACCGACTCTGCTTGCCCAAACCCTGGTGTCGACATAGGTCAGATGTCAGATGTCTCATTTCATCAGGAGCCACTTTGCTTTCTTTCCTTTGGGTTTACCTTCCTTCCATCCATGCATCCTCCCAAAATGCATGGTTATGATCTCCCAAGCTTTCTCTTGTAAATGATATACTACCCTTCCTTTTTTAGAAAAATTCTTTTTAAATTCATTCATTCTGAGAGAGAGAGAGAGAGAGAGAGAGAGAGAGAGAGAGAGAGAGAGAATCCCAAGCAGGCTCTGCACTGTCAGCACAGAGCCCCATGCGGGGCCCAAACCCATGAATCATGAGATCACGACCTGAGCCGAAGTTGGATGCTTAACCGACTGAGTCGCCCAGGCGCCCCTAAGTTTGCCTTTTTCTCTAAAAAATGTGGATACTAGAACAATTTACATTATATAAATGACTTGCATCCTATTTCTATAAGGCAGGACTTATCCTGAACAGTCACCACCAGGGGAAAGAACCCCCAACCCCATGCGCATAACGGATGCCTCTGTAACTCCAGGGCTGGGAGGGGCTTATGATGCATTACTGCTCTCCATTAAACCCCCCAGGAGGGAATCACTGACCCACCTCCACTTCAGCAAACCCCTGTGGCCACTGCTGGGGGGAGCCCCAAAGAGGAGCTGACATAGTGGGTGTATCCAGCGCCCCGTTCCCTGAGCCTCCTTCCCACTGGATGCAACAGCCTCTTCTCGTACCTGGCAAATCCGAGAGGAGACAAAGCCTGGTGTTTCCGAGGAACAGCTTGTCGTTCCTACCATTACATTGAGAGGAAACACAAACAGCCAAGAGGTCTGTTGCCAGGACTTTGGTGGAGACGTTGTAGCCAGTGCTCAGCCTTCTCCTGCCGTGGGGATGACCAAATGTGCTCCGGGCAAGGTTTCCTTTCTGGAGGTGTGTCCGGAGGGCAGGTCTCCATGCACTGATGCGTGGATCAGGAACCACAAGGACTTCATCTCCCCGCCGAATCTGAGAGAGGCTAGCTCAGGCTAGCCTTAGCCAGCATTAGAGAGGGCATGGGAGGGAAGGCCAGCACTGAGGTTTTCAAGGCCCCACCCCAACCTGAATAGAGGACACTGAAAAATAAAGCAAAGTCAGATATCCCACCACATACAGCTGTGCACGTTGTGCACTGTACGAGGATGCCACATTTAAGGGAGTGTGTGGATTTACTACGCAAACTGGTATAATGACAACTGTCCAGCAGATGGCAGTAGAGCGTTTTTGAGGCGGGGACAAACATTCACAAGGACGGGCCAGCACTGCGCTGAGAGAAGTCACGGTGGCCAGGGCACCACTCACCCTCCCAGACCCAGACACAGCAGAGAGGAGCAGCGGCCATCTCTTCGTTAAGAAAATTCTTTTTTGATGCCGTTTTAACAAATTGAGGTGACATTCGCGTAACATAAAAGAAACCATTTTAAAGAGGCATTTAGAGCGTTTACAGTATGGTGCAATCAGTACCTCTATCTAGTTCCCAAGCATTTTCCTCAGCCCCAAATAAAACCCCATATCCATGAGGCAGTCACTCCCCAGCCCCTCGTAAACACCAGTCTGCTTTCTTTCTGTGCAGATTTGCCTATTTTAGATTATTGCCTATAAGTGGAATCCACCAATATGTGGTCTGTTGTGTCTGGCTTAGGTGACTCAGCATGATGTCTTCGAGGTTCATCCACGACAGACCGTGTGTCCATGCTTCATCCTTTCTTACGGACGGATAATAGTCCATCGTCTGTAAATACACATCTATTACCTGTTGGTGGATGTTTGGGGTGTGTCGACCTGATGCCACTTTTAAAAAGGGGGTGTGTAACACAGAAAATAAACGACACAAATCTTAAAAATGTGAAGCTCCAGGGGTGTTTAAACACCCGTGTGGCTGCAGATCGAGCTGTAGAGCATCTTCATCACCCCAGAAGCTTCCCTCTTAACCTTCCCAGTCGATGACACCTCCCGCCCCCTGCACCATCAGTAACCACGGTTATCACCTCTGTAGTCATAAATGCCTCGTGCCCGTCCATGCACTTCACATAAATGGAATCCTCCGGCAAGCCCTCCTGGCTCCTTCCACACACGTAACGTGTGTCCAATTAATTCACGCCACTGTGGGTATCAGAAGTTGGCTCTTTTGGCCTTTTTCTGCAGAATTCCATCACACGACTAAGTCGCTGTGCGTTTGATTGATTCTCCTGTTGAAGGGGGAGGGGGGGCGCTCAAGCTCTTCCACTGCGAAACCACCCTGGTTTGTTTATTCTCCTCTTCGTGGACATTTGGGTTGCTTCCGCTTTTTGGCTCTTACGAATAATGCTGCTATAAACACCCTTGTCTGTGTCTTCTGGTGGACACGTGCGCTCGGTTCTCCCGGGTCTATATACCCAGGAGTGGGGTTGTGGGGTCACAGGGTGGGCTGGATGGTTAGCTTTTAGTCGATATGCTTTCCAAACCCGCCGAACCAATTTCTATGCCTGCCAGCAATGTGTGAGAGCATCTGGCAGCTTCCACCTCCACCTCTGAAAACAGGTGCAAGCTGATTCTTGGGTCCCCAGTTGCACGGTCCTTGTGGCTTGGCTGAGGCTGAGGCAGATGTGCCCGGCGACCGTGCAGTCTCCTTAGGAGGGCTTTCTCAGCCTGTGGGGGAGGGGGCTCCCCCTGTAACCTGTCCCTCTGTCGCCTAGCATGGTTAGCCACCGTCTTTGTTTGGGCTTCCCCAGAAGCAAGCTCTGGGATGAAGATTCCAGCATAGGTGGCTTATTTGTGAAGTGGTCCCAGGATGGGATGAGGGAAAGTGAGGGCGAGAGCAGAAGTAAGTGCTAACAGGCTGGTGAGCCCTGGGGACAGCAGACTGTCCCCAGGGGAAACAGATGGGAGTCTCCACCTCCACGAGGAGGGAGAACGCAGGGGCACTGACACACCAGCCCTGCAGGTCACTGAGAAAGCTGCTGCCAGGCAGAGGTGCTAATTCCAGACCCTCGAAGCCCCCAGTGAGAAGAAGCCAAGGAACGTGAACATTACCCTTGACTCCTTGCTGGCCTTCCCTCCATACCAGGCACCGTGTTCCGCACTTTCACTCCCAAGCTCCTCTTGAATCTTTCTTTGCAAGGTCCCTGCCCTGGTCCCAGCCCCATCCATTCACCAGCCAGCAGCGGAGAGATCTTCCCAAAATGCCTGGGTTCTAAGGTTGGCTGCGTCCCCCGCTCCCCGTGTGGCCTTGACCAAGAGACCCACCCTCTCCTGGCCTCCACTTCCCCATCGGCCAAGAGGGATCATATCTGCACCCACCCCTTAGGCGTATCAGGCGTAAATGAGTTCAGACCTACAAGCCTTACCCTTGCTACTGTGCCTGGCACACAGGAGGGGCGGTGTAAGCATTTCGTTAGAAAATGAGCCCGATCATTGCAACCTCCCTATCATTCATAGCCTTCAAGATGAACCCCAGTCATCAAAGGAGGATTAATGAAACGTCAAATCCAGAAGATACATTCACCTGGAACGGGTGACTATGACCTTATTTGGAAAAAGAGTCTTTGCAGATGTGATCATGTTAAGGATCTGTCCACGGGGTCATCCTGGGTCATCCAGGTGGGTCCTAAATCCA
Source organism: Acinonyx jubatus (assembly GCF_027475565.1). Lineage (NCBI taxonomy): Eukaryota > Metazoa > Chordata > Mammalia > Carnivora > Felidae > Acinonyx > Acinonyx jubatus. The sequence continues at coordinate 6,749,744 of NC_069396.1, forward strand.
ATGGCAGATGTCCTGATAAGAGAAAGCAGAGGCAGATTCGCTGGAGAAGGGGTGGGGGTTGGCGTGTGGGACACAGCAGAGGCTGGAGGGGCAAAGCCACAACCGGGAACACCAGGACCCCCCCGGGAGCTGGAAGAGAGAGGGAAAGTTTTCTCCTCTAGAGTTTTCAGACAATGCGGGGCCCTGCTGACGTCCTGGTCTTTAGAACCTCGAGAGAGTAAGTTTCTGTTGTTTCAAGCCACTGGGTTAAAAGCAAAGACACACCCTGGCTCGGCTGTGCCGGGGGAGGGCACTGGCTGGACTCTGGGCATTCTGGGGGGCAGGCGGGGGCAAAGGATGTGAGGTTCCCCAGCGGGAGCGGGCAGGTCCAGCCGGACTAAGACCCGGAGAGGGGAGAGGTGTTCCTCGGAGAGCCAGAGTTGTGGAGGGAACTACTGTGAAGCTGGGACGCCCAGGGGAACCCCTGGCCAGGCAGCCTCACTCTCCAGGCTCCCCCAGAAGCCAGTGGGCGGAGGAGCCCCAGGTGACGCAGGACAGAGCGAGGAGGAGGACCGAGGACGAGGACGGGACGGCTGGCAGGGACCCCCCTTCCATCTGGTATCGGGCGCACCTGCTGTGAGCCGCCCCCCTCTCCCGGGTGCGAAGGATGGGGGATGGAGCAGGCGTTCGCGCCTCGTACACGCACGTCTCCTCCTGCAGCTGGCCCACCCGCCAGGCCTGAAGTCTGGGGCCCTCCTGATCCTCGCCCACGGCTCCTGCTTTCCCTGTGTGGCCAGAGGCCTCTGGAAGTGAGGAGGGCCAGGAGCGGGCAGCAGGGATGTGGAGAGGCAGGGCAGGTAGCGAGGGTAGGAAGGTGGTGTAGGATGGACCGGGGAGGCAGCGAGGCGGCTGCTCGGTCCCCTGGACAGGGATGAGGGGCCCGGCCCAGAGTGAGGGAGGTGGAGATACTGATGGAGGAGGAGGAGACTCAGGAACATTCTCAAGCGCCTTCTGAAGGCAGGCAACGTGCTGGATGTGGGGCGTGAGCGACGGGCCACTGGGCTGGGGTAACACTGGGCAAAGAAACCCTGCAAAGCGAATGACTTAGGAGAGGGGTGGAAACAAAGTCTCTCCTTGGACTCCTCCAACTGCCTCCTGGGGACATGTGGGTGAGCGGGCAGCCGGGTGGATGGTTCTAGGCTGCTGAACTCAGAGAGGCTTCCAAAAACCAGCAGCATCTGGGTTTCCCAGAGGTCCTGGAAAGCAGAGTCTCGGGCCCCACCCAGACCTTGGAAATCGTTAACTCGCATTTTCCCAAGACCCCCAGGTGACGAACAGGCCCATCGGTCCTAGAAGATCTGGACGAGAGCTGCCGTAAGGGCCCTGATGCAGAGACTGGCAGCCTGGGTTTCCCCCAGGGAGTGATTTTGTCCCTGGTGGACATTTTTGGTTGTTAGTCTGGGGGCGGGGGGACTGGGTACTATTGGCATCTAGCAGGCCGAGGCCAGGGGCAACGCAGGACATTCTCGGACGCACAGAACGGCCTCGTGACAAAGGAGGGTCTGGCCCCCAATGTCAACGGTGCCGAGGGTGAGCAGCTCGGGACGTTCAGAGGAGTCCTGACCTCGGCCCAGGTCTTGTCCCCTTCCCGTCCCCGCCGAAAGGCTCCCTCGAAGCCACACAGAAAGGCCAGATGTCAATGAGTCACTTACAGTTTATTTTTGCCTGAAAGTATTTCACATCTCTGAACACAGCTAACGTGACAGTAGTATTAACCATCAGGAAAAGCAACAGTGCGAAGGGAAAAGATGGCATGTCTCGGCTCTTTTTTTTTCTTTTTTAGAGTTTTTTTTGTTGTTGTTTTTTTGTTTTTTTTGTTTTTTTGTTTTTTTGTTTTTGCTTCTGCTTCTTCCTGCACCAGAGTGCTATAAAGTTTGGGACCGGAGGGGAGAGAATAAAACCAAACAACAGAAAACAACAACAACAGAAGAAAACAAAACACGAAACAGAACACACTCACACGCACACACAAAATAAAACCTGGCACGTAAAATGAATTAAGACTGAAACCCAATTTCTTTTTTTTTTTCCTTTTTTAAAAAAATGAGGGCATAGTCGGGGGGGGGGTAATAAAGTCTACCTAGCAAAGTATAAAACGACAAAAGCATGGTTTCCATTGAATAAGATTAAATATATATAAAACAATTACATTGACTGAGGGGTCAGGGCTGGGGGTGCTGGAGGGGGACGGTATTTGTGCTAAACCAACAGAAGAGGGGGCTTGGGGGGAGAGGGGACCCCAAGTAAACCATAAAAGGGCTGTTCTGTACAGGGAGGGCTTGTTAAGAAAAAGCCGACTGTTTACAAAAGAAACGGAGGTTGGTTTGTCTTCGGGGCAGGTGTGGGGACAGAAAGGGTGTCTGTGCTGTAGCGGTCACATTCATAGGGGTGGGGTGGGCAGTCAGGCTGGTGGAGGCGACGTCTCTCTCTTCTCCCAAGAGACCATGCAGAGAAGCAGGCATGCGTGAGGAGACCACGTGAAGCACAGGGTGGCGGGGAGGCCACAGGCCGCAGTCTCAGGGGGGACAGGGATGGCAGAGGCCACCGGAGATGGGAGCTCTCCGGGGGCCGGGGCCGGGGCAGCTCTTCCAGGGGATGGACCAGGGAGGACAGGTTAGCACCCCCCAAACGGCGTAAGAGGGGGCTGAGAGAAAGCCGGGGCCTGGCAGGAACAGGACTACAATGTGGGGACCCCACTTCTGCCCCCCAGCCTGACCCTCACCCGGGGGCAAGTTGGAGACATCTGGGAATTGGAAACGCACAGTGGGGGCGGGCGGACAGACGGCCGAGCATTAGCATACAGAATCCATTACGAAAAAGCAATTAATTTTCCAAGGAGGTTTTTTTTTTTTTTTGTCTGTTTCCTTTAAAAAAATAACAATAATACTACCACTACCCCAACAGCTGACTGGTTTATACAGTACTACGGGCCAGGGGAGGGCGGGGTAGGAGGGCAGGAGGGAGGGAGGGAGGGTCAAAGACTTCATAAATAAGAGGCAGGTCCCAGACCCGCAATTTGTCAACATTTCTTAAATAGGCGCATTATTTAAATCTTATGTACAACAAGAATCACTTTGCATAGCAATGGCGAGGACACAGGACGGTGCAATGACATGTCTGGGTTTTCTTGTCCCAATGGTGGGGGGCGGGGGCGAGTTCTCGGTGGAGCTTGTGAGGAAGAAAGCACCCTTCCTCGGCCCTCGAGGCCCATCAGGGTCGTGTGATGGTGGCATCGGAGTTGACTTTTCCCACACGGCATTGAACACAAAGGCAAAGAAAATCCACAAAGGGTCCCCCCTCCCCAAGGCCCCCACCCCTCCCCCACCCTCTCCCCCGACCCGCTGATGCTCCTCTGGTTGCTACAAAGTCCTTTTTGGATCAGGTCAAGGTTTCCAATTGTGAAGCTAAAAGAATTAGGCGGGGCTGGGCGTGCTTACGGCCCCCCTCCCCACCCCCTCCCCCCTCCGCCCTCTGCCCCCAGAAAGACTCCCCCATCTATCTCACAGCCGGGACCCTGGGGGCGGGACCCCAGGACCGGCGCTCTACGGCTATTAGTCAAAAGTCGTGTGTTGCAGCGGCAAACTCCTTCCTGCCGAGCCGGGAGCTTCACCAGGCTTCCGTGTAGCGGACGTCCACTTCCTTCAAGTTGGGAAGCTTGGCCTGCGGGGCAGCAAGGAGGACAGTCCTTTCCCGAACCTGGCCCGGCGGTGCCTGGCTCTCCCGCAGCCACGGCCGGGGTTCCCACTGTGCCCTCCCCACCTTGCCGTCGGGGCTCCCTGGGGCTCAGAGCTGGGTAACCTCGGGGAGCACAGGGCAGCAGCCCCGGGATCGGAGGTCGCAGGTGGGCGGACAGCTGCAGGGGATTCCGTGCCCCCTGCCTCTGCGAGGCCGTGGATGCCTGGCTCTGAAGGCGGAAAGCCCTGGTGGGAGCCCAAGCTCTGTCACTTGCTGGCTGCACGACCCCGGGGGCAGAGCCCCCGGCCTCCTCCTCTGTGGAGCCAGCGTGATCAGGCCACGGCTCACAGGACGGTGCTAAGGGTGGAACCTCCTGACGCACAGCTCGCCCTGAACAACACAAGGCCGTGTGCCCTACAGGCGGGAACCACCCGCACCGTCACCACCGCCTACAGGCCATCGTTACGGGAAATCGGGCAGGCGAATGCAGTGGGATCGCCATAAATGCAGGCACCTGGGGGGCAGCGAGTCTTCCCCTGCAGGACGCCCCCGCCTCGGAACCGTCTAGACTGCAAGCTTCCACCTGCTGTTGTTCACACCTGCTTCCCGCTCTCCATCCCTGCCACCCAGACACATCGCCTCTCTTCCTTCTTTTATAAACAGCTGGCCTTCCCTCCACAAGCCTTCACTGCACCGACAGGGCTAATGGCTCTCCTCCCTTTGCTGCCTCTTCCAGACTCTCCGTGGGGGCACCGGCCAGTGTCACCTTCTACCGTGCGTGCGCACGGCTCCTCCGTGCTTCTCCCCTGCGCTCTGGCTCGTGGGCCCCCAGCCCCGCTGCTCAGGCAGAGGCTACAGACTGGGGGCTGCCTTCCCCTGTGCAGCACTGTAAAACCTTCTTTACGCCAACCTCTCCGATCAGGAGATGGCAAACTGGCACGGAGGTTTCCAGGTTCTCCTGAGAGACGGGGCCGTGAGCTGGAGGGCCCTGCCTGCCTGATGTGGAGTGCAGGCCGCCTGCCCCCAGGCAGGCAGACAGCCTCCGGGCCGTCCGATGCCCGCAGCACAGAGGTTGGGCGTCACTGGCCAGTATGCTCAAATTGGCACCATGGGGTCTCTCGGATGCGTGAAAGCGGCTTTTCTCCACAAGGGGCTGACCACACCCCTTTGCTGCTTGGCTAGGGCACCCGGATCTGTGCTCCTTCGCCTGCAGGGGGCACAGTAATCCTCAACGGTGCAGAAACGCCCACTTGGGCCCGGCAGGTCGGGGAGGCCCTGGAGGGTGCACTCAGGCTGGTTCTGCGCCGGCCGCACCCCTGCCCCGTTTCACATGCTCCTCAGCACCCTCTGACGGCTCTCCTGGCCTGCTCGGCAGATTCCCGTCTCAAGACCTTTTGTGAAGGCTCTTCTGCCCTAGTGAGCAGGGCTGGCTGTCCCCTGTCCCCTCCCTGCTGGTCCCTGAGCCCTGTCCTGGCCTGGTTACTGCATGTATCTGTCTGCCAGGATGGAGCTTCCTCCTGGGCAGTGGTGAACCAGATGCACCTTGGTCCTGTCCCTGTCCCGAGCCTGGGCTTGGCACATAGTAGGTGCTCTAAAGCTGGCCGCAGGTCTGGCTGAGCTGGAGGGCTGAGGGTGGGGCGGGGAAGGGGTGGTCCCTGCTTGTGGGAATTCCTTCCAAGTGGCTTCCAGCGTGTGAAGGTGCTGGCGTCTCATGGTGGGTCTGGCTGCCTGGCCCAGCCCTTCCGTCCTCAGCGCTGGCTTATCTGCAGCCCCGCTCACTCCTTCCGGGGCAGTTGGTACTGGACCCAGAGCGATGGGGGCAGCAGACTTCTGAAGGTCAAGCTCCACCAGTCCCCCAGGAAACGTGCTCACCTTTCCCTACTCAGATCCTCTTTCTTGCCCCAACTTTAAACACTGCCAATCTAGCCCAGGCTACAGGACCAGGAGCTTAACCCATGACTGCATCAGCCCTGTTGATGTTCTCCCTGTTTCTACTCTTGCTTGGACCACCCCCGGCTCTAGCAAAAAAATCAGTTTTCCTGGTAACAGCCACAACAAGCCTTTACAAGCATAACTCACAACATTGCTTAGAGTCTCTGAAAGCTTTCTACTGAACTTGGATGGAATCCAGAACCCTTCTGTGACCTATGAGGGCTTATTCAGTCTGGCCCAAGTCTGTTCTCTCTTACTTTCTAGTCACATTTGCTACAAAGTCAGTTCATACCAACCCTTTCTGCCTCAGGACCTTTGCCCTTGCTTTTCCTGTCATCCTTTGCATCCATGGCTTCTTATCTTATAGGTCTCGGCTTATGTGACTTCAAAGGGACCATCCCTGATGATCACATGCCAAACAGGCCCTCCCTATTTCTAAGCTACCAATTCCCTGCTGGTTTCCTCCCTACCATTCCTTTCCACCTGCCATTATTTTATTTACTGACTTATCTGCCGGTGTAATAGCCTTTCTTGCTGGAGAATAAGCTCCACGAGGGCAAAGCACTGGTGTCTAGGAAAGAAGGAGGGAAGGGGGGAAGGGAGGGAGAAAGGGAGGAAGGGAAGAATTACCTTCAGATCTTCATAGGTGTCAGCCGAGAGCTTGGTGCTGTTCATGTTTAAGCTGCAAAGACTCTTCATGGCTGTGCAAGGACAGACAGACACAGGCATTAGGTCAGTGAGAACCCCACAAAGGCAGCTGCAGGTACGGGACAGTCAAGCTGGGGGGCTGACTACTGTAGCCAAGGCCCCTGTCTAGGAGATGGGGCGGGAGGGTTTCAGGGGCACTGCTAGGGCACCACCAGGACAGAAAGTCTGTTTCAGGCAGGAGCTGGTCTGAATTGGGCTTACGTTCTCTCCCTGCTCTCTGAGCCTCCCTTCCTTCTGGTCTATCTGTCAGGTCCCTGCACTGCTGTACCCTGAAGTTCCCGAGAGTGTGCCTGCCACATCCCAGGTCAGCCCCAGTGGGCCAGGCTGGGCCCTTCCCCGAGGGGAGCTCTGGGAGCTCTCCCAGTAGGGCTGACCCAGGACCCCCCTTCTTGAAAGCACGCCTCGAACTTTGGTTTGGTCAGGAGCCACCCATCAGAGGTGCGGTGTTCCATCCCGTTCCTGGGTGCACCGAGCCAGGGGCTGTGTGATTCCAAGGACAGTGTCCAAAGAGCACATTTGCAGAAAAGTGTCCCCAAACCTCATCCTCTCTGCCCTCCATCACCCCTGTCTCCTGTCCCCACCCCTCCCAAGCAACCTTGTAGGAGCCATGGCCCCTGCCCAGCATATCAACCCCCTCAGCCAATTCCTACGTATGTCCTGTACACCCAGATCCGGTCACTTCCCCAGGGAAGCCCTCCATGATTCCTCCCAGCTGAGGCATGGGGCCTGTCATCTAAACCAGTGGGTGGGACATGGGCAGTGCAGCTTCCCAGGCTCAGCACCCAAGACTTTGCTCTGGTAGATTAGGGTTGGGGTGCAGGAATCGGCACTTCTGGGTTCCTTGGGTGTTTTGTGGCTCCTTCTATTAGAGCAATGCTTCTCAAACTTCAATCACACGTGGGAATCACCTGGACATTTTGTTAAACTGCAGTTTCTGAGTTAGCAGGTCTGGGGCAGGACCTGAGAATCTGTACATCTAACCCCGGCTGATGGCTGCTACTGGGCAGGAGAGCAGGGCAAGCCTGTCCTAGGGCACTTTTCCCAAACTTCATCCCTCAGACAAGTATCTGGAGGATAAGGGCACTCATTGTTTCGTTTTCTTCTAGAATATAAGTTCCAGGAGGGCAGGGATATGTCCCCTATTGTGTTCCCAGCACCTAAAATGGTGCCTGGCACACAGTAGGTGCTCATGAGCACTTGTTGAATGAATGGATGCACGCACGCGTGAATGGGTGGATGGGTGAGTGGATGAATGGATGCACGTGTGCACGCATGCACGAAGCAGGCCCTGCCAACCCTGGCCACCCCCGCAGGACTCACAGCTGAGGGCCAGCAGGCCCGCGTCGGTCACAGGCGTCTCACACAGGTTCAGCACCTGGAGCATGGTGAGGTGTTCCGACAGGAGCCGCAGGCCGGCGTCTCCAAACTGTGGAGCACAGAACCTCTCAGCCCTGGGGATCGACCCGCGTCCCCACGGCACTCAGGGAAATGACTCCGAGGCTGGAGGCAGCGGTGGAGGAAGGTGACGGGGACAGAGCCACCGCCTTTCAAGCCGGGGGATCTGGGCTGCCCTCGCTTCTCTCCAAAGACTCAAATGCTTCCCCGGACCGGGGTTCGAGTCCAGCTTCTGCTGGTGGGATGCGGGCCAGCCAAGGGCCCTTCCCAGCAGTCGGTCTTGCTGTCAAGGAGGGCTCTGAACTCAGGGGCTCCGGCTACCAGTGAGGGCCAAGGCTGCCTTTCCCTGGGCAGGACAGTAGGATGGGGCAGGATGGGCCTTGGAAGGCAGACTGCCGGGAACACCTGGTTCCTCTTCTATAAAAGGAGGGCTCTGGCGGGGCCTCCACGTCACAGATGGGGAGTGGAGACCACGTGTGCTGATCCACGCAAGGCGCTTCGGAGTGCAAACGACACCGAGCGTGGGTGGCAAGCATCGGTGTGCTGTGGTTGTTACCACAACAGGAAGACTCCTGAGCTGCCCGTGTGCTACCCAGGAGGGTGCGGGAGACCAGCGTCACGTCTCAGCCCCGCCTCTCAGGGCTTCTAAGGCTTTGCTGGGCACGCCCCTGCCCTGGGCCTCAGCAGCTCCAACTGTGAAACGGCCACTGGCCTTCACGAGGTCCTAAGTGTCCTCTGGCCTATGGAGGGGGTGCTGAGCTGGGGAGGGGCGTGGTAATCAGGAGACTGGGCCCCGGGCTCCAGGCAGGAAGGCCAGTCCCAGAGGAGGGCGCAGAGCAGGGGCGCACAGGGGCACGGAGGAGGGGGCAGGATGCGGGGGCGGGCGGGGGCAGAGCAGGGTGCAGGCAGACAGTGTGCACCTGAGTGGACCACAGGTTCAGCTGCTTGAGAGAAGGCAGTTTGATGAGGTGCTCAGCGCAGGCGCTGGTCACGTTGGTGAAGGCCAGACTGAGGTTCTCCAGGTTTCCGAAAGAGCCGGAGCTCAGCAGACGAGCCAAGTCGGCATCCTGCAAACAGACAGGCGGTGGGCTCTCGGGGAAGGCCCGGGGCTGCCAGGCGCTCCGGAGACCCCTCCGCACCCCTGTCCCCACCTCCCTTCCCTTGCCCCGTAGACAGTTGCAGCAGGGGTGACAGTGCGGCTTGGAGGGGGGGGTAGGACCGAGGGGGGTGCTGGGAGCGGCTGCCCCCACGTCCCCGTGGGTGGGGGAGAAAGCCTCCAGTGCCGTGACTCACACCCTGAGTCACCGACTGGGGTGCTCCGAGGCATGTCCCTCCCACAGGCGTGTGTGCGTGCACACGGATGTGTATACCTGGCCAGCTCCCCTTCCCAGGCAGCAGCTTGGGCCCTTTGCTCGCCTGAGAACACTGAGGTCCCCCCACCTCTAAGGCCTTTGGAGGGCAAGACACGCGTGAGCACTAGACTACCAGGCGGCTGCGGGGAATGTCCGCTCTCCCTTTTATCTTAGTGATCGAATCCTTGGATTCTAGCTGCCACACGGCCACACCGAATTAAGGCTAATCTCCCAGTTAGATGTGGCCGTGTGCCGAGTCTGGACAACGGTATACAGGGAGATGTGTCCAGGAGAACTTTCGGAAAGCCCTTAAAGGGAAGGGGCATGTTCTTCTCTGCTCTTCCTCCTTCTGCTGGCGTGAATGGAGACCTGATGGCCAGGGCTTGAGCAGCCTTTTTGGACCACGAGGTGGAAACCTCATGTCAAGGACGGCGGCACAGGATAGGAGGAACTAAGATCCCCGAAGACCTTGTCAGTGGGGCTGAAGAGAGGCGCCAACCTCACGGTGTTGTTGTGGTGATAAAATGAACAGCCCAGTACCCGGTATGTAAATGCTCAGTGTATATTAGCTATTAGTACTATTATTAACTGGTAACATGTTAACATTAATACCAGCGACAATCTACCGTGTGTGGTTTCCTGGAACCTGGTTCCCTCCTGGAAAAGCTGGCCTGTCAAGTGCCACAGGGTCCTTGGTCAGCTCCACCGGCTAAAGTTCCTCATCAGCGAGGTCTAATCTAACTGCCTTCTTCCCTCTACCCAGCCCCACAGGAGAATAAAACCAACTCACCGTGGACTTGGAGGGCAGTGTTAGCCTGGTGGGCCCGCCTTTCCTTTGCTGCAACAGAAACCGGACTGATGACGACCCGTTCTTTCCCCTGGGCTGCCAGCCTGCACACCCCCCTCCCCGTTGACATCACACACAGCGCCATTTTATTTCTCGGCGGCAGAAGGCCACGTGGCGGTCTCGGTCTCGGGGGCAGACCCCGAGACAAGGTGTGAACACAGCCGGTTTATCAGAGAGGGAATCCCCAGAAACGCCAGCAGGGGAGTGGGCGAGTGAGGCGGTGAAGGCCCCCCAGGAAGGGAGCGTTATGGTACCGCTACCGCTGGGGGTCCTCTGGGAAATGGTGGAGAAGTCATGTCTCAGAGGTGTCCCACCTGTGCGGAGAGGGAGCTGGAGTATTTATACACCGTCTCCTATTGGCCGCTGGGTGAGAGCTGCTCCCAGAGACCAGGGAGGTGTGGGCTCACCACCCCTCTGAAGCCCAGCCCTGGTGCACTTAAAGAAGGGCCTGTGGGATATGGGGAGGGAGGCAGTGGCTGCCGCACAGGGCTCTGGGGTGAGGCAGGATGCGACTCCTGGCCAGGCCCCGTAGGAGCTCCGGGACTTTGGGGCACCGACCTGACACGTCTGCGATCACCTGGAAAGTGGCAGGTGGTAGCCCCGAACTTTCCGGGTCTGGAGAAGGACTCGCGGAGACAGAGGCCCACGCAAGTGCGGGCGGGGGACCCGGGCTCCGTCCCCCTGCACCCAGCTGTGCTCTGGCGGGCCCGGCACGTGCGCCCCAGAGCCGGGCAGGGGACTCACCAGCTCCTTCAGCTCTCGCTGCCGGTCGCACAGCTGCTCGTACATGCGCTTGCCCACGCCCGTGCTCTCCAGGGTTGAGATGATCTGCAGCTGGGTGTCGTTGTTGTCGATGATGTTGTACTCCAGCATGAGGCACAAGATCTGCCCGAGAGCAGCGGAGGTGCGTTACAGCAGGGCTGGTCCTTGAAGGCACGGAGGGCTGGACCTCAGCCCGTGCCAACAGCCCCGCGCGCCACAGGGAGGGGTCTTGGATAAGCTCCGCGTGCTCCACGCGCCCCGAGATCTCATCCTGCAAACGAGCAACCACGCTCCCCCGTCGCTGTCCTTCTGGCTGGGTGACCCGGGCAAATCACGTATCGCAGCTTCCCGTCTGTACAACGGGAACATTCGTGCACAGCCAGCTGAGCACGGAGCAGGCTCTCGGCAAATGCGGGAAGAAATGATGCATGCTAGGACCTCAAGGGTTGGGAGAGAGCTCAAAGGACAGGGCACCTCTTTCCATCCCTAGTTATCCCCCTGTGCCTGGCACATGGTTGGTGCGCAAGACAGGCTCAGAATGAAACTGGAGCCCCGGAGGACACCTGCAACACACTGCCTCCCAGAGCCTTGGGGAGCCGACGCGATCTCTGTTCTCCGGCCCTCTCGCCCAGGATTAGCATGCGGGCAGCCCTTTCCGGCAACTTCTCACTTGCCAAGCAAAGCCTGCCCTGCCCAGGCCCTCACAGCACGGCTCACCTGCCTCCTGGCTCCCTGCTCACCCCCGTCCTGCAAGTTCCCTGCGCAAGCATCTCAGTGAACCTCCAAGATGCCCACCGGGGCCTTTGGGCACTTAGGCTCTTTGGGCCCATCCACCAAAATCGCCAACCCCTTGACTCAGCCATCCTGACCTCCTCTGTTCTTCCTCACCCTGCTGTGGGGCCTCTTGTTGACTCCTTGGCCCCCAAATCTCACTGGCAGGGACGCTCTGGGGCTCATGTTCTCTGATGCTCTGCCCACCGAGAGGTGTTCTAATCCCCATCACCGTGACTACCGGCCAGCACTTCTCGTGGGTAGGACGTGGCAAAGTGCTGCTGCCTGACTCTGGGGCTGCACCGGGAAGAGCAACATGGCTTCTGCCATCCTGTCTGTGGACAGCGGCTCTGGGGGCCCCAGGCTTCTGGGGACTTTAGGATGAGGCAGGGGGGACCTGGGCCAGGCGTGTGTTCCCTGGGGAACAGGAATACTTCTGCCCAGGCTGCTTCATAGACAGAGGCCTGGAGTCCCAGCTGGCCCCGTCTCCTCATGAGAGACCCAGGGTGAGAACCTGTCAGCTGAGCCCAGTCACCCCCAGATCCGTGAGCCAAATAAATGAGTACCATTGTTTTGAGCCCCCCCACCAGGGTGGCCTGCTCCACAGCAATAGACAAATGGGCAGAAACCTCCCCTGATCATAAGTGAAAGGGACCAACTGTGACAGGCGGAGGGGGGGGGGGGGGCCTCTCGCTTCCTGCTCGACTTGGGAGAGGCCAGGCCACACCTTCCTCCTCCACCGCTGTGCTCCCAGCTGCCCTAACAGCTCTGGGCTCTGTAAGGTGCCCAATGAACAAAGACGAAGGACCGGGCAAGACAGCAGCCTTGCCGGGGACCCGGGCCAGCTCCTTACCTCCACCATGGTCTGGTTCCCCCTCAGCGCCAGGAGCATGCAGGGTCCCAGCTTGTTTTCCGCCAGGGAGAGCAGGAATTTTTTGGTCTTGTAACAGGAGCCCATGAGGATGTGCACCTATGACGGGAGACAGCCCACGTGAAGGGCAGTGACCACAGTGGGGCTGTGGCCCGAGATGCCTGCCGGTGGCATGCCGGAAGGATTCCCCACACCCTCTCTGGACACCAGATCTGAAAAGACCATCAGACCCCCCTCTTCCCACCGACAGGTGCTCCGGTGTGGATGAACCATGGGGATGTGGTGCTCAGTAAGCCGATCACAAGGGACAGATCCTGTAGGATTCCGCACACGGAAGGGGCCTGGGGTGTCAGATTCGGGAAGTGGAGTGGTTGCCAGGGCAGGGGTGGGACGGGGAGTAAGTGTTCAGGGGATACGGTGCCACCACATGTGGGACAGAGACCTGTAGGGAGCCCTGCCTCCCCTCCCCAAGCGCCCTATGAGCTCCACAGGTGCTCAGTGATCACCTGCCCCAGAAACCCAGGAACTGGCAAATTCCGCTCCACCTGGGCTACACGCGGGGCAGACACTAAGGCGACGGTGTTTCTTTCCGGTGTCTCTGGAGGTGGGTCCCGAGGGCAGGGGACCCCAAGCAACAGGGCCGGGGCCCCAAATGCCTAGTGTGCTCTCCCCCTTTGTGCAATGGCAAATGCCCTTCCACGGTTGGAAACGGCAGCCTCATCAAGGGGACCGCTCCTGCCCCCTGTGTCTCCATGGAAACGCCGCGTTGCTCTCTCAGGGGCTGCCTGCCTCCTTTTCCGCGTGTATCTTTTCCGCTCCATCGTTAACTCCGGCACAGACGCAATCTCTTAGGTGGGGAAGCTGCCAGCCCCCCGGGTTCTTCCGCACACCAAGTCCCCGCCACACACGGCTGTTGTCATGGTGAAGCTGTGACATCACAGGAGCCCTCGTGAGTGGCGAGGTGGGGTGCACTTCCAGGATGCACAGGGCACTCAAGAGGGACTTGTCAGGCAGTGGGTGAGGAGTGGAGAGCCAGTGTGTAAGGAAAACGATCTAAAAATAAGTCCCTTTCAAGAAAGCTTCCAGAGGCAGCGCCGGATCTGTCGTCACTGCGGAGAGCTTCGCGAGCTGGCCCTGTTGGACGGGCGGCCCAGCAGAGAGAAGACCAACCACAGCTGTCACTTCTGGGCGGGCTGTGCGCTAGGCCCTGGCTGGGTGCCCTGCCTCCGTCACTGCAGGAGATCGCCTGGTGATCCGAGAGGCTGGCGCTCTACTCCCTGTTTTACAGACGAGGGGGCGAAGCAGGGCGCAGCAGAGAGGCCCCCTGAATCCTGTTTTCTCGCCGCTGGGAACACGCTCGGTCACAGAACCCAGCTGGTGTTGCGAGCAGGAGGGACAGCTGAGGTCACTGGCCACCTGGAGGACAGTCTGTGCCCCCCGTCAGGAGACGGTCACGCTGCCCCTGGAAGGGCAGGCTCTGGACAGCGTGGGCCCCATCAAGGGAGGGACCTGGAGGCTGAAAAGCCTGTGTGGCCTCAGGTAAGCCACGGCACCTGTCCGGAGCTGCCTCAGCACAGGCGTGGTTATGGATGAAGTTGAAGACCGAGAAGAAACAGGGCACGTGAGGTGCCCAACACAGTGTCCGGCATGAAGAAAGTACTGGAAATCGTGGCGGGTGCCCAGTTGTGGGTCTGGTGACATCAGACCTCTCGTCTCCCGGAGGAGATGGTCATCCTGACCTTGACTTCTCATCGCAAAGGTCGGGCGAGCTGGTGGGTCTGCAGTGCCTTCTAGAATCTCTGAGCACTCTGAGCCCTCAGCAGCTCGACCTGATCTCAGCAGCTCGATCTGAACGTTGCCACTACGGTGAGCTGCGTGAGCTTGGGCAGTGAGCGCCGCGGGCTTCTGCTGCCTGCCTGGAAAGCAGGGTAACACTACGTGTCACCTCCCGACGGAGCCGAGTGAGATGGGGTGAGAACAGGACTTTCGTGCCCTCGGTTTGGTGCCTGCTCGGGTGAGAGGCAGAAAGCGACACTCCTGGTCACCGTCTTCATCACCATCTTTCTCTTTGGCTCCGATGCCATCCAGAAATTCCCAGGCTGGCCACTGCCGGACCGGGACAGTGGCTGGCGCTCATCAGGCGGGGCAAACCCGGTCCCCGCCCGCAGTGCCCACTGATGGTCCCGTCCCACGTACCATGCTGGCGAACAGCTCCCCGTCATCATCACAGGCCACCCCTCCGGGGCTGTACAGCTGAAACCAGCCGTCTTTGCCCGCCCGCACGCTCAGCAGGCATGAGTGTACCTGCAGCAGAGAAGGAGCACAGCAGTCAGTCCCATCACACAGACGAGACCAGCTCCCACAAGTCCCGCACTTAAGAAATCAGTTTAACGTCTACTCCAGCGACTCCGACCTCCTACTGAATTCCACAGAAGGCCTGTTGGGAAAAACCGTGGCATCTGTAAACTGGGGAACACTAGCCGTTCCCCATCAGCTCTGCGGGATGAAGGGCCAGGCCTGGCTTGGTTAGCTGCTCTGAATAGAAGCAAGTCTGTGGACAGATCAGGGGGAGACAGGCTCAAAGCTACTGCTTCAACTCAGTCCCCTTTTCTATGCCTTTTTCCGGGCACAGCACAGGGGGCAGCTCTTTTTCCTCTCTTCTCTCTCTGCACCTCTAAGTCCTGTATCCTGCTTTCTGCCCTCAGCTCTCTGACCCTCCTCTGTCCTGCTCTCTCAGGACATCTGCCCCCTCCACCACTGGGGGTCTGCCTGCTGCCCTCGCTGCGTGTCCTCTGAGCCACCTTCTGAGTCTTTGCCTCTCCCTGGAAGGCGCTCTGTCCAGGGTGGGGCGGTTTCATGCACATGCACCGCTCTCTCTGGGTCTCAACTGCTTTCCCAGAGTTCCGCATGTGGGTGGGCGGGTGGGCGTGTGCAAACACGTGTGTGTGTTTGGGAGAAATTCCATCCACATCCACCCTACTATAGCTGCGGAAAGAGAGAGAAAGAGAGAGGGAGAGGGAGGGAAACCAAGGCCTTTGTTTCTTACCTCCTCTCTGTCCTCAGAAGAAACCTGATAGAAGTGGCCAATCATTTCCTTCAGGAGTGAAGGAAGGACAATTTGCTGCCAAAAGCCACTTACTTACAGATATTCAATTGATCACAACCCACACACAAGTGAACAGAAAACAGAGGCGGGGGGGGGGGGGGGCTTTGACTTCTTTCCCTCTGAGTCGGAAAAATATCAAATGTTAATTTGTTTACTTCAAAAAATAGCGAATCAAGAGTATGCAACTCTATTCCGCAAATGTATCAAACGGTTTAGAAGTCCGGCTTCTTTAGGAGGCAGAAGGTGGGACGGGAGAGAGGGGACGAGAAACAGAATCAAAGGAAGAGGTTCAGAGGAGCCCGGAGCAGGGCCTGGCGAGGGGGGGGGGGGCGGTGCCGGGCCTCTGCACCCCACCCCTCTGCAAGACCGGCCTGGCCCCTCACTCACCAGTCCCCTGGGCCTCGTGTATGGTGCGGGGCTCGGAAAGTCTCCTCCCAGCCCTTGGCTCTGCTTCTCCGCTCTGGGAAGCAGCTGGGACCACTTTTATTCTTCAACTTCAAAGTTGGTGTTTGAAATAAAGGCTCACTTTCCAGGGGAATTCTGGGAATCTGTCTTCACATGCAGTGAAGAATGGCTTAGCGCAGCCCAGACCTGCCTAGCTAGCATTTCTGCTTTTCCCATTGCAGCCAGGGAATGCAGGGGCTTGGAATCAGGGCTTAGAATCAAGGTGTTCTAGAACTATGTTTCACCGTGGGGCCGGAAGAGAATATATTCTGGCTCTGTTAAGAAGAAGGAATCCCTTCGTCCTCTGCCCATCCTTAACCCTCCGCTCTGCTGGGGGTCTGTCCCCACCTAGAAGCCAGATCCCCTCATCACACCCCAGGATCCATGCAGCTGGAGAAGGGGGCTGTGAGCTCCTCGGGGCAGGGCCAGTGGGAGTCCCCCTCATGTCTGTAGCCCTGCCTGGCCCCACCTACCGAACAGGCTCTGGAGGCAGACTCCCTGGGTTTGAACCCTGCCTTGGCCAGGTACCAGCTGCGTGGCCAAGGAGACGTCACTCAGCTCCAAAAGGAGGGTAATTCTGGTGTTAAATGGGGTTGACGACAGACCCCACTCGTGGTTGTGGCAAGGACTCCAGGAGAAAACGCAGGTAGGTGCCCGACACAGGGTGAGCGCCTGACCAAGGCCAGGTGTCTCTGATGTCCCTGATGCAGTGGACGGAGGAACCCAGGCCACCCGAGTCCTTGCTCACGAAGCCTCAGGGGGAAAGCTGACCTCTCCCTGAAGCCCAGATACGGGGGGCGGGGGGGGGGGAGGGCAGAGCGGCGCTTCAGAGGCCCTCAGCCACCATGCCCAGGAAATGAACCCCGGCTCAGATGTCTTCCCAGCTCCGATGTCTTTGCTGGCCTGCGGATGTCAGAACGGCAGGGCTCAAGAGGGACCAGCACTACCCTGGAGCTGGCTGGGAGCCCCTGTGCCAGCCCGCCCCTAACAAGGCCTGTGCTCCAAGAAGAAACTGCCAGCTGGTGGCAAACCACCTCTGGTTAGCCTGAGTTTACAGTAAAAGGGTGACATCATGGGCCAGGCACCCCCACCCCCCGATCACAGCGGTGTGGGGGGGGGGGCTGGGGGGAGGGTGGCGGTTGTGTTCATGCTCCAGGCCAAGGAGCCTTTGTACAGTGTTCTGAGTGCCTGTGGGAGACAGAGAGGCCCCGACAGAGTCACAGAAGGCTCAGGGTGGCCCACAGGCATCACGCCGTAGCCCCTGACAAGGTGCCTTCGAGAGGCAGAGTGGGAGGCTCACCTCTTGTCGCGGGTCTTCGGCAAACCTCTGAATCACGTACTTCAGCTCCCTGAAAGACACAGGGTGGGGGCGGAGTCATTGCCAGGGTCCTGGCTTGTGTGGACGGTGATGGGGGCTGAGGGGAGGGCTGGGGCGGGGGAGCTGGCGCGGTCAGGAAATCCCTCGGGCAGGCCTGGCTATGCACGTGACCGAGAACGGGCTGGAAGGAGGGCTGGCCGCTGAGCACGGCCGCGGCAGAGGACATTCGCACCGGAAGGAGGTGATGAGGGAGGTGGCCAAATACTCACTTGGTGAACTTCTCGTGTGCGAGGGCTCTGTAACAAAAACAAAGGGAAACTGCAGTTAGCGGGGGGCTTTCGAAACCCTTAGCGATCCAAAGATCTTCCTCTGGGGACGGTGCGGGTTTATGTCTGATCCGAAGAAGGAGGAGGTTGAGAGTGAGACAGGGACATTCTGTCCCTCTTGGAAACTGCGAAGCAAAGGCTTCCTTGGACGAGGCCAGGATCCTGGCGACGGGAGCATAGCGAGCCCCCCACGGGCCGGTCTCACACCTGTGGGTGCTGAGCAGGTGTCTGTGAGCACGTGCACGCGGGCACCGGAGACCCAGGTGTGTGCACTAATTGTTCTACCATTAAGGTGCGGCTGTGCTAATTATCGCCGTGCATCAGAGGGGCATCTGGGGACCGTTTTCCAAGCGAATTGCATCATGGGCCCACTATCACATGTGTCCCCGGGGCTATGGGGACAGCGAGCGCAGCCAGTGACGCCACTGCTCTTTGGAGACAGCCGTGGCTCTCAGGAGTCGGATTTCTCCGGTCTCGAGTCCTGGGGGCCCCAGGGACGGGCCAGGCCAGCAAATGGGGCAATTACCAGGTATAATGTCCCCCTCAGAGAGCCGCATTTCATAAACACAGGCTCGTTAATCGGCTCCTGAGAGAGCCCTGAGCTGCCTCCTGAGGCCTGGCTCCTCCACATCTGTCAAAACAGAGACCTGGAGGCATTTTAGGGCCTGGTTATTCAGACAAAGCCTTCTCCGCAGGCCATTATCCACTAGACCGTTTTCTCCCTATTTTCCTGTGATAAATTCAATATTGGCATAAGGGCTGGCAAGAGAGAGACGGGGAGGGTCCATTTCTGGCCCAACTCACTGTGGAACACAAGCTAATAATCGTAATGGGCACAATAAGAGAGCTTTCAGCATATGGTGGCATGGCACAGAGAGCAATTCCACGTGCATTATCTTCCGATTTTCACTGTGGCCACCGGAGAGAGCACAGACAGGTATTCCCATTCCCACCTGAAGCAGAACAGAAGTTGCTAACTTCCCTGCACGGACGCTCGGTGGGGGGGGCTTTGTTTGCCTGCTTGGCTCAGCGAATCCTCGTGTCGCTGCCATGAGGTAATCTCCCCATGTTTCGGAGGTGGGGGGCCTCCCCAGGGGCCTCACAGCTGAGGACCAACGTCTCCATCTCCCACTACCGCCCGCGGTGTTCCCGGGGTGACCGGTGGACCACTGAGGTCAGAGACCGGTGTGGGACTTACTCTTTGGGGAATGGAATGGGTTGAAGCAAGCTGGCCAGAGACGGTCTCCAGTCATCGTAGTCCGACCTAGAGAGAGAAGGGGCGACAGTCAGGTTCGGCCTGTGGCCAAGGACGGGGCGGGGGTCTGGCGGGGACTCGCCAACCGTGCTCCAGCCACCTCCCGCCTCCAGGGAGCTGGGAAGATGAGCGGCCGGTGTCTGCCAGCCTGACAGACAGAACCCGTCCAGAGAGTTCCTTCAGGCAATCGAAGGGGCCAGCCATCTGGCTCCCTGGGGCCTCATCCCACCTCACCTCTGCACCCAGGTTACCAGATCATTGTTCCTTCTGACTTTTGAGTTATCAGGTTGAAATCCCAACCCCGGCACCTTAGAACGTGTCTGTGTTTGGCAACACAGATGCAGTGAAGGTGTGACGAGGCAGTGAGGGTGGGCCCTGACCCAGTGCGACCAGCGTCCTCTCGAGAAGAGACCGGGACAGACACGCACATGGAGGCAAGACTGTGTGAGGACACGGGAAGAAGGAAGGTGACTGCAGGCCCAGCAGAGAGGCCTCAGACGAAACCCATCCCGCCCACGCCATCATCTCAGAGTTCTGGCCTCTAGAACTGCGAGGAAACAGGTTTCTGTCGTCAAAACCACCCGGTCTGTGTAATTTTGCTGCGGCCGCCCAAGCGGTCTGGCCCGGGGGGCTTATGAGGGGAACGCAGAGGTGTTCTCATCTTTGTCCAGAACCCGGTGGCAAATTTGTAGACTTACTCATATAAAACATAACAATGGTATGCTATTCGTTTGCAGTTTGGGGCAACCCTCCTGATTTATCAGCTACTTCTACTCCTCTGTCCAGATGACAGCTTTTCTCTCCTGAACAGTCACTGTTAGGGGCGCCTGGTGGCTCAGTCCGTCGAGCGTCTGACTTCAGCTCGGGTCGTGACCTCACTGTGCGTGAGCGTGAGCGTGAGCCCCACATCGGGCTCTGTGTTGACAGTGTGGAGCCTTCTTGGGATTCTCTCTCTCCTGCTCTCTCTACCCCTCCCCTGCTCTCACACATTCTCTCTCAAAATAGATAAACTAAAAAAAAAGGTCCCTGCCAATGACGGTGATGATGACGGTAATGAGACAGATACCAGCAGCTGCGACCTCGCCGGCACGTTGTGCACATAGTCCTTCACGCCGAGAACTCCGCCTGTTTCTTCTTCACGGTGAAGATCAGCCTCACTCGACAGAGGGGAAACTGAGGCTCAGAGAAGTTAACTGTGCACGCTAACACAGCTGTGGTGGATGGGAGATCAGATCCAGGCCTGGCTCTCGCCACCTCTGACAGACGGCAGCTGAGGCTTTGGCTGAGGCCTCAGGTTGAGACCAGGCACTGGAGGGTCCCCCCCCACCTAGGGGCCGACTGTGCCAGAACAGGGACATTTGGCATGAATGAGCATGACAGCTGCAATGTGCTGAGAGAGCACTCACTGCTCAGACCACGGAAACGGCCCCACAACCACCACCCACTGTGAATCTGTATTACAGGCGTGGAGCGGCTAAGTAGCTGGCAGGGTGACCACAGAGAGAGGTCCCCAGAAAGGAAGCAAGAGCTTTTGGAGGCCGCTGTGGAGTCGGCAGGGGTGCCCCACACACGGTACCAGCATAGCCGGTCCCCCGGGAGCCAGCCGGGTCAGGGGCAGGGGAAGGAACGTGTGGGACATGGCGGTGCCTCAGCCTTTACCAGGAGCCATAGCATTCACACGGGTCCGGTTTAACGCTCACAGACGCCCCGCGAGACCCCAATTACGACAACCCATACTGCAGGAGGAAAACAAAGCCTAGAGATGCCTCGTATTTGCACAAGTCACCAACTGGGGGTTTGGGTTTGACCTCAGGTGCCTCTGGGGCTGTGACCTCTGTCCCTGCCCCGGGTCCCCCTACTTCTCTGGTTTGGGGGACTCTGCCAGAAAGCAAACCCAGGGGTAGCCAGTTCTCGCCGACTGTGCTAAGCCGGGCGGGCACCTCTGAGGTCCCAGTGCTTTACCCCTCACACAAGAACTGAGGCCACTGGAGCGGCCCCGCCTGAGCTGCAGACGGTCGGGGCGCCCAGGTGCCCGCACCCTGGGAGGGGCTGCGTCTTATCTCTGCACCTGCCATGCCGGGCACCAGGCCAGGCGGACGGCTGGTGCCCAGAGGAGGACTGTTGAGCTGCGGCCCCGGTACACACGAGAGAGACGCAGCCAGGGTGTGGGGTTCACTCCCAGGTGGAAGGAAATGTTGTCAAGTGGGGTGCGTGTCCCCAGCTGCAAGCTTGAGTGTGCAGTCTGGCCCGGATCCTAGCAGGAGGGGGCGCTACACTTGGACCCCTACTGACGCCTGGTGGTGCCCCCAGGAGGCGCCAACGGTGCTGGGACCAGCCCGGGCAGAGGAAAGGACCCAGAC
Organism: Acinonyx jubatus; assembly: GCF_027475565.1. Taxonomy (NCBI): domain Eukaryota; kingdom Metazoa; phylum Chordata; class Mammalia; order Carnivora; family Felidae; genus Acinonyx; species Acinonyx jubatus. The sequence continues at coordinate 6,770,905 of NC_069396.1, forward strand.
CGGAACCGTGGTCCTACGGCCCTGGGACTCGTTTCCATTTAGTTCTCATCATCATCCGGTGCTCCTCTGCCCCCCACCACCCCGAGGAGCTTTCTCGACATTTGTCCCTAATCGTTCTCCCGATAGACCGTGTGTCTGTTTATATGCTGTGTGTCTGCACTTCACCCCAAACGACAGTTACAGTCTTCTCACCCCCAGGAGCCGGCACCGGCCCCCACCAACGACACACGGTTTACAGGAGTCCTGGGCACGAGCCTTTCCGGCCCCGCCTTCCTGCAAACAAGCCAGGGATAAAGCGGCAGCCTTCAGGACCCAGCTCGCACCCTGGGGGGCTCTGAGGAAAGACTCAACACACGCACAGAAAAGAATCCCCAGAAATGCCTGGTGGCCTGAGGTGAGTTCTAACAGTGCCGCTTTGTGGGGCTTTGTTAAGCACTTATGAGGCCGCGCACCGGGCACAAACTTGCTCCCTGGCTCCTCGGGACGGGCACTCAAGGGTGAAAGAGCTATCACACCCGCCTCACAGGTGAGACAGTGAGGCCCACCTGAGTTCACACGGCGAGGAAGTGTGGAGCCGGGATTCACAGCGGGGTCCTTGGACTCCAGTGCCCAAGGCTGGGCGCGAGCTCTGCGTGCCAGGTGGCTGGGCACAGGGAGCCCAGAGGCCCGTCAGATGCGCATCAGGATGTGGAGACCCCTTCTGACCCCATCCATACCTGTGTGCTGCTCTTTGGGGGGACTCAGTGACCTTCACGTCTGGCTTGTCTTCTCTCTGAACCCCTCCCCACCCCCCTCCCCCACTGGATTCATGGTTTCCAGAAACTCTAAAACAGGAGCAAACGCTGTAACGGTGCTTGTCGTGGGCACAGGCTATTCTAAGTGCACATGGATTGGCCCACGTGTGCCCCAGACACCTGCTGAGCTGGATGCACCCGCCACCCCCATTCTATAGATGAGAACGCTCAGTGAGGGCCAGCGCTGGCCGTCACACAGCTGGTAGGAGCTGGGACTTGAACCCAGGAGCCGGGCTCCCACATCCGTGCTCCATCAACCGAACGACACGACACCCCGTCTCCCGCTTACATCTCTGCAGGAAGGCCACTTCCCTCTAGGGAGAAAGGCACTCCTGGTTATTCTTTTGCTTAAAAAAAAAAAAAAAGTTCTACGTAGAAATACCATTAAACAGAGAAAACTCCCAGGAGACTTTAAACCGCTCATAATTAGTGGGTGTCAGAGGCCATGGAGCTGGGGCTGTGCCGGGCGTGAGGCGCACGCTGGGCTTCAGGGCAACACAGCCCGGCCCGGGGTCGTTCCTGGACAGAAGGGGGCATCGACAGGCCCGTTCCGTGGGGCACTGTGCGTCACCTGTGTTCCCAGGCCCTCAGCTCGGCCTCCTGCCGGCTGCACTGTGGCAGCTCACACGGGGCTGAGCGTGGGGGCCTCGGGCACGAGGAGGGAGAGGGCAGCAGGTTTCCTCCCTCGCCTCGGCCAAGCCAGTTGCAAGTCTGTCGTCGGCGCCTGGCCCTGCTCCAAACGCCCAGGTCTACAAGTTTGGAGGTACATGGCAGGTGTGTCGGGCAAAGGCTGGGTGCCCAGAAGCTGGCCAGGCCCGAGGGGTGGGCTGTGGGCCCCCCGTGGCCAGCAGAGCACCTGCCGTGGGCTTCCGGAGAGCAGGGTCAGCCTGGCCTAGGATCGAAGGGGGATCAGCGACCAGGCTCTAAGCGGCCTGACTGCCCACCCCCAAGAAGGCAGCCAGGCCTGCCCTGTGCTCAGGGAGGAAAGGGACACGAGGTAGCATAAGTGTCCTGCAGGCCTCCAATGAGCCCCGGGTGTCACTCCCCAGACACTTGGTCCTGGCATTAATGGGGCCGGGCTGGCTCTAGAGAGGCTCTTTGCTCCCAAAGAGGTCGGACAGCCGCCGAAGGCCACGGAGCTCACAGGGGGAGAAGCTGGAGTCGGTGCGCAGGAGGCCCAGGTCTCCCACCTCACGCCGTACTGCACGGATGGTCTGAGGCCAGACGGCTGAGAAGTTCCCTTCTCTTGCTGTGCTGGGGGTGGGTGACACCAGGGACAAGGGGGGCAGGTGAAGGGGTGGACCCAGGAAACGGGGACAGGGTGGTTCCCAGCCGCTTCGGCCTGGTGGAGACGTGACCTACGCCCCGTGAAGCCGCAGGCCGACTTGACAGCTGCCGCCCGAAGCAGAGCTCTAAGCTGCCCCGCAGACGAGACGCTTCCTCCCAGCACACCATTTCCTCCCCATTCACAGAGCTTGTCCGCGGCATGGGGAGAACGTGGCCCCGGCCGCACAACGGAGCTGACGCGCCAGCCTGAGCCCTGAGAAGCCGCAAGGCCCGGGCACACTGGCCCGGACGGCGCCCAACGCAAACCCCGACTCTCACGGGCCCCAACCCCGGGGTGGGGGTGTCAGACTCCAGCGACGCTCACGGACTCGGTCCTGGCCCCACCGTCACGTCCCGCCTCCCTGCCATCCCTCAGCCTGTGGGAAGCCATTTCAGCCACTCCTTGTGCGACAGGGCTTGCAAGCCCCCGACCGGTCCCCTCCGTGCACCTCGCGCCTGGCGCGCACAGTGGAGCTGCGGCCTCTGGCTGGGGCAGCTCCTTCCCAGGCAGGACCACCCTGGGCGATGCCTGAAGTTCCCGTGTCCCCTCCCCAGCGCCTGCCTTCTACGTTCTAGTGACGCCTCCCAGTCTGTCTGCATTTTCCCTTAAGGCCCCTGAGGATGAGGCGTCTTCTGCTTACCTGCAGCCCACCAGGGCCTCTTCCAAGCCCCGGGCGTTTGCAAAAGTACAAACAGCCAGATTCGAGCTGGCCAGAGAGGGTGGATGTGCCCACCTCTCCCTCAGCACGTCTGCTCTCTTCTCTTCCCGGACGGGCGAGCGGCCCCTTGCCTGTGGCCCCCCACCGAGCACAGCGGTGCTCCATGCCCCCCCCCCCCCCCCCCGCGGGCGACGTCACCACTGCCAGTAGTTGGCGCCACTCAGATCCAGGGGGACTGAGGGCAGGAGAGGAGTTGGGAGCCCTGGCATTTAGCGTAGAGCCTGGCCCGGCGGATGCATGCGGGGGGGCGCTCGGTCACGGGATGCCCGGATAGATGCGTGAGTTGGGCACAGTTGCCCAGCAGGTTAAGAGGTGGACTCCACACTACCATAGACCCGAACCTGTTCGGATTTCCCTCCCGAGTCCACATTCTCTCCGTCGTGCCACGCGGCCTGGGCCGGCCTGCGCCGGGAATAGTTTTCCTCTTTAAGGGTCTCCAGGGAACTTCTCGTGGTTTATGTTACTTTTCAAAGGTGTCAGATTCCAACAATGCACACGCCTTCCTCTGGGAACAAGCAAGTAATCCGGGGCCGTGGGCTGGGCTGGGCTGCCGTCACGCTCCGGGAAGAGCAGTGCCGGCTCCGGTGGATGGGCCAGGCCGGGCCCCGGCTCCAAGTACGGCTCCCGTGGCCCCGACAATGCCCTGCTCAGAAGCCCCGCTCCACATTAGATCGTCTACACTTCCCCTCCCTCACGTAACTCTGACTGAGGAGTGTGCTAGTTGGGAACAGCAGTGCACTTTCACCAAGAACCAGAGCCGGGCCGGCAGGAGAAAGGCCCTACGTCACGACATGCACCGTACGGACAAGAAAACCGAGGCCCAGAGGAGCCAAGAACGCGGCCTGCAGCGCACGGCAGGCTACGTCAGAAGGCCACGGGTCCTCAGTTCTCAGACCACACATGCTTCTTGCGATCTGTGTGCTGAATGCCTCACTGGGGCTTTCTTCCCCTCAAAGCGCTATATAATTGGGAACGCACCTCACTCCCAACGGTGTCTTAAAACAGAGGAAACCCCGTTATACCCAGAAAGTGCGGTAACTCCCACTGGCCTAGCATCTGTGCCTGTAAGGTGCCCAGAGAACGTCCCGGAGGCAGGTGTAGCTCGGAGAGGACACGTAACTTGTCCAAGGCCACAAGCCCTCCTGGCATCCACAGCCCTGGACTCAGCAGTCTGGCTCTGAATCTGCATCATTTCCAACGTGTCACCCCGTGGAGCTGCAGGGGTTTGTGGGTCCGGCGGGTCTGAGGGCCTTGGGTGGGCCAGAGACACAAGCAGACAGCAGGGTCAGAGAAGTGAAAGGGCCAGGAAAAGTTTAGCAGGTGCAAATTGTGTTCTGAGGCGCTGTCCCACCCCAAGGTGAAAAGGCTTCTGGAAACATAAACCAGCTTCGTGGAGACCCTCAGGCAGGGGTAAGGTGCTATTCCGGGCAGTGGTCAGGACCACCTCCCGGTGGGCAGCGCCCGACACCTGACACCCCCCCCCCCATGCCCTGATGGCTACACAACCACGGTGGACAGGAGGCCTAGAAGCAGACCAGGCAGAACAGAGTCCGCAATCGTGAGCATGTTTGTGAAGAAGGAAAAAACCGCGTGTCAGTTGCATGATGAAACACAAACCCTTGATGCTTAATGAGAAATCGGAGTCAGGGACGGGGCCAGAAGGCCTGGGGTTCCAGGTGCTTGTGGAAAACAGCCAGAAGAAGTAAGGGGCCGAGGAGAGCGCGGGGCGTCTCTGGCCTGGGGGACCCTGCCTCCACCAGGGCGAGGAGGAGACGTGGGCCACGGCTGACCTACCCCCAGAAGGCTGACTTCTGCTCTTGGGAGCAAGTGGGGACTGCCCCTGCCTTAGAGAGACGGACGTGTGTTCTCAGCAATGCCCTCTGAGCAGAACCTGGAGTTTCCTTCGGTTGGTGTGGGAGTGTGAGGAGGTCGCTAAAAGTGGCTGCGCCCTCAGCTGGCCTCTGCTGCTAGATGCGGAGGCTGGTGGTGACCCTGGGGACCCGGGGAGGCCTCGCCCTCCCCTCTCAGGGGCCAAAGGAAGGACAGAGGAAGTGCCTTCAGCTGGCCTCTGCCGCACCCGAATTCTCTCTTCTTCTCTCAAGCCACAAGAAGCCACTGTATAACATACGCGTGTGTATGTGTGTGTGTGCACGTGCATGCATAGGTATGTGTGCACACAGATACCACAGGCCTTGGTTGTGCAGCATGGGGGACACCCCCAGGCACCTCCCAGTCCAATTCTCTGGCTCTCCAGGCGACCGAGAGGCTGTCCTGCACTGTCCAGCCCAGGAGCGCGCTCAGGGCAGCAATACGTCCGTGAGAGAGACACAGCATGCCGTGCGGAGTCGTGTAGGCACAGGGACGCGGTGAAACCCCGGCAGCACCGACCAGGCCCAGGAGCCAGGCGTCCCCCGGGATTGAGGGGCCCCGGTGCCCGGTCATTAGACAGGCACCACGCACTGTTCGGGGGTAACCACACAGTCGTACCCATACCGTGATCCCTCTGAAAAGCCTCCCACCCCCCAGTGGTTGTGCCTGGAAATGCCGGGTCTGGGACCCGGTCCTGAGAGCGGGGCCAAGCTCTGTCTGAAGAACAGGCCTTATGGGAGCCACATGGGGAGGCATCTGCTGGGGTCTCCGGACCAAGGGGGGCCCCTTCCTTCACCTGCGGATGCAGGAAGCAGGTGCACGACACTGAGGTGGGTCTGGGTGGTTCACGTGTGAATGGCAGAAGTGGAAAGACCCTCAAGGGTCAAATATTAAGACCCCCTCACTGTAGAGCCGCACAACCGAGCCTCAGGGAGCGGGAGGACTGGGCCCGAAGCACCCAGCTCAGAAGCCGCACCGACCGCAGCAGAACCGGGTCTCCTGTCTGCTTCCCACTAGCCAGGCCTGCACGGAGCTGATCGGCAGGCCACACTCCATCACCGCCCACCAGGCCAGGCCGGGTGAGGGGCCGGGACTTGCCGAGAAATGCACACAGGCACACAGAGCATGCACAGATCGCACGATACAGAAACACAGTCACAGGCTAGCTCACGGGCATGTCTGCACACACACACACACACACACACACACTCCAGCCTTTGTGCACAAATGGTCATACCCACATGTGTGCACTCACAGCCCCTCATCCCTGTGCACTTACAGGCACTCAGGCACTGTGCATTTACACACACAGGCACGCTCAACACACATACCGGCCCCTATAGAATGATCCATGTACATCCCACATCCACTTCTATATGCAGACACACACACACACACACACTCAGGCGACCCCCTCCCACTCACACGCTCATAGACACATTTGGGCACCCATGTGCTCATGGACATCCTGGCAGCTCTAGGCAGAGGCTTACACACACGTTCTCAAGCTCATGCACACAGCCTGCACACGTGCCCAGATACTCAAGCATACACGAGCCCACACACCCTACGTACACCCCCCGCATACGCACACACTCTCACGCACAGAGCATGTGTTCAAGACGCACATATACCCGAAATCTGCACCCGGGGCGCCCAGTCACGTTTACACCCACCTCAGTACACACGCGCGCGCGCGCACACACACACACACACACACTCAGCACGCTCACCCTGCAGGCCTCGGACCAGCAGGCACGGCTGCACCCGGCCGCGCAGCCAAGTTCCCCTCTCCCACCCTGGCAGTGACAGGCGCGTGGCGGGGACACTCACAGCAGCTTGAGGATTTCCACGTAGCAGCCGAGCGTGCGGTCGGCCTGGGGACCCAGTTCGATGCTCATGGTGCTGCAGGCAGGGCTGACCATGAGGCAGTCGATGAGGTTGGGCTCGCTGTCATTGCCCGCGCTGGCCGTCAGTGCCGGCTTGGCAGTGCTGGTGTGTTCCACCTCCACGTGGATCTCGCTGGAGGCCACGACCACGGACTTGAGCCGCGCCTCGGACAGCGTGGCTTCCTGAGACACCAGGTCCGGGCTGGGGTGCAGAAGGCGCAGAGGTAAGGTGGGCTTCCGGTCACAGGGCTGCTGGCAGCCGTTCCGGATCTCCTTCAGGCTGGGGGAGTTGTCACGGCTGCGGGGAGAGGTGGAGAGGGTGTGTGAGCAACGTGCAAGCGACAGTCCTGAGCGCCCCGGGCTCCACCCCAGGAGCCCCCGGGGGCAGTGCTGTGAGCTAGTGCTGTCATGTCCCAGCCTGCGAGTGAGGAAACTGAGGCTCCGCCTGTGGTTTGCTCAAGGTCTCAAGGCAGGGAGGGGTGGAGACGGCATCCACGCTTAAGCGTCTGTCTCGAAGGCTCCTGCGGCAGTCCCAGCTCGAGGGGGGCATTCAACACACACGTGATGGATGAATGAGTAAACGTCAGAGTCTACGGATACCACAAGGCCTTGGCGTTCACCTCCACCGCAGGCCTCCCCGGGCCACCCGTGAGATCCACTAAGTGCCTGTGCTTCTAGCTGCATCCTGGGGGCCAGCTGCCCCCCTCTCTCCTGGGGGCAGGCCCACGCCCCACTTCTATTGCCCGTCCCTGGTCAGGTGACGAGGCTCAGCATCCAGCTCCCCTGGGAGCCCACTTCCCAGGTGGATCCCAAACCCCAGAATTCTAGTCGCCTGCAGTCTGCGGGTACCTCCAGCCCATGGCATCAGCCTTGCCCTTGGCCGAACCCGCAGCTAAAGCATCTCCACCGGCCTGGAGGGATGATGCTTGTTAACAGGGGTTCACTGAGAAAAGGCCTTGATGGCATCACTGATGTCGTATTTGTGTGGGAAACGCTGGGCCAAACACAATGAAATTAGGCCTCTATGCAGCAGGACTTGTCAGAACCTTGAGGCTGGTTAAAGCACCTCCACACTGGGTGCTTCCAAACATTACTGGGAGGCTCATTAGAGTGAAGGCAATTTCAGCAATGGGCTTCCTTTGTCGGTGCCACTGCGCTAAGTACTATCACAGACCACCTTCTCAGATACGTCTGAATGGCCGGCATTACCATCTCCTAGTTCCAGGTGATGAAAGACACTTCTAGAGGTCACATGATCTACCCCTGACCCCATGGCTTGTAAGTGGAGGGGGCTGGAAATTGAAGCCAGGTGTCTGACTATAAATCCCTGGCTCCTCACCACCACGTGGCTTCTGAGATCCCATGTGGTCCTGTGCAGATCCCCCTCCTCCAAAAAGTCTTCCCTGATTTCTCTCCAGCGCCATGTTCACCCTTCTGCCCCCAGAGGCCGAGCTTTCCACCCCTGGCTGGATACAACATCCCCCGGGGGCACTTCTGAACATCCTGAAGCCCAATTCGATCAGAACCTCTGGGGTGGGGTCCACACACCAGTAACTTTCCGGGTTCCCCATGTGTGCGGTCAAGGTTAAGTCCACTGCTCCGAGGCACTCAGAGAATGACGGCATAATTGCAAACGGTCACTCGTCCAGGCCCTCCCTAAATGTGCCACACACACGTGTCCCGTGCTTGCAAAGAGAGCACATGTTCCTTGTGCATAAGCCCTGGGCTGAGCATAGACCTCAGACCCAATGCACCTGGAGGGCCTAAATTTACCCAGCATGGGCCACAACCAGGCCTGAGCCGAGCCCACCAAGGATGTTTGATAAATACACTTTAAACTTTGCTAGGGAAGAACAAAACCCATTAGCTAAAGTCCGAGAATTCAACAGTTGATGGAAAATTGTGTGTGGTCTGGGCGGGGGGGGGGGGGGGGGGGGGGGGGCAGTGTAACTGTCTCCATGGGCTCAGAGCTAATTTGCTACCCAAATACTCAACACTCCATTTCCCTGTGTTTGCCTTTGCTGGGATTTAGGAGTGGATTTTCAAGGCTGTTTGGCTCAGAGCGGGTGATTTTCCAGCAAGCTATGCTAACCTGGGTCAAGTTGTCTGTTCTTCAGTGAGTACATCATGTACCCACCGAGAGCGCTGTAGACAGACCCACAGGGCTTTATCTTCCAGGGACTGACCGCCAAGGGTGGGATGGACCTGAGCCCAGGAAAGACCTCGCAGCACTGCAGGCCTTGTGGTGACTTCCTGGAGGGACTAACAGGAAACTACTCCAGGCTCCAAGGGGGCTGGGCCGCTTTGAGCTGGGGGCTGGGACCCACCCTGCCCTCCCCTGGCCTCCACCCTGGGCCCCTGGTTGTGATCCGCCCACGGTCAAGCTTGCCCCCTCCAGTCCATCCTCTGTGCAGCAGCCAGGGGGGACCTGGGAAACTAACATCTCGTCAAGTGCCTTCTCTACTTAAATCCTATCGGAGACCCCAGGGCTCTGAGAAAGAACACTCCGCAACCCAAACACAGGGCCAGCTCTGCCACTCCAAGTGTGGTCCCCGAGTAGCAGCCTCAGCCTTACTACGAGGCTGTTAGGCAAGCAGTCTCAGGCCCCGCCTGGGACCTGCTGAATCTGAATCTGCATTTTATCACGACCCCCAGGAGCAGCTCGGCCTGGCCTGGCCGTTCTCTCCAATTTGCCCTTTGCTTCTCTTTTGCTCTCTGCTCGTCACACCGTTGCCCTCCCTTCCTCCCCTGCAGTGGCCTTCATCAAGGAGCGAATCACCTACGGACTCTGCCAAGAATGCAAATTCCTGGGCCCAACTTGAAAATGCTGTGTCCAGGAGTCTGCATTTTCAGGAAGCAGCCTGGGGATTCTGAGGCAGGTGTTTAAGGACCACAGATGGAAAAGGTGACTAATGCCAACCCTACCTGCACCACCAGGCCTTTCTTTGCACATGCTGTTTTCTCTGCCTGGATCAGCTTGTCCTGCCTCCTGCCTTGCTGGCAGCCAGGAGCTCTCAACTTAAAGATCACCTCTCCGAGGGATCCCTCCCTCACCTGCCCCTAGAGCAGGGGTTCTCTGCTCTGGCCACACACTCGACTTGCCTGCGAAGTCTAAAATTAAAAAAACAACAAGAAATAAACACTGCCAGGGCCATCCCAATTAAATCAAAATTACAGCGGATGGGACCCAGGCACCACCCCCCTTTTTTTTTCTTTTTTATGACCCATATGCTTGTAAACGTGCAACAACAACTTGCCAGGAAAAGGGAGCCCTGATTGTGGCATCTGCCAGTGTGAATGCTCCCATCAGGACTAACTCCAAACCACCAAGGTGCCACCACTGAGTACGGGGCTGGGAAGCGACGTGCTTCCAAACGCAGCAGGGCTCCGGCACACCCTGGGCGTAACTGAAATACGGTACGGTCAAGTACGTAAACCTCAGGTGCAGGGCTTCGTGAACTTCCACACGTTCCCACTGGCCACCAGATCGGGACTCCTCCCCCTTGGTACCACTGACACTCGGGGCCAGATTGTTTCCCGGGGCAGGGGGAGGAGGGGCATCCTGCACGTGGGAGTATGCTGAGCGGCATTCCTGACTTCTACCCGCTGGATACACCCAGCACCCCAACTCCGGCCCAAGTCATGGGAGCCCCAAATGTCTCCAGACACTGCCAGATACCCCTGGGGCGTCAAGACGGCTCCCGGTCTCAACTGGTTCTCAAACCGCTGACCTAGAGCAAGATGTGAAACACTTCCAGGAACCCAGAGGTTTCTCTCATGCCCTTCCTCTAACTCCCCACCCCAAAGGTGGCCATTCTCCTGGCCTCTATCACCACAGATTCCTTTTGCCTATTCTTGAAGTTCCGGGAAAAAGAATCGCACCGTATGTATCTTTCGGATCTGGCCTCTTTTGGTCAGTTTTGCATTTGTGCGATTCATTCACAGTTTGCTCGTTCGGGTTCATCCATTCTTGCCACTCTCTAGCGTTCCTCTGTGTGAACACACCCCAAGCGTCCAACCATCCTACTGCTGAAGGACACTGGAGAGGAGGGTGAGGCAGATTTGAGTGAGGAGCAGTTACAAATAATGCCGCCAGAACATTCTCGTATGTGTCTTCTGGTGGATATACCAAAAGCTATACGGAGTTGGGTCACAGGGTATATGCGTGCTACGTTTATGTTTTGATTGTGTAAACCTTCCCCAGCTGACTGATAGCAGCCAGGATTCAGATTCCCCGTCACAGACCAAGTTAATTATGCCTCTGGCTTCCATCATTGCAGCCCTGACCAAGGCGTACCGTGACTGCTCCCTCCCTCCTTCCCTCCCTCCCCCTCCATCTCCTGCTACACTGTCTGCTCTGAAAGGGCAAGGGCTCTGTCTAGCTGGTTCACCTAGGTGCCTGTGGCACCTGGCGCGTGATGAGCGGTCACTAAACGAGGGCTGAGTGGGCAAGAGAGACGAAGGCTGAGGCACCCAAGCAGAGCTTCGAGGACACAGAGGGAAAATTCTGGGAGGTGCTGTTTCCTGCTCCTGCTCCTGCCTCCTCCCAATTCCAGGCCAGGCATCTGCCGCGTGGGCTCAGGGAGGCCGAGATGAGTCACAGGCCTTTGGAGGAAAAGGAGCCTGGGAGTGTGTGACCCTCCTAGTACTCTCTTCCTGCTTCCTAGGGTGGCCCGAGTTGGCAATGCACTCAGATCGGCTCCAGAACTACAGTGTGGAGGTCAAGGGTGGGAGACCGTCCATGTGCACAAGGATGCTTAGGATAGTTGTCCGTTGTCCAAGCCATGCACTACCCTTTGATCTCCCGTGTGTGTGTGTGTGTGTGTGTGTGTGTGTGTGTGTGTGTCTTTTGCTTCTAACATAACACGCTGTAGGCACAGAACAAGCACTTGGGACTGACCGGCATGACATCTTCCTGTTCTGGCCCCAGGGACACTATCACCTCCTGAACAGGGAAATGAGTCAAGATTGGACAGGTCCCCTTTGAATATCAGGACCAAGGGCTAAGGACATGAAAAATAGAAATCCTCCCTTCTTAGGCCCTGTCATAAGAAAATATACCCTTATTAAGGGTCTGTGGCCCCTTCTCCAGGAGCTCAAAGTACATTGGTTGTTTTACAAGCCTCACTTGTCCAGATTTTCAGTGTCTCAGAATGCCCCACCTTCTTCTCTTTAAACTTTTTAAAATGTTTATTTGTATATTTTGAAAGACAGAGAGAGAGAGAGAGAGAGGGAGACAGAGAGAGAGGGAGAGGGAGAGAGAGAGAGAGAGAGAGAGAGAGAGAGAGAGAGGATCCAAAGCAGGCTCCACGCTCACTGTGGAGCCGATGCAGGGCTCGATTCCACGACTGCGAGGTCATGACCTGAGCCGCACTCGAGTCAGACACTTAACCGACTGAGCCACCCAGGTGTCCCTCCATTGTCTTCTCTTTAGGGGCTGAAATTTATTCCTGCTATGTCCCCAGCTCTAGCTAGGCCTAGTTTGGTATCCTTGGAATCGTGCAGTGTACCACCTGAACAACTGGACAGGGGAGCTACAACAGATGCCACCTGGTCCCGCACATCATATCCTCTCCAACGACCCGAGAGGTCACTGTATAAAGCTCTATACAAACTCATGGCATCTGCGTCACTGTGCATCCCAAGAGCGAGCCTCCACCAGGAAAGAATGGAAGCGGTAAGTAACCACCACAGCACCATCATCTCTCAGGGGAATGACTGTGAGACATGTTCCACGCAGTCTCCTGGGAAGTCCCAGTGGGGAACGCACGGGTGTCCGCAATGGTCATCAGACTCCACCGCTGTCCTCGGGTCCCCTCCCTGAGCTCCTAGGGCTGCCTCCCTCATAAGCTGCTCCACCCAAGCCCTGGAGGACCCGAGGCAGTGCCCTATCATGCCTTTTTCCAGTCCTTCTCTACCACATGGGCTCTGTTTTCGTGTTCTCACAGCCTGACTCCATCTGGCTCGATCCTGACCACTGCACGTTATCCCCCCAGCAGCATCTGACACTGTCTCACACACACAGACGCTCGGGAAACACACGCAGACCCTGGGCAAAATGAAATCCCGTGTTTACAAAGTGAAAGGGAGAAAACTACTGCCAGCCCTTGTGCACACACATGCACACACTCACGTGCACACGTGCACACACCCGACACGGCCCCTCACGCACACCGCACCTGTGTGCACACACTCTCTCTCTCACACAGTGAGAGCCTCAGCGTGCCAGATGTGCCAGGCGGTGAGAAACCTTCAGAATAAAACACTTGTTCCTAAGGCCAAGTCAACACAACAGCCTTGCAGTTGCCAATGTTGATTCACAGTGTTTGCGTTTCTGGTAACATCCCCAGGTCCTGGTGGGTTCTGGGCCTGGCAAACGACGGGAGGCAGTCCCAGCGAACGCCACCCCACATCCCCAGCCGGGTCAGGTACAGGCCGCCCTCCCTGGCGACCCGGCCCTTCAGTGTCCCCATCCGAGGGTGGAAGCGCGCCCCCCCACCCCTGCAGGCTCTCCTGGTGGTGGCAACTGACCTGTTGATGAACTCTTCATAGCAGGAGTAGATGGCAGCCAGGCACACGGCCACCAGGTTGGGCAGGACCCGGGGGTGGGGGCAGTGCCCCGTGGGGCCGTGCATGCTGGAAGAGAGCAGGGGGCAGGGTGAGCTGGCGGCTGCAGCGGGGACGCCCACGCAGGGAGGCGGGGGAGGGGGAGGGGGAGGCCCAAGCCCTGTGCCGGGTCCTGGCTCTGCCAGGCGCAGGCAGCAGAGAGCCAAGCTCCAGGCCACGGGCTCGAGACCCAGGGTGCCTGGGTTCAAGTCCAACTAAGCAGCCTTGGCAAATCACTCGCACTTTCCACTCTCCATGTGCTTAGCTATAAAACGGGGACGTGGCCTCCTCTTCAGTGGGTTACAAGGACCCAGTTTTTCTAACCCACGGGAAGACTCAGCATATGGCAGTCCTACGTCCCGAGACAGTCATGTCTGTGCCTGGGGGTTCTGGAATAATCATTCGTGATACTGCATTTCACTCCCAAAAGTGGCCTGCTTTGAAAGAAAAATTATTACAGTCACCCTGGCCCAGCATGGCGTCTGGGACACATTTGCTAAGTCCTCCCTGGATGCTAGCTATAGGTATTTATCATGGCTATCCTTGTGCCTCAGTTTTCTTATCTGTAAAATGAGGCTAATACCCCTCTCCCAGGGCTGTTCGGTATCTGGGAATAACACCCATAACATTCCTGGAAAATCACTGTGGCCCCCGGAGGTAAGAGAGGCCTAACCTGAAAAAATTTCACAAACCGTAACTGGGTCCTGATAAAGGGACCCTGAAGCCACCAGGGCTCCTCCAGAAGGACACTTCATTTGGGTTTAGAAATTCTTCGTGAATTCTAGGTGAGTCTATTTAGGAAACGCATAGTTTCAAAACCGGCTTAAACAGGCTGCTTTGATTTTCTTAAATGATGAGAGGAGTGAGGACAACTATCGCGAACATTTTCGTCACATCCGCACAGTTCTTGGCGTTTACGTGGATTAGCTCACAGGGTCTGCACATGAACTGGGCGAAGCGCCCACTCTGGTTCTCAGTTTGCAGAGGAGGAAACCAAGGCACAGAGAGAAAATTTAAAAGTCAAAGAAAAAGCAACCCCACTCCTCTGAAACACTGGAAGGGAGTAAGAACCAGCATCTCCGGCTTCCTCTTGCCCAAGTCGGGGAGGTGGCTGTACAAGTCCCCAGTGATGGCTCTGCAGGGCCTCAGGGGTACTGTCTCCTTACACACTCAGTACTTCTAGACCCAAGGTGGACCCACGGAAATAATCCTATTATTTAGGACGACTGCCGTTTCCTGACCTCCTACCGAGCGCCAGGTACTGCGCTAGGGGCCTCCTCACATATTACATCATCTTTAATTACGCAACAACTCCTACGGGTCGCGGCGTGAACGGGACCAGAGCGGTACGGCAACTGGCTCAATGTCACGGAGCTAGTAAGTGCCGGAGACCGCCAGAGAACACGGATGCTCAGGGCCCAGATACACCCCTGGCTTCCCTCGGGGCGTCAGGGGACGCGCAGCTCTGGGGTGGAGAGGAAGGCCGGCTGGCAGGCACGGCAGGGCGGGGGTCCCCCTGGGAGACCCACCTCTGGATGAACTTCTTCACCACCTCCATCCCCGCGTTGAGCTCGTTCAAGGCAAGGATGTACTCCTGAGTAAACAGCCTCAGTCGTGGGCACTTCCCGAAGTCCTGCGGAGAGAGCGGAAGGAGAAGCTGGGCACGCTGCGGAGGGGGCCGGGGGCCCGGAAGGGGCAGGGGGACCCTGCTCGGCCCACAACCGCTGGTGTCGAAGGCAACAGCGAGACACCAGCCCACTCCTCTTCCCAGCACACGGTTTTCACTTCAGGAGGCTGGCCTCGTCACCCTCTCGCGCACCCCCTTTGATGGCCGCCTGTGGAGGTGAGCAAATGTCCTGACACTGAAGGCTCTTCTGGGACTTGTGGCGAACTCATGGGCATGGCAGCGGCCCAGCCCGTGCTAGGGCAGGGGTCGGCGTGCCGCACAGACGTGCTCAGAAGACAGTCCAGCCGGGGCTTCCCTTCTGCACCCTTGGGAGGGGGCCTGTGGGTGTTGGGCTGGGCCCCCCGCAACCCTTGGGGGAGCCAGAGACTCGTCCCCAGCAGCCCCCTCTCGTTGTTTCTGGGACCCCTGCTTTCTGTGAGCTGTTATCTCAGCTCACTCAACACAGCAAAGTCAGGGGATACCCAATCTAGGGCCATCGGTTTCGGGGGAGGGCTTTGGGACTTCGCGGGGCACGCAGGAGGTAAAGGAAGCACTGGAGAGATGCAACTCCGCGTGTCCCCAGACATCAGTAACGAAAAGACACCTGTTCCTTCCCCTGAGCAAGAGGGTAGGAAGGAAGTCCAAGAACCAGACGTGGCCCCGGGGGGGAAGAGGGTCCCCAGTCCTGGGCTGCTCTAGGCTGACCCCAGCTACCCACTGGGCTCCAGGAAATACTTAAGGAGCATTTGATGATCTTGTCATTTTGGCTGTAGAAAAAGCCGCTCTCAAATGGCACACGGAATCACAAAGGCCGATGAAAGTAGAGGGACAAGCTTGGACAAAGGCTGGCTGGACAGGTAATGGCATGTATGTGTGAGAGACACACGGGGTGTAAGAGGAGGTGTGTTTGTGTGTGTGAAATGTGGGATATGGAGGAGGTGTGTGTGTGATAGGAGGTGTGGGAGGAGCTGTGTGTGTGTGAGAGAGACGTGGGGTGTGGGGGTGGGTGTAAGTGAGACGTGGGGTGTGGGAAGAGGTGTGTGTGTGTGTGTGTGTGTGAGATGGGTGTGGGAGGAGGAGGGGTGTGTGTGTGTGTGCGCGCGCGCACACGCGGCATGAGACGTGGGGCGTGTGAGGACGTGTGTGGGAGACGTGCGGTGTACGTGTGTCAGGGTTGTGGCCCGGGCGGGAGGTGTGTTCCCTGGACGGCGAGCGGGTGGGGCGACGGGGGCTGGCGCGTGGGGGGGGGGGGGGGGGTGGGGTCCGTGCGAAAGCGGCGCGGCTGGGGGGAGGGGGAGGGCAGGTAAATCCGCTCGACGTTAGGACGAGGCCCCGGGGTGACGTCTCCGTCCGCGGCCCGGCCTGGGCCCCCGGCATCTCCGCTCAGCGGCCGCCTAATTGCGGGGCGCCGAGCGAGGCCGAGGGCTCCCCTCTGCTCCGGAGCGCGGTTCCAGCGGACGCCTGGGCCCGCTAGGCTTCCCCGACACGGCACCCCCATGGGGCGGGTGACCCAGTGCAGCTGAGAGCTGGGGGGGGGGGGGGGCGGTCATCTCCTCGGTGGCGCTGGCTCAGGTACTTGTCAGAGAGGGGAAACGTCCGCCGGGAGAGGGCGCTGCCTCCACTCCCAGGGTCACGGGCAGGGGTCTGGGTGGTGGTGGAATGGGGGGGGGGGGGGGGGGGGGGGGCGGCGCTCCCGCCCGCAGCTTTGTTCGTGGACTTCTAAACCCGTGCTGGGTTTTGAACAGTCGGGGGGGGGGGGGGGCAAGTCGATGTGGTGACGAGGGTGACCGGGGAGACATCCGAGGGAAGAGTCACATCTCCAAACTCCTCCGCCCTCCTCCTACCCCCGCTCGGTGGAACCCGTTCAATAAGACGTCACTGGATCAGCGTCTAATTTCAGGTAAAACAGCGAGACTGTCTTCACAGATCCAACTGATCCCGCCGGCCCTCCTGAAAGCTCCGAGTAGAACACGTCCCTCCCACGCCCTCCCACTCCCTCCCGCCAGCCCACACGAGGAAGCTTCTAGGGCTGCGTCTTCACCTGGAATAAAGAGGCTGAATTAGGGTCCTCAGGACAATGAGGGGGTTCGTCTTCTGCCATTCTCCTACACAATTGTGCCCTTACACGAGGAGGGCAGAAGGAACCACGGGGAAAGATCCGAAGGAACATACACACTCGTGTGCAAACACATACACACACAGGCACACACACACACACACACACACACACAGTCCCAGGCACACACACGGGGCATCGGGCTAGATGAGGCCCCTGAGCGAAGAGAAGACTGGAGCTTGACCGTGCTTCCAAATTGAGGAAGACGTCTAAAGTCCCCTGACGCCCTGGAAAAGGGTGGCAGGAAAGCTGTGTGGCCTTGGGCTGACCCACCCCTCTCAGGACGTGATCGTCTCTGAGGGTTGTAATAACCCATCTCTACGCCCACTTCCACTTCTGAGGGCTTATGAGTCTAGGAACACTGCTTCAACCCAACCCTGCTAAAGGTAACTGTCCTTATCTTCGAGAGTAGATGTCAAGGTCATTTTCTTGGAAATAAACCTTACAGAAGGGTCTTGATGGCCTTTCGACATATGGGTGAGCGACATTTTACCTCTACGGAAAACCCAAAAATGTTCCTCTCGGAATCTGGTCTGGTCACTCAGTGGTCCACTAGGGACCACAGCCACATCTTGCTTCCCTTGCCACAAGAACACTGCAACGAATGGCATGTGGGCACAGGGACCACCTTCATTCTTGAGGATACAGTTTAACAGGTTTAGAATCTCTAGGAGAACATTCTAGAGGACTGCTTCCATTTGTATCTAATTTTTATCTCAGTCCAGTGAGTAACACTCTAAGACTCTTCTCTAAAGTTCAGTTTACGCATCCATGAAACGGGGCGCGTGATATATCTGCGGAAGACGCGCTCTGAGGATAAGGAAGGCCCCGAGATCCCAGAACACCTCTGTGGTGTATGGTTTTCTCCATTTCCCCAGTGTTCAAATGCCTCCTTGATGGGGTGAAGAGAAGTCACTGCTCATGCTATGCTGACAGACACATGGCTGGTGGCAGGCCAGCGACGAGACGCCCCACACCAGCCGAGAGCCCCAGCTCCAGCCGAGCATCTGGCCCATGGCTAGTAAATCAGCTTCCGGGAGCATTAAAGGGGCCTGAAAGGCCCACCATACTTCCCATGCCTAGCATTAGCCACGATCACTGTTCACCACACATCTGTTCTTCTGCAGAAAGAGAACCCCCCCTCTGTCCTGTCTATAGTTCTCTTCTGACAGAGTTCAGAGCGTGTAATTAGTAGATACCGAGAGCAGAGCGGGCCTGCAAAGCTTTATGGCATCCCCAGACGCGAGGATCCCTTGGGGAGTTTGTAAAAACTGAAGTGAGGATTCATGCCCGAAGGTCCCTGATCTCTGCCAGGCCACAACAGATGCTATAAATTCTGGATTTGCCCTGGAGCTATTCTGAATCTTATCCAGAAAATTATTACATGGTCAACACTCTAAGCCCATAACTAACCAAATATAAGGGAGACGTTGTATGGTTAAGCTGTGGGAGGCTGCCTGAATTTTGACCTTTTTCCCCTTGGAAGTCGGATGTCCCATAAGAACTCTTATTAAACAGACTACTGACTACCGTGGAACACGCAGAAATGTTTACGTCCCGAGAAGGCATGGGCCCAGACAAGTATGCCCTGGGGGTTTGGCTGTCACTGACAAGTTGTGAAAGAGAGGTCCTTCGCAAAGGAAACCCCAGAACCTCTGCTCTGGATTCTGAAGGGGTGCAACCCTCACCTCACGCCACATGCACGGTGATTTTAAAGTTAACAATCAGAAATCCTTTCCTCTCAGAAGCTTGAAGTTAGAGAGTGCCCTTGAAACCATAAAAGCCCCAATCAGGGCAAAAACCCATGCTCCCCCCGGCCCCCCCACCACCATGGAGATTTCTCTGTTGGTCCTGGAGAAAGAACTGGACGGAGTATCTCTCTCCCCTGGGTTCAGAAAACTAGAAGTGCATTTATCTCAAATCAAGGAGGATCTCAGAAATAAGCAACAATTCAATTATGGTATGTGATTGCTCAGGGCAGAAAATGGTGAACAGAATTCACACCGTGCCAGCACAGTTCAGTTGCCAGTGTCTGCCTGGAATGTTGTGTTGGGATAGATTCTGAAGCTACCTCTGGGCTCTGTGGGCAGAGCGCTGTAATCGATTAATGATGTCTGCTGCGGGTGCGGGATGAGGAACCGCACCTGTGCCCTACGCTGCCATCCGGATTGGGGTTAGGGACACGGTGTGGAGACAGGAAGGCTACTTGTGAACTGTGGGTTGCCCCTTTCCACAGTTGTTTTCACATGCTAAGTCTTGACAGGCCAGGGGGCAGGAGTCATGGGTACCCTGCAACTGATTTAGTGCCGCAGCACACAGATGCCTCCACGTCACCCAGGGGACCTGAGTCCAGGCTGGGGGCTGGCTTGGTAAGGCACAGTGGACACTGGCCCTCGTTTTTCACTGCTGCTCTTCAGCAGCACGGTGCCCTTCCCCTCACATCACAGCCAGGGTGCACGCCCTCACATGACTTGTCACTGCTGCTGATGACCCTGACTGCCTGGCCATGGCTGTGACTGTCCGCTTTCTCCATCACAAAATCACTCCTTCTCCCCCTTCCACACTGTGCATCAGGAAGGACACCATTATGGACAGCCCAGCCCCCACTGAAGAAATGAGGGGTTCCACTTCCCCTTCTTGAGGGCTGAGCATCTGTAGACCTTATTTCTGATTCTACACACGGAAACTTCTCTCTTCTCCCCCAGACACATTATTTTTGTTATTTTTACTGTGAAAAGATCCTTCTTGTTGCCTTAAGAGAAAAAAAAAAATATGGCCGAGGAGGACAGGCTGCGTTAACACCCCAACTTAGACAGAATCCCAACCCCAGTCCCTGGCGGTCAGGCCAGGACAGCCAACCCCCTTCCCCAAATCTTTGGCGAAAACGGAAAGAAAAGACTGGCTTTGCAGTCTGGGGCCGGCAAGGGGTGGTCAGGGGAACTCACCATGTTATGCTTGAGGATTCTCTGGACCACGGGCGTGAACACTTCGATGACCACCATGGACCGGGGCCGCTCTCTGCAGTGCTGGGGAGACAGAAGGACACGGGTCAGTGCCGAGCTGGCAGGGCCCAGCCAGGGCTGATCGGGCCTGGTCTGTGGCTCCTAGCAGGGCTCAGGGGCAGGGAACCCAGCACTGATGCCTGTATTCCCTTGCTCAATACTGGTGCACGGCTTTTGCTCTTTTTTTTTTTTCTTTTTGCAGTAAGAAAAGTGAGGAAGGGATCTTTTGTTCGTTTTTTGTTTTGATCTTAAAATCCAAGGCTGTTTTAGATAGTATAGACAGGCGTCAGCTCTGGACACAATCCTTATTTAATACAGTGCCGCTTTCACAGCACCAAGATTCAGAGTGCATGGTGTGACAGAGGAGTGTCTTGAAACCCGGGGGCAAGAACACCAGGGGTCTCAGTGTTTGGACACCAGAATCTTGAAACCTCTGTGGCTTTTCGGTTGT
Source organism: Acinonyx jubatus (assembly GCF_027475565.1). Taxonomy (NCBI): domain Eukaryota; kingdom Metazoa; phylum Chordata; class Mammalia; order Carnivora; family Felidae; genus Acinonyx; species Acinonyx jubatus. Next base: position 6,791,343 of record NC_069396.1, read on the forward strand.
TGGTTTTAATAAGCTGGCAGCAGTGTGAGGCCAAATGCACCTCTCAGATGTGTTTTAATTTCGTCACGGTGGTGTTTTGTGTTTCAAATGAAAACTGAAGACCTTCAGGTGGAACAGACCAGGCCCCATCCCTCCCGACACATTTATAACCTGCCCAGGCCTGTAGGTGCTGAGTTTGGGATATGAGAAATCAGGGCTTTCCTGGGAAACCCAAGAGAAATAAACTTTCCTCAGATCGTGGGGTCCTGACTTCAAAGTCTGGTAGGTGAGGCTGCCCGGGCAAGTCCAGTGAGCTGGCCCAGAGTGGACCCAGTGGGGGTGGCTTTGTTCCCCTCAGGTTCCCCCCTCTGGGAAGGCTTCCTGGTGGGAGAGGCACTGAGGCTGGACCGCCCCCCCAGAGGGAAAATAGCCTGAAGGCTCACAGGCCCCAGGGGCTGGGAGTCCTCGCTCCAAAGGGCAGGCTGCCTTCTGTATAGGACCAGTAGGAGTTCTGTCAGGAAATGCCAGAAAGAATGGTTTCTTCCACCTCACTAGTTTTCAAACTGTGCTACCCGGGAACCCTCAGGTATGATTTGCTTTGAACAGAGGTCCAGTGTTCTAGAACCACCGTGGTTTGAAAACCATGAACTCTGGGAGAAGCTGTACAGCCTGAGAGCAGAATAAAGAGATTTGGATTAAATCAGACAAACTACTGAGAGAGATGATCGGCTGAGACAGGTAAGGGAGCAGCTGACCATCCTCTCGGGGGCCCACACACTGGGTCATCTGACCCCACCCTGCTTGGGGCGCATCGCCCTGAAGCACTGGGGAGGCAGAGAAGGCCTTACAGTTGTCTCCAGCCTCACCATGGCCCCCGGGGAGGAGGGGGCCTCCATTTTGCACAGGAGCCCGATGCCCATGCGGCACACGCTTGTGTGCACACACGCACAGGTGCTCACCCTCTGGGCCCGGAGGGCACACCCTGCCACATGCCCACACACGCGCATTGAGAATGCGCCCCGGGCACTGCGGGCCAGCAGGCTGGGTCCACCCCCTGCTCTGTGGGTTGCTGGAAAAGGTCTCCTGACGGAGAGATGAGGCCAGAGAGGATAAGGCAATCCTGTCTCTCTCAAGCACCCGGAGAGAGTGTGTTTTCCATCCCCTTCCCTCCAGAAACCACTGAGCCTCCCAGGTGCCCGCTTGGCCATGCCGCGTGCTCGGCTCACTGGTGGACACAGTCCACGCCCCCTGAGGACACCATGCGGCTGTGGAAGAAGCAAGGGAGGGAGGGAGCACGAGGAGGGTGAGTCAGCAGGTGCAAGACTGGGGAGCGCCGGGGAAGCAGCAAACCTAGGCCCCGAATCTCTCCAAAGACATCAACTCGTTACATAAAAAAAAAAAAAAAAAATCATACAGCAAAGAACAAAACAGGATTGCATGCTGGTTCAGTCCCCGGACTACTGAAGTGTGCTTTCAGAGTGACGGATGATTGGTCCCCGACATGCCCTGGGTGTGTTCCGTGTAAATCCCACTGCGAGCCCGGCACTGGGTCCGCGGGAGTGGATGTCCCGCTCTGTGGCTCCCCCCAGCTAACCTGGCGTTCCCCTGCCTGCTTTCCCTGTTCAGGAAAAGCCCCGTGGCCGTGCCCCACTGTGGGCCAGCCGGTGCTCAGAGGAGCCGGGGCTAATAATAAACCAGCTCTGACGTCAGGAACCCAGAAAACCTGCTACACATTTCTCCCAAGACAGCTACAAAGATAGTCCAGAGAAAAGCCGGACGCTCCTCCCCGACCCACCGGTTTGGACTCTGGGCCTTCCTGATCACCTGTGTGGCAGAGAGACAGAGCTGTAACTCTGAGAGAAGGTTGCCTGGCTTGCCTTCCGGGTCCAGGTGGGGCCCTGACCCAGGTCGGGGAAGCCTGGGTTTTCAGCAAATTGCACCAAGCCGACCCCAGCACGCACTCGGAGGCAGGCTGCCTCCTGCAAACGCAGCCCTCCTTCAGTGACGCCATACCTTGCAAAAGAATTCGCAGAGATCTGGCGGTGGATGGTTGTTTTCCAGCAAAGGAGCAATCGCCTGGAAGACAACGAACAAATGTCAGTTGGAATCTCTAGGAGGAACTCCTACCTGGCGGGGGGGCGCACGGCACCCACTGAGAAACTGATAAAAGCTCTGGGCTGACCCCCCGCCTCGGAAAAATACACACCTACTATGACGCAGGTAGCTTTAGGGGTTTGGTGACCTGCTGACGTCCGTGCACGTCCCCCTCAGATCAACAGTCCCCGCCTACGGGGCAGGACCGTTGAGCGGTTAAGAGCCCAGGCACTGGGGGCAGAGTCCTGGGTGCAGTTCTAGTTGTGGCACTTGTGGCTCTATAGCCGTTCGAACAAGCTATTCTGTCTCTTTTAACACCCAAGTTCCCGCCTGGAAAGCGGAGCAGAGAGAGCCACTGGAAAAGCGGGCGGGAGGTGCTGATAACTGTCATCTGGGGCTGGTCGTCCCCGCCCTTTGCAGGCCATGCTGCAGCATCCTTGTGCTCAACCCGCTAGATGCCAGGAGCAACCCTCAGCCAGCTGTGATGGTAAAAGTCTCCGGGCATACTTCGGTTTTATATTAAGGGAGTTTGAATATCTCATGCCCCCTGAGTTCGTTTCCCGCCAAGTCTTAAAAAAAATTTTTTTTTTCTTAACATTTATTCATTTTTGAGAGAGAGAGAGAGACAGAGCACGAGAAGGGGAGGGGCAGAGAGCGAGGGAGGCACAGAATCTGAAGCAGGCTCCAGGCTCTGAGCCATCAGCACAGAGCCCGATGCGGGGCTCTAACCCACGAACCATGAGATCATGACCGGAGCCGAACTCGGACACTTAACCGGCTGACCCACCCAGGCGCACCCCTCCCCCAGGCCTTCTTAGGCAAGCTGTCCAATTCTTACCGGTTCCCACTGCCATTCCTGGACAAGGTTCCCATGGCCTGAATGGTGTGTGATTCGTGATTTTTCTTCCCCTTTCATAATTTGTTTTTTAATTTTTATTCTTTATTTTTATTTTTTTCATAATTTCTGTTTTAATGATTTTGCTAAACCTCAAATAAGATATTTGAACCACGGGAAGAAATGTGTCCAGACACTGCCAAATGCCCCACAGGAGACAAAAGAGTCCCCAGTTAAGGAGCCCCTGTTATAATACCTCTCACGGTGTCTGAAATAAGGCCAGGTCTCCATAAATGTTACTGGAAGGTTAACGTCTATGTGAGGTCCACTCATTTTCTTATTTGCCACACTGGGCACAAGATTAGGAAACAGGGGACCCAGGACCCAGCACCAAGACTACGAGGCCGTGTGACCCTGAGTGGGCAACTCGACCTCTTCGGGCCTGTAAATGGGGAGAACTAGAGTTACCTATTCACTGGGTTGGTGGGCGGATCTGATGAGAGAAAACTCTAGAAGCTTTGGAGTCTCAGCCTCAGGATAAGCCCAATGGCCTGGAACACAGCAGGCCATGGCCACCATCACTGGGGGGGCTGTCTTGGGCTGCACTGGACACAGTGGCAAGGGGGGGTGGAGCGATCCGGCCCGACTCCCAGGAGGGCTCTGTGAGGACACGCTCTCCCCGTCACCAACTCCCACAGCTCCGACCCCGCCTGCTTGGGTTCACAGGGTCTCCTTGATCTGCTCCCTGCAGCAGCGCCTCTGGACATGCAGAGGGACCTCTCAGCAAGGTCTTCCGCTTGGCCTGGGACCATCAGGGAGAGGCAGTGTAACTGGAGGCCAATAAAAGATGGCAGTTACTCAGCCAGCTACGTGAACGCACCTCTGTGAACGAGTAAGTCACTGACACTGAGGTTCTCCTTGGTGGCACCACGAGCCAGGTTGGCAAACAGCTGGTGATTAGGCCCCGGGTCTTATCTGCCTAGGGCCGCACGGTCTAACACAGTAGCCACTAGCCACATGTGACCACTCAGACTTTAACTGACATAAAATTAATGATTTTAAGTGAAACAAAATAAAAAATGTAGGTCCCCAGTTGCGTGAACCACGTTTCAAGGACTCGATAGTCACACGAAGCCAGTGAATACCTCCACCAGGGCAGAAAGTTCTCCCGGGCAGTGTGGGGCAGGGTAGGTGGGCACCTCACTGACCGCGAGGCCGAGCCCGCCATCCTGTCATGGTCTCCCCCACCCCAGCCACACGGACCACAAACCACCGACCGACAATGGTCGCAGACCAACAGTAATACCCACAGCAGCAGGTGCCGTTCTGGGTACCCCCCGTGCTGGGCTCTGTGCTGACCGTGCCCCTGGCGATCTTCACCGTGTGCTGAGAGGTGGGTGTGGGTCTTGCCTTTTTCCCCAGAGACTGAGTCTGCTGCCCGAGGTGGCACAGTCAGAACACGGTGGAACACCAACCCATGTTGGTGACTCAGGAGGCTAAGCTATTCACCACGCGACTTCTCAGTCCCGGCCCTCCACACGACCGGGAAATAAACAGCCCTGTCTGGTGACAGGAATCACACTGAAGGAAAAACGGGGCAGCGAAAGACAGCGAAACCACCAGCGTGATCTCAGCCCACGGTTCTGGCTCTGCTCTCATTTCCAGAAGTTCAGTGCTCAGCCTGCTGTGTGGGGGCTCTCCTGTGCCTGCCCCCACGCCCCCCGGATGCCCCTGCTCCCCACACCCTGCTCTTGGACCAGCTCCAGGAGGAGGTACCACAGGCAAGGCTGAAGCTCTTCAATCGTGCCGGGCCCCTCTTTCTCGGGAACGAGTCAAGGAATAAAGGAGAGGAAAGGATTTAAGTGCCCAGAGTGGGCGTGAGGTGTGGGCTCTGTGCCTCCACGGCTATGACCTCATTCGATCCTCATGACAACTCTGTGAGGTCAAGTGGGAGTTATTTCCTTTTGTACAGATGAAGAGACAGAGGGTCAGGGAGGCTACAAGGCCTGCCCTGGTCACAGAGTTATGATCATTTCAAAAGGTATGATTAATCAAAAGCACTTAGATTTCTGTGGACTCTTTCTATAAGCCTAGTCCTCTGCTGAGCATGTCAGGTACATTAGCTCACTGACTCTTCCTGGAAACCCTGTAAGAAAGGCATTGTTGCCATACCCATTTCACAGATGAGGAGACTGAGGCTTACTATGTCAAGTTAGCTGAAAGTGATCTGAATGGCCATCTGGTTAAATAAAAATATTCTAGAGCCAGTAGAAAGAAAGGACTGGGTGGGCCAGTAGTTCTCAACCAGGGTTGACTCTGCCTCCCAAGGGATGTTGGCATGTCCGGACACACATTTTTGAGCATCACGACTGGGAAGGGCTACGGGCATCTAGTGGGTTGAGGCCATGGAGGACAGGTACCTCACAAGGAAAGATCCGTCCCCAACTTTCACTAATACTGAGGCCAGAAACCTTGTGGCAGATAAGCATGAAAGGACTCAAAAGCATCTCTGAGACAACACGTGTAGCATCACATCATTAATGCTGAACACACAAAACCACAACCCTGTCTGTCTGTGTGGGTTTGCTGTCACCCGAAAGTCCCAGGTGCGGTCTCTGAAGAGGACACTGGGATGGAGTGAAATCCTTTCCTTGCTTCTTTTTTTAATGAAATTATACTCATGGAATATTTGCAAAAGTATTTTTAAATAATATTTTAGGGGCGCGTGGGTGGCTCAGCTGGTGAAGCGTCCGACTTTGGCTCCAGTCACGATCTCACAGTTTATGGGTTCGAGCCCCGCGTCGGGCTCTGTGCTGACAGCTCAGAGCCTGGAGCCTGCTTCGGATTCCGTGTCTCCCTCTCTCTCTCCGCCCCTCCCCCACTCATGCTCTGTCTCTGAAAAATGAATAAATGTTAAAGAAAAATAAAAAAATAACAATATTTAAAATAAAATAAAATAAGTTTTTTAATGTTTATTTTTGAGAGAGAGAGAGAGAGAGACAGAGTGTGAGCAAGAGAGGGTCAGAGAGAGAGAGAGAGAGAGAGAGAGGGAAACACAGAATCCGAAACAGGCTCCAGGCTCCAAGCTGCCAGCCCAGAGCCCGATGCGGGGTTCGAACTCACGAACCGTGAGATCACGCCCTGAGCCAAAGTCAGACGCTTCACCGACTGATCCACCCAGGCTCCCCATAAAAGAAAAGAAAAGAAAAGAAAAGAAAAGAAAAGAAAAGAAAAGAAAAGAAAAGAAAAGAAAAGTAGAAGTCCTCCTGCTACTTGCCCAAGGTCGCAGCTCGTATGGGGCGGGAACAGGGTCGGCACCAGCTCTGAGCATGAGCTCACATTCAGCTCCAAGCCTCCACTCCTCACTAGCACGTGGGACCCCAGTTGCGGTTCGGACTGTGGGTCGACGCGCGTCCAGTGACGTGCCAGCTCTAGTCAGCACCTACTTACTGCACAGATGCCTGACCCCATATGGACTGAGTAAGACCAACTCAAGTTACTCGTGAGAGTGTTTATGAAAACAATCACATAAAAAAATACCAAGCCCCAGTGGGAGAAAACTAATTGCCCACGGGTCAAATCAGATAATGTAATCTCTGGAACGAAAGGAGACTTCCCAATAATGATAAGGGCGCTGGTGACAAAGAACACTGCGAGGCAGGCTGTAAAACGCAGGGCTGGGGGTCAGACCGCAGATCACATTCTCCTCTGTTCTCAGGCATGCCTGCTGAGCAGGGGAGCTTAGCCCAGCCCAATTAAGGGGTCAGCCCAGCCAAATTAGCTGGGTAAAAGCAGCCTGCATCTCTCAGATCAAAATTCTTTTCCCAGGCTCGTCCCCAGTCCAAAGCCCTCACCCTTCTTCCAGGGCTGAAGTACATAGTGGGACCCATAGTCATCGCCAGCAAGGAGAGGAAGACACCGGCTCCTTCCCCGGCGCCCAGGTCCCTGCCTGCTGCTCCTCCAGCCAGCGCCTCGCTGCTCTGCCTTTCTCACGCTGGGCCCTCTGCCTGGACTGCCTACCCATCCTTTAATATCCGGTTTGCTCACCTCCTCCTAGAAGCCCTCCGTCATCCTCCTCCCAGTACCCTCACTGGCAGAGGATGTCAGGTGCCTGCCCTCTGTGCCCCACTAACACTCCAAACAAATCTCAACCCCCGACTGTGTTATTTCTTGATTGTCTGTTGACCTGCCGGGTTCTCCCAGCACACAATAAATCCCTCAATGGTGGCACTGAGCCTGTGGCACAGAGTTTTCGGCACATACTTGCACTTACATGTTGACAAGTGTTTTTTCAACGAGTTTATTAGTTAATAATATGCCAGAGAAAGGTGGTGGTAGGGGACGGGGGTGCCCAGGTCGACATCCCCCCCTGTTCTGGCGAGAGAAGGCAATGAGTGGTCAGGGTGGAGCACAGGAAAATAAAAAAAAAACCTCTACATTTTTAGCAAATACCCACTGAGTGTGCCAGATACTAGCTGGGGCTGCACAGAAGCTGCTGCCTTTATTCTCCACAATAAACAGTCTAGGCCTCACCTCTTTGGGTGCCCACAAGACCCAGCTGGAGTGAGGAAGGGGATTGTCCAGGCTGGGCCTGCCAGCGCCAAGGGGGAGGGCCCATGCAACCATAATTCAGAGGGGCACGGAGTCTGGCATGCTGTCCTTGTTTCAAAGGCTGCAGCCACAGGACCTCGGGCCCAGGCGAATGTCCTTTCTGTGCACACCAAGCTTGGCCTCCCACTTCCGTTTCAAGTTCTGCTTCCCTACTTCCTTATGCTGTATGCTCCAGCAATGCTGATGTTTCCAGAATAGAGCATGTTGTTTTACGTCTCTGTGCACATTTTATTTTCTCTCTCGGGAAGGCCTTTACTCTGTCTTGCCATCTGGCAAACTCCTTTTTTTTTTTTTTTTTTAATGTATTATTACTAAGTTTACTTATTTTGACAGAGGCTGAGTGGACGGTCATCACACATGTGAGCAGGGGAGGGGCAGAGAGAGAGGGAGAGAGAGAATCTGAAGCAGGCTTCAGGCTCAGCACAGAGCCTGATGTGGGGCCCGGTCCCACAACTGTGACATCATGACCGGAGCCGAAATCAAGAGTCAGACGCTTAACCGAACGAGCCACCCAGGAGCCCCTCATCTGGCAAGCTCCTACTGATCCCTCAAAACCCAACTCAGACATCGCTGTCTCCAAGAAGCACAGTGGCTTCTCTCCCGGGTGAGTTTATCACTCCACTCTCTATACTACAAGCCTCTATTTGTGCAGTGATCTACGTGTCTTCCTACAACAGACGATGAACGTCTCGGGAACAGGAACGGTCTTAGTTATGCACAGATTCAAATACACAGATCGGTGCTTGGCATCCGGCAGGTGCAACCTCATTTCTCTCTTCTCTCTAGTGAGAGTCACACTTCATAGCTTAAAATCACCCAGGAAGAGATTTTACGCCAAAGATGCTTACATCACAGTCAAGTCCCAGAAAATATTACCCCACTTTGCGTATCAGAGGGAATTAAATCCAGGTTCTATTTGTGGATTAATTAGGAGATCTGTCCTGGGGCAAGAAAGAGAATGCTTACCTTTCAGCTAATAGGGTTATGGCTCTGAATACATTCTACACTGTCTGCCATCTCCTGCCTTCAACTCCCTGCGGCACACTCGGGAAGGAGGAGGCGATTAAGACACATTTGCTACAAACCTCAACGACTGATAATTACATCCCCCTTCCCAATCAGTTGGGGCTCTGAAACGTGCAAAGGCAGGAAGCAGACTCGTCTGGCTTGATAGAAAAGACAAAACTGAGTAAGGTCGCCATGCTGGTGGATCACACGTGCTTCCGAGAATGCACTCAGATCAGGGCGGGGGGGGGGCGGGGGCGGGGAGGACTGTGGGCCCCAAGAGGTGGACAGAGGGAGAAGGGTCCGGAGAGACTTACCACAATGATGTTCTCATGCTCCTGGGTAGTCAAGTTTGTGTTCTGAGGGATTGAATGGAGAGCGCAGGAGGGAGACAAAACAAAACAGAAACACTGACATTAATAAAACGGAACATTTACATCTCAAAGGTCCAACCGGTGAAAAACGCTTTCAGCATCTCAGCGAGCAATGGTCACTTTGCTTAATTAAACAGATCAGAAGCCCCTCACAGGATTGGTCGGGAAGGGAGGAAAGCACGGCTTTGGGGCGGGGGGGACTGCGTTTCCAGTCCTGGTTTCACCCCTCTGAGTTACGCGACCTTGGCTCCTCGGTGAGACTCGGTTTCTTCTCCCATAAATAGGGATCCTTTGTGGGCTTCAGTGAGAGGGTATACAGACAGACCTAACCGCACGCTTGGTGCTGCTCATGTAGATGCCACTGGGGAGCCAGGAGGCAGGTTCACAGTAAACACATAAAGAAACAGACTTTGGAATCTTGACTGTGCACCAGGCATAAGAGCGGCACATACGTATTATCACAACAGCTTTCCAGCTAGGTTCCCAGGGAAGAATGGTCTTCCATGAGCTGGCCAAACGTGGTTTAGTTAAATTCAAATGCCAGCGATTAACTTGCAAAAATAATATTAAGTGGAATGCGTTAAGCTTGTTTAAATTTTAGGGTTTTTTCCCTCCCCAATGCGGGATCTTCTTATCCAGCTGGTACCTGTTACCACCATCCTGTGCGTATGTGAATGAGAGAAGGAATGATCACGCGATAAATGAGAAATCATGGGAGAAACCAGAAACGGTCTAACTACCGTCTCCTTTTCTAGCTTCGTGTTGTGTTCGGTTTCATCTGTTTGTTCTTGGTGGAATGGGTTCTCCCTGGTGTTGGTTCAGATTTCCTAATAGGGCCGCGTTTGGCCCCTGGTAACATGCCGTCTCACCGGACAGTGAACTGGCAAGATCGATGGCTGTTGGGTTCTAGAAACAGCCCCACCATGCGCACCACCTGGCATCACGTTTAAGGAGCATCAGGGTATCTGGCATTTACAAGCAGCTGAAACAAAAGAAAAGCCATTGGGCCGTGGATTTGCCCAAAGGGTGAAGACAGCCTTGGAACCCGGCCGGGGCCGATGTCTGCCTCCTCAAGTCCCCGGGTTCCCATGGAGACAGCAAGGCCCTTGGGCTTAGAATCCAGGAACACACGGAAGGTGGAAGGATGTCTTTTGGAATCCAAAGGCTTTTTCTTTTTTGGACATTGGTGGATTCTAAGCAGCCCATTTATGGCAGATTATTAAACATCAATAATTTTTCCGCCCAGGGTAGATGGAAACGTGGCTTTGGTCTTTCCTTCTGACTGGCAATGACAGCTCACTATGCCTCAGGCAGTGCGAGTGCACTCTGTAACCCTCATCCCACATCCCTCTTCTTTCTTACGATGCTTTTCCTGCTTTTCTGTCCACAGATGAGCTACCAGAGTCTCACGCGGTGCGGCAGCTGACTCAGGAGCACAGGTAAGAGACGGTGGGGTGTGGGTTTCACCCTCTCTGTCCTGATGCCAAAACCTGCATCTCTCTCTTCATTTATAAAACAATTTTTTTTTAAATCTTTATTTATTTTTGAGAGAGAGAGAGACAGTATGTGAGCAGGGGAGGGGCAGAGAGAGAGGGAGACACAGAATCTGAAGCAGACTCCAGGCTGAGCCGTCAGCACGGAGCCCGACATGGGGCTTGAACTCATGAGCTGTGAGATCATGACTTGAGCCGAAGTTGGATGCTTAACTGACTGAACCACCCAGGCGCCCCAGCATCTCTCTCTTCAAAAAAAAAATTTTTTTTAATGTTTCTTTATTTTTGAGAGACAGAGCACGAGTGGGGGAGGGGCAGAGAGAGAGGGAGATACAGAATCCGAAGCAGGCTCCAGGCTCTGAGCTGTCAGCACAGAGCCCGACGCGGGGCTCAAAGTCACGGACTGCAAGATCATGACCTGAGCTGAAGCTGGACTCCCAACCGACTGAGCCACCCAGGTGCCCCTCTCTTTTTATAAAAGTTTACTTTGAGAGAGAGCGAGAAAGACAGAGAGAGAGAGGGAGAGGAGAAAGTGCATGCATGTGCAGGGAAGGGCACAGACAGAGACAAAGAGGGAGAAAAAGAATCCCAAGCAGGCTCTGCATCGTCAGCAAGGAGGCCAATGCCGGGGCTCGATCTCACAAACTGTGAGATCATGACCTCAGCCGAAATCCAGAGTCAGATGCTTAAGAGACTAAGCCACCCAGGTGCCCCCCTAAAACCTGCATCTCTAACCACTGAGCTATGGTGCTCAGCCCAAGCAAGGGCCAGTCCCATCCTTCGGGCCATGGTGGACAACTCTGAAGGGCTCAGTCCGTTCCTCACTGCACCTGTGCCCCTTCCCAGGAAGAGCCTTCGGTAAATACAGATGCTGATTTCTTTGTCCCAGTCACTGGTGGTGGCCTGTGGTGTTCCGCAGGGACACTTCTCTCTCCCAAGGCCATTTTCAACCCTGGGTGGAGAGCACTCACTGAAAACGGCCACTGAATCATAGGGGACACCTGAACCCCAAACTGAGCGTCCTCTCCACACACTGAAGTCAACAAAGGCCCGGGAGGTCAGGGATGCGGCTCTGTCTGGCCAGCGGATGGGCAGTCCTTTCGCAGAACTAACAGCCCCTCTACCCCCTCCTTGGGGATCCTGCCCACCTCCTGGTTGGCTTGGTGACACCTGGAGCCTCGTAGAAGGAGACCCCGGAGACAACTTGAGTAAAGAGAACAGGCAAATAAGCTAGCCCATATAATCTACACAAGAAAGGGCAAGGAGGAGGAAGGATTTGTTTGTCTTTCCACCCATCCTCCTAGACCCTTAAGCTGAGAGTGGTTAAGGTCAAGGTCATGACTACCGCCCATGGCAATAAAAATGGCACTTATCCAAGTGACCCTGGGCAGGTGACAACCTCTTGGAGCCTCTGTTTACTCGTCTGTACCTTTTAGTACTTACCCTGCAGGGTCCCTGGAGAAATGCTAAGTATCAGCACTAAATGCCTGCCAAAGTGGTCGTCACAGAGCCTGAGTGTCACTCAGGGAGGCGTCAAGCCTTACTCGAGGGGATGCTGCCTGGGCACAGCTCTGTCCAGCTCTGTCCCTTACCAAACAACAGCTCTTACCAGTCAGACACGGTGAGTCATACTGACCCCTTGCCCGACACACAGTAGGTATACAGCAAATGCAAGCTTCTTCCCTTTTTTCCTCTTTAAATGCTTTTATCTTTTCCTACCCCAGCGCTTGGGGATCAGGTGCCTGAGAAGCGATGCAAAGGCCCACGGGCGCGCGGTCACATGTGACATAAACACCGCCAGAGGTTGGCGACAGTGCCCGTCGGCCGCCTTCCCATCGTCCTGACAGCGAACCTGATGTCAACGACGGTGTGGTGGCGGCCGGGACTGGCGGGGCAGGAGGGGCAGGCAGGTGGTCTTGCAGGGAGAGCGAGCAAGCCCCAAGGTGGAATGTGCAGCCCCACCACTTGCTCAGGTGTTCCAGTGTCTCTGGACCTGAGTTTCCCCATCTGTACAACGGAGACAGCAAGGCCCACGTCTCAGGGGAGACTGTACGACACGAGATGCCGTGCTGCACGGCACCTGACACCGGCCGCCACACAGCAGGCGTGTACTCGCGGTGAGCGGCCAGCCTCGGGCCTGCTTGCTGGGGCCCTTCCCCTGCTCAGGCGGGAAGCCGGGATTTCAGGTCGCACATACAGCACCCGGCCTGGCCTCCAATTCCAGGCCTTGACTGTGATGCATTTCAGAGCGTGAGTCTCTGCTCTTCTGCGAAATGAAGCTGTCGCACGCCCGAGGGCACGTCTTCTGTTCCTCTACCTGCCACCGTCTTTGCAGCCCACCCTCTACCTCTTGCCGTACTTCCTTCCAGGGAAAGGGGTCCTCTGCTCAAATAGCAGACATGGAAGAAGGCCCGGGCCAGTTTCCTGGACTGATGGGCGGCAACCAGCTTGGGTCTGCGGGGGAAGGGGTGGCTCCAGGCAGCAAGGGGCTTGTGCTTCTAGAAGGAACCAGGGGCCACTCCCAGGGAAGGGGGGGACGGAGGCATTGCCCTGGGGCCGTGGAAAGTCCAAACAGGGAGTCATCAACGCCAGCGTCCCCAGGGGCCCAGGCAGGCAAACAAACGAGACAGCTTTAGTACTTGTGGAGCGCGGAGAAGAGTGCCCGGGCCGGAGTCACAGCGTGTCCCCAAGTAGCCCTCGCCTACACACGAATGGCGCGGCTGGCTCTGGCTGAGCCCCCACGCTCCTGTCTGTCCCTCTGCTGGAACGTGAGCTCCAGGGGGGGTGGGGGCTTGTCTTTGTTCCAATGCCCAGGACAGTGCCCGGCACGGCACGCACCCTACGGGGGGGCTGCCTGGCACAGCAGAGTGGGTTTTCTGAGGCTCTGGGGGGTCGTGGAGGCAGAAAGCGACAGCCGCTTGGACCCCTGCAGCTGACGCAGGCCAGGGCAGGGCAAGGTGGAGACGGGTGGGGGGGGGCGGGCAGGAAGGCAGGGCAGTCTGGGGGCTTCACCGATGCGCTCTGGCTCGGGAAAAACTGGAAGCTCCTGAAATCTGCTGCCATCATCACCACCAGCCTGTCGTCAGGCCCGAGGCTAGTCCCCCGAGCTTCGGTCGTGGGGCATGGCAGGGTGGTCACCACTGCCCCTTCCCCCTGCCACACCCCCGGGACGGCCCGTAACGGGCAGACGATACAAACTCAAGTCCGATTCTGTTGCCCGGCACAGCGTTGGTGCTTGGCAGAGGGGGTGGGGGTGGGGTGTGCACAGTCAAGCAGGGGGCACGTCTTACCTCTGAGAGCAGTTTTGAGACGATTTCCAGTGGGGCTTGGTTGATGGAGTCATCCTGCAGGGGGGATGTCAGGGCCATGTCCACCAGAGTTCGGATCTCCTTCAAGACAACTTCCCAACGGCTTGGGTTACTCAGAACTTTCTTATATTTGTAAATCTTTTTCTGGTCGGGAGGGAGAAAGAGACACAAACATGTTATTGATATTCTGATGGTGGAAGAGGACACCAGATGATCAGAGAAATAGATGCCCTAGCAGGTACAAGGCCCCGAAAAACTGCCCGTGTGGACCAACCCTCCCGTGGGAAACTGACTCGCAGAGAAAGGAGAAGTCCCTGCCCAGGGTCACAGGCGATGTTTGCAGACAGGCCTTCTGAACACTAGCTGAGAAATCTCCACACTGTTTCCGATGACTTAAAAAAACAACAAAGCGATGTCTCTTTCAGATCACGTCTTCTCCCAAACGTGTTCCCTAAGTTTTCACACGCAGGGAGGGTGGAAGGAAGCATTCGGGGGTCCAGAGAGAGGCTTTCTTTGCGTTGGAGGTACTGTTTCTACTCATCCCGACCCTAAGAGGTCCCTCTGGAGAGTGGAGTCCAGCTAAGAAAAAGGACAGACAGGCTTGTGGCCAGGTACTCAACCCCGGCCAGGGGGCGACAAGCCCAGAGGCCCCCGAGAACCGCAAAGCGGACCTCAGTTTCCACCTGGTGAGTGGGACGGAGCATATCCTCACCTTTGCTCGGGGCTGCATCCAAAGCGGAGAAGAACTGGGGCACGGGCTGCTGTCTCCCTCGATGTGAGGCGGAGTGAGTTCCGCCTCTCTGACATCATGGAAACAGCAGCCCTCAGAAGGCGGAGGTCCCAGCCAAAGTGCCTCCCGGCCCCGGCAGCTGCCGGCCCCACTGTTGCCCTGGCTTGGGACTCTCCCACTGGATGAACTCCTTCATTAAGTGCTCTGCTCCCTGGGGAAAACCTAAGTTTAGTGTCACCGCACCAAGCAGCCAGCTGGGGTGACGAGTCACAGTCTCTGAGCCAGAGTCTGAATGAAGGAGTGGGGAGGGAGGAGGTCAGGGTCCCCCACTGAGGCCGCCGGGGGTCTCCCTGACCCTTTCGTTTCTGAGTTATAAATTACAAAGTGATCTTGGAACCCAGCACTTTCAAGGAAGTATCTGGGGATGTGCTCCCTACCAACCTGAGTTAACTGCTGGGTGAGGCCTCGCCATGGCACAGGAGGCAGACTTTGGACTCACGCAGGCCCGGTTCTATGAAGCATGTCACCTACTGAGCCTCAGTTCCTCTTCCATAAATCAGGCAGGAAAATACTTTGCAGCCTCTTTCAGGGTGTGACTTTGACAAATTCTGGACCCACGATGGTCCGCCCTCTGTACGCAGTTACATTCACAGGCAGAGTCCAAACAGAATTAGCCACTGGCAACAAAAAGGGAACCCGGGTACATAACTCATCTCTTTGGAAAAAGAGGACGAAATGCACAACCTCCAGCAGTACAAATAGTATCTCTACTTTCTTCCCCCTATTTGTTCCCAAACTCCACGATTTTCTGGTCTCTCACTTGCTCATCAGGCCCCATCACCACCACCATCACCCACAAAGCGAACTCACACCAAAGTCTATTTCCCTCATCAGCCCGGATCTTTCTTAAGCAAATCAGTATGGCTGGTCCCCGTACCCCGTCTTCCACCTGCCTGCCCTTTACTCTCCCTCCTGGTCTGGCTGTGGTCTGGCAGTCACCACGCCTCATCAAAAACCAGAGAGCGATGATGCCTCTCCGAGGGGCGGCAGACAGAGGAACCACCTGAAACACGGACTTGTCAATCACTGCAGATGCTCTAAGGACTGGAAGACGCCGCGGCGAGCTGTCAGGGGCGGACGTTCAGTGAACACAGGCGGCCGGTGGGGGTGACGGTGACAGTGAGGACTTAGTGAATCCCAGGACTTTAATGACGAGACACAGCCAGTTCCCAGAGGGCTCCCTGGGCCGGTAACCAGCCTCAGGCCTAGTTACCGTCAGCTAGGCACCACCTCCGCACCGCCTGGTCTGTGCAGAGCCAAAGTTCCCCAAGTCTAAAGCCGTGGAGACGCTTCCCAAGGCAAGAACCCGATCCGCCCCTGAAGACGAAGGCCCCTCCGAGTCCTGGACGCTGTGGGTTTGCTCCGTACCCAGAGAATTGCTTGCTTTTTAAGCAACCGTGAAATGGTCACGTAAACTCGCCGTGTATTAAGCCCCAAAGAAAACCACACGATGCACACCCATGTGTTCCCACAGCAGATCCTAGATGTGAATACGGTCTGAGCTGTAAGGGCCCTATCTTCGGATCAGCTGCAAGCTATTTACCTTTGAAAGAATAATGACTTCATTCTTTTCGTGAAAACGATGCCTGCTCGTTGTCAGCAATTTAAACCATGCTGAAACGCACAAAGAAGGGGATAAGTGAAAAGAGGCCTCCAAAATCCCACAACCTAGAAATAGCTATCATTAATCTTTGGTGAGCATTGTTCCACCCCACCCGCTGGAACTTTGCCAGATACAGCCAGCGTGTGGGGGTAGGTGGCCGTGAGGACCGCCCGCGGCTCTCCACACTCAGACATCACTGAGACCCCGAGGTAGCAAGGTCCGGGCAAGAGGGCCCACGGGGTAGCACCAGCCCGGGGCCCGCCGACACACCCCCTCCATAGTGGGGAAGGGTGACACTCTCTTTTGAGTCCCCAGGCACCGGAGCCCTTGTTCAGTGGGTGTCCCCAGCACCTGTGGTCACAGAGGCTGAAGCTGCATTCAAAACCAGAGGGTCCCAGGGCTCGAGACAAGGGCCAAAGTGTAATGAGCTCACGCTATCCACCAGGCACTAGGCATTCCTGGGCATCAATCAGCTCTCTCCATCCTCACTGTGACCCGGGGAGCCGGGGACCTGCCACAGGCTAAGCAGCCCCCAGAGCAGACCCTAAGACGAGAACCCAAGTGCAGATGGCTTCTTGACTTGAGAGGTAGTGCGGGGCACATCAGTGCAGGGCGTGGAGGAAGAAGCAGTCACTAACGGGGCACCACCAAGCATTACGACTGGGCCGCTGTGGGACCCTCTGTGAATCGCGTGGGAGCTTGAGGAGACAGTGCTCCCCGCTCCCCTCCCCCAGGGAGCGAGGACGCTGCATTTGCCCACCCACTCTCTGGACACCTCTTGTCCAGGGCCCCGCACCGTGGACAAACTGCTCTTGCAGCCAGAGAGGAACGTGCCCCCAGGCAGAGCCACGTGCGGTCCCGGTGAGCAGCCTTCAGAGTGCGGTGGCTCAGAGGGGCACCCGCAACCTTGTGCTGTAGCCTCCAGTGTCCTGCTCACACGTACGACTCTCACGGCCAGAGAGGTGTGAGTTCAGGACCCAAGGTCACACTGCTAGAAAGGGTCGGTTCAGGAGTCAAAATCTACTCTGGTTAATTCCAGAGGTCTCTCTCTTTCTATCATGTCCCTCAGGGCCAGTGCAGACAGTGGAGAGGAGAGAGAGATTCACCGAGAGACACGATGAGTGGAGGGGGTTCAAGAATGCTTGGTGGCATTCAGTGACAAGAGGCTTGGAGAACCCGAGGCCAGGCGGCCAGGGCGGTGGGGGAGGAGCTGCGGGAAGGCGGTGGGTGGGGGCAGCAGGTGGACAGTGGGGCTGTGAGATCATGGTCATGGGGGTTAGACAGGCCGCTGGCTCTGGGACAGGGCAGCTCCAGGGCAGAGAGAAGCCTACCCAGGACCCATAGGGACCCATTCATTCTGCTGTGGTGATAAATTAGCAGGTTTCATCCCCCAAAACTCCAATGAGCTCATCTGGTCATGAATCACAGTGTGGTTGGGACAGGGACACTTCTGGAGCCCTGACTCCCAGGCTCCCAGGAGCCTGGCCCTTGGCTTTGTGGTATGATCCTCCCACTGAGCCCCTTCACCAGGACGGGTGGGTGACATCTTGCCATGTCCAGTGTGGCCACCGGATTCTTTGGTCATGGGTCCCAGAGCTCTCTGGGAGGAGCTTAAAGCAGGGGTTAGCAAAGTGCAGCGGGGGGCTCAAACCTTCTTTCTGTGCAAGGAAGCCAAGAATGGTCTTAAGGGTTGCGAAAGAAAAAAAACCCAAAGAACATGGGACAGAAATCCAACGTGCCCTGCAAAGCCCCAAATATTTGCAATCTGGCCCTTTAGAGAAAAAGCTTGCCAACCCCTGGCTGAAAAGGTCAAGTGCAGTCTAGAAGTAAGTGTGCAGAACACGGTTCAGCGTCGTGAGCCACCGGGGAGACACAGGTCCGAACGGCAAAGAGACGTCACTTCACTCCCGCCAGGCTAGCTGTAACCAGAAGGACGACACCCAGTGCTGGTGAGGATGTGGAGGAACTGGGACCCATGTACACTGCCGATGGCACTGCACACGAGGACAGCACCACTGGAAAGCAGTCTGATAGTTACTTAAAGCATCAAGCATACATTTGTCCTATGACCCAGCAATTCTATTGCTGGAAATCTGCCCAAGAGAAATAAAAACAGACTCGACGGAAAGACACGTACATGCGTGTCCCCTGGCATTATTCATAATCACCTCAGACTGGAAACGACCCGAATGCCCATCAACTGATGAACAGATAAGCAAAAAGGTGGTCTATCCAGACAATGGAGCAGTGTTTGCAATAAGAGAAGGATGGATCAGGGCGCCTGGGTGGCTCTTTCGGCTCAGGTCATGATCTCACGGTTCGTGAGTGCGAGCCCCGCGTCGGGCTCTGTGCTGAGAGCTCGGAGCCTGGAGCCTGCTTCGGATTCTGTGACTCCCTCTCTCTCTGCCCCTCCCCCGCTCGCACTCTGTCTCCGTCTCTCTCAAAAGTAAATAAAACGTTAAAAAAATTAAAAAAAAAAAAAAAAAAGAAGGATGGATCTACTCAGATGTGCTACGATACGGGCAAACCTTACAAACATGATGCTAAGTCAAAGAAGCCAGGAGCAAAACACATTCTGTGTGATTCCTTTTATATGAAATGTCTAGAAAAGGCAAATTCATAGAGACAGAAAGTGGAAGAGTCACTGCGTGGGGCAACAGGGATTAGACTGCATACAGACACCAGGGAATCTCTTGGGATGACGCGAATATTCTGAAACTGGACTGTGGTGATGGTCGCGCTACTCTATAAATTAACTAAAATCACTGAATCATGCACTTCTGATTGGTGAATCTTAAGCTGTGTAAGTTACATTTCAATTACAGTGTTTAAGAAGAAATCTCAACCTAGGCAGGCAGAGGAGGGCAGCAGACAAAGCCAGAGACAGCACTGCTTAGTGGTTAAGAGTGCAGGTGTTTCAACAGCAGACTTAGTAGAAATCTAAGCTCTACTTCACCCATTCACCTGGCCACCCGTGTACCCAAGCCATCCACCTTTGTCACCGTCCATCCACCTACTCATCCGTCCTTCTCGGCATCCATCCACCATCTGTCCAATCATTCATCAAAAATTCCCACGATGTGCCAAGCGCTGTGTTCGGTACTAAGGATCCCCATGGTGAGCAAAGAAGACAGGTCCCAGTGCGCACGGAACTCACAGTATGTTACTCGTACCCTAGCTGCCTCAACCGCAACGCGGGGTCAGGCTAACTGCTGCCAAAGGCTCCCGTGGCTCTCCCGTGAGATAACATATACAAGGCACCTAGCCCCGCTGCTGGCTAAACAGCTACCTTCTTATCACCTACCAAGGGACAGGAGTGAGTGGCCCGGGGCAGGTGGAACTTAGGAGGACTCCTGGCATCCGTGACTCAGCCCCGCCAGCTCCCGAAACAACAGAGCCAGCAGGAAAAGCTTCCTGCCTCCCGGGTGGCACAGTCAGTCACTCCATTGCCGTCCTCACCCTCTGCTTGTCAGGGAGGGGACGTTACCTGGGCAACACCCGCCATCTCTCCGGCAACTGCTCCCACGGCAGAGGCGACCGCAGACGCCCGGGGTTCTCCGGCCTGGGAAAGCAGAGCCTGTCGGCAACTCCACGGGAGACAAGCTGTCACCGGGAGTGTGCCCCTCACCGGGAGAGGCGTGACTCAGAACGTGCTGGAAGCACGCCTCCCGGTGATGGGGCTGCTCTGCTGGTTGCCGCAGCCTCCCAGGCTCAGGCTGGCGACAGCACGCATGCTCCCCACCACCTGTCATTAAAGGAAGGGAGGCACGGGAGCTCCTCGGAGCTGCCGAGAAAAACGAGCCAGGGAGGAACCGACTGGCTTTTAGAACTGCCCCCCGGTAGACGGCCCAAAGCTGTGCCGCCCAGGCCCCACGTCCCTAGCCCCATGTGGCTACTTACATTCAACTTAATGAAAATGAAATACGATTAAAAATCCAGTGCCTCGGTCTACTGGCCACGCTGTGGCTGCTGGAAAGCCACAAGTGGCCAGCAGCTACCATGCTAGACGGTGCAGAGAAAGACCGTCGTCACCACTGCAGAAAGTTCTATTGGGCAGTGCCGTCCTACGGTCTCGGGGTCCCCCCGCGTCCCCATGCCCCCAGAGGACCAGCAGCATGCTCACTGCCTCTCCCCATCCTCAGCCAGCACTTTGGGGCCTACCCACCTGCCCCGCTCCTCCGACTTTCCCTCCCAGGTATTAGGCTGGTGTTCCCAAACGTCCCCTGCACACCCAGGAAGAATGGATGCTTGGGCAACTTCTCTCATTCCTAGACAGGGGCCTTTGACCTCCTCATTCCTTCACGACTCAGTATGGGCCGTGCAGGCAAGTCGCCATCCCTGCCAGGCCGCGTGCTTCCGGGGGCCCCAACACTCGGGCCGCGGGTCCTCCAGAATGGGTGCCACTTCTTCAATCCTTTTAGCCTTAGGGACCATCACCCTGCCTTCAGACACAAGCCAGGCCTGTGGTCGGCCCCTGCGTGCCACCCCCACACTGCCCACTTGGCCCTGGTCTTCACCATCAACCTGAGTCAGCTCATCACCTCTCAGCACCCCCTGTGCACGTGCACAGAGATGCTAATTTAGCCAATCCAGTTACTGAGCTGTTCCCTGCTGGTCCAATTAATTAACAGATGGATTCATCAGTGATTCCCTTCCAGGGACTCGGCATTTTCACGAGGAGCAAGGGTAGGGACACCTGCTCTGGGCACTGGCTCCACGGGGGCGCTGGGAGTAGGGGAAAGGACACAAAACGAGACACAGGCCCAGCCCTGGTCCCCCTGTCGGCTGGCACGTAAACCAGGCCCCGACTCACGCTAACAAAACTACGAAACACAAACCGCCGGCTACCGCTTACCCGGTGCTTACCATGTTCCAGGAAAAACCACCCTGCCTGATGACACAAGAGCATAATGGTTATCACGCCTGGAGCGCTCTCCGCGGCCCAGGCCCTGTGTGAAGCTCTTCGTGGAAAATAACTGCTTTGAAGCCTTGCAGCCACTCAACTAGATGTGTGATAGAACCAGGCCCATTTGATGGATGAGTAAACAGAGGCCGGGAGCGTTTAAGTCAGGTGGCAAGCAAGAGCCAGGGCTGGAACTGAGAGCGGCCTAGCTGTGGACCCTCAGGGCCCGACCACCAAGCCGCTCTGAGAGGCATGCACCCGAGAGTTCCTCTGCCTTGATGGATGCTGCCTGCTGCCAGGAAGCTGAGAAGTCCTTGCAACTGGAGACTCGAGGCCGCCCAGGGGCGGTTCCAGACTGAGTACAGCCGGGCGCCCAGCTGGCATCTGCCTGGAAAGCCGGGTCCTGGGGAGACGGACAACCTGCTTGAAAGAGGGGAGAGAGCATGGGCACTCAGCCCCCTGAGCCCCTGCTGGGCAGTCTCTCAGCAGTCATATAACTGCTTCCAAGGAAACAGCAGGAACTCGGGCACGGTGTCCTACTCGTGGTCTCGGGGGCATCGGTCGGTTGCCTGGGCAACCATGCATCTGGCCGGCGAGGAGAGGAACGGGCCTTGGAGCCAGGCTCCCCGCCGGGTACTACAACCCACCTGGCATTTTGGGGCCCGCCAGACTCTTGGCAAAATCCAAACATCACACGGATCCGTTTGATCACATTTAAAAATTGCATGTGGCCATTCTTCTCACTGAGCTCGGGGCTCCTTGGGGGAGGGATTGTGCCTGGTGTGGTTCTTCACGGTTCCGTGTGGTCACTGGACCTTCTCAGGGGCCCACGGAAAGCGCTCTGAGTGTTTGTAAAAGGGAGGAAAACAGAAACCGGAAATAATGGCTGACGCATACCAAGTGCTTCTGCCGTGCCAACACCGAACCCAGCCTTTTCAAACCCACCAGGTGCTCCTCAAACCCGTGTGGGGAGTCTTGTTAAAAGGCAGATTCCAACTCTGCAGAGCCAGGTGAGGCCCGGGAGTCTGGATTTCTAAGAAGCTTCTGGGTAAGACCGACGTCCCCGATGTCCCCGACGAGGCGGACAGGAGCACCCAGTCCCCACCATACATGGGAGAAAGGGGATGAGGGATTAACAGCTTGCCTGGGGTCACACAGCTGGTGTTGTGGGTTCTGTCCCCCAAATGATACGTCCCAAGTCCTAACCGCTGGCACCTGTGACTGTGACCTTATCTGGAGTTAGGGGTCTTTGCAGGGCAATCAAGTGAAGGTGAGGTCAGGCTGCATCGCAGGTGGGCCCTATGTCCAGCGACTGGGGTCCTTACGAAAAGGCCACGTGAAGAGTCACACATACACAAGGGAGAAACGGCCACGTGAAAACGGAGGCCGAGGGTGCAACGAAGTGTCCGCAAGCCAAGCAGCTCCGAAGAAGCAAGGAAAAGGGCGTCCCTTAGGGCATCTGGATGGGGGCTCAGCTTTGTGGAGGGGACACGTTCGTCTTGGATGTCTGGCCCCACTACTCTGAGAGGATGAGTGTCTGTTGTTTTAAGCCCCCTGGTCGGTGGTGCTTTGCCACAGCTGCCCCAGGAAACCCACAGCTGGTATGCGGGAAGCAAGGACGGACCCCGGGAACCCTGGCTCCTGATGGCTCCCTCCGTCCGCCGCAGTCACTCAAGCCGACCCCTCCAACCCTTTTATTTTACAAAGCTGGAGCCGGGGCCTGTCTGCTGGGTATGTGGCAGTGTGGGAGGGGGCACGACACCCAAGGTGCGTCAGCAGCCTCTCCCACTTTGCCTTGTTGTGGAATTTGTAGGGTTCTCTCTTCCTGGGGGAGACGTGACCCTGGTGTCTTTCTCGCTCCCTCGGAGGGTGGAAATGCTAGTGTTCATGCTCGACACCCGTCCAGCCTGTTACCCCAGGGCATGAGCCTGGCCCTGCGTTGGCTGCACACCTGGGTACCCGCAACATCAGCCGTGTCTCAAGGAGCCACCTGCACACCCAGGGAAGCGGCAGGGAGAGCTCCCGGACTCAGCCAGGACACTAGCACAAGGCCACCTCAGGTCCTTGGCAGAGAGGAGTCATGAGTCAGAACGGAACTCCTTTTCGTTTTATGAGGGTCACACATGAGCCAAGGGAACCCCATCACACCGGCTGACGGCCCAGGGCTTCCTGTGGCGGGCACCGTGCTAAGTGTCGTCCTGAGACAACCACTTCAGGGTTCTCAATCCTGGTCACACGTCAGAGTCACTTAGGGGGTTTAACAATATTCCAATGACAGAGTCCGATCACGGGACAAGCTCATCAGGAGGGTGTTGGGGGCGAGGTGGAGCCTGGCACCCATATTTTGGGGCTCACTGGTAAATTTTAAAGTATATTTAGGGGCATCTGGGTGGCTCCATCGGTCGAGCATCTGACTCTTGATTTCTGCTCAGGTCATGATCCCAGGGTCATGGGATCAAGCCCCACATCGGGCTCTGACGGTGAACATGCAGTGTGCTTAAGATTGTCTCTCTCTCTCTCTCTCTCTCTCTCTCTCTCTCTCTCTCCCCTCTCTTTCTCTCTCTCTCTCCTCTCTCTCTCTCTCTCTCTCCCCCCCCGCCCCACTCATGTTCTCTCTAAAAATAAAAAGTGAATCTTAAAAAAATAATAAAGTATATTTAAACACCAATGTGCACAGAAGCATCATTCACAGCAGTGAAAGGGTGGGAACAACTCAAGTGTCCACGGATGGGTGGATGGACAGACAAATGCAGTGCATACAATATGGTACGTATAAGGAAGGAACTACAGGTACTAAAAGGAAGGAAATTCAGACACACACGAAAACACAGATGAACCTTGAGGACATTACGCTGAATGAAACAAACCAGTCACAAGAAGGCAAATACCGTACGATTCTATTAACGAGAGGGATCCTGAGGGGTCAGTACTGCCGGTCCAGTCTAAGGGGGCAAGCGTGACCCCACGGTACAGACAAGGAGACCACAACATGGGGGAGGGGTGGCTGCCCACTTGGGGTGAAAGCCAGCTGTCTGAACCAGGACCCCTCCTCAGGTCTCCTGCTTTCCTTAGTCATGGTCAAGGAAGACTGGGAACACACACAGGTACGGCCCGGGACCTGCCCACAGCATTCTGGGAACACACCCCTGTCTCCACCTGGCCGTAACCCCAGGGAAGGCCGCTTCCCCCAGCAGCCCCCTGCTGTGGAATACCATCGAAGATAGCCGGGAAGGGGCCGCACGTGCCTTCCGGAGTGATCACAGCACCCTAGGGAGGCCGGCGGGGAGCCCCAGTTTCATACTCAGCCACACCCTCCCCACCCTTCACTGGCTTGCCTCCCCCCCCCCCCCCCCCCCCCGGCCTGTCAGCTCCTGGGAACTCAGAGGCTCAGACGAGGCCCCTGTTTTGACGCTTGGGAACACGCAGTACAATGAACCGAGCGCGGGGCATATCTGATTTTGGACTTCTGTCGTGTGCGGCCTCAGGCCAGTTCTATCACTTCTCTGAACCCCACTTTCCTCATCTGCAAAATGGAGATAATAGCAGCTCCCGCCTCTTGCAGGCCTTGACGGGACTGAATGTGCTATTTCGGGCTGAACGCCCAGCACTTTGCAGGTGCTCAGTAAGTGGTACTGTTGAGTCCAGCAGGCCATCGACTGAAGACAGTCAACCTCTGAGGAAAAATATGGGAGACGAGAAACCCCCATCGGTGGAGACGTGCTTGAGCCAACCGTGGCCCCCACGCACAGCGGTCACAAGAAGGGAGGACACTAGGTCTGCCATGGGCTCCACGTCCGCGACAACACTCAACGTAGCAGCAAACACGCCCACACACACACACGTGTGCACGTATATTTACACACACGCACTCCGCAAACAGGATCCAACTCGTAGCGGCGGGGGGGGGGGGGGGGCCACAGTGTCAGGCTGATGACAGCTGTCTTCCTGCAGAGGGAAGTGGCTTGAGGGAAAACCAAGGGGGGGAGGATGGGCTTCAGCTTTATCCGTAAATTTTCAAATTGTCACAGGAAGCCTTATCCGTGTATCGTGCATTTATTTCATTCAAAAGAAACTTAAAAAAAAAAAAAAAAACCCCAAAGGTTTCAGAAACTGGAATCATGGAGGCGGTGGTGTCCTTTCCACAGAATTTTCAAAGTGGTCAGAATCCCACATTCTTAGAACTGGAAGGGATCTGAGCTCCTATGTTTTTGACTTTTCCGTGTTCCTGTAGATTACCTGGTTTTTGAAATAATATGTTCACCGGGAAAGGGAATCATACAGACCGTGTTAAGGGCGGAGAGTAAAGAGCACCAGAATTCCATCGTGGGGCTCACGGCCAGCACGTTTGTGTGCTGGTGCCCGTGATGTAACGGGTTCCCTTTCTGTGTGTACGTGTGCACACACACACGCACGCACGCACACACCAGCATAAAAGTTTGCATAAATTTAGCCCACGCCATATACGTTGGCGTTTTGTTAACCTCACCTCTGTCTCCCGTGCTGCCTCTCCCACCCCTGTGGCCCTGAACCCGTGCTAACACCACAACGGATACTAGGGTTCAGCAAACGTTTTCTGTAAAGATAACAACATTCCAGGCTTTTCTGGCCACACTCTGCTGGGGCAGCGTGAATGGGTGGGGCTGTTTCCCCCCAAAGCCCCTTTCTTCATAAAAATGGGCGGTAGGCTGGGCAGTGTGCTGCCCCTGGCATGTATTCATTCAGATCTTTCCCCCCGGCCACACATGCAAATACAGAGCTTTATTTTGGTCCTCAGCTTTTGCTGTTTTGTCCCCCGTTTCGTTGCACAAAAGGAGCATCACGTTATACACAGATTCTGTGTCTTGCTTCTCCTCTCCTAACCCCCGGAGGAAGGCACTCCAAATCAGTACAGATCTCCCCACGCTGTGTGTTTTTGTAAAGCCACCTCGAGTCTCACTGGGCAAAGGTAGCATTTACATTTAGAAAATTAAAATGAAGCAAAGGGCAGTCCTCCCGTCTGATCTCAGCCCTCTGGGCAAATCCTCCTGAAGGTCTTTCTGGCCATGGCCGTCGGGGGCCGTGACCGCCATACCTGAGCGCCCGCCCTTCCTGGCCAGGCAGCTTTATCGAAGAGCCCCTCCTCGGGGGCCACACCACCAGGGTCTCCAAGAAGGCAACCCACCCATCCTCCCCAGCTCTCCAACATCCGGACCCCCGTCCCCACCCGTCCGAATGATAAACGCCACACAGTCACTGCACATCCCAGGCATGGCTGAGACCCCACTTCTAAAACTTGCCGCTTAAGAAGACCCTATTACTCTGCAATGACTTTTCCAGGGGAGTTCCTGCGCCCGGAGAGCGCATTCGACCCTGAACACGGACTAAAAACAGCAGTGGGGGCCTCTCGCTAACCCTGAATCGGAGATGCCATTTTCTGAGAAAACACCCCTGGTTAATAGCAACCCACCAAATAAATTTTAATGTACAAATACTGTACCAGAAGCTGCTCTCTTTCTCTGCCATGTGGGAGGGGCCGGGCCCTAGTGAGGTTTGCTCCCTGATATGCAGGGACAGCACGGGGCCCTGTTTCCTCAGGGCCTGATAAAGGGAAGTCTCTATCCCAAATAAGGACTTCCCTTGCTCGGCCTCAAGCTGGTAGCATCTCAACCCGGGGTGGGGAGAGGGCTCCGGTGTTTGTCTCAGAAGTTTCTCTAGTGCTCGCATGACTTCAAAGGGCATCGGATCTGTTCATCCCTTTGTTTGGGAACCCTTCCATTCCTAGTGGGCCTCCTCCTCTGGGCTGGAGCCACGGCTCCTTCTACCAAGGGCCCTAGTTCACAGGCTGGAAAAGAGTTCCCTAACTCACTGCTGCTCTCCAGTGTGCATGTGCAGACAGGTAGCGATGGTGAGAGGTCTACCCCGCCTTCCTGAGTAGGGGTCTTCTGGAGGGGTGGCACTTACGTGGGGGCTGTCCTTGCCTTGAAGAGGAGGGCCCTGCAGACAGGCACATGGAGAGCTCTCCCTGCCTGGGGGAAGCTCAAGATGGAGGCAGGAGAGGGGCTTGGGGGGTTGGGCGGGGGTTCATCATGGTGACTCTCAGTTATCCGCACACGCGGAGGAGATGCTGGGAGAGGGATCCAAAAGTTACGGATACGTTCAGCTGTTTACGCTTGATTTTGGGCCAAGAGGAACCCAGCAACAGGGTGCAGAGGTCACAGAAGGAGGCTCAGACCCGGGTCTGAATTCTGGCTTGGACACACAGGGAAGTTATTTCAACTGATGGTCAGCTTTCTTGTCTGTGAAAGGGGGATATAATCCCCACCCCTCTGCGACACTGTATGGCCTCAACAGGACAACACAGGTGAAGCAGAGGGAAAACAGTAGGCACTCAATAGATGTCTGTTGCTCTTCCCCCTTTCTTTAAGCTACTGTAGCAGGTCTTGAGCCTCGGTGGGCATCAGAGTCACCTGGAGGACATTCAGGATTATGGGACAGGTCTGCATGTCTCCTAAATTTCCAGGGGAAGCTGATGCTGCTGGTCTGGGAACCCCACTTTGAGAACCACCGGTTCAGAACCCCTCTGTCCGTGGCTGGGAGAAGATAAAGAGCATTCTAGTTCCGAGCGGATGGTGACAAAGGCTTCAGAGCCAAGGGACGCGAATGGGCCGCTTGGTCAATGCTGACTTGGCCCCCGACTTCCCGGGTGTGCTTTTCAGGGTCCACGCGTTCCTGAACATCTGCTTCAACCGGAAATCAGATTCCATCCACGCTGCCAAAGGGTCTTATCCAAACATCTGCCTCGCGCCCCGTGTTTCTCTGACCGTCCCCCCCCCCCACCGCCCGGCCCCACCAGACAACAAACCACCTTGGCCTTCTGCCAACTGTCAGGGTGGCTTCCGCTGCCCCCCAAGGGGGTTTCCGTCCACTTCAGCGTCTTCTGTGAAACCGTGTCTGGCTCTGAGAAGGCACCAGGATACTCGAGGGAGGGGGGCAGGGGTGATGGCCACCAAGGCTGCGGGGGGGGGGTGGGGGGGTGGGAGGGGGCTCTGTCCTCGTCTCCTGGTCAGTTAGCCTCTCTCCACAACACCGTTCCACCCAGAGAGTTGAGCTGGCTGTCCCGCTGGGTATTTTATGATCATCAGGTGAGGCGAGGCCCTAATTCCTCTGTGGGGACAGGTGCTGCTCTTTTTGGAGTCTGTTTGGCCTGGTCTCCGAGCCAACAGAGCTAACAGTCGGGTAGGAGCCTTGGAGGCAAACAGAACAGAAGGCCACCTTCCCCTTGAGGCCAGACCACCCGCCGCGGCCCCAGCGGAGAGCGAATCGGCGTCCGCCTCTCCGGGGCTCCCTGCCCACCAACCCCACCACAAAAGGGTGCAGACTCCCGCGGAACAGAAGGTCTTGCTAGCCAACATACTGCCTCCCGTTTGTTTTAAAGGCTCTTCTTTAAAGAGACAGAAAGAGAAAAAAACCCAAAAAACTCTGCCTTAAAGGGCAGAAAACAAGTTCACCCGCAAACCATTTACGTGAAAAAACTTCCTTGTATGGTGACTCATCGGCCCCCATCAAAGCGAGCGTGGGATGGCACACCAAGGCTCTGGTCCCCCCTTCCGTGTCTGGGGGGGGGGGGGGAAACAAACCCAAAAACAAAGAAAAAAACCAACAGCCCACAAATGCACTTCTTTCTTGGCCATGTGGAGAGCCGGCTGTCATGTGTCATTCCCGAGGCCCAGGAAGACCTTCACACACAAGGAGGTGGGGGTGTCTTGGATGGCCAAAGCCCAAGGCCAGCCCTCTGGAGGGGGCTGGGAAAGCCCTGGCTGGGGCAGGAGGGTGCAGGGAAAGGCCTGCTGCCCAGGAGATGCCGGTTTCCTGCTCTGTGGCCCGGGGCAGGTCATTCCACCCGGGGGGTGGGGGGCCCCCAACTCCAGGTTCTTGACCTATCAACCGGGGATGGCTGAGGGGGGCAGGGGGGGCGTCTGAAGGGGTGGGGATTACACAGCCGGCTGCTCTCACTGCCTCTGGCCTGTAGATGGTAGGTGCCCAACAACTGTTATCCTACTGCCATCCTTTCTCTTAGGAACTCAGTTTCCCCGCGTACACAACAGTGTTTTCCCTTTTACCGGAAGATACAAAGTCCCACCCAGTTTGACCCTTGTCTGAACGGAGTACTACAAAACCATAAAAAGGATCCGTGTGGGCTAACACACAGATCGCCGTGATACGTAATTCAGGGTAAAGGAGAGAGGAATCAAACAGTGTGGGTGAAACGATCTGCGTGGTGCCTGAAGAGGGACATTCAGAGAAACTTCTGGAAGGCCCAGGGAGACTGCTCACAGGCCTGCCTTCGGGAAATGGGGCGTGGGGAAGAGACCCCCGCCGTGTGCCGTTCAGAATCGCCACACACTCCCATGGCCCGCATTTTCCTCGAGTGTCCACGGAGGGTGCCTGGGGGAGTGGGGGGCTGGCTGGAAAGGGGCATGAGGGAAACTTCTGGGGTGACAGGAATTCCGGCGGTGGTTATTCAGGTGAATACAACAGTCAAAACGCACCACACCCCGCAGTCGAAATGCAAGCATTTTGTTAACATGCAAATAAATTATTGCTTGTTTTTTTTTTTTTTAACTTAAGATGTGTTAACGGATTTATGGGCAGTGGGAAATTTTTTAGTTCTTTTTGTCCTTTTTAGTATCAAAAAAGCCTTCATAAATAGGATTTTTTTAAAAAAAATTAACATTTATTTATTTTTGAGAGACAGACAGAGTGCAAGCAGGGGAAGGGGCAGAGAGAGAGGGAGACACAGAATCCGAAACAGGCTCCAGGCTCCGAGCTGTCAGCACACAGCCAGACGCGGAGCTCGAACCCGTGAACTGTGAGATCACAACCTGGGCCAAAGTCAGACGCTTAACCAACTGAGCCACCCAGGCGCCCCCATAAATATGATTTTTAAATGTCCTCTGCCGGCGGGTGTATAACTTGGGATGACCACTTTGGAAATCTCTGGGCAGTGTCCACAAAAGGGGACCCTAGGCCTGCCCTATGGCCTGTGCTCAACAGGACGTGCACGTATGTTCACCAAAAGACATGTCTGTAAGGGTCCTACTTGCAGTAGCCCCAAACTAGAAATACCTTTGCACAACAGGACAAATTAACAGAGCCCCTTCATTCAACAAGAATGCCACCCAGCAGAGCAAATGGACACAGTAACACTGCCCACAACAGCAGAGAGAAATCTTCTAATTTTGAGTCAAAGGAACCGGTCACAAAAGAGTTCAACACATGTGATTCCATTTATACCAGGTTCGGATACATGCAACACGAATCTGTGCTAATAAAAGGTAGGACAGGGGTCTTCTGAAGGGGGAAGTGGGGGGCGGGGAGCCGAGGAGACACCTGGGAGGCAGTCGCTCTTTTTTCAATCTGGGTGATGGTTCATCGGGTCAATTCTGTGAGAATTTGGGAGAAATTCATCCAGCAGTAATTCTTTTGATGCGTGCACTTTTCTGAATGCAACGCCTTACTGAAAAGTTTACTTAACAGACACACTAACACACCCCATGTCTGTGCCTGAGAGAGCTCTGGTCAGGGAACGTGGGCCCTCCTCTGCCTGGCTGGGCTCAGAGACCGAGCACTCCGGCTCAGATCCCAGCTCTGCCTGGTTCTAGCTGTGCAACCGTGACAAGGTGACAAGCCCTGCACCCTTCCGGCAACTCCTTCTTGAAGGGCCTGATCAGACTCGGGGAAGATTTCAAGACAGCACACACAGGAAAGCCCTCAGCACAGCTCCTGACATTAGTAGGTACCTAACCATCATTCTCTCTACCGTAAAGAAAGCCCACGAGGGCATGTGATCTCCTCCCTGGGGTCACCCAGCCCTCTGCCACTTGTTAGCCTCAATCCCTGATGCTGCCCTCACTATTAGTTACAGGGCCCTGATGGCCCCTCATCGCTATTAGTTACAGGGTCCCGATGGCCCACTGAGGGCCCCAGAGGCCTCCCCTCAGTTCCACTGCACACAAGTGCCGGAGAAGTGGCCTGGAAGGACCTGTGCCCTGCCACGCTGTCATGGCTGGGACAGCCCCGCCTCCTGGGAAAGGTGCCCTTTTCACCAGTCTCCCCGAGTCCCTGTGACCCCTCTTAGGAAGGCACAGAGCCCTCTCTGACCAAGTGCCACAAATTAATCTGGATGGAATTCTGGCCTTCCCGACCTGAATGAAGCCAACCTGTGGCCAGGCCCATAAAAGGTCCGAGGCTGACTTCTGCCCATCCTTCTCCGGCTGCCCTGTTTTACCTCCCTTCGCAGAGGCAGACAGGTGACAACCCGTGACTTTCTCAGGCAGGGGAGAACCAGACCCAGCGTCTGTCTGGAAGCTTGACAACTTCTCCCACAAACAAGCCCCAAGAAGCAGAGGCCAGAGCCACCAGGCTAGACGTGGGTCACAGCCACGCTTCACACACCATGCTCTAGAGGGTCATGAAGCAGGGTGGGTGGATGCTTTCACTCCCTCCTTCAACTCAAGTCTGGCAGCAGGGGCTCTGTTGGCAAGAGTTCTGCCTCAAGGGAAAAGAGCAGAGTGATTGATTAGTGATGCCTGTCATGGGCTCCCTGGGGGCTGGTGGCATGAGTGGCTTGCATGGGCCTTCCTTCTTCTGGAACTGTCTGCTAGGACCCTTCTACGCAGAGCGAAACAGGGTCTTTGGTCATTAAAGCAGAGTGAGAATAATCAACATCGATCTAACACTTTGTCACACGGCAGATGCCCGTCTTTCACATTAAAATTTTTTTTTAATGTTTATTTATTTTTGAGAGAGAGAAAGAGAGTGAGACAGAGTGCAAGTGGGGGAGGAGCAGACAGAGAGGGAGACACAGAATCGGAAGCAGGCTCCAGGCTCCAAGCCGTCGGCGCAGAGCCTGACGTGGGGCTTGAACTCACAAACCGTGAGATCATGACCTGAGCTGAAGTTGGACGCTCAACCAACTGAGCCACCCGGGCGCCCCTGGCAAGTGCCCTTATAAGTTCTTTATTGCTATGGACGGATTTAATCCTACAAGAACCTAGTGAGCTTGGTCTTACTGTGAGCCCCACCTCGTTTAGGAAGAAAAGGAGGCCGAGAGAGGAAAGGAACTAGTCCAGGGCCACATCACCAGTGAGTGTGAGAGCTGGGATTTGAACCCACGCAGCTTGGCTGAGAGCTTTCACCTTTGGGCACGCAGAAATTATTCTTTTGGGAGCAAACTGGCAAATGTGGTAAAAGCCACAAAATATACCCCTACTCTTCCCAGGAACCACTGTTCTGGAAATCTGCCTTAGAAAAGTGTTCCAGGGGTGGTTTAGTTGGCTGGGCATCCGACTCTTGATCTCGGCTCAGGTCATGATCTCATGGTTTTGTGGGTTTGAGCCCCACATCGGGCTTTGTGCTGACAGCATGGAGCCTGCCTGGGATTCTCTCCGCCCACCCCCCACCCCACCCCCCGCCGCCTCTCCCTCGCTCATGCTGTCTCTTTTTCAAATAAACAAACATTAAAAAAAAAAAAAAAAAAGTTCCAAGGAAGTAGGAGCTTAGATTCGGGAGAAACGCATGGCTGCATTATCCATAATTGAGGAAATGGGGAATGGCCTGAAAGCCCGACCACAGTGAGTCGTTTGGTAAATCAGGCCAAAGTCTCTTCACAGATGTTATGCAGCCATTGGATGCACGTGGGCCTGGACGCAACGAAACGCTTCAGCTGCAACGCTGTGCCGAAGCTGGTCGGACGGTAGGTGCTGTGCACCTGGCCACAGCCGCCAGAGCATCCGCGCAGAGGCAGATGAGGCCTGGAAGGGTATTTGCAAGAGTGACATCAGTCACTGGGTGGGGCCGGCAGCAGCAGAGTGCTCTGCCCTCGGTGTGGCCGCAAAGGCGTTTTCAAGGTGGCTATACAAAGGATGGGGAAAGCGAGAGGAAGCAAGACAGGGAGGAGGGCGATGGGGCCGAGGGGGGAGCGGGGGTCACCGTCTTCCCTCCGGGCCAAGGGGCATCCTGGCTGGAGCAGGCCAGCCCACCAGGAGCCACATGGGAGGGGGGGTGGCCCAGGGCAAAGGGGAGTCAGGAGCAAGGCTGGGTGTGGGCACGTAGAGCCAGGATGCTGGCATCTGGGGACACTGGGGACACAGTGTGTCTGGGACAGGTGTGGAGGCGGGGTGGTCCTGAGCTTGACCTTCCGGGCCCGGCACAGGTGGTCTGACAGTGTATCCTGGGGCACACGGGACAGGGTGGGGCCATCAGCCCTGACCTGTGAGAAGCGGGACTGCCAGGCCAGAGGTTAATTCATAGAATCCTTGTGGTGACGTCTGGGAGACTGAGAGAAAAATGAAAAGCTCTCATGACATGGTGTGTCAGACTGAAAACTGAGACCCTACGTGTGTGACACAGCAGAAGAGAAAGGAGGCAAGTCAGGCACCGCCAGCTCACAGGTGTGAGGAACTGTCCAGTGTGTGTATGTGTGTGTGTGTGTGTGTGTACAGGCACGCAGACACGTGTGCAGCTGGGAGCCGCATTCTCAGGGGTTAAGTTCCCAGGTTCTGGATGCAGAGTTGTGTCTCAGCCCCAGCTCCGCGATTTAATAGTTTTTGCCCCCAAGCAAGTGGTGTAATCCCTCAGCCTCAGTCTCCACATCGGGGAAGTAGGGAAATTCGAGGCCCAGGCTCCTCCGCAGATTTGTGAGGGTTCAATGGGGTGACAATGGCCACCTGCTGCTTTGGCTGAGGGGGGAGCTGGATGAAGACTCGGGACACACGTGCTGGGGGACGCCAGCTCGGGGAGGTTTGCGGTCGCGAACAGAGGCGTCAAGGGGCCACAGACGCAGGACTAGAAGTGGCTCTTCCCCCGGAGGAAAGGCCCACAAGGGAAGAGGGAGGGAGGTCTGGAAGGAAGGTCATAGTTGGGGGCGATGGCACCCGCTGTAGGGTCCACCCTCCCCCCGGGAGCTTCCCTCTAGGGGAGGGGCATCAGCTCTAGGGCCCTCTGTCCCTCTGACCTGGTTGCCCGGGAATCTTGGCACCAGCTGGGGCTCCCCACCCCATGTGGAAATGGGGAGATAGGTCCAGCCTGCCAAGTGGGGCGGCCGGAAGGGAGAGGGAACCTAGGCTCCCGGCTGCAGTTTTCACCTCTGTGCACCAGGGACCCGGATGGTGGCTGTGCCTTGGCGGGGGCTCCAAGCACAGGACTGGCTCACCTCCACGTCAGGCTCAGTGGCGGCCGGACGTGGACGCTGACTGGCTGTCCTTGGCGACGTCCTTGGCCCGCTCACCCATGAGACGGGGTGGTAAAGACCTGGAGGGCCGCGAGAAGATTCAGGAAGCGAATGCGCGTGAAGTGGCGGGCACGGCAGGGCTCAGAAACCCTCAGGAACGGCCAGCCACCCCCTACAGGTAGGGCCCTCTTGAGGACACTTCCCACCCCGCCCCAATTCTAAAACACGCCTCACGGGGGGCAGTGCCACGGCTGGGGGGCGCTAAGCCGCACTGATGGGGTGCCTGCGATGCTGTCACAGCGGCCACGCCTGCCGGCCCCCTTCCAACTGCTTCACGCACAGCGGAGCGTCCTGCCTACGACGACCCAGTGAGCAAGGTGCTGGATTACCCCCATTTGACAGACGAGAAGACTGAGGCCCAAATGAACACACTCCATACCCGACACACTCCTAACGTGGTCACCCCCTCACGTGCAATGGTCTCTCTCTGACTGACATACCCGCCCCCTCACACATTCACTCACTCCCACACTCGTACAGTCTCTCACACACACTCACTCCCACACACTCGCCCACACATTCACTCATACGTTCACTCCCACACACTCACACAAATTCACTTAGTCGCACACACACTCACTCACAATACTTACACACTTGCACACACATTCATTCACACGCTCACGCACATTCACTCCCACACACTCACTCCCACGCACGGGCATGTGCACTCCACATTCCTTCCCACCCTCCTGCTCTGTACAGAGCCCAGGACAGGGTGCCCACGAGGCCGTGGCCGCCCCGGGGGCTCAGGGGAACCTGCCTGGGGAGAGGAGGCAGCGTGGTCAGGGCGGACGCCAGAGAGGACACAAGCCGGGCCGGGACCTCCCCAGAGCCCGGTGCTTTCCTCTGCCCCGTAGCTTCGGGACGGGAAGATAGGCCAGCTTCTTGCCTCCCCCAGAGTCCGCTCCTCCGCCCCTGGCACTTGGGATAGGCCTCGGGGGCTGTTCTGGGGACCCCGGCTTCCCTAGGGGATAAAAGCATCTTGGTTTTCAAGGCTTGTGCACAACAGCCTATGCGAGAACCCCTCTCGGGAAGTGCAAAGGCCGTTGTCCCGCGCTGGAGGGACCAGAAGTGTCAGCCATGCCAAGTGGGTGTATCTGACTTCTTGGGCTCCTTTATGGGCCTGGTGCGTGTCTCGGCCTGGCCAGGTACTCACCCACCCCAACAAGCTGTGTACACCCAGGCCTCTTGCCTCAAAACCCGGACGCAGAAACAGGCCAGTCTTTTCACAGCCTGTAAACACACAGCGTGCCCTTACGCGCCTGGCACACAGGGACAGGGCTGTCCCCTCATGGCCGTGCACATATAGGCAGGCCTGTCCCCTCACGGCCTTGCACACACAGACAGGCCTGTCTCCACAGGACCTGGCCTCCAAGGTGCATCTGTGAGTCAGAGATGAGGCCTCATTAACTCAGTACAACTGTTTATGCTTCCACACCCCCAGGAATTGGCCTCACGGGCTAAACCACCCAAACCAAACAGGGCTGGCCTCTCCAGGGAGCCCTCAGGA
Source organism: Acinonyx jubatus (assembly GCF_027475565.1). NCBI lineage: Eukaryota > Metazoa > Chordata > Mammalia > Carnivora > Felidae > Acinonyx > Acinonyx jubatus. The sequence goes on from NC_069396.1 coordinate 6,827,121, forward strand.
CAGCTGCTCTGCCGCAGAGGATCCTGGGAGATCCCACTGCCCAGAGTAAGCCCAACCCACCCTCCTTCCTGGGCCTGGAGATGCTGGTTGTCCTCCTGTGGGAAGAGTCTCCCTGAACAGTGCCGGTCAAAGGGAGGAGGCCGGAGAGGAACAGCAGAGCTGCTGGGGGGCAGGGGGGGCAGGGAAGGGGATTCTGGGGGTTGGGACGCTGCGGGTCAAACCTCACTCCCATTCTGGGTTGCCTTGGGAACTTGGGCCAGTGACTCGAGATTTCAACACATGCATGACAGCAACAAGCGACTATTCAGCGAGATAACATGATGCTTCAAACACGGGGCCCGGGCTGAGGAAATTCCCCTAGTGGACCGTGACTGCACGAGAACAAAGTCTGACACTGAGGCCACCGAACCACGGGATTCCCAGGATGGAGCAGAGGCTGGCAAGAACATCACACAGGTATTGTATTTACACTGCCTTGTCCCACAGCACGACTTGAGGTACATTCCACGGGAGCATTTCTCAATCTTTTCCTAATTATTCTTCCCTCAGGAGCCTTTAAACATTTCTCCCCCATTTCCCTTCTTCTCTTTGAAATTAAATGCTAAAAAATAAGATATTAGGGGCACCTGGGTGGCTCAGTCAGTTGAACGTTCGACTTGGGCTCAGGTCATGATCTCATGGTTCGTGGGTTCAAGCCCCACGTCTGGCTCCGTGCTGACAGCTCAGAGCCTGGAGCCTGCTTCGAGTTCTGTGTCTCCCTCTCTCTCTGCCCCTCCCCTGTTCTCTCTCTCTCTCTCTCTCTCTCTCTCTCTCTCAAAAATGAGTAAACATTAAAAAAATAAAATAAAATAAAAGATTTTGTTGAGTGGGGCTGAACTTTGGAGGGCCAGATGCTATTGTAATAACTTAAGGTTTTTTTAAGCCCCAGAGAACCAATTGTGGCCCCTCTGGGAACAATTCTCTGTTGAGAATGCCCTAGAGATACCAGAACAACTCCATAAAAACTAAACCAATGGGAATGTAGTATTTAATAGGCAACATTCTTCACCAGTAAAAGAATGGGTTTTCTACGTGCCCTGTGGCTATAATATGCATATACGTGTTAGTATAGGTGAAAAGCAACAAAAACAGTACTTAGAAAATTAAAAAAAAAAAAAAAAAATCAAGCCGAGGCTGCAGGATTTCTCAAGTTCTTAGTTTTGACTTGTTAAAAAGATATTGAAAAGAAAATAAAAGGAAAAACCCAAGAAGGTTAGTTGTAAGTGCAGGGAAAAGAGAGGCTGTCACAGGAGAGGCAGAAGGTCACATCCTTCTTTGGACCCTTTAGTCCAAAGCTTCAGAATCAGGCAGAGCTGGATCAAGCAGCCCTACAAATGTGTACTAAAATCCTTTGTGTGGCTATGGATAAGTCACTACGCCTCTCTGAGCCTTGGTTCCCCCATGTCCTGAATGACAATGAGCAGAAAAGTGCACAGCCATGCCTGGCACATCATAACTGCATCTGAATTCATGAACACTTGCTAGAATCAATGCATACCATAAAACGAGTAAGCTACAGAACCAGAATTCGAATCCAAGTCTCTCGGCTCAATTTTGCTAGCCCAGAGTGCCTCCTAACACCTTAAATTTCTTTGCCACTTCGAAAAGGAAGGGGAGCATGCCTCCCTCCCCCAGTCTCATCAAAACTGAAACCAAGTTGCTCACGCTAAGATACCACTGCCACCTGGTGGCAGCATACCTAAATTATTGGAGTGGGGGCAACTGTCAAAGGAGGAAAACTGCCAGGGTCTTCTTATACACACCTAAGTCGCAAGCGAATACTTACACAGGTAGAACAAACGTCCCCATCAGCCACTTCACGAACGGGCTGCACACTGCCCGGCATTTACCAGTTCCTTGAAACTCTGACTTGGGTTTCCTGGACGCTTTTGGGGTTTGTTTTTGTTTTTGTTTTTAATTTAACAACCACAAAGAAACCAAACACCACTAACATTGAGTGCAGACATCCAGGTTTTCCTGGAAACTGCTAGAAGCGCAGGGGTCCCCACTTTTGTACTTGTTCAATCAATCGCCCAAATCCCACATGTAATCCTTCATGTTTAAATTTCACGTTTCAAGATTGTCACTTTCCGATCATCTTTCTAAGCCAGTCAGTGTCCCGAAATTCAGCTTTCTATGCCCACCTTCTTAGTTAGCCCTCGTAGCTGCACACTACTCACGAATTCCCCGAGCGCTGCCTCTCAGGTGTTCCCAAAGGCCGCAGACGACAGTTAAAGAAAATGCAGACTGGGACAAGGCAGGAAGCAGAGCTCTGTGGACTACCACTAAAAACAGCCAGCCGCTCCCTTGACATTGATCTTGGCCACCTTTGCAATGAGGCATTTTCCCAACCTGTCCAGGGGGCAGTTTGTCTCCAAGTGCTTCCTGCCCCTTCCCGAGCCAGGACAAAACAAGGCAATCACCTACTGAGTTTTCCGCTCACATGGAAAACACATACAGAGAACAGAATGGGGCAGAGGCCAGGCAGCCGTTGTGTGTGGCAGTGAAATGGCCTCTTCCTTCAGGTAGGCCCCCTGACCACACTACCCCTGTTATCTTCCCTGCCCCTGGAATGCTCTGGCATTCAACTCCCAGATGGCCCCCTGCAGGTCCTGACGTAAGCCCTGCCTGTCTTGGGACACGCGGGGCCGCAGAGAGCCAGGCCCCAGGGACGCGGGGTAATCTCGCTGGGGAAACGGAGGTCTCAGCAGCACCTGCCGACTCTGTGAGCAGGAACGTGCCACTCTGCCTTCCTAGCTGCAGTCTGCTGCCTTCTGCCTACGTTCGCCAAGCTGTGGGCATGAGAGAGACCTAGGGGAGAACCCCGCCTCTAGCCCTGACCAGCTGTGGGAGTGGGGCCAGCCTGGCCTCACCTTCCCCATCCATAAAATGGGAGCAGCGATGGGAATCAGCCTTATAAGGCTGTGGCAAGGGTGAAATGGTCACGAGGAGCCTAGCACACAGTAGGTGCTCAACAAATTCTCGTCCCTTCCCTCCCTTGGAGACTTGCATTGAGTTTCCAAGACTGTCACACAGCACAAGGCAAGTGGCCCTGCAGCTGTCAGCGGGGAGAGGAGGGGAGTGACCCTCTTTAGGGCCAGGAATGTAATGCTGCAGGGTGGTATTTCCGTCCTTGGTCCGGCTGTGATGAGCGTCCCTCTAGAGGCACGGAAGGAATTCCGAGTGTCCCCTCGGTCATCCCAACATGGCACGAGGCCTTAAACTCTGCACAGGGCCGGCCACTCATCCTCAGCGGCTCCCCGGCTCACTGTGAAGACGACAGCTCAGGACGTGCCCCAGTCATCGCGGCCCTACCCTGCTGGCTCTGTGAGGCCACAGGACTGTCACGGCTTGTTCTAAACTAAAATTATCCGAAGGCGCGAGAGCCAGGGAGGCGGGGTGTTACGTAAGGCGCTGACTGCATGTTCCACACGGGGGAGCACAACGGGGACTCCCCGGGGGGCTGGGAGGACCCTTCTCAGCAGATCTGGCCCCTGGGTCTCGAAAGTGACGAGCAGAGGACTGATTTCCTTATGTGCTAAAAGACTCTGGACCATCCTATGCAGAGCTCGAACCGGAAAACTGGGCCCAAGAACCAGGTAACGGACAGGAAGTGAAGAGCGGGGAGAATGGCTGGGTGGTGGACTCCCTGGAATACTTACATTTGGAGCAACCTTCCGAAGTTACTTTGAGCCCAGAGCCCTGAGACCCTGAGCCTGCCTCACCCAGCCCCTCAGGCGGGCCCCTGTTCTGAGAGCAAGCCCTTCTACGGTCCTTTTGGAAGCAGGCCCAACGCTCTAAAGCTCCTGAGCAAGGTCAATGGCCAACGGGGCAGGAACGCCTTTTCGGCACTGCAGGGAGAAAGCCACCGGACGTCAGAGGGAGAAGGGGGAGAGGCTTTCGTGCACTGGAGGGATGCTCCCGGGCTGAGCTGTCTGGAAGGCAGGAGGCGTCTGCCCTCACGCCTCCGGGTAACAGACGAGCTTTGATTTGAGCCGGCAGGAGGCTGCCCGAGACGAGGCGGCCGCCCAAAAGCAGCCACCGAGTCAGGACTTACCTTCCACTGCAGCGAATGGAACCACTGGTCTCTCAGGTAGCTGTTGGCAGCCTGCAACGACAAGAACAGGACAGCAAGGTCCGGTCACCGGCTTGCAGCATGTCAGGGCACTACTGCGCGGGCCCCAGGCTGCCCCGTCCAGCAGGGTCTGCCCTGCGGCCTGAGCACAGGGACCCACCCAGCTGAACCTTTCGGGCGCAAAAACCGGAACAGAAGTGGCAACCGGGGGGACTTTTCTGAAATGAGTCATCACTGCCGCTGCGTGCTTACAATTTGCTGGCTATAAGTGACTCCAGACACCGGCTGCTTGAAGAGCTTTCACTGCACACGTATCTTGACTTCATTAGGATCACGGGAGGGGCCAGGGCGAGCGGAGAGAGAGGCACGGTGGTAGGAGCAGATCGGGTGCCTCCTTTCCACCAGGCACTGCTCCAGGCACCTGGCGCCTGTTATTCACGTGTTCTGTCATCAGGCCTCACAACAGCCCTGTGAGGTGACTAACGCTACGCCCATTTCACAGGGGGAGAAACTGAGTCTCTGATGTCTCACATCAACTAAGGACATTCAAACCCAGGCAGGCTGGCTTCAGAGCCTGTGGGTTTATGAACCTCTTGCCAACCGCAGAAAGTCATGGGAGAGAGCGCCTGGCCTTGAACTCAGGTGGACTCGAGTTAAAAATCACTGTGCAGGGAGCAAAATCTTCCCAGAGGTGCACCACCCTAGTTCGCAGACCTTGGCAACCGGGCCTGGATTTTCTTCTCCGTAAAACGGGGCCACTAACCCTATCTTGCAGGAATGCTGTGAGGATTGGGAAGGATTCCTGTAAGGTGCACAGAATCGGGCCTAGCACATGGTACGTGCTCACACAGAAACACAGCCTCTGTCGTTACTGTCATCACTAATCCCTCTCAAGTGAATCGTGGCCCGAGGAAGGCCCTGCAATTGTCACGCTGCTGTGGCTCTCACCCCCGGTTCCAGCACGGCTCTGGGTGATAACAGCAATATTTACGGCTCATTGAATGTGCACCAGACACAGCGCTAAGGTCTATGCGTGGACTGGCTTGTTTGGTCCTGGCCAGTCTACCCTGGGAAGTCGGGACCGTCAGCATCGTCACCCCTACGGTACAAAAGAGGAAACTGAGGCTCGGGGAGGTTAAGAACGTTCCCACAGGCTCACAGGGAGTAGGTGTGGGACCAGGACTTGAACCCAGGCAGTCTGACTCATGCTGTAAACCACAAAGTTTCTGGCATTCCAAGTTTTCCAGTCACCATCCCTAAGGGCAGAAATGCAGTGTCTGTTCTCGCCTGACCCCGCAGCCCTCTGTTCTAAGCTGACCCTGACTTTCATGGTCCCGGGACTCTCACAAAGGGTGGAGCTTCTTTCCAAGTATGAAAGTCCAACTTCTGTTCCCAGCCTGCATGGACACACACACACACACACACGCACAAGCGGGTACAACTTTGGGTCACCCTCTGTCAAGGGGATCCAGGTGCCCTACCCAGATCCTCGATGGGGCGTCAGCTGCTCTCCCGGGGCACAGTTTGGGGAAATCTCTGGGCTTGAATAAACGAACCTGTTCCGTGGCCAGTGGGGGAGGGTAAGGGCACCAGGTCCCCGTGAGCAAACTCAGAGACTGGCAGACTGATACCAGCCTGTGGACACAAGGCAAGTTGGCATCATCTGCCCTGAGTGGGAGTGGGCCGGGGGACACCTTCCGTGTGATTCAGGGACCTCTGCAGTGGCCGAGTCTCCAAGAGACCTGGGTTCAAGTTCCCTGAAGACACAGAGCCTTGGTCACCTGACTGGGGAGGTGGTGGCCGAAGGGGAGTCTCACGGGACCAGCAGCACCCCGGAGGGTCTGTGGCTGACTCACCTCCCATCCGTGCTGACCTAGCTCTGTGGTCTTGTGACACTTCTTGTTCATTAGGATGAAAAAATACACCCCATGCTCAAGGAGAGCGACGCAAAGATCCCCAACAATGAGATAATCCACGCAAAACGCTTACTTAGCTCAGCGCCTGGCACGTGTAGACACTTTACAAACAGCACCGATCAGGATCCGTGCAGCCACGGCCTGTGGGGTGCCGATAAACGTGGAACAACAGGCTTGCAGAATAGAAAAGCCCTGATCACAGCATGTGCCACCTTCTGTGCTGTAAACGATGCCACTGTGGCTGCTTCCACGCCACAAGGAGGGAAATCCCTGGACCACAGTTGGGAAGAGACGCGTTGGATCCGCTCTCAGGGGCTGGTCCCGGCCGGTGTGAGCCTACCCGGCACACGCCCAGCCCACAACCATCTCTGGGCTTTTTAACACACCCAAGGTGGCCAGAGAGAGGGGCAGGTGCGGGAGGCCAAATACAGGACCCCCAGAGATGGTCCACATGCTTGTCCCTGCGAAGGCCTCACCTTAGGTGGCAAATGGGCTTTGCTAAGATTTGAGGAAGTTAAGGACCTTGAAATGGGGAGGTCATTCTGCGTTCTCTGGGTGAGTCAATGTCATCAGAAAGGTCCTTACAAGAGGGAGGCTGGAGGTCAGAGAGAAGAGACAGAAACAGAGGTGGGAGGGATGTGGCCACAAGCTAAGGGACACAGACAGCCTCTGAAGCTGGAAAAGGCATGGAAAGCTATTCTCCCAAGAGCTTCCGCAAGGCTCTAGCCCTGCTGACATCTTGATTTTGGCCCAGTGGGCCCCGTGCTGGACTTCTGGCCTCCAGAACTAGAAACACACAAGTACTAAATTTGTGTTGTCTGAACCGCTAAAGGTGTGCTAATGTGTGACAACAGCAGTAGAAAACCGGTGTGGGAGGTATGGATAGTTAGTGCTCAGAGGGGCTGCTCTGTTGGTCCTGGGGGTGCACAGTGGGCCCGGGCAATGCCCATAAGGTGTCACTGGTTGGACTGAATGACCAAGTGAATGAGCTCCTTGAGGGCAGAGTCCTTTTTAAAAAAATTGTTTTTATTTTGAGGGAGAGCGGTGTGGGGGGGGGGGGGGGGAGAGAGACAGACAGTGAGTCTCTGAGAAGGAGGATCTCAAGCAGACTCCACACTCAGCACAGGGCCCGACTTAGGGCTCCATCCCACGACCCTGCGATCGTGACCTGGGCCAAAATCGAGAGCCAGAGGCTCAACCAACTGAGCCACCCAGGTGCGCTGAGGGCAGAGCCTTATGCCCAAATCCCCCGTGCTGATTAGCAGTCCCGGGTACCGCTGCGGGGCTAGCTGCACAAGAATGAATGAACACGCACACAAAGCAGGAGGTGAGAGAGCAGAGCAATGGTAGGAAGCACTAGATAGTGACTCCCTTTCTGTGCCTCGGCCGCCGAATCGAACACAGACCTGGTCTCCCCGTGACCAGGCCTAGCCCTTCCCATTCTGGGAACCACCCCAGCACGCAAGCTCCTGTTGGGGATTTTTAAGGCGGGGGGGGGGGGGGGGGGCGCCCCTCCCTTGGTTGACTGTGAGGAGCAGGTGATCCAGGCCGCGTCGGTCGCGTCAGTCAGAAGCCCCTGCCCAGGACTCTGGGTCTTGAGCCAAGCAATGTGGGGATGAAGGGGTTAAGAATTCATCATGAGGCAGAGGGGTGTCTTCCGCTAAAGGGAAACCCTAGGCTGGGTGGGGCACGGTGCTACCACCTGCCTCAGCCTGTTCTCCAGGCTCCCGTCAATCCTTCCAGCATATTCCTTTTCTGCTGGAGACGGCCTGAGTCCATCTTGCCTGCTTACGTCCAAGAGCCCTGACTGACCCACAAGGCACCAGTGGACACTTGTTCCTTCTCAAAAACGCATGTTCCAAAGCATTTTCTCTCCAGCTGTTCCTCCAGAAGGCGCTGGCCAGCCCCAGAGCGGCAGCCTCCCCTGCTTCCACCACGAGCCCTCCTCCCACCCCCCAGGTGGTCTGGCTCTGCCCGACCTCAACCTCCACCTCGACGTGCCCGGCCTGCTGCTAAGCAGAGATGGCTGTGCACGTTTCCTCCCCTGCCCTGGTGCCTGGGGCCGCGTCCCCAGGTCTCCGTTGGGTCTGCTGTGTCCTGTTTGACAGCAGCCTTGCGGTCTAGAAGGGGAAGAAGGTTCCTTCAGCGACACAACCCCATCTCACCTGCCCTGCTCACCTCCCCTCTCGGCCTGACCTTTCCGGCAGAACCCCCTGCATGTTCCAAGTCCCTCCTCACGTGGGAGAGCCCCCGCGCCTGCCCACACCCAGCTTCCCAGCTGCCTCCATCATCCCGTGAGCATCTCAACTGGAGGAGGTCAGAGTCACGTTCTGGAAAGAACGCAGGTGTGGGTTCAGTGGAGCAGTTGGTGGATCCCAGCTGAAAACAGCTGTGTGACCCTGGACCACCCCGCCTGTACCGTGGACCCGGGGAGCCTGCCTCCCCAAGGCACGGGGCTGAACTGAGACGCACAGGGCAGGAACCCCGGCTGATGTCACCTACCAGGCACCGAGCAAACTGCTCTGCACACCTCACTCTGAGGAGAGGCACGGAGGCTCTGAGCAGGTGGGAGGGCCCTGCCACCCGCCTGGGAGCTGACTCAGCCCGACCCCTGACCACACCATCGCCCTCGCTGCTACAGCTTGTCTGGCACGCGCGCGCCCCTTCTCTGTCCTCCGCACCCCTCGCCCCTCCAGCACTTTGGCTGGGACCACGCTCCCCGCCCTCCTTCCCGCCACTCTCAGAGCCCCATCCCGCCCACGGGACTGGGAAAGGAGACAGAGTCCCGTCGGATTAACTGCTACCTGCCCGGTGAAGCCGGGGTCACCAAGTTCGCCGAGTGGACTCATGACACGGGGGCAAATGCTGGAGGTGCCATCCGGTTCCGTGCCTCCACTCCAGGGAGGCAGAGACAGCAGACGTCCCCCACCCCACCCGCTGGGCTCATCATTCCCCAGCGCGACCGGGAGGAGAGGTGGCCACAGCCCTCGATGTGCCCTCTGGGCTGGCTGCACTTTGGAGGAAGACAGAGGCCGCGGCTACGTTCGTCCATTGTAACAAATGAGGCTCTTTGAACTGGAGGCTCAAAGGGATTTCAAGGATCACCCATTCGGGAGTTCTTGGTTTTTGAGGGGATTTATGGGAATCTGAATCCCTTTGAGAACCTGAAACAAGCTGCAGAATCACACCCAAGTACAGTGCACATGTGTCCACTGCACAGACATGCAGGTGCACGCAAAGACACCCACAGACACACACACACACACACACACACGCACACAGAGGCAGTTTTGGAAGACACCACGGGCTGTAGGTTAGGGACCCAATTCTAGCCCAGCCCAGCCCTTCCTGCCACGCTGCTGATGAGCAAACTGAGGCCCAGATTTGCTGTGGTATTATCAGCATCCTCCCACAAAGTGTCCAGCTCTCCTCCCAGCACGTGGCAGGTACTCGGAGCCACGGGGCTGGCCAACCAAGTGTGAGTGGATGTGACCTGCGTCGCTTCCAGTGGAGCCTCTACGAGCCAGCACGCTACTTAGCAGGGTAAAACCAGGAACATGCCAGACGGCACTGGCTCCATGAGCAGTACTCCCCGCTGACCCACAACGGACACGTGGCCCGAGTGAGAAAAAATCCTTTGCTGTTTTGAGCCACTGAGAAGCTGGGGCTGCTTCGCCACGGCAGCAGAACCGAGCATGAGCCGGCTTGCTTCGCTTCTCATGCAGCTTTCACACTGGACACACATCCTACCGGGAACGCTCTGCCTTCCTCCTCCCTCAGGGCCCGCTGCGCTACTCACCCTTCAGTTCTGCCCCGAATTCCTCTCCCCCCTTTCCCTTTCCCTCGCCATCCCGGACCACCTCAGGCGGTGGAAGCTCATCTAACTGCCCTACCCTGCCCTGCGAGTGCTGATCTCATCGTTCTTCTCTCTCTCCAGGCTGTGAGCTCCATGAGGTCAGCAACCACGTCTGATTTACTCACCACGGCGTCCGCAAAACCCAGAGAAACGTCTGTTAAATGAAAGATTGGCTGGGATGTTGAATGGATGACTGGATGGACATGTGGATGCATGGATGACGGATGGGTAGACGGGTGGACGGACAGATACATAAATGGATTGGGTGGGTGGAGAGTCAGATGGATGGGTGAAGCATGACCCGTCCTGCTCATTGGAAGAAAATCTCATGTGCAGTCAGGCTTCAAAAGAACTACTCAGTCTTGATCCCGTCTCCTCCCCAAGGTGTATCTGATCGGGACTAAAAAAGAGTCACGGCGGTCTTTCCCCGAAAACCTCCTATGACCAGGCACAGTGCTAAGTATTTTACGTGCAGTAACGCTGGTCCTCACAACAGCCAAGGAGGCAGGTCCTACAACTCCAGCTCACAGACAAGATCAGTGCCCTGGAGAGGTTACTGCTGCTCGTCCAAGGCCGCACAGGCTGCCCGCCCCCAACACGAGAGCCATGTGTCTGGGCTCCAGCAGGCTTGCAGGAACTGGGCTGGGGAATCAAAAGGCATTATGCCTGGTGAAAGCGGGGGGCGGGGGAAAGGACTCGGCTCGGGTTCCAATCCCCACGTCCCAATCAAGAGAAGGGGCCAGAACTTTCCTCCCGAAGAGGGGTGGCGCATCTCTCACTGATGGAGCCGGAGAGCGTGGGCCACGAACTGCTCCTTCTTCTGGTTTGTCTGGTTTCGAAGAAGGACGGATGCTGCTCGGAGCGCGGGGCGGGGGGATGTCCGGGATCCCGACATATCACCTCTAAGTGCCTCCCAATGGAAAGGAGAGGTCCACTCTAGACTGGGCTGTACGTGGCCCGGAGGAGAGGGTGAGTTTCTGCACAGGGTTTCTATACTGCTGTATGGGCAGCTGAGCCAGGACGACTTGGCCCCGTGGGACGCAGGGTGCAGCTCAGAGTCCGGGGGGGGGGGGGGGGGGGGCGGTCACTGGATTCAAGCATGGGAAAGAGCCCCTGGAGGCAGGCAGGCCTGCTCAGGCCAGTGCTAATTTCTCCTAGCGATAAATCTTTCTAATACTGGAAGGGCCTCGTTCCAGGCAAATTCTGCCTAATTTCCTCTTCGAAAGTTGCCAAGTTCTCTCTCATTGTTGTATTGTCTCGAGAGGTGAGAAAAACAGCCAAGGGTGCACTGTGGGTGACTGTTCCCAAGTTCTCCTTCCTGGCCCAACTTCTTAGGGAAAAAACAGCACGTGCTTTTCAGACCGGAAAGCTCTTTCTCACTGGCTTCCAGTAAGAAGGGAACCCACCCTGTCCCTGCCCCTGACGCCTGGCCTCTGGAGATCCTCTTGGGAGAAGAGCCGGTCTCTGAGACCATCGGGAGACGAGAGTCTCTTTGTTCTGGTTCCGCCTGGACCCTGTTTTAGGAGCAGGGGGCTCCTGTCTACTTCTCACGGATGGGCAGAAACCCAACTGCAAGGCAGAAATCCCCAGATGATGGGCGCCACAGGGCTCTTTAATGCTGGCTACCCCACCCCACAGGCCGGCAAGGAGCCCCCCCGCCCCGGACGCTTTCATTGCACCGTTTATGTTCTTATGTAGTTACTTCCTCACAATGAAACATCAGCACAAAGGGCATTAAGGGGGGAAAGAAGATAAATAGGCCCTTTCTGCACCCGGGGATTCTAATAACATGGCATTAGGGAGCTCATGCTGAAAAACACAAAGCTTCCAGAAAGACACCAACTGGACAAGGCTGGGAGGCTGGTGCCTTTGTCTGGGGATTCGACCTGCTGGCACATCGCTCGGGCTCTCTGCGCTGGGAGAAGGCACGGTTGCCAGAGATCGTCTCTTAACCTTCCCTGAACTCGGATAGGTCAGCTCCCAGAGGTCTGAGTGAGGCACCGATTCAAATTCTAACAAAGCAGCTTTGTCAGGAGGTCCCTGGGAGAGAGACGGAGGTTGGAGAGGGAGGAACAGAGGGAGGAGGAGACACAGAGGCAGTTAAGTCAAGACGCACGGAGAGAAGGGCCTGGGGTGGAGAGAGGCTTGGGATGGAGAAAGACATCAGAAAAAAAACAACAAAAAACTATAAGAGAAGCAGAGAGTGAAATACAGCGAGAGAGAGGGAGACACGGGGAGAAGAGAAAGTGTCAGAGAGAGACAGAGGAAAACAGATTCACGTGGGTACGAGAACCCGAAAGAGAGACCGAGAGCGAGAGCCTGGCAGGCGAGGGTGGGGACCCCTGCAACCCCAACATCACCCCACGGGAGGGAACAGCCGTGCACATGAAGTAGGACGTGACCCTCTTCAGAGCTGCTGGAACAGGCCAGACCCTCCAGCCTTGTGAGGTTACTTCCTCTGGCAGGGAGGCGGTGCGTGGAGCACGGGGCCGCGACGAGAAGTTCCAGGGTCCAGCCCCGTGCAGCACTTCCGTCATTCTGCGATGACGGAAACGGTCTTTATCGGCGCCGTCCAAGCAGCAGCCGCTAGGTCCGTGTGCTATCGAGCACTCGAAATGCGGCCAGTGGACCGTGGATCTGCATTCTCAACTTGATTCAGTAAATTAAAATGCAGACAACCCAGTGTGGCTAGTGGCTGCCGGCGGAAGGCACCACTGGGGGGGGGGCATTTCACCCTCTGCCTGCCCTGTGGCCAGGGGCACCCAGACCCAGAAGAAGCTGCTCCAGGCGGCCTTGCCCCCTGAGCACAGCGGGCTGCGTCCTGGTCCTTCCTGCACGCACGGCAGGGAGGACTGCTCAGTCATGCCACAGCTCCGGGCCCCATCACACAAACCGGTACAAACCCGAAGAAGGGTCCTGTGGACTGTGTCGACAGCACGCGAGGAGCGCCGCCCTGGGGCTTCAGGTACCTTCCAGCCCAAAGCCCATCTCCAAGATAACTCGGAACCCACTTATGTAACAAGGCGGCCACACACCACCCATGAATCTGGGGGTGGTGGGGGGAGGGAGGAGGGCGATGATGAGAAGGAAGCAAGGTGGAAGCTGGTGGAAACGGTGGAGGGAGAGGCTGAGGTGGGGGGGGGGGTTGCACCCACCTGGGCTCCCCGAGTAATGGGGTGGAGGGCATGTGTGAGTCCTGCTCTTCTGCTCCAGCCTCTGTCCACCGGAGCTGGGGGGGGGGCAGCGAGCAAGGGGGGTGCTGGCGCAGGCCCGCCTGTCGGCTCGGCAGGGGGAGCTCTGACGCGAGGCCACGGCCGGACGCAGCCCCAGCCAGGCGAGTCATAACCGCCGGCCCGCAGCCACGGCCTGGGTTAAAGGGACATTCCACTGCCCAGCAACCCACATCCCTCTAAGCCTCCCTGCCCCTCCACCCCTGGGCGAGCGGCATTCGGGCCTTCCTTGGGGGGACGCCGGCCCCTCCAGCTCCAGGAACAATGCGACCCTCCTGCCGGTCAAGCAGCAGCCACTATACAGCCCAGGAGATTGGGGCTCAGGGCCCTCCCCACTCTAGCTGGACTACTTCAAGGCTTCCCTCCCTCCTGCCTCCCTCTGGTGCTCCCTCTCTGTCCTGCAACTAGACTGATCCCTCTACTGTTCCTTCCAACCCGTAAGAGCTTTCCATGGCTCCCCGTTGCCCTCGGAACATAGCCTTGGCTTCTTCAGTCGGCTAATAAGACCCATAGAGTCTGGCTGTGACCCAAGAGCTCTGGACATCATCCACAGGGCCCTGAACCTACCTCCCCCTCTCTTCCAGGGCAGCAAACACCCCCTCTCTCACATTCATGCTTTGCACCCGCATTCCCTCTGCCCCGAGTGTGTGCCCCCCATCCTGGCGCACTCCTACTCATCCCTCTATGCCCCACTATAACGTCGCCACCCCTGGGGAGCCTTCTCTGGCCCCCCCCCCCAGGCCGAGTGAGTCAGTCGCTGCCCTCCGGGACGTGCCTCTATTTTAGCTGTTATCTCTGTAGTCACGTGTTTAGAGCTCGGTCTCCCCAGCGAGCCCCACAGCTCTTCGAGGATGGGGCCAAGGGGCTCATTTACCTTCCTCCCCCAGCACAGGGGGCAGGCCGGCTCGGTGCTCTGTGAGTCAGTAGGATTGTCTCTGTACCCCTCTTCTCCAGCCTTCCACAGGATGCTATTACTGTCCCCACCCGCCGAACATCCCGCCGCTGCTCAGGTCCCAGCCCAAGGGGGCCGGAAGTGGCTGCCCCCACAGACTCCAGATGGCAGCTGTCGGAGGGGCCGGAAGGACACACAGAAGAGTTCTGCTGGCTGGGCTGGGGGGTGGGGAGGAGGGAAAAGGTGAGGGCAGGTAGAAGAAGGACAGCCAAGTGCAGAGGGCGCCAGAGCTGAGAAGAGAACAGACGGGCGGCCATGGTGTTGGTGTCCTCCAAGGGGCGACAGGAAAGAAGAGGATTTTTCTAAAGAATTAGCTCTTAGAGTCAGCTTGTTGAGCTCAGCATTCCTCAGAGGCCAGACCATGTGCCTCTCGCCTTCAATGTTGTTACACAATCTAGTGGCCGCCTTGGACATGCGTTTTAGGGAACATCTCTGCAGGCTCAGGCCAGATCTCCCTGCAGTGACAGAGCTAGAAAGAATATGTTCCTAAAAGAAGGGCCTGTTCTCCCGAAGACAAGAGAATGAATTCTCTCTAGATGAGCACTTTCTGACTCGGGGTCCCTGCCAGAGGCTGGGACGGCTCTGCCCGAAACGACACAGGACACATCGCATGTATACACGGCTGCAAATTTTTCAGCCACGATTCCTTGCCTGGTGGACCCACCTCTCCCGGACCACAAGGTCCTGGAAGGGCCATGAGAGGACACAGCCCCCTATGGTCAAGGCTGGGTATGTAACCTAGGGTGGGGCCATCCCTGGGATGTAGGGGACTACAGCAGGGCCAGTCAGAATCTTCTATGAGATTTTACCGAAGGGTACTGGAAGAAAAATGGGCTCTCACATTTTTAAGGATAGAAGTCCCTCTTTCCCGGGGTGCCTGGGGGGCTCAGTCGGTTAAGCAACCGACTCTTGATTTTGGCTCAGGTCGTGATCTCACGGTTCATGAGTTGCAGCCCTGAGGCGGGCTCTCTGCTGGCAGTGAGGAGCCTGCTTGGGATCCTCTCTTCTTCCCTCTCTGCCCTTCCCCTGCTCATGCACCCACGTGTATGCTCTCTCTCAAATAAATAAATAAACTTAAAAAAGAAAAAAAAGTCCATTTTTCTCATGCATGGAGAAACCGTCCCTGACAATGAAGCCAATGCACAGAAAGAGAGCCAGGAAATGGAGACAGAGAGACTCCCTGAATACTATTATCGCTTGGCTCCTGGATCAAGCTATGCCTGAAGGCCTCTCTTAGACTACCCAGTTACTTGAACACAATTACAGCATCAAATTCTTTTCGCTTCAGGGAGTTTGAATGTTTGTATCATTTCCAAACAACAGCCCTGACCGATACGCACAAAATGCACCCTTTTCCAAGGAGACAGCTCTGGGGGGCTCAGTCGGTTGACCTTTGATTTCGGCTCAGGTCATGATCCCAGGGCTGTGGGAGGGAGTCCCGCATCAGGCTCTGGGCTGAGCGGGGAGCCTGATTAAGACTCTCTCCCTCTGCCCCTGTCTACTGCTCGTGGTGTGCACGCTCCCAATCTCTCTCTCTCTCTCAAAGGACAAAAAAAAAGACTGAGACCGACGAGAAGAACCTCCTCCTCACTCGAAGTAGAGCAAAAGGTGGCATGTGTTGCTTACTATGGCCTTCTAAGGCCTAAAAACATGCCTTTGTGCCTCAGTTACCTCATCTGTAAAATGGAGATCAAAAGACCCATTTCTCAGGTTTGTGGCGAGAAGGAAAAGCGTAAGACATAAGGTTCCTGGGCTGCAACGGGCAGGCAGTAGGAGCTCAGTCTGTGCACATTCCCTGCTCGTCTCCCAGAGAGGGCCCCACGGTTTATACCTTTCTTATGCTGGAGAAGAATGTGCCCTAAGCTAACTAACCTTCCCTCCTGGGAGCTGGCCGTCTCCTCTGAGGGAAAGCGGAGTGCGAGAGCGCGGAGGGGGCAGAGGAAACTGCTTGTTCATGTTTGTCTCTCCTACCTGCAGTAAGACTGTTCCCCCAGGGATTGTGAGCTGTAAACAGTACTTCGGGGCATTCTCCCAGGACAGCAGCTGAACGTCTTCAATAGCGCTGTAGGAGACCGAGTTTTCCATGTACCCAGTTGGCTGCAGCAAAAAGAAAAAAAGAAAAAGAGAGAGAGAAGACACACATTGGTTACAAGATCAGGCACAGTATCCATGCCTCAAAGAAGGTTCCAGAAAACATCCCCCCCCCCCCCCCATTCTGGCAACAGGCAAATTGAGTTGGTACAGACACGGGGCGACTCTGGAGACCAAAGGAACTCCGTCTTTCCTAGCATCCCAGCTGGCAGGAGGGGGCTGCAGTGGAAACTCGCCCCCGTGTTTGGAGCTGTAGAGTCGGGACCAGACTGGGGGCACCTTAAGGGCAAAGCCTGTACCCTGTTCCTCTGGGCGTTCGCGGGGCCCAGCACAGGGCAGAGCCTGGATCCCTCCAGCCCTCACTGTGTCCAAGCCACTGCCTTCTCCTGCCCAGAATGCAGTCATAGACGCCCTTGGATTTCCCGGTCTCGTCTCCCCACCCAGATACGCACTCTCCACTCGAGACCCAGGGCCACATTCCAAGTCGACGAACTGTATCCCCCTATTCCCTGTTCAGTGTCCTTCCACAGCTCCCGGTGGCCCAAGCACGAATCCCACGTGCCCCTCCACCCCTGCCAGGCTCCTTCCTCCAGCCGCACCCACTTTCTCTTCTCCGTCGGCCCTCCCCAATGGCCCACCCGGTGGCACCACACAGTTAGCCTGCCCTTTGTCCCCAAACGGTTGTGGCCCAATCCCTGGCATCTCCTCCTCCACTGTCCAGGCCTCAGCTCCACAGGTCTTCTGGGGCGTCTGCCACCCCCCAGACCCTAAAGCCCACCTGGCCACATCCTTCCCTGTGCCCTCGGCGCTCCGTGCACCCCATTTAATCACTGTGGACGCCTACCATATGTCATCTACTGATGCCTGCCTCCTGGCCAGGCTGCAGCTCCGTAAGGTCAGCCCCATGTCTGTCTTGCTCCCTGCCCTCTCTCCACAGAGCCTGGCACATGGCAAGGGCTCAACAAGTTGTGTCGAAAGGAAGAACTGGAACAGCTTTCGTCGGTCAATGCTGGGGTGAGGGCAGGGAGAGAGAAACTCACAGCCGCTCACTACTCTCTGAGGGAGCTCCCCTGTCACGGAGAGAAGGCACCAGGAGCCAAGGGGATGCACTGGTCACCAGGTATCAGCAGCATCCTTATCGCCCTGACCCCAGGAAGCCATACTTTAGCAGAGCCAGAGGCAAGCGTAGCTTAGCCGAGAAGGCAGAATGTGACGGCTGACACGTCCCCAGCCGTGACACGCGCCAAGCGAGGTCTCCTTCCATCCTCACAACGGCCCCGTGGAGCAGGTGCCAGGGCCATCCCACCGCACGATGAGGAACCTGAGGTGTCACATGACTTGCCCAAGGTAGGCCAGCTGGGATGGGGGCTGGCCAGGGCCGAACCGAGCTGGTGACTCAGGAATCGGTGCCCTAACCACTCCCCACTGAGCTGCACACAGGAGGGGGCGCAATGTAAAACCCATGGCCTGACGAGTTCATTCTACCATCAGGATTTAGGACCGCCACCAGGTTTTAAATTTCCATTTCTGTCTGCCTAAGTTGAGATGCAGTGGTGGTGGTGGAGAGGGCTGAGGGCACAGGCTGCGACAAACTTCCCTGATATGATCGGTCACCGGGCTCAGGAAGGGAGAGAGGTTGATCAATACATTCGTTCTTTCATTCATTCATTTACTCATTCACTCATCTGACGTATTCGTTGGGCATCTATTACGTTATAGGCCCATATGCCGGGTGCTGGAGACACAGCAGTGGATGAGACAGGAGCCCAGGCGGGCAAGGAGATAACAAACCAAATACACAGATAAACAGCAGGTGCTGCACCCAGAATCCAAGAGGGTGCGCTCACAGGGGCTAAGAGCTGCGGTGCCCGGTGCCCCGGAGAGGTGGAGCAGAAGTACGCCCCGGAGCTCGGAGCTCGTGGCCAGTGCAAAGGCCCAGGCGTGGGAACGAGGTGGGCGTGTTCAGGGAGGGGACTGCCCAAAGGAGGAAGGCCACTCCCAGAGGGTCCTGTGGGCCCAGCCAGGGGTCTGGGGTGGAGTGTTGCTTGGGGAAGAGACTCAGGAGGAGGGGACAGAAGCAGGTCCCTAGCAAACAGAGGCGATGTGGGGGGGGAGGGGAGGCAGCAGGGGAGGGGCAGTCAGATCCCTTCTGCCCTTCCCCAAAGGCACAGAGCCCACCCCTCAGCACCAATCCCAGGAGCCTCTGTGTCTGACCAGGACAGTTGCCGTGGTGCATCCCAGAGGCAGATGTGTGGGCTCCCCTCACCTTGCAGCCTGTGCCTGCGCCCCATGCACTGTTCCGTTCTCGGTATTCCGCCATCAATGACTCAGCTCTGACTGCACATCTTGTCCCGAGAATATCCGTGCAACCAGGGGCTCGGGGGATTGGTTAGACACTTATTATCTGAACCCACGTTCAAGTATTTATTGTGTGCTGTCTCCCCTGCTAGTGTTCCAGCACAAGAGCAGAAATCTCCACCTGTTCTGTTCCAAGTGCCCAAACAGACCCTGGCACTGAGACGGGGGTAGTCATTTTCTTCTAAATGAAGGAATTATTTTCCTAAATAACACAGTGTTCATCCATGTATTACTTCTAATCATGACACAGAACATACTTGGGGAAGATGCTTTCTGGGGATCATTTTAAAAATTAAATTTTAAAATTAAAACTTAATTGACAAATGAAAAAAAAAAAAAATCTCCTTTCGGAAGCAATGGCACCCGGGTACCAGATGCGCCAAAGGCCTTTCTGTAGTGGCCCAAGTCCACCTCCCTCCCTTTACGAGGTCTGGTCGGCCTCCAAACTCCACGCCGTTGACCCCTTGAGACATACAGAGGCCAGAGGACACGGGTCGAGCCATGGCCACTAACACATCTGGAAAACCGCCAGACCACACCAAACAAGAGAAAGATAGCAACGCCCATTCTGTAAATATCTGGACTCAGTGATCCAAACCGAGCCAACGGCCAGCCTCGTTTCTTTAGAAGCGCACCTATGGGCCTCGAAGCTTCTGCCTCCCACCGGCCTCCCCGGGGACCCTGGGACACGACGAGGCTCCGCACTGCCCCGTGTGGCACCAAGCCCGTGGCGACCACACGCTCGGGGCGGGGTGACCACTCCCGACATGTGCGATGTCCAGGAGGCGGGGCTTGCCTGTGTCTGCCTTTCTCACGACCCTGCTCCAGCTGCTTCAATGTGGCCTTGATTAGAAGTTACAACACAGGCTTTTTGGGGAAAGGTTGGGTATAAATAAATACATACTGGTTTTTAATAGCAGACGTTCTGCTTTCCCACTGTTCGAAACAGTACTGGCTAAAAGCAAAATGTGTACAGAGAGACCTGTGTTTGAGTCTCTTAACTGTGTGGCTTCATGCAAGTTACTGTACCTCTCTGAGTCCATTTCAGCCAATGGTAAAATGAGAATTTATTAGACAGGATTATTTTCTAATAATCCTTAAAGGAGACCCAGTCTGTCAAGGCTTAGCACCGCATCTGGAACACATTCTAAAAAGCGCAGTAAAATGAGGTACTGCGAGAAACAATAAACTCTACCTCTAGGTTCTTTCTCCCCCAGACCCATACCTCTGGTCTAACTGTGACAAAAGGATCAGATAAACCCCAACTGAAGGACGTTCCTCACAACACCTGACCAGTACTCATCAAAACCAAGGAAAGTCCAAGCAACTGTCCCAAACATGAGAATTCTCTATGGAGGAGGACCACTCCTTGCACTGTGGGATCCCCAGTGGGATCCTGGGACAGAAGACGGACATTAGGTAAAAACGAAGGGAATCAAAGCATGGGCTTTAATAACAGCATATCACTACTGGTTCATTAGTTGTGACAAATGTATCATGTTTCTGGGAGATGTTCACAACTGGGGTAGTGGGCTTAGGGGTCCATGGAAACTCTGTGCTGCCTTTGTAACTTTTCTGTACATCTCAAACTGTCCTAAGATAAAATGTTCACAGACAGAAATTAACTGCTGCCATGTTATTACTAGCATCGTCTTCGACGACAGAGCCTAGGCAGGAGCCCAGGGGGCTTACAAGGGAAAGGGGATCGGATCGGGACTGAGAGTCCCTGAATGCTCTCTTGGGATTCAGGTGTGAGCCAGTGCTGACCACGGGCCTCCTTTGTCCGGGTACTTTCACACGGCTGGGGCGATTTCACAGATAACTGATAATTCCTTGGTAATCTGAACACGATGATCTGAGTTACAGTGCAGGAGATTCCTACATGGGGTAAAGGCTGAGTCAGATAAAAAAGAAAAATTTAATTCCCCTCCACTTGAGGGAAGCTGGGAAATCCAGCTCTGAAAGGTACATGTAAGAGAACAACAAGCAGACTCGGTTGTTTCTACATGTAAAACAGTGCGAGGCCATACCGCACGATTCTGTGTACGTGACGTCTCGGAAGGAGCACAACTACGGAACTTGAAATCAGACTAGCGCTTTCCAGCGGCCAGGGTGCGGGTGGGGACCAGTTACCAAGGGGCACGGGGAGCTGTGTGGGGTGATGGAAATATTTTTGAAAAAAATTTTTTTTAAGTTTATTTATTTATTTTTGAGAGAGAGAGCGAGAGGGCATTGTGAGTGGAGGAGGGGCACAAGAAGAGAGAATCCCAACCAGGCTCTGCACTGTCTGCACAGAACCCAACTCGGGGCTGGAACTCATGAAGTGTGAGATCATGACCTGAGTTGAAATCGAGAGATGGGACGCTTAACCGACTGAGCCACCCAGGTGCCCCTGGAAATAGTCTGTATCTCGACGGTGGTGGTGGTGGTGGTTACCTGACTGTGTATCTTTGTCAAAACTCACAAATCTACACCCTTAAAGGATGAATTTTACTGAAAGTAAATTAGAGGTCAAACCTAAGAAAGGCAATGTGTGAATACTGTAGATGATTTGGAAGCCGATGAATAGAATGAAATCTTTCAGATAAAATCACGTCAAGACCACTCATTAGCACTTTGGTATATTACCTTTATATTACCCTCCTGATTATTTTTTACATATGATTTTTTTTCTTTTTTTTTACAGAGTCCAAGTCATACAATACATATAATCTTGTGACTTGCCTGTTTTTTTTTTTTCTTTTTAACATAATGTTCCACCACATGCACATCGTAGATTCTGGACAATAATTTGCAGAACTATTATTTAGTGGCTATAAAGCATTTGGCCACTGTTTTATCACTGCTTCCCACCTCCCCCCACCACCATGGACAGTGTGGTTGTTTCATTTTATGCCACTATAAACAACTCCACAATGAACATCCTTGTGAAACGTGTTTTTCTACCCTATATTTAGGATTATTTCCTTAGGCCAGATTCCCAGAAATGGAATTACTGGGACAAAGGGTAAAAGCATATTTTACGTCACTGCCAAATTGCTCTCATTAAAGAGATATTAAAGAGAACCGGGGAGCCCTGGCTAAGGCTGGGGGGGGCCTTCGTCCTGAGCCCCGAGCCTGGCTGGGTCCTGGAAAAGCCAGGCTCTGATCCCGGTGAGCTCAGAGGGACCACATGGCGGCCAAGTGCCCACAGCCCAACTGCGCCGCACAGGGGCTGGGATCACAGAAGTCTGCACACAGGGGTCCAGGCGCGTGGGGACGCTGCTCTCCCGTGGGAGTTGAGGTGCCTCTGTCCTTTTGCCCTTGGGAACTGATGAGGGGCTAGCTTGGGGGTCTTGGTGTCCGCCAGACCAGGAAGAGAGCGCTCCCCTTCTGCTTCTGTTTCTGAGATGAGCTGCTTCTCTAGCATCCCCTCGATGCCCGGATCTGGGCTCAGGAGAGCAGAGCCTGGAGGGGCTTCGTGAGGGCCCCTAGTCAACAAAGACCCTCGGAGCTGACATTCCACACTGGGAACCCCCTCGGACCTCCCACGTCAGAGTAGGCAAGGAGTGGGGTGACCAAAGTCCCCTGAAGCAGCCCCTCCCCCAGAGGCCCCCAGGCTGCACCTCCCCCTGCTTCCCAGGGAGCCAGCTCCTTCCCACCCAAACCTGCCTGGTTTCCATGGGGATTCCTCTAAAAGCGAATGTGAATCATGATGTCTGCGACCCCCAAGACGAGGCTCAGGCTGACTCAAGGCATATGTTGGGAAGGTGTCCAGCACCAATCCCAGGAAGGGGAGCAGGGAAGAGGCTCCCAGACCCCAAGAGGAGAAGCCGGTCTGGAAACACCCTCCATGAGCTCACTCCCGAGGCAGGTGGACGTGGGAGGCTGGGAAACCTTGCCCCCCGGGGGACCCGGGCTGAGAACAGCAGGCTGTTTGCCATGGGTGGGGGTGGGGGTGGGAGTGGGGTCGGCGCCCTGGCACCCTGCTGGGTGAGCCACGCTATAGACAGGTCCCCCTCTCCCTGCATGGAAGCTGCCTGAGTCATCGTGGAGGGAGACCCCTCTCTGCACAGCCCGACTCCACATGGCACCGTCCCACTGGAATGAGGACGGGTTTGCTGCTGCCCGCTGCCCCCTGGACACACACCCTGGACTCAAAGGACAGATGTCAGGTCAGAGGATAGGGAAGCCTCTTCCAGCCCGTTTGGACAGTCAACAACAACGACAACAGTAATAATGACGGCACTGTTACCTCTGGTAGTACCACAGAACGGCTCGGATCAGAGGAGTGGGTTTTAGCTCACCTCCCCCTGCTGCTTTCTAGAACTGAGATAAAATTCATATGAAATCAAACGCTAACCACTTTAAAACGTACAACGCAATGGCCGCTGGCACATTCACAGTGTCGTGCAACTTCATGGCACTTAGTTCAGTGTTAAGGCATTCTCAGCGCTCCGAAAGGAGACTCCGTACCCACGAAGCGGTCACTCCCCCACGGGGCTGCTGGCCACTGGTCTGCTACCTGTCCCCGCGGTTTGGCCTCTTGTGGACATTTCCCGTCAGTGCAATCACGCAGCATGTGGCCCTTCTCGCTGGCTCTTTTCCCTGGAGGTTCCGGAGGTTCACCCACGTCGCAGCATGTATTGGTTATGGCTGCATAACGTCCCGCTCAAGGGACAGGCCACGTTTGGCTTACTCCTTCACAGCTGAGGGACATCTGGGTGGTTTCCCCCTTTGGGGGAGGGGGGACGATCTGCTGCATATTTTTCCGGTGATAAGGAAGGACGTGTGCCCCACAAACACAGCCCTGCGAAGCCCCTCGCGCACGGAAAGGCACAGGTGCCCCTGGTTAACACGCCTCGAGCGGTTAGCACGTGGCCAGCACCACGCTGAGGACACGTCTTCTCCCACTTGACCATGCCGCAGCCCTGGAGGGGGGCCGTGTTTACCCCTGTTTATCCGGATGCTACAGACGAGGCAGGTCCAGAGAGGTGCTGACGTGTCACGGACCCCTGCTTTTAAGAGACACACCCAGGACTCAATCCCACAACTGCCGGGGACGGTGGCCTCCACCCCGCACTCTGCCAGCTCCTCCAGCCGGAGCCACACTGCGGTGTGCACGTCGAAGGGCTCGCGCACACTGCGAACGCACGCCGTGCACAAAGGAGCCAGGACCGGAACCTGGCGCCACCAGGGTCTCGGAATCTGCCCGCCAGCTGCCACCCCGCCCTGTGGGCCCCCAAGCCACCTACGGCCCCACTGGGTGTCGAGGGCAGAAATCCACACGGGCTCATTTGGGAAAGGCCTGTCAAAATATTTTGATGTTCTCTTTAATCCCACAAAGGGAAAGCTGTACCGCAAAAGCAAAGCGGCGGTAACAATTCGCTGCTACGTGAGTCAGTCTGGGCCCCAGGCCCGGAGCAAATCTCCTCCAGTGCCTTTCACACCCCCCACCTCCCCGTGTTTCCATAAACCAGGGATAGCCGACGTGACTTAAGCTTTTCCGGTTGCCCCAGGGCCACTGTCCCTGCCGCCATCTCCTGGCGAGCTGCACCCCCCGCCCAGCACCACTCTTGGTCCCGCGAAGCGTCCACACAGCGGCCCGCTGCTCCCCTTCCTGGCCCCTGACTCGGAGACGCTGTGTCAGGCTGCACGGCTTCTCCAGCTGTCGTCTTAAGGCCAAATGCTGCCCATGTACCGTCCCCACCCCCTACCTCACCAGGTTACCGCTCTTCTGCAGGAGCCTGTGAAACCACAACGCCAGGCTTTTTTTATTAGCACAGGCAACTCGATTTTGAGCAAGAACATCTCTCAGGAGAAAAACACACCCTTCTTGTGTCTTATGGCCTTTTGTTTGATCGTCTTTTCTTGGTGGTAGGGGACTTAATGAAGGGCCGTGTGGCTCAAGTGGCTCTTAGATCCGCACTGTCACACAGAACTTTCCATGATGGGGGAAGTGCTCTGCACCTGCGTGGTAGCCTCCTGTGGGCTACTGAGCACATGCAATGTGGCCAGTGCAACGGTCACCTCGGGACTCAATTTGTGCAGTCACTCAACACGTGGAACCCCTCGCATGTGCAAGCCAGTGCCCAGTGTCTGGGGGCGCGACCCTACAGTCGTGCAGCTTGGGAGGCAGGGAAGAGACAGGTGACCCAAGAAAATGGGGGACTCTGATGGATGGAAATTTGTGTTCTCAGGGCCTGGCACTTCTCACGTGTGCCCCTGGGTACCCCTGACAGCTGAGCAACTGACCAAGTGAGTCTGGAAGGGAGGCTGGATGGAGGGACCAGCCCTGGCTCCCACTGAGGCCCGGAGGGGCTGGCACGGATGCCCTTCCTCTACCCTGCTGTCAGGACCTCCCAGCCTGGGAGCAACCCTGCTGGCTCCCCTTGCCCACCCCGCACCTCTGCACGGCCCTCCCCACCTCCAGCCGCCCTGGGGAGCCCACACGGCCCTCCTGGGAGGCAGGTCTTGCCCCGCGACACATCAGGTGAAGGTCCCGAGCAGGTACACGTCTTCACCAACCACACACAGCTATTCAGGCAGAGCTGGAAGGAGAGCTGAGGCCTTCCGAGTACATGTCCTGGCCTCTGTCCGGAACAGCTGGTGATTAGAAGTCAGGTCAACCACCCCGTGACACCACCCCCTCCTCCAGCCAGCCAGCAGGACGGCTCGAACGGGAAAGGCAGTGACCGGCGTCGGCACAGAGACAGGGCAGCTGGAATGCGCCTCGACTTCTAAGCCGCTGTGGAAACCCGTGCACGGCTATCGGCTAAAGCTGGAAGCCCGGGTCCCCTGCGACCAGCGGTCCTATTCCCACGAAGAAGGGCTGACATACGTTCTCGCGGAGAGCTGGACACACAGGCTGCCTGAGCACGACCCGGCCCTGGACCGGAACAAACTGGAAACCACCCAGGTGTCCATCAGCGGAAGAACGGGGGAAGAAAGCGTGCCACGTCACCCGGTGGAGTGCGACTCAACGGTGAGAAAGAAAGACCGGCAACGACACGTGGCACGCAGATGAACTAACTGCATGGACCAAAGGCTGAGGAAAGGACACCAGACACAGAAGCACAGATTACACGCTTCCGTTTATATAAAGTTCACAAGTGCGCAAAACGTACTCCATGCTGAGAGAAGTCAGGGTACTGGTTACGAGGGTGACCGGCTGTCTGGTTTGCCTGAGCCTGAGGGGCGTGCGTTCTTGAGATCCTGGGTGTTGGGCACTGAAGCCGGGGCAGTTCCGGGAAAACCAGGATGGGCAGGCACACCACTGCTTACCCCTGAGTGGGGACGGTACCCTGAAGGGCCAAGAGGGAGTTTCTGGAGCTTTGGCACCGTTGTAGGTCTTGATTAGGGTTGAGGGCAGCACAATGTTAAGAGACATCAAGCAGGACACAATATATACTTCTCTGCATGTGTGTTACGTCTCAGTGAAAGAATGTTTGAAAGACCACAAGTCTGAGAGTCGAATCCAGGCTCCACCACTTGCTGGCTGTGTGGCCTTAGGCAAGTCACCGGGCCTCCCTGAGCCTCAATTCTCTGCCTTGCAAAAGTGACATAGGATCCACACCCCCTAGGACGGCTATTTGAAAAAAGGGAATAACAAGTGTTGAAGGAGATACGGGGAAATTGGAACCATAGTCATCCACGGCTGGCAGGAACGGGACACGGTGCAGCCACTTGAAAAGTCGGCAGGATGTTGGAAGAGCTAAACGGTTTCCACGTGACCCACAGGGGGAGTTTAATGGTGTGGGAATTACGCTGCAATAAAGAAGGTAACAGTGTACCTATCTTCAGGGTGCTGCTGAGAGCAACTACGCGTGTGGCCTGCGAGCTCGGCACCTGTGAGAACTTGCCAATAGGTCACTGCAAGGGGGTTACACAGGGCGGCCTGAGAAAGGCAGCAGGAGGGGCTGCAGGCAGGGACATGACCAAGCGAGGGTTTAGCTGTTTGAGCTCCATGAGTTAGACTCCCAACACGGTGCCAGGTGCTAAGCAGGAGCTCATCATACCAAGGTGATCATTCTTCAAGCCTCAACAAGAAGGAAGAAGGGGTTTTGTGCAAACCATCTCCAACTCCTCCACAGATGACCGCAAAAAGGGGGGACAGAAAGGGGTGTTCCGGCCTGGAGTCGGCCCTGGCCACGGGGTGATCTGCCAGCTGCGGAAGACCAGAGACAAGTAGGACCCCATCGCTCAGATACTGCCTCCCTCGGAGAGACCCGCCCCACACCCTCTTGCCCCAACTCAACCAAGCCCCACCTTGGGGGCCTGGGAGGGGCCACCGGGCAGAAGCGCTGCTGGACCCTTTTCCTGCCGCCCAGACCTTGGCTGAGCGCCGCCTGGAGGCTGGGCTGCGAGGGCAGGGCCAGTCAGGGCAGGCCAAGGCTGTTCTCCACGGACAGCCCTCCTTGGAGACAGTCAGGAGGCATGTTCTGGCTCATTAATCATGAGTCCAGCCATGGCAGCTGCCCCCTTTTATGGGCAAACGGCTCAAGAGGTTTAATGACAGAGGAAGAAGAAGTGATATTGCCATGTTCGGACTCTACAACCTCAGTCACCACCGTGGGATGGAAATCCGAGTCCCCGGGGTGTGGCACTCTTCCTCTGTACCACGGGGCCCCTCTGCCATCCTGGTAGCTGATGGAAGCTCTTGAGGGCCGTGATGCACAGTCAGCACATTTCCAACCACCGAGTCAGCAGCTACTCTTAGGGAGCAACAGCCCGGGAGCAAAGCCCAGATGCCCGGCCCTCGGGAAGTCCACAGGCACCATCTGGCTGATTCTTCACAAGGTTCCCGCGGGGAGCCCCATCCTGGAGAGGAAGCAGGGAAGGTTCGGAGCGGTTAGATGCTGGGCCCCAGGTCACAACTGGTAGGCGGAAAGGCCACGTCCTTATCCCCGGTTCCACGTTGCCTGCCCACTCTGCCAGATGCTGGCCTGGGGGGTCCCACGATGAGCAGGGTGTGCCAGAGTGGGCCTTTTTTTTTTTTTTTAAAGTTTATTCATTTTGAGGGGGGAGGGGCAGAGAGAGAGGGAGAGAGAATCCCAAGCAGGCTCCATGCGGTCAGCATGGAGCCACGAGATCGTGACCTCAACCGAAATCAAGAGTCGGACTCTCAACCGACTGAGCCACCCAGGCACCCCCAGAGCGGGCCTCTCGATGGGAGGTGGGGGCAGAGGCGTACGAAGGTAACGACAACGCGACATGACAAGCAGGGTAACTGCGAGGTGTCAGCTACAAAGGACAAGGAGCGGGGGTGGGGACAAATGCTGGGGAAGGCCTCCCAGAGTGACCTTTGAGCTGGCCTTCAGGTGGGTCGGGGAGTGCCAGACACTCCCAGAGGAGGGAATGGAAAGTACAGGGGGCCCAAAGTGGGGGACCCTGGCCTGGAAACAGGAAGTCGTGGAATGAGCAGGCAGGTTCAAGTATTCCTAAAGGGGCCTGAGATAGGACCCAGGGCAGGGCACTGCCCCTGGCTGCCCAACCTTCCCAAACTCGGATTTCCTTTCTCTCCTCTCCCTTCTTTTTTTTTTTTTTTTTTTTTAAATTAAGGTAGACATGTAAACGGTCAAGTGCGGAATTGTGAAAGTGCACAGGTTTTATGTGCTCGGCGGGACATATCTTTGCGCAGGCTCAGCCCTGCACAACCACCACCCGGGTCAAGACAATGGAGGTCTCGAGCCCTCCAGCAGGCTCCCCAGTGCCCTTCCCGTCCGCACCACCTGGGGGTGTCGCTGCCTGGCCTCTGTCACCATAGGTCCGTTCTTGAACCTATGGAATCACAAATGGAATCCCACAGCGGACAGGCTCCTGTGTCCGGCTCCTGTTCACCATGTCTGCAGACGCGTACGTCTGTGGCTCATTCTTAACTGCAGAGCAGTGTTCCTTCCAATGCACCGCCACTGATAGTGAATCTTTGCTTGTTTCCAGTTTGGGCCCCCGTGTAGAAAGCTGCTGTGAACATTTCTGTACATATTGGGGGTGGGCGAAGCAGAGACAAAAGTATGTGGGTAAATACCCAGGAGTGGGATTCTTGGGTGGCCCACAGGCTAAACTGCTTGTATCTAAGCGCAAGAGACACACATTTGCAGGGAATCACAAGGAAGTCTGACGTGACACCAAGCTCCTGTGTGAAGCCTCTGTCACAAGTAGTTAAACCCGTCTGGTAGTTTGGAGGACAGAATCAGGCTAGCAATGGAGCTCGATTTTCTGAAAAGGTGGAGCGTATCTACCACAGAGAGGACCTCTGAGCCCCGCTGGAGAGACAGCACCCTTCTCAAAACTAGACTCAGGGCCACAGAGGAAGTGGCGGCAGAACCGAAACTTTGTGGCTACAGTGGCAGAGGCAGCCAGCTCTCCTCCCTGCACGTCCAGCAGGCTCCCCACGCTCCCCACAGATGCTTTTGCAAAAGGAGAAGATACGTTTGCTCCAGATCAGAGAGCTCGGAGCGCAAGGCTGGGAACAGGAACGGTGTTTCTCTTTGTTAATATTGGGAGTAATTTAACCCTAAGATCACACACCAAGGTCAGGCGGGCCTGTCTGTATCCACTTGGTGTTCCCGACGTAAGGAGACCAGCAGGGATCAGACAGTGAATTTTTAGGTCTTCAAAAACACAAATTAGTTGATGGTGGAATTCTGCCAGGGAAACCCGTGGCCTCTGACAGCCTGGAAACGGGGGCACCTGCCTCTGTGTCCTCCTCAGCCGGGCACGCCCCAACCCGGGGGACTTCCTGAGAACAGGGATCCTGCGCTTCGATGGGCCACATTAGTCGGTTGCCCAGAGTAACGGTCTCCATCAAGGACCGTCTATGTGCTTCCTATGTGGGTCAACTACTGGGAGGCACTTTCCCACTGAGTTTTCAGAACGAACGACTCATGAGCTTGGTGCCACTGGGATCCCACTTTACAGCTGAGAAAAATGAGGCCCAGGGAAGAGAAATTACTTGCTCAAAAGCCATGCACCCACTTATTAACGAAGGCAGGACTGGAACGCTAGCCCTTTGACCTAATCAGCAACCATTTTCTGTAAAAGGCCAGATAGTACATTCTTTAGGCTCTGTGAGTCACAATAATTCGACAGTGCTGTTGTGGTGTGAAAGCAGCCACAGACGAAATACAAATAATTGTGGCTATGTTCCAATAAAACTTTACTTACAAAAGCAGGCCAGGGCCAGGTTTGGCCTGGGGCCAGAGCTTGCCAACTGCTAATTTAAACCATTCCAGAGCGTAAACATATGATGGGTGGCTGGCAGGGTGCATGGATGGGCAAACATGAGTGGAACATTTTCTCTCTTTTTCTTTCTAGGGTGACTTTAGTGGACGGGTACGTGAGCGGGTGAACTTGCTACTTACCGTATCTTGCACGGCTGGGCCCTACCGAGATGTTCTCCAGCAATGTCCTCTGAGCACTGGCCTCAGCCCTCCCCCTAAAATCTGTAGATGCATCAATCAGCCACATTCTGCAGAAATTTCCCAGAGACGTATTTGGGGGTAAAGTCCCTTGGACCTATCTCTAAATGAAAGCAAAAGTCCCAGAAGCCAGAGCTACCCATGTCCTGGGGACATAAGACTGCTGGAGATGAGCCAGAAGTGAGCTGTCAGGGCCCTACGTGGGGTGACCCACATCTCACTCTTGTTCCCAAAACAATGAAAATGAGCCAGCGTGACTGAAGTCTCCTTCAAAGAACCTCTGAGAGCGCAAAGAAAGCTGGGTACACATCAACACAGCCTTCTAGAAAATACCCAGAGGAAAGAGGGAGGGAGGGAGGAACAGGGGAGGGAGAAAAACACTGAGAATGATGCTTTGGTCCAACATGCACACGAAATGGGCCCAGAGAGGTATGGGAACTCCCCAGGGTCACTCAGCTGGGAGGGGCAGTGCCGAGACGGGCCCCCAGAGCTCTCCCAAGATAAAGTCTGCTTGTCATGAGCCCGGCTGGTATCCTTCCCGAGCCCCCGGAGCTAGACCTCAGGGTGGCTGAGCATCGCCAGTGGTGAGCACACGAGAGTTTTGGAGTCGCTCACCGTGCACTATGCTCCAAGGGGGCTCCTCACAACCATTCCCTCGGCAACCGGCCTCGGGACCCCCACCCCCACCCTTCACGGACTCACGCCTCCCTGACAGGATCCGACACCTCTTCTCTGAGATCGCAGGAGACGCTGGGCAGATGCCAACGCCTGTGTGCCATCACAGGTGCAAACTGTCTGCTCTCCACGACAACCTGAGAGAGGGAGGCAGTGACTCTTTATGAAGCCTGACTATGTGAAGGGCTTTTCGAGCACCAGTTTATCTTCCCAGGAACACCCTGAGGCGTGGAGCGTTGGTCCTTCCCATTTTACGGATGAGTCAATGAGGCACCGAGCGGAAAAGTCACAAAGAAGCAGTGGGGCCAAGACTTAAATCCTGCCTCGCCCAACTCTCGGAATCGCTGTCAAGCCCTATGATGATGACGACGACGACGCTGGCATCCACGAAGAGCCCAGAGCAGTCACCCAGCTGCAGAAAAGGGAGGAAGAAGGGGAGAAAGGAAAAAGGGGGAAGGAAGAGGCCCTTGGGGATACAGAGCATATGGCAGCACTGGCTTTTCCTGTTCTGGAAACCGGCCTAGGGCACTGGAGAGCCTGGCCCAGCGCCCACTCAGAAATCTGCTGAAGCCACCCAAAGTCTGTGTCCGTCAGCACAATGAACAAGTGGGCCGAGGAAGAAAACTCTGTAATTAAAAACAAAAATGGCACACAATAAAAACGTATGGCTGGCTGCTGGCCTCAACACACTACCAGACCAAAGTGGCCGCAGACAGTGCCTGGCTCGGGTATCAAGTGCCATCTGGGCGCAGGCCTGCCCAAGAGACCAGCGCAGGTCCCACGATGTTGAGCCCACGTGGATTCATTATTTCCAGAAGGTGCCACCCTGCACGGATTACACCGAAATGGACGTGGCCATATTTGGTCAGAGCTTCAAGGCCAATCTTTCATAGGCCACTTAGGAGGGTGTGAGGTCATTTGAAGGCTCCTGGGAGGCCACGCGGAGGTCACAGCAGGCAGCTGCTGCTGCTGTGAACAATTTTCAGGCGACACCAGCTCTTCTGTTCCATAGGACACTGCATTTGGGGTGTGATCAGATGCTGGCATAAGAACTCGGGAAGGGAACAGGTCATTTCTTGCAAAGAAGACACATACTGGGATCCCTGCAGGCATGGGGCCGCACCGGGTCAGCCTCTGCTCAGGCAAGTGTAGACATCTACCGTCCAAGGATGTCTTTGTGGTCTCGCCTCTGGAATGCCAGTACCCAGCTGTCACTCTCACCAGTAACTTCGTTCAGCTCAACAGGCATATATTGAACTCCTACTGTGTACCAGCACCATCGAAATAACGAGGAATCACACCGATGGCAATCTAGCATCACCTACAACAGCCTAGAATATAACAACCAATACTCAAGGCAGACATCCAGACAAATTCATTACCACCTCATTCTTCTGAGCGCAAATTAAAACCACCATGTAATCACTAGGCACCTAACAGAATGGCTTTAGGAAAAAAAAAAAAAAAAGACACTGTCAACCTCTCACACACATTGGGATGGCCACTACCCAAAACAAAAACCAAAAACAAGAAAATAGCAAGCGTCAGGGAGGGTGTGGAGAAACTAGAACCTTGTGCACCTGCTGGTGAGAGCACATAATGTTGCAGTAATGTTGTGTAAAACAGTACGAGGGTCCTCAAACAATTACGTACAGCATCGCCATATGATCCAGCAATTCCACGTCTGGGTACATACATGCCCCAAAACGAAACGTAGGGGACTAGAATGGATATTTGTACCCCCATGTTCAGAGCATCATGATTCACAGTTGCCGGAAGGCAGAAGCAATCCAAGGGCCCATCAGCAGGCGAAGGAGTAAACAAAATGTAGCATACACCCACGGTGGGATATCACTCAGCCGTGAAAAGGCAGGGAATTCTGGGACACGCTACAGCCCCCACAAGCCCCGAGGGCATTATGCTGACGGAAATAAGCCCACCACAAAAATACAAATATGATATGCTTATGCTTACATGAGGGACCCAGAGCAGTCAGGGTCACAGAAACAGAAAGTAAATGGCGGTCGCCATAGTCTGGAGGCTGGGGTGGGGGTGGGGGGTTAGTGTGTAAAGGGGACAGAGGTTCAGCTCTGCAAGGAGAAAACAGTCCTGGAGATGGACAGCGGTGACAGCCAGGAACAAGTGAATGTGCTACAGTGACACGGAACCGCAACGTTTTTAAAAACAGAGGAAGGGATACATTTCATGTGTATTTCACCATAATGTGTAAAATGGGGGGGGGGGGGGGGCGGGGAGGCTACAGTATCCAGCGATGGCCAGGACGCAGAGAAGCCCGGATGCTCCCACGCTGCTGGCAGGGCCGTGAACTGGCGGAGTACTCTGCGAAGTGACTTGGCAACATCTGCTAAAGCTGAGCCGACCCCTCCCCTCCGCCCCAGGAGCCCCACGGCAAGACACCCCCCGACAGGGATGTGTGCACGGATCACACACCCCAACACTCACAGCAGCACTTTGCAGACACCCCCGGTAATAACACGTGTGGAGATGTCACGGCACATTCACCAACGGAGAACCACCTGCCAGTGAGAACAAGCGAACTACACGTCTGTTCAGCAGCAATGTGACAAGTTTCACCCAAAAAGAGTACGTGCCACACAAGGCCTTTTATTTAAGGATGGACACTGGCAAAGGTCAGGGCAGTGGTCACCTTTGGGGCCGTGGTGGCTGGAAGGGGGACGAAGGAGGGTCTCAGGGGGTGGTGACACCATGTGTCTTCATCTGGGTACAGGTTACCAGGACATGTTGCCTCTGCAAGTTCACCAGTGTGTATACTTATTATTTGTGTGCTTTTCTGTAGGCGTTTTATACAGGTCAACAAAAAATTTCCTTTGAAAAGACTACATTCCTCTGGGTCACCGGTTGCCCATCTATGGACAAAGACCACAGCGGGGGCTTGGGAATCACTCTGATTTTTCTCATCATGCATGCCTACATCATTCAACAAAGAGAACCCGTGTGTGCCAGGCACATGCCAGGCTGTGGGGATGCCATGGTGAGTGACACCCATCCCTGCCCACAAGCATGGTGTATAGACTGAAAAACATTGGCCCGTCTGCATAAACAGGTACATTGTATCTCAAACGTAGGTACAAGCTCTTGTTACGGATAACTGTGTTCAGAATATCTTTATGGCATTTTATGTATCACTCAAATCGTAATGGTGAAGAACCCAGGCGTGGGAGTCAGAAACCCTGGCTTCACACATCAGCTCTGCCTCGACAGGCTCTGGGCCCCAGGGTGCAGAGCAAGTTAGTCTTCTGGAACCCGTTTCCTCGTCTGTGACACGGGGGTAACAGAGCCCAGCTGATGGGGTCACTATGACAGCCGGATGACGGGGTGCATGTAATTCACTGAGCTCAGTGTCCAGCACACAAATGTCAGCATGTGCAGCACTGAGGACCCACGGTGAGCCATGAATGAACAAGGCTCTGGGTCTCATTGGATCTCCCCTGTAGTGGGGAGACGGGCAGAAAACAAGTAAGCAAAATAGTTAGAATGTCAAATAAGTTCAAGTAAAATAAATAAAGCGGATACCGCCAAAGCGGATGCTGGGCTTTGGCACAGCCGAATAATTTCACAGGAAAGTACAGTATAATTTAACCATCACACAGAGATAATTCTAGAGAAGTATGGGGAACCACTTCCCTGGGGATGGTAGACCATCCCCAGCCTGATATGAGACGATCCCCGCCCCCCCACCCCCCCAAAGGTGACATAACAAGACTGCGCTAATAAGCCCCTTGCGGCAAGGGTCAGAATTTCACCATCAGACACTTTCTCCCTTTACAGACAGGTCCTCCTAGAATCTCTTAGAGAGGTTTCATCTGTGAGTGGGGGAGCCAAGAAGAAAGGCAGGGAAGGGAAGGAATGTATTCCACGAGAAGGGTTTGTGCGATTTTTCTGGTCAGAAAACAAAACCAATGTAAACTGTATCTCCCTCGTGCCGCCTGAACAGAAGGCTCCAAGCTTTCAAACAAGGCCTGGGATAATCGGGGCCCATCCCTGGGGATCCGGAGGGGCTCGTTCTGTGAGATCCTAATTGCCTCATTTCACATGGTGTCTTGAGAAGCCGCAGCCTTCTTGGAGGCAGGCAGGGCATAATCTTAGACAAATAAACACAAAAGTTCTGGGGGAAGCGAGCGCTGGCAGCCATTGCTGGTGCTTTCAAATAAGAAGCGGGAAATCCCTGCTTGTTCTCGGCTCAGGCCTTGCCTGGGGGGCTGCAGGCTTCCATCCAAGGGCTCCAGGATGTGTGACAAGGGAATTTTTACAGCTGGCTACTTAGGCACAAACCCAGTGATCATTCTCCAAGGAAGCTGGGCTGCAGGGCCAGAACCACCTCTAAGGTGGGATCTCTAGAACCATTAAAAATCTTCTCCTGAAAAATGAGGTCTACACAAAAACCTGCGCACGGATATTTATAGCAGCTTTGGTGGTAATCGCCCAAACCTGGCCAACCAAGATGTCCTTCAGTAGAGGAGTGGATAAATAAACTGTTACAGATGCACCATGGGATATTATTCCGTGCTAGAGAGATACGAGCTATGGGGTGCCTGGGTGGCTCAGTCGGTTGAGCGTCCGACTTCGGATCAGGTCACGATCTCACGGTTTGTGAGTTCGAGTCCCACGTCGGGCTCTGTGCTGACAGCTCAGAGCCTGGAGCCTGCTTCAGATTCTGTGTCTCCCTCTCTCTCTGCCCCTCCCTCACTAGTACTCTGTCTTTCTCTCTCAAAAATAAATAAAAACATTTTAAAAAATTAAAAAAAAAAGAGATACGAGCTATGAAACCATGAAAAGACACGAAGAACTTTAAACGCCTATTACTAAGGGGAAAGTCCGTGTGAAAAGGCTATGTGCTGTAGGATTCCAACTCTAGGACATTCTGGAAAAGACAAAACCTTGGAGACCATGAGAGATCAGTGGTTGCCAGGGGCCAGGGGAGGGGGACGAACAGGCAGAGCACTGGGGATTTTTAGGGCAGCGAAACTACTCTCTGTAACACTATTGTGGTGGATGAACATTCGTCCAAGCCCATCAGGGACCCAGAGGTGAACTATGGGCTCTGGGTGATGATGAGTCAGTGTGGGTGCATCAGCTGTACCAAATGTACCATCCACTCTGGTGGGGACGCTGCTGTGGGGAACGCTATGCATGTGGGGTGGGGGGCAGGAGAGCTCTGTGCCTTCCCCTCAGTTTTTGCTGTGAACTGAAAACTGCGCTAAAAGAAGTACATCTAAAAAAAAGAAAAAAAAAAAATCTACTCCCCCAAGGCAGACTGGAGAGAGAGAGGCTCAGTCATGTCAGGAAGAAGCCAGGTGGCAAGAGGAAAGTTCTGGAACGCGGACTCAGAAAGCCTGGGTGCCTGCTGCACTCTGCAGCCCCTTCACCCCGGGTGCCTCGGCTTTGCCGCTAGTTTAAACAAGACGACAGTTGGAAGATGGCTACGATGGCCTGGGCGGAAGGCTGGAAGGCCAAGGACTTTCTAAGTGATGGTTCTGGGCGCGGAGGGGAAGCCAGGGTCCAGGTCCCCGTGTGTGCATACGAGACACAGATAAACCACCTCATCGGTCCTACTCACAGGCATTACGCCTTTTAAAACTCCGCCTAGGACGGAGGAACAACTTCCTTATGACATAATGAGCAGAGGTAATAGCAAAAACATTTAACATCTGATCTGGTGTAGGAACAGACAGACAGGAAGGAATGGAGCTGTAAACGGCTGCTTCCACCGTCCAGGTTCATTCTGCAGGGCCCCTGCTCATGGTAAGGAGTCACACGTGTCCCCTTTTTTCACAAACAGAAGACCCTGTATTCCTGTCCACCAGCATTCCAGATCATGCCATTCCAGATCAATGCGGGCAACTCAAACCGAACACACTGTAATGAAAAACAAAATCCAACACCCGACCCAAAGATTTTACCTCCGGCTGCCTCTTCTTTACCCTTTTCAAAATTGACAAATCAGCTCTTGGGTCCCAACAGATTGATGTGAACCCCTAGAATCCTGGAAACCCCCAGATCTGACTCCAAACATCTCTCCCCTCAAGTTTTCCACCTCCTCTCTCTCTCTCTGCCCAGCGTCACAGACCCACACAGATACCTACCTCCTCATTTGCTTGGCAAGCATTTGCTCCAAGAAAAAAACACAGTCCAGAATATCCCTTCCCTTAAGAACCTCTCAGCCGAGTGGGGGACTCAGACATGCGTACAGATGATGAGAACTCTGTGTGTAGAGTACCTGCAGAGGTGGGCGCACAGGGAGCCCTAACTCAGCCACGGGATCATTCAAGAAGCCTTGGGACAGTTACGTGATTTCTGAATTGGGTTTGGAAGGGTGAATAAAAAGGAGTTTGTCAGGCAGGCAGACAGACAGACAAAGGGTGAGGGAGATGAGTGAGAAACCGGTTAGATCCAGATTATGGAGAGGCTTGGACACCAGAGTGTAATGTCTGGATTTGCACTGGATGACTGAGGAATGCTGGGGCTCACAGGGATTGGATCCCCCCCATCCACGAGGCCGAGGGCTCTCAAGTGCAAGGAGTGACTCACGGGACTGCCGCCAAGGACCGTGGTTGCCGTGTGTCTTTGCAACTAGGTGAGCCCTGAGCAACCAGGTCTTCCCACCACTGCCGCTGCCGTCATGGCCATCACAAGGAGCCATCCCGTGAACGAAGGAAGAGCCGTGCCACGCTCCATTCGATGTCTCCTCTGGGAGACGCAGGCCATGGTGTGATTTCCCTACGTCTGTGAGAAGCACTGCCGAACGTGTGTTATCAAACGGCAGCGTAAAAGCACTTGCTCCATTTCAGCATCCATCTACTCAAGACGTCCCCAAATCCCGTCTCCGAACGAGCCCGGATCAGTTAGGTCCTGAAGTTGGGAGGCTGGGTGTGGGGTGTGGGGGATGCCGTTCACAGAGACCCAAGCAAACCCCCAAATCCCTTCTGGAGAGACGGGAGTACGAATACACGACAACACGACAACTCACAGAAGCTAGCGAGAGAAAGCAACGGAGTTGTTTTCTCAGTGGGTCACTCATTCACTCTACAGACATCCACTGACGGCGCTCTGTGCTCTGCGTCCAGGTGCTCGGGGGGGGAAAGGGGAGGCACGGTGAGCACAGGGGGAGACACAGGGCTACGAGAGGGTTACACACTCCCCCGGGGGATGGAGACAACCACCGACTGCGCTCAAAGGTGACTCTTGAGGAACAAGCTGGGGTTTGAGGGGAAAGGGATGGAGGGACACGGTGTTTGGAGGCAGGAGGAAAGCCGTTTTGCGGGGATGGTGGGAGGTGGGCCTGGCTGCAGCTGGGTGCACACTCGGGAGAGGGCTGGGTGATGAGGTCAGAGGGCTAGGCCGGCTTGGGAAGGGCTGGGAGGGCCAAGCTGCGGGTGTGGGCTGTGTGCTGTGGCTGTGGCCAGGCCGAGGGGCGGGCTGGAGGCCGGGACCCAGGAGGACAGGGCGGGAGTGGGCGGTGGGGGGGGTCCTCTCCCAGCCAGAGCCATGCCAAAGGGCCTGCCGAGGTCCAGGGAAGAGGGCTGAGGGGCGCTGCCTCACGGACCACCCGCAAACCCTAACGTTTGGCATGAACTTCTCTGCAAAATGGAACGAGTTCCTACCGAGGCACAGCACGGCGTGCATGGACCTCGAGAACGTGACGCCAGACGCAAAAGACCTCACGGCGTGTGACTCCACTTCCCCGCACCATCCAGAAGATGCAAATCCGCGGAGACAGAGAGAAGGTGAGTGGCTGTCACGGGCTGGGGGAGGGGACAAGAGCAACAGTGGCCTCTGGCGGTGATGTGAGCGCCCCAGCTGTGGT
The DNA here is from genome assembly GCF_027475565.1 of Acinonyx jubatus. Classification (NCBI taxonomy): domain Eukaryota; kingdom Metazoa; phylum Chordata; class Mammalia; order Carnivora; family Felidae; genus Acinonyx; species Acinonyx jubatus. The sequence goes on from NC_069396.1 coordinate 6,865,558, forward strand.
ACTCGGGAAGGAAGCAAAGGCCACTGAATTGTATACTTCACGCTGGCCACTTTTACGTTACAGGAGTCTCACCTCAATGAAAAGAAAGTCTAAAATCCGTGCAATGAATTCTAAGAATCTTACAGACCCAAGGAGGATGCTGGAGCCGCTGGCGTGCAGCCTCTGCTCTTTCTTAAGTAGGGCCTGGGCCACGCGGGAAGACTCCCAGGGGCGGGTGGTGTGGGCCCTGCAGACCACTCCCCCCCCCCGCCCAAGCCAGCAGCCAGCGGGCGTCCCTTCCCGGGCAGGGAGGGGAAGAGCTGGGTCTCAGGGGGCTCCTTCAGAGGCCCTTTCAAGAGCAGAAATCCTCTCCTGGTTTCTAGTCATGTGTCAATAATTCAGATGATGGACGACACCAGGCTGGTCCGCATAGGATCAACAGAGCTCATGTCCAAGAGCATCGGCCTCCGGCGTAGAAGGAGCCAAGCCCTCAGTGTATCGTGATCAATCGGTGTCCACACACTCCTCACACCAGATCCGTGGCCTCAGCAATTTCCAAGGAAGCCCTGTGACCGCTTTAGGTAAAAACATAGTCGTTCTTGCACAGAGAAAGACGATTTTATACACACACACGCACACCCAGACTTGTACTCAGCTTGAAATAAATAACCTACAAACTGGATTAAGAGTCTGCTTCCTGAGCTTCAGACTCACAGTTTATTCATTTATCAAATATTTATTGAGTGCTTCCTGTGTGCCACAAAAGTGCTTCCAGCATGTTCCGGGCGTTGGGGACACGTCATCAAACAAAACAAAACAAAACAAAACTCCTCGCCTTCGTGGAGGGCTTACAGTCTAGTGACTGCCTGCCGGGCACCACCGCCTGGATGACTGCCAGGCTCTTCTTCCAGATCACCCGCTAAGCTGAACCCGCCCTGTGGCCTCTCCCTGCTGTCCCCCCAAGCCTGGTGTGGGGCAACCACGTCTACCAGCTGGCCAGGTGCAAAACCCCACGGCTCTATCGTACGCAACAGCCTGGACCCTGACCTCCTCCGTCAGTCCCCAGGGTCAAATCCAGCTGCTACCTGCCCCTCTGAGTCACCCACACGTTCCCGTATCCTCTGTTCCGGCCCTGTCTCCCCTCGTCTTTCTTCTGGAATACCTCGCAAAGGTTTCCTGTCTGGACCTCGTGCTTCTAGTCTTGCTGCCTTCAAAACGCTGCCAAAGCTTCCCGCCTGAAACACCTGCCTGTCTGGCTCGTCACTCCGCCCAGTGACTCTGGACGGCCCTACTCCACCTGGAGAGAAGACCCAGCCCCTTTGGCCAGGTACTCAGGGGTTTTCAGTAGGAGCTGAGCTGCTTCCTGATCGTCAAAAATGCTGTGAGGTGACCAATGTTTGCTGTGTTCAAGTCACTTACAAGAAAAAGGTCAGGTGCTCTTTCTCAGAGCCCACGAGGGAAGGGTGTCCCTGGAAGTCATGGTGCTCAGACAGACCCGACGGGAAGCGTGGGTGCAAATTAAAGTATCGCCAATAGGCCCCAGTGTGAAAGAACAGCGAAAGGAACGACTCACTACTCCCTCCGCATCCTTGCCCTGACTGTACGAAGCTCTATGCTGGCAACGTCCATCGAGGGCTGGTCCCCCCTCTCTGCCCAGGGACAAATATTCCCACTGATGTATTTTCACAAAGCAAAACTGGGCGCTGGTTGAGAAAAGAACTCGGGGTTAGCCCAGGACGGTGGCACAAGAAATAGCGAGAGTAGACGGGGTGGCCGCTCGCAGTCAGGGTCAAAGAACAGAACTTCCTCTGCTGCTGTGCGGGGCCCCCGGCCCCGACCTCGGGGGCAGGGCTCGTGACAACAGGGGGAAATGTTCACACAGACACGGGGCTCAGGGCCTTCCCAGCGCTGCCCGCCGTCAGCAGGGAGACAAAGGCGCCGGGCAGCCCAGATGTTGGCAGGGTCCCATTTGCAGCCCCAGGAACAATTCCCCCTTTCACTGCCCCACCAGGCAGCCAAGGTCAGAGGCAACGCCAGCCAGACCTTACCCTCTGAGTGCCAAGGCCCTTTAGAAAAATTTTAAGAATTCTAGATAGAGATGTGTCCTCTCTGCTAGCTTTAACAGACCACGTGGAATGTCCTCTGCCCTTTTCTTGATGACATAGTTGTCATGTGGAGCATCCTTAACTGCACACTGCCACCATCAGGAGCTCCCGAAGCCGTGAGTGAGCGGCCGGCCTCTGCACTGACTGTCCCCAACTGCGGTGCATGCTGTACCCTTACTTTCTTCCTGTCACTTCCCCCTCCTCCCCAGACTCCGGGCTGTCATGTATTTCAGCTCTCCGAGGACAGCATGTCAGCGCATCAAAGCCTCCCTTCCTCCTCCTAATTCATTAGCTGCATCTCCTTCCAAAGTCCCAGAAACCCAAGCAATACACCTGTCGGCCGCGCCCAGGGTGCAGATGAACGAAAGCTGTGAGCTCAGTGTATGTCGGCTGCCACTTCTGGGGACGCTTCTTCCTGGGCTTCTGGGCCATGTTTGCGATCAGTGTGCCTGTGGGAGAGTGGTGGTCTCAGAGCAGATGAGGGGCTCCTCTGTGTACGGGCACCAAGGCCCACCGCTAACTCAAGCAGTGGAGGTTTCCTGCAGCTGAAAAACGCTCCCATGGAACACCAGGAAGTAATCAAAGGCCACTCACCACCTTTTAGGGCAGGGCTTTGACTCCAAGAGGAGGCTTCCTGGTCCCCGTCCCCAACCCTAACCCCACCTGTGCTTCTCAAACTCAGTCTAAGTGATTTTTGAAAGCGGTGCCTTGGCCTCATCCGGCTCAGAGAAACAGGGGCTGAGCTGGCACGTTAGCAAACACATGCTCCAGGGAGGAATCCGGGGGACACTGCGCTGAGCAGTGCAGCATTCCTGGACGGGGGGGGGGGGGGGGAGGGGGGGGGCGGCCCTTTGGTTTCAGGCCCGATGTGGCAGAGACAGAGAGCAGTAGCTCCAGGCCCTGGGCTCCGGGGATCCCACCCCCTGAATTCAAAGCCTGACTCTGCCGTTTGGGAGCTGTCTGGTGTGACGGCAGGTGGTTCCAACACCGTGCCTCAGTGCCCCCATCTGTACCTACTTCCGGGAGTTTTGCGAGGATTAAAGACGACGCCATTTCTACGAATGCTGAGCTCAGCACTTCCCCTCCGAGGCAACAACCAAAAGAACTGACAACAGGGAATCACACAACGGTGAACACCCACAGCAGCACCATGCACAGCAACTAAAAGGTGGAGACAACCCGAATGTCCATCAGCGGATGAACAGCTACACCAAACGCGGTCCGTCCGGATGGTGGAATGTGAATCAGCCACAAAAAAGAATGAAGGACTGACAGATGCCACAGTGCAGATGAACTTTGGAAACATCACCCCGCGTGAAGGAAGCCGCTCATAAAAGACCGCGGATGGTACGAGTCAAATTATTTGAAGTTTCCAGAAAAACCACAGGACAAAACACCGATGGGTGGTTGCCAGGGGCTGGAGGAAGTGAGGAGGGACTTCTAATGGGCACGGAGTGTAGTGGCGGTGAGAATGTTCTGGAACCAGACAGAGGAGGTGGTTGCACAACAGTATTCACTTTAGAATGGTTTATGTCACGGTGTGCGAATTTTTGATCTGAGTTTTTTAAATCCTCAGCTCAGTGCCCAGCACAAAGCTCACCGTGTCAAAGGTTCTGGCGCTGGGAGACCCAGGCTCCTGTGTGACCAGGAAACGGGTCTGGTCGCAGTCGTGCCCTCAGGGCATTGCGAAGGTAAGGAAATGAGAGAAGACGATGGACGCCAGTGCTCAACACAGCAAACACTCAGTTCATGATGGCGAGGACGTCCGGAGACGTGGGAGGAGGGGGGAGCGACAGGGTAGCTGGTAAGGCAGGTGCGGCTGAAGGCAGGTGTGGAGGCGCCCCTGCCCCTACCCGTCCTTGCTTGCAAGGACCCTAAGAGAAGGAACTCTAGGGACCTGAACATCCTGACTGGTTGTGCTCTATCAGAAACACCTGTTCCTTAGACGACCGGGGACGTATCCAGCCCAGCTTAGTACTCTGCGAACCTGTTCTATCGTTTTACTTTTTTCGAGCAGCAGGACACTTTCTTCAACTGAACGAGAGTCCTGACAGGTAAAGCATAAGGCAGGTGCCCCTCAGGCGGGCGGGGTGCTCAGGAGGGCCTGGGACCCTCTCTCCTACTCTGCTCTGGTTCGGAAACACTCTCCAAGCCCACGTCTCCTCCCATCGTCCCAGAGAGACACCCAAAAACAGGCCCAGCGGGTTTCTGCTGATTCCTTCAGGAAGGAGACTCAAGGCGAACCCTTTTCCCTAATGGACAGAATGGCTTTCAAGGCAGAAACTGCCTTTCAAGGTCCAGAGGGCTGTCCTGGGTGAGAAGAAGGTACTAGATTTGTGGGTGGCTCAAGTGAGTAAGTGAGGGCCAAAGGGGGCAAGGCAGAGGGGTGGACAGGAAGGCCTTGAACCCCCGAGAGGCGCCCAGGAGGCCCAGCTGCAGCCATCCGTCTCAGCTGACCTCCACCAGCCCTTCATCCCCCATCTTCCCCCCTGCCATTATGAGATGACCCCTGAGCACCCCCGCAACAGCCCTATGAGGTAGGTGGTGGCATCCCCATTTCCCTGCAGGGGAAACTGAGGCACAGAGAGGGCAAGGTGCTTGCCCCCAGGTCAAATGGAATTCTCACCTGAACCCACAGAGGCTCAGGAGAGGGATGTTGATTTCCTGAGCTGCAGAAACTGAGCAAAATCTGGAACACCTGTCTCCCGACTCTTCGCCAATGCTCCTTCTCCCCGATCCCACTGGCCAGCACGGAGGAGAGAGAAAGACACAGCTGGAGAGGTCAGCTGATGTCAAATGATGTTGGACCTCACAGGGGTGGATGGTTCCGGGGCAGCAGGGGGCTTGGGCTCGTCTCTGTCATCGTCCTTCCCTGAGGACCAGTGTGGAGAGAGGTCTGGCTTATCTGCAATGGCACTGGCCAGTGCCCACAGGGACTGGTGTTGCTGCTCCCTCCCAGTCTCAGCCCCGAGAGAGGCCACCATGCTGTCCTGTGCACAGCCTTTCGTGATGTCTCCCATGTGGAAAGGCCCAAGCTGTCCCCATCTAACTGGTCAGGAAAAATACCCTACATATCAGCCCATCCATGAAGATTTCGTACTTTCTGGGCTAAAGGGATCAGGAAAATCAGAGTCAACTCTAACGTGGGTTCCAAGAGGAGATCGTTTTTGGACAAAAGGGGAAGGGAGGGAGGAAGGGAGTGGTCCCACAGACAAATATATGTGGAGAACTGTCTCTAATACTCCCCTTACTGACGTTTATAATTCACAGTGATGTATTAAAGGCACTGAGAAGTCCTGCAGCCAAGAAACCTGCCTTCACTGTTTGTATACCCATGTCACAGAATCTTTGCTCGTGTTTGTTCTGTTGCAGTGGTGGTGGTGGTTGTCATTCTTACTTTTTGCTAGCACCCCTCTTAACATCATATAACAAAACTCCTTTTAGGAAATGCTAGGCTAAGACATTCCTGGAAACAGCAGGAAGGCAGGGGTTGGGGATGAGGGTGGCAGTTTGTTCATTTGGGAAGAAGTCCTTCTCAACCGCACGAAAACACCAATGCCCTTCTTAACAAACTCTGGTGGCACCGCCTTAGCTCTCGGAAAAAGTCCAAATCCCTCCAGGTGGTGTTCGAGGCCCTGGACAATGTGGTACCAGTCTCCCCGTCAGTCTCACCTCCTGCTAAGCTCCTCTCCCTCCCTACACAGGTGAAGATCTGACCCGGCATTGCGCGCTCAGGATCCACTGTGCCTCTAACAACATCCCTTCAGAAAATGCCTTTGTAAGCATCCTCTAAGCTGCCTAAGCAGGAGAAAATTTTCAGAGATAAGAAAAATCACACAATTATTTCCCAAAAAGTGGTATAAGAAAGAGGAAGTATGGTGAGGGAAGAGAAGAGGCATGGGGCTTGCAGTGAACGCAGCGTTACAGTGCCCATTTCACAGATGAGGAAACAGAGGCTAATACCTCATCTCACTCTCCATCTGTCCTGGACCCTGAGGCGGGACAGATGGGACCCCTGGGCTTGTTCCCAGGATCAAAGAACTCACACTGTGTCCCATCTTGGTGCTCCAGAAAGAATTCATCAAGTGATTTCTCCTACTCCTTCACTATACGCATATTAGCTCCAAAACGTTCTCATTTTCCAACTCAAATTTGATGGCCTGTTATTCTCAGGATAGGGGTTAAGCAGTTAAAATGCCCCTGTCTTTCCTTTCCGAAGACACACGTGACCTGCACCTTGTACAGACGGCCCGCAGGTTAACTCTAGGAGAGACCCAGGAGTCACGGGACTCAGGGCTGGGACTGCCGCTGACCGGGTGAGACACTGCATCCAGCGTGCCGAAGCCCCCGGGGACGGCAGGGAAGAGACTTCTATGCAGCCTCTTTCACTGTGAATGAACTGGTGGTGGTGGTGACGATGGGATGACGCTGATGGTGATGATGGTGACTGCCCTGGCGGTCAAATCCTCAGCAGAGAACAGCCTCCACTGGGGCCAAGCGCTCCTAACACTTCCACTTGGAGCTGAGAACACCAAGGCTTAGAGGCACTGGGACAACTTAAAGCCACCCGGTAATTCCCAGGAGCGGGACCCCCAACTGCATCTGCCTCTACACCCTGTGCTCTTACTCCCTGTTCTACACTAGTCCTCATAATTGCGCAGCACCCCACAGTGGCTATGGCACCAGGCTCTGGTAAGAGGCCCCCAGCGTTTGAGTCCTGGCTCTGCCTCTGGCTAGCTATGCGCAGAGAAGTTGGGCACTTCTCGGTGCCTTGATTTCCTCATGTAGAATGGACACAGCAGTATCGTACTTCGTCAGTTCAAACACAGTTGAACCTCCCTTAAAGTTGGCCGGGTAATAAGGCTCTGCTACATTCTTTTCTCTCTCCGAGGTCCGGAAGAGAAGAGGGTATCTTACCAGCAATGGGGTCTCAGATCTGAAGAAAGATTGGTAGCACCCGTCCCAGAGAGCTGTTATGGGGACTAGGTGAGATAATAGAGAGCACGTAGAACAGCACCAGGCACAAAATGAGCGTTTATAAACATTTGTTCTTGTTTCACAATGGTTTAGAGTTCAGCCAGCCTGCAAAGTTTATTCCGGTGTTCGTTACGGGATCAAACCCTGGTCAGACCCTGAGCCAGATGCTTTGCCAGAAACACATTCCTCCCCGAGAGACGCAGACTCCTCCTCATGCACGCGCAGTTCACACAGCTGGGATGGTCCAGGGGCAGGACTTGAACTCAGAACTCCTAAGTGCCCACACGCAGCTCAAAGCTCTCTGGCTGGGGCTCCACGGTGGTCACGGTGGCAGGAATTCAGGCACCCCTGGAGGCACCAGGCGAGTAAAGGAGGGGAGCAGGGCGGTGTGTCCCTGGGCCCCAGCTGCGGCCTCTAGGGCCCCTCATCCTGGTGTTTATTCTACGCTCACAGATGAAGTCAGCCTCCGTGTGGGGCCTTCCTTCCTAGGGCCCTGATCATCACTCAGGAGACCCACAAGCCTACCTTGAGAAAAAGTTTTCTGTTCCCCGAAGCCCACATCGCCCGTGCTTCAAGCCTCCTGGAAAAACTGGATTCGCGACAGCTCTGCAACCGTCTCCACAGGCAGCGTGGAGGGCGAGGGCGAGGGAGTCAGTGCCGGGGTCGATTCAGTCCGAATCAGCATCTCAGGAGTGCTCTGAGCCCGGAAAAGCTGGAGAGGAGGCTGGGGGATCCCTGTCCCACTACTGTGCCACACAACGTGGGCTGAACCGCCCAGCTCTTCCTCCTCTGTCCCCTCCTCTGTCCCCCATCCATACATAATTTGTTGGGCAGATTAAAAAGACAATCAGGGCAAAGTGTTTAGCACGTGCTCAGTTAACCTTAGTTACATTATAAGGCAACTCTCCTAGAGTACATTCCAGAAGAGGGCCTGCCTCTCTGAACGCTATAGAAATGAATGTTCCCCTCTCAGAGGAAGAAACGAGAGAGGGATGGAGAGAGGGATGAGAGACAACTCAGTAGGTGGGGACGACACCTTATACAAACGTTTCTCCAGCAAGCACTTAATGAGCACCTATTGTGCATGGAGCCCTGGGGACGCCAGGGGACAATATGGTCCTTGCCCCCACTGTCTTCCATTTGGTCCATTCTAATACTCAGGATCAGTGGCGTAAGCACCAAGTGAGTTGCAAAGTGACTATTTACTCATGCGTCTGTGTCTCCCCAGTGTCTGCGAACCCCTGAGGGTAGGGATGGTGACCTGCCCCCAGGGGTCACCTATGCGTCCCCAGCACGGAGCACAGCAAACCTGCTCGCGGATGGGTAAGAAAATGAGCCAAGTTGAGGGACTATTTCAGGTTAAAGTCAAAGACTCTTCTAGAACCTTCCACTATCTTCCCCGCCCCCCACCTCACTTCTTCAGTGACTGACAGTTTCCCACTCTGCCCAATAGGAAAGCCTCCAGCAGCCTCTCAGTTTCCGCTGAAGCATCGCCTTTTCCTTATGGAGCATACACACACCACAAGCCCCGGTTAGGGCCTGCCCTGTGGAGCTGAGCCAACAGTGCCCACTGCCAAACTTAGCACCCCGTCCACGTCCCCCTGCTGGCCAGCGGGAGGACTCCCAGGGCTGGGAAGGGCCTTGTGGCCGGGCAATGGTCAGCCTGGGATGGGCCAAGAAGTAGCAGGTGGGGGTCAGGGAGGACGGGGCAGGGGGTCTCAGGGGAATGGCCGGCAGTCTGGACAAAGGGGCTGTGGGGCGACGAGGAGACCCAGAGATGAAGGCTCCAGCAGGATGCTGAGTGCGGGGAAGTAAGACGGGGGGCTCCCTGGGTTCTCGGCTGGGCAGCCCCGGCAGGGCTAACCCTATAGACCAGCACCCTTCCGTGATGATGGAAACGTTCTCTACCTCTGCCATCCAATATGGTGGCCATGGGGCTGCTGAGCGTGTGAAACATGAACAAACGTGGATGTGAGGCAGGGGGGCCGAAATGCTGGTCTGCCTGGGACTGAGGGGTTTCCAGAAAGAGGGATTCTTGCTGCCAAAACGGGGAAGTCTCGGCTGGTCACCGACCTTGACTATGTCACTTTCCACGAGAGGCATCAGGTCTATTTCACAACCGTCACTAGGGACCTTGGGCACCTCTGACTGTGGGGCTGCTAGCCATCAGGCAAGTGGGGGCCATGAAGAAGGGAGCCCGGATCCGAAATCAGACTGAATGGATTCTGAGATCCCGGCTCAACCCCTGTGAGCATCTCGGAACCTCAGGTGCTCGTCTGTAAATAAGGGCAGTAAGACTCTCCTTCCCAGAGTGTTGTGGGGGAACGAAGAAATAAAAAGTGCCTGCACGCAGGAGGTGCTCAAAGAACACTGGCTCCTCCCCCCTCTCTGTGGCCACTATTAAAGGCCAAGAAGCAGAACGAGTAACAACTCTGAATAATTCCAAGAAAGAATGCAAAAGAACTCATTCACCTAGCATACCCCACCCCCACCCCACCCCACGAAATTTGCCAGGGAGGAGGGGGGGCCCTTTCCAAGACTGACCCCCAGAGTCCTGCCCGTGAATAGGAGGGCTCCCCCCACGGTTCTCTTGTCCACAGAAAGAGCTCACAGGGGCTGCACGCTGCCCTGAGCAGGTTCAGAGTGGACACCACAGCCAAGAGGGAGGCTGATGTGATGGACAGAAATGGGGAAGCTGAGTCTGAGGCGGCTGCCAGAAACCACCATTCTGGAGACCCAGGAAAGAGACGGCTACTTCAGATGGTGAGCTCAAGGTCTCTGGAGCCTTGAGAAGAACGTGCAAAAATCCCTGGGCAAAGAAGGAGGGGAACTGGATGGAGGACCAGTCAGAACACCACATCAAAGTGTCCTGGGCTGGTGCCCGGGGTCGGGGCCAAGGGCTTCCTGGTGAGCGAGTCCACCAAGGGTGTCATGGTGGAGGTCTCCTCACCGCCCTTCCTCCTGCCAGACGAAGGCTGAGGGGGCTGGAGTCGAGCAGAACAAGAGAGGAGGTCTGTCAGCACAGGTCAGCGAGTGCAAGGAGAGGCTGGGATTTGTCCTGGGCGTCAGGGAACAGGCTCCCGGCGTGGGAGGCAGGGCCACCGTGCACACTCGCTGGCCAGGGCAGGGTGTGACCAACCAAGGCAATGCACGGGGCACACGTCAGCCCACACTGCCCCTAAGCTCCACACTGAGGTTCACCAGGGAGGGGGCCATGTGAGTCCACACCTCTCTGGAACGCCCCCCCCCCCGCCTTTAATACACTTTTTAGGACAATTGCAGGTTTCCAGAAAAATGGGAAAGATAGCACAGAGTTCCCACAGGTACCACATTCTGGTTCCCCTATGGAGGTGAATGTGGTGCACCTGTTAACAACTAGTGAAATAATACTATAGTGAAAGTTCGTGCCTGATTCGGATTTCCACGGTTTTAATTTCACATTCCTTTCCAGTTCCAGGATCCCATCACCCCACTACACTTTGTTGTCTTGTCATCTCGGGCTCCTCTGGGCTGTGACAGTTGCTTAGACTTTTCTTGTTCTTGATGACCTGGGCAGTTGTGAGGGGTGCCAGTCAGGTATTTTGCAGAATGTCCCTCAGGGGGGGTTGGTCTGATATTTTTCTCCTGATTAGACCGGGCTTGTGAGCTGGAGGGAGGATGTCCCCAGAGGTACGGTGCCCCTCTCCTCACATCATAGCCAGGGTGCATATGCCCTCACATGACTCGCCATGGCTGCCGACGGCCGTGACCGGCGGGCCAAGGGATGCTGGCAGGTTTCTCCACTGTCAGGTTATTCCTTTCTTCCCCTTTCCGTACTCTGCTCCTTGGAAGGAAGCCCCTACCAGAAGCCTCTTAAGGTATGGCCAATGCTATTCCTCCCTCTTTACTGAGGCTGTTAATGGGGGGGGGGGGGGGGGCTGATGACTGAAGACCCAAAGGTGTGTGTGGGAAGGAGACCAGGAACCAGGGACCTCCAGAACTGGAGAGCGGGTATCTTCTTCAAACAGGTGTTTTCAGCCCCTCCCTCGCCCCTCCCCACATCTCCTCCCCAGGCCCTCCTGGGGCCTAAAGGAAGAAGGGGCTCAGCCTATAGACGCTCAGAGTCCCCTGGCCAGGGCCCAGGGCCCAGGGCCCAGCCAGCCCAGGCCTGACACAACAGCGTGGCTTGCTCACTGAAGACGCGACAAGCCGCGTGAAAGGGCCCTTCGGCCTCGGCCACTTCGAACCCAACCCCCCACCCCCACCTTCAAGGAAGCTGTTGTCAGAACGTTCTGTAGAGGAGGAAACCGAGGCTCGGAATAAGGCATCACCGGGAAATGGCCGTGTCAGGTTCAAGCCCAGGTTCTCACCTCACAGCAGCACGGGTCTCACCCACCGGGACGCGCGGCAGCGGTCATGGCGTGTGACGGGTCTGGCCCTTCCTGGTTCCCGGAGGCCAGCTGTGTGCGCCTCTTCCTCGTCTGCATTCAAGCGGTCTTGTTTTGGCCACAGCGGGAGTATTTACACTGTGGAAACTGCTCAACCCTCCAAATCCAGGCTCCCCCACCCCCCGCCCAGAAAAGCCACCACTCTGCAGAAAGCAGACTCCAACCCGGGCAGTCTGAACCCTCATCCACGTTCTCCACTACCAGGCCACACCGCCCTCTCGAGGGCAGGCAAGACGGGGGTGTGTGCGCGTGTGTGCACACGTGTGTGTGTGTGTGTGTGTGTGTGTGTGTGTGTGTGATGCTCTGCCCTTCAGCGCTCCCAGGGTTCACGAGAAAACCACACTCCCACACTGAGTTCAGGGTTCAGATTCTCATGGGATAATTTGCCCCAGTAAAGCAAAAGCACCGAACAGCACCTGGCCAAGGCAGGGACGTGCCTCTGTAACCCACTGGCCTCCATGGCACGACTGATCCTGTCTGAGGAGCTCCTGCAGGCTGTGGCTTCTGAAAAGTCAAACTGAAGACCAGAGATGCCAGGACAGCCTGGACCCCTGCCAGTGTCCTCTCCGAGAGAGAGCCAGGGCCCCAATGGTGGCCAGAAGGGAAGGAGAAAGGAGAGCATGGCCCTGAGGGCCAGTTATCTCTGGATTCAAATTCTGGCTACACTATCCAATGTAAGATGTCGCCTAAGTCCCTTCGTGTTGAGCCTCAGGTTTCTCATCTGCAAAATGGGGCGGTAAGCCATGCCGCATGGGTTGTCCAGAATGAGACGGCATGTGTGGGATGCCTGGCATACAGTAGGTGCTCACAAGTGGCAGCTACTGACATTCTCAGTGGATCCAGAGTGAAGGCAAGAGACGGCCAAAAAGTAACCGATTCAGAGGGAGGGGGTTACGGACCCGGGACGGGGAGGACCCACAAAAGTGTGAGACACACCTCTCCTCCTTGGAAAATGCATTATCATATTTAAATCTTTGCCAGTTTTCCAGGTGAAAATCTGCTTCGTAGTTTCTTTTTAATTCCTATTTCTCTCATTACTGAGAGGCGTTTCCTCATAGTTGTTGGCCACTGCATTTCTCCTTTTACTCTCTGTACATTTCCCCCCAGAGGTGGTCAGTTTCTTATTGATTCATGCGTACTTTCTGCGTATTAAGGTTATTTAACTCTTTATTTGTCAAATATGCTGGAACTGCATTTTCCCAGCTCATCATTTGCCTTTCACATCGGTTTACAGTAAGGCTGATTTGTCGGTCTGTTTTTCCATGCTCAAGGGTGCCTTTTTTTTTTTTTTTTTTTATGTAGCCAAATCCAGTTCTCCTTTCCTTTGTGGTTTCTCAAATAGAAAGAGCCAAGGTTTAGGGCTGTTGTTGATCTGTGAGGTTGATCCTCACCAACTGGCTTGAAAGTAAGAAACAAATGTCAAAGTTTCCACTCTCCTCCCTCGTCCCCCAGCAAGCTGAGGGCCATGCCTGGGCCTCCCCCCACGTGGCCTGCCCCCTGTGGGGTCACTCCCCTGTCCCCTGGAGCTCCCGCCTGGCATGGAGAGAGAGTGACTCACTCCCAAGGCCTGGTGCCCTTGCTCTGGGCCCCTGCCAAGCCGAGACGGGAGACACGCAGCCCACAGACTGCAGGGTTTTCATCGAGCAGCCAGCCTTGCACCTGAGGATGGGAGCATAGCTCCCTCCTGACGTCCCCGCTTCCAGTGGGCAGAGGGCAGGCATGTGGCCGGAGCACTGGAGGAGAACAAGCTGGAAGTCAGAGGGGCAGGCAGTCTCGACCCACCGTGCCACGGTCCACCGTCAACGCCAAGGGGAAGGCACAGAGGTCCCCTCACCCTCCTTCACTATCAAAGCTGCCCTAGAAGGCAGGTGCCCTGCACCTTTCTGGGCGTCAGTTTCCACTTCTGCAAAGTGGGCCTTTCCTCTGTCAGTGACTTCCGGCTTTAAAAAAAGTTGAATCTTACACTGAACAACTCGGCATACAGCTCCCACCATCCCTGGGTGAGTGTATTGAAGCTCTCTGGACTCAATTCTACCCCAAAGAAAGCCCTGAGCATGAAAAGATTGAGAACCTTCTAACGGCCGCTAACAGGTCCGTGCCAAGCCAACAACAATTTATGAAGTGCCTACTATGTGCCAAGGGCTGGGGATACAGCAGTGAACAAAACAGACAAAAGTCCCTGCCTTCGGGAAGCTGCCAAGGAAGCAATGAGTGAATAAATGACTTTACGCTGTGATCAAGTCTGCAGAGGAAACCAAGCAGAAAAGGGCCAGGGCGCAGAGAGGCCGAGAAGGTGGGTCCTATGGAGAAGGGGCACTGGAGCAAGAAAGGGCTGGCACACCGCACAGGCTGTCTCTCAGGTAGCATCATGCTTGCAGAAGTGGAAACTGAGGCCCAGAGAGGTGCAGCCAAGGGATTTCCAGGGCAAGTCTGTCTGTCTGTCTGTCCGTCTCCTCCAACCATGGGGCTAGGACTTCAGGGTTAAGTAAATGCTCCCAGGGCCACAGTGTTTTCTCACAGTCCAAATATGCCAGACATAGGCAAATCCAAAGGGGGTCCCGGCCCACAGCAACTGTGCCCCCACACCAGGCACAGCGCACTCTGAGGACGATGAGGGCCCGCGAGGACCCGCAAGGACCCACAAGGCCCAGCGGCCACAGCAAGCACAACATGGCTGCTGCAGACCCTTCGTCAGCAGGTTCTCACACAGTTATGGCTGCAGGACCCTTCCCTCTGGGGGACAGGAGGGTCTGAGGTGTCCTTCCATCCAGTCCCGTGCACTGATGGCGTGCACGAGCCTGATGAACATTCAGGTATGAACACACTCATGGGATCATGACCCCACACCCAGAAGGCTCCCTCGTGCCCCTTCCTGGTCAGTGTCCCCCAGAAGTCATCACTCTTATGACCTCTATTGCTACAGGCCAGTTTTATCTGCCCTTGAACGTCATATAAACGGAATCGTGCAGTATGGACCCCTCTGTGTCTGGCTTATTTTGTGCAACACAACATCTGTGATATTCATCTGTAGTATTCATCATTTTCATTGCTGTATACTATTCCCTCGTGTGATCATGCTATAATTTGTTTACCATTCTACCACTGATGGATACTTGGCTTGTTTCCAATTTTGGGCTATTGCTGAAGCTGCTTTGAACATTCTTGCTCATGTCTTCTGGTGGACAGAGCAGCTGGGAATATAGCTGAGAGTAGGATTGCTGGGTCCTAGAGAAGCAGGTACAAATGCATTAGAACCCTGCCAAGACCTTGTAGGCAAGCAAGATGAGCCTCACTGTGTAGACGAGGAAACAGAGAGGTCAAGTAACATGTCCAGGGTCACACAGCTAAAGGGTAGCAGTAGCACAGCTGGGATGCAAACCCAAGAGCTATGTGTGGCTCCAGCGCCATGCCCCCCTCCCAGCTTCACAGGGGTGGGCGCCCTGAGCAGTACCTACTGCAGAAAGAGAGCACAGGGGAGGACAATGCTCCTTAACTCCCTGGAAGAACAGCAAGGCCCCAATCTGTCCCCAGGAGGCTGGGAGACCAGGTCCGGGGGCCTGGCAGGCTGAGCAAACAGACATGCATGAATGAGGCCTAAGTCCACTCAAACCCCAAGCACATAATTTCATCTGGAAGCAAACGCATCCAGCCGCCCCGGCGCGCCCTCCTTCTTGGGGAGAGGGCAGCCTCCCATCAGAAGCGCCTTTGTCTCCCCCAGAGTGGCCGAGACAGAGTGGCAGAAGCCTCGCTTGTCCAAACAAATGACAGTCAACGGTCCTCCACGTCTCCCGCTGCCCGATTTCAGCCTCAAAGGACCGACTATGCCTCCGTCTCCCTCGTTTCTCTCCTGAAGCCTCCTGCTGTCTGGGGGGGCCCGGAGACACGCTCTGGTCCCAGTCCCGAATGGCGGAGGAGGGGGCGAGGTGGCACATCCACCCGTGGGACACGTGTGCCCACTCACCGCGCACCGGCCCTGACACAGGACTGGGGAAAGGCGGATGAGGCCGGCACGGCCTGAAGGAGCTCCCGGTCTCCAAGGGAGATGAACATAATGGCAGAAGCGTGTGCTGAACGCTGCCTTCCCACTGGGAGCGTGAATCAGAGGGGAGGAGGCAAGTGAGGTCTTCCTGGGTGTGGGGTGCAGGCCGGGCCGCTCGTGTTGCTGTCCCTCCCTACCCTTTGGAAAGCTCTCCATCTCCCCTGCGAATGACCCTGCCCCCACTGGCGGTGGTGTCACCATGGTTACCATAGGATGCCGCCTGGTAGCCACGGTGACTGGTCCGGAGGTCGGCCCCTGCCCTAGGCCTGGCCATATGGGGAGCTTCTTTGGGAGCCTGGAGACAAGAGCGAGAAACAGGGGAGTCTCCTTTCCAGCGTGATGCCACAGAAGAAGGCGGAGCCGCAGACGGAGACTGAGACGAAGGGGCCACGGGTTTCTAGCCCCTGCCCCGATCGCTTTCCCGCGGCGCGCTGAGCCGGGCTGCCGTGGTCCGCACCTAGAACGGGGAAGGTCACGCGCAGGCAGCGCTCCTCGGTGGGTCTCGCAGGATGCACAGGGGTTTCCGCAGTGAAGACGAGGGAGAAAGGCTCCCGTCCTCAGAGTAAGCCCAACGGCACCCAAAAGAACAAACTTGTGGAAGGTCGGCTGTGGAGTCAAAGGCATCACTCTAGGCCCAGACGGGGCCCAGACTCTGGGTTAAGGTTCACACTGCTGCCCTGACCCTGGTCCCCGCAGGGACTTTATATAGATTCCACAATAACGGTCCCCTTTCTACCCCGCTCCCAGAACCCAGCCTATCCTCGGGGAGAACTCCTCGAGCTCCCGCTTGGAACATTCGGGCCCTCACCAGACACACCACTTAACCCACTCGGGAGGTCCTGCCCCTCCCCCACTGTCCTGGAACCCCAACCTCATCCACGCGCCCGGCCACACGTGCGTTCCCTCCTTCTCAGACACCCTCCTTCGGCATACTGTCATTCGCAAACTGTTCTTCTGCACGTTCGTCCATGAGCTCTTGTATGTTTTATTCATTCCTACACACAGACCTACAACTCATCAAGTGTTGACTGAGCACCTATTATGTGTCCGACTTGCTGATTCTTACCCCAATGCCCAATTTCTGCAAGTGTGATCTGCAGAGTCACCGACATCAAAATTACCAGGGTTGGCTTATTTTTTTTAATGTTTATTTATTTTTGAGAGAGAGAGACGAGCCTGAGAAGGGGAGGGACAGAGAGAGCGGGAGACAGAATCCAAAGCAGGCTCCAGACTCTGAGCTGTCAGCACAGAGCCCGACGCGGGGCTCGAACCGACAAATAGTGACATTATGACCTGAGCTGATGTCGGACGCTCAACCGACTGAGTCACCCAGGCGTCCCTTAAGTGTTTTTGAAGTTTGTTTCTTATTATAGTTTGACAGAGAGAGAGCGCAAGCACGGGAGGGGCAGCGAGAGAAGAGAGAGAATCCCAAGCACGCTCTGTGCTGTCAGCACAGAGCCCAACACGGGGCTTGAACTCGCGAACTGTGAGATCATGACCTGAGCCAAAACCAAGAGTCGGACGCTTCGCCAACTGTACCCCCTGGGCGCCCAGGGTTTGCTTACGTAAAATACTGAGCAGCCCAACCACTGCTGCTCCTACCCAGGAACCACGCTCCTGGAACAGATGCCCGTGCTGCCGGCTACACTGACGGTCGAGAGCGGCTGGTCTCAGCGGGCTCTGCTCCTTTTCCTCGTCTTTGTCATCCCTGCCCCCCGTGAGCCCCTGGGGTTGCCAGCAAGGGGCTCAGAACCGCAGTCCATGGGGATGAGACTCTTCTCTAACAGCGGGGTGGTGTTACCTCTGCTCCAAGAGCATCAGATGTATAACACGCACATGCAAAGATACACACGCGCACTTTTAAAAGGCGTGCCCTGTGCAAGTCTTCATGAACGTGTCTGAGGAGAGCTCTCCCAAGGAAGGTGACTTAAGGGGCGGGGGGTGTGCAGAGGGCAACACTGACGAAGGCCCGCTGCAAACACATCTGTACAGACTCGCGGCCCCTCTCGAGCCACCCTGCACCCTCGCCTGTGTGAGCTCTGTGTTCTTTCCTCCCCTGGGAGATTTATTCAGCCAATCGAAACCTGGGCTCCAGAGAGATGTGAGAGCCCCCTGCTTCTCTACCCCCCAGCCCGGGGCTCCTTCAAACCGTGTATCGATCTGCCCTAAAACTGCAAGGAGAGGCGAGGCTGGCCCTCGGGCCAAGGGCTCGGGGGTATGCTGTTCTTCCAGCGCACTACGTGGAGCTCCGCCCTCAAGGCAGGGCAGCAGCACCGGTCTCCAGCGTGTGGTCTGCCCTGGAAGCCTGGCTCTTCAAGGTGCAGTAAACGGTCACAAAGCATCGACTCACCTGGAAGCTTTTCCAGGCATCGATCTGTTTTCCAGGGCGCCTCATCTGTGCACCACCAAGCACTGTGATAACGAGAGTTCAGAGTACGTGGCCGGCAGCTCAAGACTACACAGCTACCAAGGAGACAGAAGGTGCCCGCCCAGAGGAGCGTACTACCTGTGCTCGCCGGTGCCCGAATCACCTTGTTCAGTCCACACCACGGCCTCTCGCGTTGAACGTGCCGACGGGCTGCCTGGAGAGTTTTGCCAAAATCCAGACTATAGTGCAGGAGGGTAGGGTCTGAGAGTCTGAATCTCCAAAAAACTTGCAGTGGGGCAGATGCAGCCAGTCGCACGGAAAGGGGCTGCCCTACCAGATGGAGGATGTTATTATTACCAACATTCCCTTTTATAACAACACAAAGGAAACTGCAGCTTATAGAAATTCACGAGCTGCGTGAGTCACAAAGGCAAAAGAGGCCATGCCGACATTTGAACCCAGCACTGTGGGCTCCAAGACACAAACTCATGACCACTGAGCCAAGATGCCTCCCCAGCCAGCCCTCCAGGCTTCACCGTGTTCTCACTGGTTCCTTGTGTCCCCCATGCAGGGGGGCCAGCCAGGCTGTGGGAATTAGAAAAGGAGCCCCACCTCTTAGACAATTCAGGCCACGGCCTGGCGAGGTGGGGAATCTTTGTGCAAAGAACAAGAAGCCCTTTGCTCTGGAGGGGTCAGCACCTTGCCAGGGCACATGCAATTCCAGCCCACTCAACCCATGGCCGTGACAAGGTCTGAAATGACAACCGCGTGACTCTCCACGGAGGCCCTGCCCGCCAGTGCTTCCCCCTGAGGCCGCAGATCCTAGTGACGAAGAGCAAGGACTCTCTAAGTTCAAATTCCACCCCTCCTACATCACGGCTGTGTGACTTCGAGCAAGTGACTGCACCTCTCTGAGCCTGTTTCCACACTTGGAAAATGGGGGAAATGCCCACCTCCCTCACAGAACTGTTGTGAGATATGAACTTGGGAGCCCTTTGGCACTGGCAGAGTTGGCCCCGGACTGAGGAGTGAGCCATGCAGGGTTCCCAGAAGGCCAGCTGGGCTAGTCTGCCCGAGACCGGGCAGGGCGTCGCTGGGAAGGGGCGGACATCCCAGCAGCCTTGCTTCGCCACGTGACCCACTCTCACGGGGCCACCGCCCGGGCCCAAGAGCCGAGAATGGCCAGCACTACAGGCTGGTCCCTGATGAATTCGCTTGGGGGGCGGGAGGGTCTGGCACCTCATGGATGGCTTCCGAGAGAAGTGCCATGAGGCGTGCCCTGTGAACAGAGCGAAAAGACCGGGGTTGGAATCCTGGTGCTTGGACCCTGAGCAGGCTGGCCTTGCAGCTCACACCCCTCCGCGGGGGCCCCACTGGCTCTGCTGTAACACGGGACTGGTATGGGGGTTCCAGGAGGCCCGGACGGCGCTCGGCCTGTGCCTGGCGCACATCATGTGCTCAGTCAGGTGAGTTACGAGGTGACGGCCTCTCCAGCCAGCAATCACCAGGCTGCCCTTGGCTTTTTGCCCACTCTGCACTCTTACGTCCGATCCACGGGCAAGTCCTGGCCGCTTCGCCTCCAGATCAGCGCCGAGACTGACCACCGTCACAGCCTCCGCCCGTGAGACCAAGCAGCCGAGTGTCAGCCTCACCTCTTGCCTGGACTGTCGGGCACACTGGCCTCCCTCAGACGGCACCACCCGAGAGGACTTACTGGGATGGCAGAAATGCTCGCTATCCGCACCGGCTAGCGAGTGCCTGAAAGGTGGCAACCATGACTGAGGAACTCAGTTTGCAACTTCACAGGTGCCCAATTAAATTTAAATGGCCACACACGGCTAACAATCGTCGGATCAGAGTTTTAGACTATTCTCCATCTAGCAGCTGAGGGATGCGTTTTTAAAAAAATTTTTTAATGTCTTTCTTTGAGAGAGAAGAGAGCACGAGCAGGGGAGGGGCAGAAAGAGAGGGAGACACAGAATCCAAAGCAGGCTCCAGGCTCCGGGCTGTTAGCACAGAGCCTGACGCGGGGCCCGAACTCACCAACAGTGAGATCACGACCTGAGCTGAAGCCAGATGCTTAACCAATTGAGCCACCCAGGCGCCCCTGAGGGATGCTTTGTAAAGCCAAAGTCAGATTGTGTGCCTCCTCTACTCAAAGCCCTCCAACGACTGACTCCTTTCTCACCCAGAAGAAAACCCAAAGCCCTGGTAATTGCCTGCAAGACCCTCCGTGACCTGCCCACTCCCACTCTCTCTGGTCTTGGCTCTCACCACCTTCTTTCTCACCTATTCTGTTCCAACCCCGCTGGCTTCCTTGCAGTTGCTTAAACCTGCCACTCCTGCTCCTGCCACAGGGCCTTTGCCCATGCTGTGCCCGCCCATTGCACACACACACTTTCCCCTAAATGTCTTCACAACTGGGTCCCCTAATTCAAGGCTCTCTTCCAGTATTCTCCCTGACCCCAGGAAATGACACCCTGAGTCCACTGTGCCTCACCTCCCCCTGCCACATTTCTTCAAAAATACCTATGACTACTTAAAATGCTATGTATTTGTTCACATATTTATTCTCTCTTCTTACCAGAATACAGGATTTGTGGAAGCAAAGACTTTGCCTGTCACACTCACTGCTGTATCTCCTGTGCCCGGAATAGCCCTGGCCAGGCACACAGCAGGCCCTCTATACAGATGAACAAAAGAATCATGAGCGAGATACCCAGCACATAGCAGGTACTCAATAAACAACCACGATTGCTACGGTAATAATAAATTGTCGTCATTCTTTCCCCAAACCCAGTCAATCATGTTCAGGGCCAGGCCTGGTGTCTCTTTGATTATGGAACAACAAAGCAACAACACCCTCTCCTCTGCCCAGCATGCCCTGCCTTGGGTGCCAAGAAGCCGGGAACCCCACACAGAAGGAAGTCCCCTGGTGGCCGGGGTGGGGGTGCTGGGGGTGGGCAGAACTGGCGGTGGGCCTGGTTGCCAGGTAACCCCACCCCGTCGCTCACAACCACGGGCCACACAAGTTCTGCCGGGAGGGGCTGTGTGTGTTCGGCTGCCTTATCTGCTGGCCTGACCACCGGTGTTTGTGCCTCGCTTACAGAAGGACAAAGTACACGGGGGAGCAGGGTCCCAGTCTGCAGGCCGTGAGTCTGTAATGGGCAAGGAAAGCAAGCGAGCTCGGGTTCCTGAGGACCTACTGTGGGCGGCCCACTTTCAACACATTCTCGGCCACCCTCACGGCGGTGCGGGTTTAAATAAGATAACGCAAGAAAGGCACTTCCCGTGGGTCCCTTCCTGGGGTCCCTTCCGCCGCTGCAATGATTGTGTTTCTTCTTCTGGGACATGCTCCTCACAATGTTCATGGCAGCACGCCTGGACGGGCCCAGCTCCGCCCCTGCAAACTCAGTCTGGGTCTCCCTCCACCCCTCTCTCGCTCGCGTCCAGGGTTCTCCACCTTAGCACTGCTGACATTTGGGGCCAGATCGCTCCTTGTGGTGGGGGGCGGGCCTGGGCCTCGGGTAGTAGTGTTGAGAAGGATCCCCGGCCTCTCCCCACGGCTCGTGGGAAGGTAAAAGAACGCAGCCGCTTTGGAAAACGGTACGGAGATCCCTCAAGAAATTAAAAATAGAACTACCATATGATCCAGCCATCCCACTTCTGGGTGTAGACCCACAAGAACTGAAAGATCTCAGAGAGACATTCGAACATCCCTGTTCACATAAGCATTATTCACAACGACCAGAAGGCGGAAGCAACCCAAGGGTCTGCGGGGAGGTGACCGGACAAAGAAAGTGGGCTGGATGCACACAGCGCTACGTGCGCTGAGCCAGTCACAAAAATACAAACGCCGTTCCGCTCCACCTTCCGTGAGACACCTGAAGTGGTCAGGCTCCCAGTGACAGAAAGCAGAGGAGGAGTGACCAGGGGGCACTGCCCTCAGCAGGTGGGCTGGGTGCCTCTGCCCCTGTTCACCTCCCCCACCCCCCGCCCCCCATAAGGTTGGCCTCAGCCCACCATCAAGCCCTGACGCAGAAGCAGCGTTCTGTGGGGCCCTTCCCTGACCTCCCCCACTCAGACCAGACGCTTACCCCTCTTCTTTCAAACTTTTTAATTTTCAGATTGTTTTAGAATTTTTTTTTTTTTTAAGCTGCAAAGACAGCACAGGGACTTCTGGCGACTTCTGCTATACTGTCACCCCATTTCCCCTCACGTTGACATCTTCACGACCCTGGAGCACCAGTCACAACCAAGAGACCGGCATTGGTACCGAGTACCGGCTGACCTGGACGCATCGTTTGGACGTCGCTGCGTCCCCCACCCAGGGCCCCTCTCCCGTCCCAGGGTCCCAGCCAGGATGCCACATCACACGTGTCCTCGTATCGCCCTGGCATCCTCTAGTCTGGAGCAGTTTCCCACCTTCTTTGCCCTTGAAGTTCTTGACAGTTTTCAGGAACACTGCTCAGGGGTTTTACAGAACACCCTTCAAATTGGGTTCCTCCAGTGGGGTACCTCCTTTTTTAAAAACATCGTGGTGGGGCACCTGGGTGCCTTAGTGGGTTAAGCATCCGACTCGATTCTGGCCAGGTCATGATCTCACGGTTCACGGATTTGAGCTTCACATCGGGCTCCGTGCTGACGGTGCAGAGCCTGCTTGGGATTCTGTCTCCCTCTCTCTCTGCCCCTCCCCTGCTCATGCTCTCTCTTGCTCTCTCAAAATGAATAAATAAACAGTAAAAAATTGTGGTCAAATATACGTAATATAAAGTTTATGGTTTTAACCATCTTTAAGCATACCGCACAGCAGCATTAAATCCTTCCCCACTGTTGTGCCAAAGCCACCACCGTCCATCTCTGGAACCTTCTCACCCTCGCAACCTGAAACCCCGTCCCCATTACACACGAGCTCCCCATTCGCCAGCCCTGGCCCCGGGGTAACCACGAATCAAAACCCACAAGGAGAGGACGCTCCACACCCATCGAGGTGGCTACTACGAGAAGACCAGAAAATAACAAGCCGAGGGGGTGCGGAGGCCCCGGAGTCTTGCGCGCCGCTGGTGGGAATGCAAAACAGGGCAGCCGCTGCGGGAAACCGCTTAGGAGATTCCCCCCCAAATTCAACAACAGAATTACCACCTGAGCCAGCAGCTAGGCACCTGCCCAGGAGAGTCGACAGCAGGGACCCGAGGGGGTAGCCGCGCCCCCACGTTCACCGCAGCATTATCCATCAAAGGGTAGGAGCCAAAGGGCACCAAAGGGTATCCGGCCAAAGGGTAGGAGCAACCGAAGGCCACAGACAGCTTCTAGAGCAGACGTCCCCTTCTAACACATTCAACGCCTGTGTCCCTAGCCAGCTGCTGGCCCTTCCGTACTGAGCCGCATTTGCCTTGCTCCCTGAGGCATCCCAGCCCCCGGGGGGGCGGGGGGTCCAGCAGCTAGAATGGGCCTCTGACGGCACACTAAGGTGAGCTGTGGCCAGGTAAGGGGCCGGCTTCGCTCTTCAGGTCCCTGGCCCGGGTTGTATCGGAAGGCAGGGCCATAGTGGAGACGCCACAGCGGGATCTTCCCAGCCCCCAGGCAGCCCCTGCCTCCTTGAAAGGGCTGTGCCCCAGTGGTGGGCAGCACCAGGCCAGACCCGCACCTTCCTGACCCTCCAGATGACGGCGCCTGGTGGCTCTGGCAAAGCGGGGGCTCTTGGAGCAAGGGCGGGAAGAGCGTGACTCCCTTCCCAGAGAAGGGCTCTGACAAGCAGCCCCCCCCCGACCCAAACGCACACGTGGACACACACATACGCACTCCACACACACGAGACTGGCAGCAACGACATCCACCAAGATATCCGCAACGTCCTGCCAAGAAGAGTCCTCACTGGGCACCCACGGCGTGCCGGACGCTGGCCCGCGGCACCTGACGAGGTTTTGGTGAGACTGTGAAAGAGACCACAGGGGCGGTAGCAAAATGACCCCCCGTCCTCCAGCCGCGGAAACCGAGGCCAAGACCAGAGATGTGGCTTGCCAAAGGTCACAGATGTGCAGATGTGTGTGGCCGGTGTGACTCCGGAGCCCAAGTTCTGACCCCAACGAGATGCCTCCCCAGCTGGATTCCCGGCTCCTCGCCAGGTCTGCGTTTTTCAGGGGAACAAAGGCTGAAGGCAGAGGAGACGGTGCTTCTATTTGGCAGGGACTGTACTCAAGTCGCAAGAGAAATAAAGGACAGCCAGTAAGAAGCTCCTATATATTAAGCACTTACTGCGTGACAAGGTTTACCTCCTGGCTGTTACCTTCGTGGTTCCCAGCTGTAGACATTTATTTTACTGCTGAACCACGTCAGAGGTGAGGAAAACAAGGTCCAGGAGGAACAATCACTCGGCAGGAATCAGGCCCCCCTTCAGGACAGCCCCAGTGGCAATAATTGCCCCCCAGCGGTTTCACCGGCTCTAGCGTGCATGGTCACAGATGGATCAGGGCAGGAGGGGGGTTCCGGGCCCCCTGCAGGACAGGGGCAGAGGGTGGGCGAGGCGGAGACAGCTGTTCTAAGGCCATGGGGCTGCAGGGAAGGGCCAGGAAGGCAGTCCTTCTCTCAACAATGACCCAAGTCACATCTACCTCCCAGATTTCATACTGCTGGCCTCTTAATTTTTGAGTTTCTTCCCTACCGCTGGTTTTATTTATTCATCCAGGCAAAGTTCTGGCAAAGGTCCAATGTGTGTCGTGAGGAGGCCACACGGCCCCACTGCACATGCACCAGAATCGGAGGACTGGGGGCACATTCTGGCTCTGTCACTTAGGAGCTGTGTGACCTCAGGCCAGTGGCTTCAGCCCTCTGAGAGCCAGTCTAGCAACGCAGGGTTGGTAGATACATGCACTGCCAGGGTGGCCGGGCTCCTGACACGAAATCGTGGCTATGGGAGCTCCTGAAGCAACGTCGGGCACGTGGAGTTCTGGAGAAGGCAGAGGGATCTGAACCCAGGGACAAACAGGGACCGGCAGGGGCAAGGAAGACGAAACACACCTGCCCAGGTAACGCCCCTGACCAGCTGCCTGTAACAGCAGCAGGCGCCACAGAGGGGCCCAGGGCCTTCTCAGCCAGGTGCCCTCTCCACCTACTTCCTGCCTGGCAGGCCCTTTCCATTCAGGGGACCTGGGGCCTGCAGGGTCCCACTCGGATCTGACTGAGGACCCCGCCCCCCCACCTGGCCTGGGGAGGCCTGGCAGCGATGTTAACAAGTCCGTACGGTCACCGGGTCTGTGTGTCCCCCACTGGGGTGTAGTTCTGTGCCCTCAAGCTAAGTCAGAAAGGAGAAAACTGTTCCCACCTAAGCCCAGGGGAACCCTGATTTCTCCAGAGCCACAGAGACCACTCTGGAGATAAAGGAACCAAGGGTATTTTTTTCCGCACTGCTCCGTCACGTTTCCCCTCCCTGGATGATGCCTGCTGCTTATTATAACTATGACAACATTGGAAATACTTCTTGTGGATTTCTGCAAGAGGGGAAATGACGGGCTTTCTTCTCGCTCTGGCTTTTTGCTGGATGCGGCAGACCTGAGACGAGTCCCCCTGGGGTGGACCCTGGGACTGTGAATGCAGGGGTGAGGCACCAGGGCAAGAGAGGGTGGCCCTCCCGTTGCAGGACTTTGCTGAGGAGGGCTTGCCAGAGGCTGGGGAACGCTTACTGCCTCTGGGAAGGGCTGGGCACCCCTGGGCACTTCCAGCCCAGCACCACCTGCGGCCAGGGGCTCAATCTGCGCCCCCCACCCGCCCCAGATGGGGGACAAAGGTATTTTAAGGCTGTGGTCGTTTCTTGAGCACCACTAGGTGCTAGCGGGCACTGTGCTAAGCGTTCTGTGCTTTGCTTGGGTCTCACGGAGTCTTGCCAGGTGTACGATTCCCTCCAATCTACAGACAAGGGCCTGAGCGCCATGGAAGAATGAAGTGGCCTGACCAGGGTTATTCGGCCCGTAAAGCGGCTGCAGGAGGACAGACACTTGTTGATGCTAGGGAATGAAGAAAACGAGAAAGTACGGCGACTGTCCTGAGTCAGAGTAGAAATCCGGGTAGAAGGTATGAGATGCATTAGATTACGTGGACCTATCTGCCAATTCGGGATTTTGCAGACCTCTCAGATGCCTGGAGGTGGCTTCCTGGAAGTGAGTTGGGAAGGATTCTGCAGCCGCATCGGGGCTCAAGTGGAAAGAGTGGCGATTGATTACTGATGTCTGCCCCGGGCACAGCTGTGGAAAGCAGTGGAACAGATGCTCCACTTACCACCACTAGTCTGCTGTACATCCGGCTGATGCAAGAGATTCCTCTGAATCCCCCTGCTCCTTCGCTTCTCTTTGCATTAAATGAGCTCAGTTACAGAACAGTAGGTAGAAATACCTTTGGAAGAGAAGGGTATTTCCTCTGAGGTTAAACTACACACCTAGAACTGGATAATTCAGAGGTAAAACTCAATTCTTACAGCGAAGGTAGGTTCCACTCAATGTACACACTTACTGGGTGCCAATTACGTCCTAGGGTCTCCGCCCTCGCTGAGCTCAGCAAGGAAGACAATTAACTTAGCAACTATTTACTTCGGTTCCCAAGTGGCACGCTCAGGGGGCCGCGTCACACCCACGAGCTGGGGAGGCAGCCTCCGCCTCCCGGCCCAGGACCGAGTATGACGTGGCAACCCACCTTGCTGCTCACAGCCCACCGGACGCCCTTGCCCACTGCGTCCAGAGCCCAGAGGGTGCTGGAAGGCCGAGGAGTGCGGGCATGTGACAGCAAGGGGACCTGGGGAGGCTGCAGCACAGGGACCCCCCCCCCCCCGCCAGTGATTTTTCTGTCTCTGCTAATCAGAAGCTCGTACTTCATTCTCCGATTTTTTCCACCCCAGAGAAGAACATTGGCCGTGCGACCCACAGCTTCTGGCGAAAGGCGAGGGTGCAGGAAAGACAAGACACAATGGCATCTCCGGGGCGGGGAGGGGAGGTGTGTCCGCAGCCGGCGGGAGCGTGCCCGGCTTTTATCTCAAGGCTGGACTTGAGGTCCTGCTCCCCACCCCCCACCCCCACCACTGGCCTGAGCAACCTCACCCACCGCCGTGAAGGGGCGGCCCGGCGTGTCACAGTCGCCTTCCCTGTTCCAGGCTGGCACCGGACGGGCAGCAGGGTTTGTTTGGAATAGATGCTCCTCATCAGAGAGTCTGAAACAACCTCCCTTTCTGGCCGGAGGAGGAAGAAGGCATCTCTGAGGCCAGCGCTTCCCCCAGTGCAAACAGCTGAACCCAGCCTGCCCGCCCAGCTTTCAACTCTGTTGCTTTTGCAAATATGGTCCTGGGTCCTATTTCCCACATCGCTGCAGCCACGTCCAGGCAGCCTCCTGGAGGCACGGCCACTGGGCCAGAGACCAGGGCAGGGAGGGAGCCGACCCCTCCCACCTTCCAGAAAACCAGCGGGCGGAGGGTCCAAGGACAGAGCAGGCGCCACCACGGCGGACAAAAACGAGGAGGGATTTCCAGCAACAGGGAGTTCAGGCCCCGGGTGCCGAGACCCATCTGCAGGTCTGTGCTCCCAGCTGACTTCCCTCACCCTCCTCCTCCCTCAGACCACAGCTGACGAGTCGCTTCCCGCAGCCCTGGAGGAGGAGACCGGGTCGCCCGATAAAACTCGCCTGCCCGTGGAAACTCCCGTTCACGTCGGCCTCCCCTCTGGGACGGACTGGAAACTCTGTGAGGGCAGGGACCTAGTCACCCCAGCCCCGGCACAATGTCTGGCGGAAATGGGGGGACACGTGGGGGCGGGAGGGATCTGGGTCTCTCGTGCCAGGGCTGGCCCGCTGTGGTCAGCAGAACCACGCCCCCCCAGGCCCCCCAAGGTGTCCACATCTGAATCCCCAGAACCTGTGAACGCAGGGCCTGCCACAGCAGGCGGGGCTCTGCAGAGATGGGGGTGATGCTGGGCCACCCCGTGGGCCCCATGGCCTCAGAAGGTCCCTGTAAGAGGGAGGGAGGAGGGGCAGAGGCAGAGAGCGGGAGCAGTGCCATCGTGAGCCTGGGGACGCGGGCAGCCTGTGGACGCTGGGAAAGTTGAAGGGACACGGCTCCGTTGACGCCTTGGTTTTAGTCCAGGGGACCCATGTCGGACTTCTGGTCTCCAGAACTGTGAGACAGTAAACTGGTGTGGTTCTAAGCCTCCAAGTTCGTGGGAATTTGTCATACCAGCCACAGGAAACTACAGTGCCCTGCAGGGCACTCTCGGGTTCCCCGGCTGGCGACAATCAGCCCCACGGAACCTACATTCATGAGACAACGGCCACTGAGTTGCCTCCTCCTTCCCAGTAGGTGAGGGATGGAGATTCCTGCCCCCTTGAAGCCAAGCCATGGTGACAGGATGGGCTGTGGCCGAACAAACATGAGAGGAGGTGACATGAGACAACTCCGTGAGGCCTCCAAGGCCAAAGGACGGCACCGCAACGCTGAGCACCCCGGGAATCCTGGGGCTTCGCGGGGCAGGGGGGCTGCATGTCCTGCTGGGACAACCGCCACCCAGCCCCCCCGCGTGCCGCCCATGTGGAGTGGGTCCCCGCGGACCCTCCACGGACACGTCAACAGAGCTGCCAGAGAGCATCTTCTGCCCGATGTCGCGGCACCACCTCAGCCGTCCTGAGAAGGCGTGGGGGGACCCGGCTACGGAAGCAGCGGCTGCCGCCCCCACACACACTGTCCACCTGAGGGGTCTCAGCTGCCTTCAGAGAGAGGCCACCCTGGCCAGAGATCCCGACACAGTCCCCAGGGTCCCCTTGACAACTTCCACACCGGATGGGGGACGTCCACCTGTGTCCCTGGATGATGGTGACGGGAAACCACTTCTCCCAGACAGTGTGTGTGTGTGTGGGGGGGGAGTTTCCCGCACCCCCCCCGCACATGTCCCACGCGTGTCTCTCAGGCCCACCTGCAGCCACCTTCCTGACATGCCCAGAGCGCCTCGGACCTCTGTGCCTCCCTCCCACAGATGTCTCCCCCCCTCTCTGCTTTTTTGCCAGGCCCTCTGCCATGTCTGTGGCTGCGATTCTAGGATGTCGATGGATATTTTCAGAGCTTTATTGTCCCATTTGTCACTTGCTAATTAGTTAGGAGTGACTAATCGGAAAACAGTGGCAAGGCAGAGAAAATACTCCTATTTTCTTCGCTTTCCGTTGTCCGTGGTTACTGAGAACCCTCTGGATTTATCTGATGGAGCTGGGGGGAGGGGGCACGCGGTGTGCACACAATGGGAGTGGGATTCTTTGTCCTCTCCTGGGCAAACAGGGAGAATGCCGGGGGCTGTCACCACAGAAAAGGGCGGCAGCTTCATGTAAGAATGACAGTGTGGTGGTCACCAGTGAGCAAAACCAGGGTCTCTGGAGCCCCCGACCTTGGCCTTCTAGTAATTTCTAACTCTGACCAGGCAAGCCATAGGAGCACAAAATCCCCACTGAGTTCAGGCCTCCCCTGGCACCAGAAGCTATGTGACTAACCACACCAAGAACACAGAAGGTAGGATGAGACCCGCCTATGCAGTCCTACCCGATGCCGCCAAGCTTTCAGGGTCAAGAGCAGCAAGCAGCCAAAGCCCCCACTGTTCTCCTGAGCCCCCCGTGGGCAAGGCCACGCCTCCCCAAGCTGGGGGACAAGCCATCTATGGCCTGCCCTCTCCCAGCCCGGCCCCCAGCCAAGTGCACCCCAGTCACCCGTGGACCTCACTGCAACCTCCGGCAGCTGCCTTAACTCTCCCCTTTCGCAGAGGAGACCACTGAGACTCCGCGCACGTGACTGGCCTCGGGTCACAGCAAGGAACAGGCAAAGCTGTGCGTCCAACCCAGCTGTGTATCCGCTGCGCATGAAAAGGAGAGGCGAAGGAGAAGGGCCAACATCGGCACGTGCCAGGTGCCTGGAGGACATGACCTTGGCCCTACAACCATGGCGCGGGTGGGTCACATCACACACCACAACACTCGCACGCGCACACGCACAGACAGGTACACACACGTGCGTGTGCGCGCATGCACACAGAGCTCACGCAGGCACGCGTGCACGCACGTGTGTGTACATGCACGGTTAAATATGAGTGTGCATAGGAGTGTGCACGCACGTGTGTGTACATGCACGGTTTCTCGACATAGAGGGGACGAGGGAGCCGGTCGGCACCCCGTGCCCTGCTCCAGGCCCAGAGTGCCAGGTTTGGCAAAGGCCAGTCCTTGCCACCTCTGCCCTCTGGGGATGATTGCATCACTGATGGTGGTTTCCAAAGACAGTAAACAAACAAGGAGGCCTCAGGCCTGCCTCTCGGGGCTGCTTCCCCAACACCCCCACCACACTCTCGCTCGCTCTCTCTCTCACACACACACACACAGCCCAGCCCTGGCAGGGAAGAGAGGGAGAAATCTACTTGGGCACGATTTCGCGGCGGCCCTCTGCGTGGCTCCCGACCTGGTGGGCCGTCCAGCCCGAGGGAGGAAGTGCAGATGTGAAACAACGGCCCGCGTCGGCCAGGCTGGCATTTTCCAGGGGAAAGTTCTGTCCTTCGGATGATTTACCAGCCGGGCGAGGTTAATCGTGGCCTGTCAAGTACAAACGGCTCCCTCCGCCCTCAAGCAGGCCGTGGTGTGCCAGCAAGTAAGGTAAGTCAGGGCCAGGCTGGGGGTCGGGCCCCGCCCTCCCCACCCTGCGCTGCCAGCTTCCAGCACGAAGGGTCTGGCTTTCTGACTGAATGAACCAGCGCTCCGTCGTGGGAAGAGAGGCCTCACCGACCACCTACTGTGCGCCTGGCCCTGGGCCGCGCTCCTTCCGCCCAGGCCAAAGGTAAAATGGAGTTCATGGCTGAGTGCCCAAGCCCAGGCACACAGACCTGAGTTTGAAGCCTGATGCCCACGGTTCGGCTCGGACGGCAGCCGGCTCCGTCTGTAAAATGGGGCTCTCAGCCGTGGGCATCTGGCGATGTCTAGCACGCTGGGGCAGGTGCTGCTGGCATCTAGCGGGTCACACCCTCCACAAACAGGGTATCCCCCCCCCAACCCCCCACAGAGAACGAGCCACCTCACGGGTCAGGGGGGTCTCCGGTAAGAGATCCTAGTGTGAAGGATGCAACACAATGCCTGGCTCAAGGTAAGCCCTCCACGAACGCCAGTGCCTCTGATTATGTCAAAACTGTCCCAGCAGCCCTACGGGATGACATTACTGTCACCAGACTGCAGGGAAGGAAGCTGGGACCTGTGGCTGTGAGCTGCTCCAGTGACAGGACAGAGCGGAGCTGAACGGGCTGCCTGACTCTCCCAGTGTCCCCTCTTCCCCAGGGCACGACCCAGTCCCAGGCGGGTGGAGACGTCGAATCCCCTCTGGCTGCCCCAGAATCACAGCCGCTGCCTCTGCCTTCCTTCTGCGGTCCCACAAGGGGAGCAGGGGCTGCTTCCCAAGTTGTTTTCTTGGACACTGAGAGGACAGACACCCATGGCTGGACCCTGCAGACAGCTCGAAGCGGGCACTTCCTCCCCCCTCCTCCTTCCTCTCTCCATCCCCCATCTGCCACCCTCAGCTGTTGCCTGACGGGGCAGTCTGTCTCCAGGGCTCAGCCTGAGCAAGATGTACACCCTTGGCCCCTCGAACCAGACCTTCCTTCCAAGAGTCTGGCCGATGTGGTTACAGGACCCTCTGCCCACACGCCTAGGGAAGGGTCGGCCTCAGGGGTGGCAGAAAGTCTCAGGAGAGCCTGTGTGGCCTGGTCTCTTCTGCCTTCAGCTGGTCCCTCGCGCATGGCCCAGTCAACACACGTGGGGCCCACGACCAGCCACGCGGTCTCTCCGGCCTCCGTCTAATGGCCAGGCCCGGACACATGCTCCTCCCTCCTGGGACGCTGGGCCCTGCCCCTTTTGCCCCCCACCCTCTTCACGTGACTCAGACTTCACTGAAACATCCCTCCCTCTAGGCCAGGCTCGGCCCAGATGCCCTGCTTCCATGCGGCCCCATCTGTGCACCTACCACCCCGTCTGCTAAGGAACACACACCGGTCTGTATCCAAAGCCGCTAGATCTGGAACCCCGAGGGCAGAGAGCTTTTCCAAGCGCCTCACCTTTGCAGCCCGCCCAACACAACTTTCCGCAGCGATGGAAATGGTCTGTGTCCATCCTGGCCGGTACAGGAGCTACTACCCACATGTGGCCATAGAGTCTCTGAAATCTGAAGAACCGAACTTTTAATTTCGTTTAATTTTAATTAACTCTCAACAGCCGTATGTGGCTAGTGGCTACCATATTGGGCAGCGCTGGTCTAGAACAATGCCCAGAGCATAGTAGGTGCTCGGCACCCGCGGGTTGGTTGAATGAATGAATGAACGAATGAATGATGTCCATTACCCTACTTTATTAGCCCACATTATAAGCATCTGACATCAGTCTTCTCCAGCAGGCTGAGAGCGTCGCGAGGGTAGGACACAGCCTTTGCTCATCACTATATCCCCAACGTTTTGCGTGGTTCCTGGGACACAGACCCTCAATAAACATTAATGAAACAGATGAACGCCTGCACGAATGCATGGCCTGCCGCTCGGAGCCTCGTTCCCTTTGCCGCCAAGCCCACGGAGAACAGACGGAAGAGAAAGCAGTCCGCTGGACTGGCTCCCGAACGGATTTCCAGCCCGGTTCTTCCTTCCCACCTCAGAGACCGTCTGGGCCCCGCATCCTGGGCTCCGTCTCCCCGGGTGTCCACAGTGAGCAGCCGCCACCAGAGTGAGATGTCCTTTCTCGGGTGTCCTTCCCTCTCCCCCTGACGCCAGGGAAGAAGAGGGGGAAGTCTGCTCCCTCTGGACTCAGTTGAAGAGCAGGACTCCTCCTTCCCCTGGGGCCGCCGTTCCCTCCCCTCCCTGCTCAGGCAGCGGGGTCCCCTCGGGAGGTCTCAGAAAAATTATTAACTTATCACAATGAGGATGAGTGTGAGCTTCTATTATCAGTCAATGCCTTTCGTCCCCGACCGGTGGCTGTGATGTTCTGCAACACTGCTATTCACGGCGAGCGAGCATCATCTGTGTTTCTCCCCCTGACTGGCTGCCCCACTTCCTTCTGATGTAGGTCACGATGGGTTCTCCCTGCAGTCACTAGGTATGCCTCCGGTGAGGGGCGGGGGGTGATACCGCTTGGAGCAAATGTAGGAATTCTCTTACAGGCATGTGGGGGACCCTGTGCTCTGTCATTCAGCTGAGACCCAGACTTGCAACCGCACGTGGAAATCCCGTGCAAAGATTCCTAGGGCACGTGGGAGGGCAGGCAGGCAGGGCAGTTCCTGTGCCCAGGAAAGCAGGGCAAGAGGAGCTGGAAAGCCGCTGTCACGTGGAAGAAGTGCCAAGGAGAGGCTGGTTTCCGGAACAGAAGCAGGGGGGTAGGTACCTGGTTACCCTCCTTCACGGCGAGCATCCTGGACCCACCGCGCATAACCGAGCGACCCGGAGTAAACTTTCTCTTCCTTCCCGAGCCTCCCATTCCCAGCTGAAAATGGGGGATAATTCCAGCACCTGCCTGCCAGGGTGGTTTGAATTAAATGCGTTCACTGAGGTAAAGTGCTTAGCACGGGGCCCAGCACCGAACACTCAATAAACACACACTATTATCGGTGTCGATACTGTTTGCCAAGCAGCTCTTCTAGCCTCGCCGCACGAACGTCCGCTCCTCCGCTCGGACCAGCACCAAGCATGGGCGCCCCGCCAGGCACTGTGTGTGCTGCGTGTGGTGATGGATCAGACTGTGTACCTGTTCTCAGGTAGCAGGACGTCTGCTGGGATGACGGGACACATTAAATCAAATACAACAGCGCACGCGGTGAGCATGTCTTGCAAGGACACGGAAGGCTAAGTAGCCCAGAGGAGGGAGGACGAGGCCTGGGCAGGCCTCAGAGGTTTCACAGCATGTGAGCTGGGCCAGGAAAGAGGACAGAATGGGGATCCCTGGCACGCTCGAAGGTCTAGAAGTACCCACGATCACGGGCCCTTTGGGCAATAAGAAAAGGCTGTCTGTCTGCGGCTGGGGCACAGGGTGCCTGGTAAGGAACTGGCAGGAGATGGAAATAAAGATTGATTTGGGGCCAAATTCAGCCTTCTCTGCCTGGAAAACAAGGAGGTGAACTTTGCCCTGTGGGTGATGGGGAGTTTTAAGTGCCACTCAAGTTACTCGACTCTGGAGACACCCCCTGCACACACACGTGTATACACACACAACGCTCCACATACATGTACAAACACACACACACAAAACATACACAAACACCCCCCACAGGTACAAACACACATACGCGCACGTACAAACACATCCACACACACACAAAACATGTAAACACGCACGCATGTAAACCCCCCTACGCACACGTGTGCAGGCGCAACACTCCACACGTATACAAACACACGCACACGCACGCACACACTCATGGGCCTGGCTCCACTGCACTGGGCCCAGGGTAGAAACGGGAGCCTCTAGACTCCAAGCAGAGAGGGTGTGTTCTGAAAGCTGAGGCCTGAGGACCAGTTCCAGGCTGGCTGGAGGAGGAAATGTTGATAAACAGGAGGTTACCTCCCGGCCCACCTGCACGCACGCGCACACTAACTCACACCTTGAGAACAAGATGCCTCAGTGGGTAATCAGAAGAGCGCCTTGGCAGGTTAGGTGTACCACGCGCAGCACCAGAGACTGCAATAAACCCACTCTCTTCCACCTGCATGACGTTGCAGCCTGGGCCATGTTTTAGAAGGAAACTTCCTCCCACATTTAAAAGGGAAGTGCGGGTCTGTCTCCACAAATTCAGAACAGCGGTGCAGCAAGGGGAGGCGATCAGGGAACCCCACGAAGGGTAGAATGATGGGGGGCGACCTCACCACGCGGGGCCTGCACCTGGTACGCTCTACCCCTCCCCCTTTCTCCTGAGCGGAGGGTCTGATCTCCAAGGAGAACGAACGGTTACCCCAAGGAGGCTCGTTCACAATGGCGATTTCTTGCAGCAGGTGGATGCAAATAAAAATGTGCTAAAGGTTCCTTAAAATAGCTGCATTCTCCTAAGCAGGGTAAACCTTTTTCCCTGCAATATGGTTCATACCAGCAATTAGCTCAGTATACTCTTTTCTTTACAGAGAGAGGGGAAGTTCTGAAATAGAAGGGACTTCAGGGGTCACAGCTGGATTGGAAGGAGTCAATTTTTAAACAATGAACTCAAACTTAGTTACTTCCTTGGAAAGAGAGACTTCCAGGGCCAAAGGATTTCTCTTCGTCGCAGGGAACTGAACTCCACCTTTGTTAGGCCTGGCACTGTTCTAAGACGGTAGTCTGTTTTATCCATGTGTGGAAACTGAGGCACCGAGGGGGAAAGTAACATGCCTGAAATCACAGAGCTAAAGGCTGAATTTGACCCCAGGCCTTCTTCCTTCAAGGCTCAGACTCTCGTTCCCCCGACTGACCTCCTTCTCGTCACATTCAGACCCACCGCTCACTGGGCCAAGGCAGGGCCACAGACAGGTGCAGCAGGGCCCAGGAGGGCAACGGCAGAGTCCCAGCAGCCCTGGACCTTAACGTGGGAATGGCTGGCCGATAAAATGCCTTCGCAGTAAGCAGCCATCTATGGGGGTGAACTTGATTGCTCTCGAACGTTCTCATGGTGCCAACCAAGAAGGCTCTGTGGCTGTCGGGCAGCCTTGGCTGTGATGTGAGGAGAGGGAAGGGCATCATTCTGCCCAAGGCGAAGACAGCCACAAACTCTGTGCCATCTCAGGACCATTCTGTCTTCAGATTGCCCAAGCCCGACCGAGCCCACCTATCAGATGTGTACGCTGAGGCCCAGAGAGGTGAAGCAATCTCTTCGAGGCCACAGAGCAAGCAATGGGCAGAACCAGGAGGGACAAAGGGGTCCCACGATGCCAGACCTTTGCCCTCCCCCACCTCACACATTCCAAGTCAGCAGGGGGGTCAGACGAACACTCTTTGGAATGGACCCCTGAACTCGCCTTTCGCTAAGCCTAGAACAGAAAATTCACAACCCCCTCAAGAGCAAAGCTACAAGTCAATCTTACACATTCTGCCCCCCTGTAAAATGCTCCCCTCTCTGCTCTCCCATGATGGGGATGGTACAGACTAGATGTTTGTGTCTCCAGTACCCACCCCCCAAATCCACACGCTGAGGCCCTAACCCCCATTGTGATGAGATTGGGAAGCGAGGCCTTCGGGGAATAATTGGGGTTAGAGGAGGACATGAGAGTGGGAACCCCTTGCAAGAAGAGGGAGCCCAGAGCCCTCGGTCTCGGCCACGTGACACAGGGGGAAGCCCGGGAAGAGGGCTCTCGCGAGGCACCGATTAGGCTGGCACCCTGGCCTTAGACTTCCAGCCTCAGAGCTGTGACAAATATCTGTTGCTCAAGCCCCCCAAGTCGGTGGTATTGTGTTAAGGTGGTCCGAGGTGACCAGGACAGATGGAGAGCATTCCGCTCAGACGAAGGTCCAGAGACTCAGGCAGTCTGTTCTCCCACATACAGAATAATGTGGCCTGCTTCGCGAGGCCAGACACCCCATGCTGGGGATCTCCTAACCCCCAAGGCCCACCACAGCCCCCGGCACACCAAGTGAGGCACGAGAAACGCCTGCTAAGTAAAGAGACCCAAGCGCTGGTTGAATACGTGCATGTTTACCATACGGCCCCTGTGCAACCCTCCTTCCCAGGTAAAAACCCGTCCTGGGTCACGGAGCTCCAGCTTCCCGGCCGACCAAGTGAGCCCACACCCGGCAATTCTGCGTCTCAGCATGTACCCACACTGATCTGTGCACACAATCTCAGAAGAGCTGTTTGCTCCCGCACTGTGTTTAAACGTGAACGGTGAGAAATGACCTTCACATCCACTGACAGGGCCGGAGGTGGAGGGACAACCATTTCATGGAATGTGAACAGAGAACGGTGGGTCTCCAGCTACCAGGACCAGTGACTGGTGATGAGCCCAAAAGAAGTCAATCGTTATTACGAAATGAAACAGGTATGTTATTTTTACTGGAAACATGCAACATGTGTATTTGTTCCCCATCTTTCATGGTAGGGACAATGCCTCTTCCTTGAGGATGGCCCCGCCTCTGACGTCCCCACTATCTTGCTCACATAAACCCCAAGCGATTTGCAACAGACAACATCCAATTCCTGTTTCCTTAAAGACCTCCACGAGGCCGGTGGTAGTACGGCCTTCCCCGCTGTCTCATCCACAACAGCCTGGTTTTCAGCAACTTTCTACTGAGACTTTCGGAAGCATTCCGTTTGGCTTTCATATAACGACCACTCTCTTTTTGCACTGGTGTTCTAGAAGTTTATATAATCTTCAAGTAAATTGTGTAATTACAGTAACACCTACAACCAGCCTGATCAGGTCTGGGGACAGGCACAACTGGCCCTTGGTAACATGCAACAGAACTTGCCGGAAGAGAAGCGGAGCCTTCCCAGAGTGCCCTACCAGCTTGTACTCCAGCCAGGGCCGAGGGAGTAGACGGCAGGGTGTTGGGAATCCCAGCCCATCTGTTAAATCTTCTGCCATTTACAGTTAGAGGAGTAAGTCAAGTTAGCACAATTTATATGGTTCCATTGAACTAACATGGATACATCTCCACAAAGTCTGACTTACCCTCTTTTTCTCTCTTTCAGACAGAGAGGGGGACACAGAGAGAGAGAGAGAGAGGGAGAGAGAGAGAGAGGGAATGCATGAGTGGGGAGAGGGACAGAGAGAGAGAGGGAGAGAGAGAGAGAGAGAGAGAGAGAGAGGAAGAATATCTTAAGCAGGCTCCATGCTTAGGGCTCGATCCCACCACCCTGGGATCTTGACTTGAGCCGAAACCAAGAGCCAGACACTCAACCAACTGGGCCACTCAGGTGCCTCCCTCCACAAAGTCTTTTATTAAGTGAAAAGGCAAACTGCAGGATGGTACCTACAACAGGATTCCTCTTATGTGTAAATAAACTCTTATATAAAATTATACCATACACTTCCTATAAAACAATATGCTTGAGCATGAACATACAGAAACACAGAGAAAGACTGGAAAAGCGGGATGTGGGACAGGAATGGGACTGGTAGTGGAGGAAGGGGTACTTCACATTTTTCTGTAAGGCATCGTTTTCCATGAGAAGAATATAAGTATATAATTGAGGGGGTGCCTGGGTGGCTCAGTGAGTTAAGCGTCCGACTTCGGCTCAGGTCATGATCTCACAGTTTGTGAGTTCGAGCCCCGCGTTGGGCTCTGTGCTGACAGCTCAGAGCCTGGAGCCTGCTTTGGATTCTGTCTCCTTCCCTCTCTGCCCCTCCCCACTTGTACTCTTTCTGTCTCTCAAAAATAAATAAATGAAAAAAAAAATTTTTAAGTACATAACTGAGTTTTATTTTTTAATTTTTTTAATGTTTATTTTTCAGAGAGAGAGAGAGACAGACAGACAGAGTGTGAGTGTGGGAGGGGCAGAGAGAGAGACACACACAGAATCCAAAGCAGGCTCCAGGTCTGAGCTGTCAGCACAGAGCCCGACACAAGGCTAGAACCCACGAACCTTGAGATCGTGACCTGAGCTGAAGTCGGGCGCTTAACCGACTGAGCCACCCAGGTGCCCCAAGTTTGTTTTTTTTTTTTGATCAATAAAAATTTAACAGAAGAGTTCAGCACTTAAAACAAATAAGCCCAGAGCCCAATAAGTGTGCAGCTTAAAAAAAAAAAAGAAAAAAAGAAATCAAAATAACATTCAAAATAAACATTTTCGTGGCTTCAAAGGAGCGGCTGTCTGCCTCTTGGCTGGGGGAGCAGTGAATGGCATGGTCAAACCATCCCTGGCTGGACATCTTCAATGGGCAGGACCAGAAACAGTCAGTGGAGTCGTCAAACCAGCATGTTCTGACCAGACCCCAAGGTCAATGTACGCACGAAGCTGCCACAGCAACCCTTGAGATTTTCTCCATCGAGATTTTCTCCGTTTAACCCGACATGCCGTGTGTCTCACAATTCACCAAGAAGTGGCACTCGGAGGGTACTTCCAAGGTGGTGGAGATTATTCTGCAATGAGACAAGTCCTGCCAACCCCCATTCGCTACAAAAGTTTGTTTTGTCTTCATCTCCCAGTGGACCCCCCATCACTGGATGCTGGTACATGCTCCGCGTGGCCTGGGGAGGAGGAGGCAGCGATACGAACGTGGTGGAGAAGGACACAAAACCACCAATAGATGAGTCATTATTTCATGTGAATTGTGCTTGCGCTGGTAAAGCCCACAAAGAGAATTACCGACCTATCCTGTCCCAGGCTGGGGAGGTCAGGGAGGACCACGAAAGGTCCCCTGTGGCAGGGGCCCCCTATGACAGTGGCCTTGAGGCTGAGAACAAGAGAATTAGCAGGGAAAGAGTGGAGGTGGGAGGGAAGATCGGTCTTTGCAAAGAGGACAGTGAGCACTTGGGAGGTGGTCGGCGTGGCCTGGCCGAACAAAGGGAACAGACCCTTTGGCTGGAGCCAGGTAAGTGAACTCCACGGAACAGGAGAAGGTGGGAGACACAGGTCCAGATGGAACCACCTCCCGTCCCCAGGCCCCAGGCCGAGAATCCTGAAGGTTTCCCAAGAGCAGTGAGAGCTAGCACAGGATTCCTGAGCAGAAGAGTGCAGTTCCGTATGCACGTTGCCCTTTCCTTTGCACCTGAAAACACCGATCTCGCAGCCTGTGCTTCCTTCCAAAAGGGCCCTCGATTCTTTGCATCACTGTGGGTCCCGCAAACATCTGTGTCAGGCCCCCGGGACAGCCAGATACTTGGCAGTGTCCCCGTCCATCACTATCAACCCCCAAGGATGCCCTGGTTAGAGCCCTTTCAACGTTGTGCACAAAACCCTCGGACTGCTGGGCTCGTGGAAACATTGTCAAGATGTTTTTCTGTGCAATTGAGGTGCCTGCTTGGAAAATCCCTGCTGCGAGTGTTTCTTTCTCCCAGGCGGCTACACCCAACTGTTTTGCTGCAAGATCCTGCGTCACAAAAGGGATATCCCCAGCTAATATGACATTCAGGAGGACCAGAGAATCTGGGCTGCCTGAGTTCACGGTAATCACGCCCTGTCAGTATGTGTTCTTTCTCTGTGCTATCTAATCGAATGTCCTGTGTGTATGAATATAAATACTGTTGTTCTGACCCATGATGAACTTATAGACAGACCGATCGTATCAGCTTTAAGAGATTAAGGTTTCCAAAACCAGATGAACACCATTACTTTTATTTTAATTCAAAATGAACACAATTTCCCCCTGGATGTGGATGAAATTAATGACCTCAGAAGGAATCAACCTGCCTGCGGGGGGAAAAAAAATCAGATAATCACATCCTTGCCTGAGATCACAACACAGTCTGAGATGTTCCATGCCACTTCACCTAATGCCTTTTTCTATCTTCTTGGAACAAGGCTGTTCTAGTATGTTCTTTGGGTGCACCGAGTGCCAGTGTCACTTGGCTTAAATGACAGGGGATAGATCACCACCCAGAAATTACTGTAACCAAGAGAAATCCACAGGATCAGACCAATTACCATAAAATGGTAATTGAATCAACTTCCTACCAAAACCAGGCTCTTCTTAAATTGCAGATATCAACTTACTCCACTTATGAAGTAAGAATACAGAGGTACCCGCCAGCTTCAAGCAAATCCACTGAGAAAACTCCAGCTAACCCACAGCACACTTAACAAATGATGATGAAACCGGTTTTGACCGTGTTCCCACTGTTCCAACAAACCCCGGGAAGGCAGATATGGAATCTTTCTCCCACAAGCAGGAGACCCCACTGCAGGCTCGCTATTTCTTGGGCATCGTTAACCCACGAGTGTCTGTGGGCAGCCCATACAAGGTGGTGGCCGTGGGTGACATTCTGAGAACAATATTGCCCCAATCCCGCCCCTCCTCCTCACTGGATACTTAACCTAGGGCAAGGCATTTCACCCACCCGAGACTCGGTTCTCCCAGCTAAAAGCGGGTACAATGGTATTACCTACCTCACGGGCAGGTGGCGGGCGTGGGGGGCAGTAAGATGTGTCATGTGCGTGGCACAGTGTCCAGCACATTAGCCCTTGGCAAATATCAGTTATTACGGGTCTCTCCCCGACTCCCACATTCGCCCTGTAGCCCCACTTGCCCAAGATTCTGCACCCAGGGTTTTGCTTCTCCCCCTGAGAACTCTCAGCAGCTCTTTTGGCTGACCTTTGCCCTGTACTCCATCCCTCAGCACCCAGACTCACTGTCCCTCCACTGCTCAACAGGAGTGGCTCCTGGAATGCCTACGTCTAATTCCACCACTGAACATTCACAAAACCCCCGATCTGTCCATTTCTATCCAAGTTTACTCTCAGGAGCCCTACCGAGATGTCCCCTAAAAGGCATGATGATGGCAGAGCAGGTGGGGCAGACCCAAGTCGGCATCCCAGGTCTGCACCCGACTGGTTCTAAGGTCCGTGGCAAGTTACTTGTTTGTAGAAGTCATGCAAAAGTTGGCGAAAATGCACTCGGCTGAACAGTATCTGCACCTTTCCAGATTTATGTTATGTTTCAATAACATTTATCCCCCCATACACCAAAAAGCAACGACAACCCGCACCTCTGTTTCATCAACTATACAATGGGGGGTCCTGGGGAGGTAATCACCCCTATTGCGGAGACCCTGCTGTGCGTGCTGTTCCTCCCTCGCCTCCTGCCCTAAACTCTATCCACCTCCTCTAAAGGTCAGGAACTATGGGGCGCCTGGGTGGCTCCGTCGGTTAGGCGTCCAACTCTTGATCTCAGCTCAGGTCTTGATCTCAGGGTTGTGAGTTCGAGCCCTGCACTGGGCTCTATTTTAGGCTCTAAAAATAAAAATAAAGGTCAGGAATAGGTGCCCATCCCAAGGGGCTGCAGGACTTCAGACTAACTATATAAATTCACACAGACTGGTTGCACTACAATTTGAACATACTTAGTGCTACTTAACTATCTTAACTATTCAGTTAAGGATCGTTAAAAGAGGGGCGCCTGAGTGGCTCAGTTGTTAAACATCTGACTTCAGCTTAGGTCATGATCTCACAGTTCGTGATTTCGAGCCCACTTCAGATCCTCTGTCCTCTCCCTGCCCTGCCCCACTTATGTGCGCGCGCGCACACACACACACTCAAATAACAAAAACAAACATTAAAACTTAAACTCTTAAAAAAAATGGTAAAGACAGTAAATTCTATGTGTATTTTACCACAACTAAAAAAAGAATGAACTGTTAAGTGAGAATTTTATCCCTGAAGGTCAATTTATAATGCCCCACAGTAAATGATTGGGGAGAAAGGCACCAAGCTGTACCCTTGGGCTTACGTTTTTTTCAAGATCCTGCCTTAAGGCATGCAAAGATGAACAAAGAGTGATAGCTGTTAAAAGAGAAAAGAGGATACAAAATGCTACCCTTTTGGAAAACTGTGTTAAAACACGCACACGGATCTAGCCGAGGACTAGGAAATGCAGCCACAAATAACCACAATTATTATTCTGATGAGCGGAATTCCTGATGATTTTCTGGTTCTCCTTTTCTACTCTTTGAATATTTTACATTCATGTTTCTTTCTTTTTTTTTTTTTTTGAATGTTTATTTTTGAAAGAGACAGAGCATGAGCGGGGAAGGGGCAGAGAGAGAGAGAGAGAGAGGGAGACCCAGAATCTGAAGCAGGCTTCAGGCTCTGAGCTGTCAGCAAAGAGCCCGACATGCATGGGGGTCGAACCCACAAGCAGCCAGATCAAGACCTGGGCCAAAGTCTTAACTGACTGAGCCACCCAGGAGCCCCTATCTTCATATTTCTTAATCATAAAACTAAACAAAAATAAACAACTTGCATCTGTGCTTCGTGGTCTCCCTCCCCCGCTTTGTAAAGCCTCTTTTTGGCCCCCAGTTCTGTTTTGTGTCTCCATAGATTCCTTTATCTCTCAGGCACCGCTGCCCCGTCCTCCTCATGGAAAGAGAGTCCAGCTCTTCCCTGCTGAGCTCAAAAGCAGCCTCAGAATCCTTCCCAACACAACGCTCCAGGCGGTCCCATCCCTGAAACGCATCTGCCATCGCCAATTACACTTGCTCTCCCGCCTTGTTCTGTTTCCTGGGTGCGTCCTCATCCCCTGGTCCAAGTGAGCAACGCTGCGGGGCAGGGGTGGCCATTTATCCTTGTTCTCCCCATCTTGGTTCCAGGCAGAGGTGACAAGGCTCAGTAATCCCACTCGAGACGGACCCTACTCTTGGATAACACCTTTCCACTTCAGCTGAAAGCTCACTCCTGACTGAATTCCAAAGCAAGACCACCTATTTTCCAAGTCGAGGAGCCACCAGGCATAGGTTCCCGCAGAGCATGAGGAAGGATGGTGTCAGCCTGTTAATGTGGACACAAACCCAGGCTCACCGCCACCCCCCATCACACCCACATGCGCAAGACAAGGTGGTGACGTCTGATTTCCTCAGCGGGGCGGGGGGGGGGGGGGGGGGGGAGGGGTCACTTCCCAGCATCCTTGCTTGTCACCCTCTAAATGGATTCAAGGAACCAATTATTAGCTTTCACAGCAAACAGGTCTCTTCTTGGTCTCTCCTCATGTGATTCTAAAGCAATTAACACCTCATTTCAAAGTTTTTACAGGGAAATTCTTTATGTTGCCCGGTCTGCGTTACAGACCTTGGGGTGGGGTGCTTTCTGTCTCCACCTAGGAATTTATGCTGCAGACCGGGATCATGCTGACCCACAGGTGCACACTCCAGTGCAGGCACAAGACACTGCAGACTTGGGGTCCCACATCACTGAGGTTCTCTCGGTCCGTGGGCGACACAACTCCCTGGGGAGAGATCCAAGATGCACTTACCTTGAAGTTAGAGTCGACAGTTTTCTCCAGCAGCCCAAGACACATGAATTGACCCAGAGTCCTTGTAGCTCATAAGAACGTTCAGGTGTATAACCTTTTATTACTGTAATCGCTTTCAGCCCTTTTAGAGTGTGGGGCTGTCTCAATAATTTATTGG
The DNA here is from genome assembly GCF_027475565.1 of Acinonyx jubatus. Classification (NCBI taxonomy): domain Eukaryota; kingdom Metazoa; phylum Chordata; class Mammalia; order Carnivora; family Felidae; genus Acinonyx; species Acinonyx jubatus. The sequence continues at coordinate 6,909,490 of NC_069396.1, forward strand.
GTAGAGGGAGGCGTGGGCAATCGAGTCAAATATTTGCCACTGGGAATATTTGGGAAATTCAAGGACATGCGACTACAGTGTATTTACTATGAATTCTGCTCAAAGGTGAAAGGTATGAAGTGAAGAGACACCTTACAGAAAATCACTAACATCGACAAGTAAGAAGTTATGTTATTATTAACAGACGAAAAGTTTTTATGTACCAGGTATAGTACTATCAAATTCACGTATCCAATCTCACTCGTGATGATAACTCTTACGTGGCAGATACTTATAACTGGGTCCACCCAGACAGAGACAGAACTGATCCCGGCTGCTTAAAAAGAAAAAAGGCATCTCAGTGATATGCCGCGAGCAAACATGATACGTATGTAGGATGTACAGAAAGGCACACTGAGACACAACCTATGAGAAAGGTCAAATACGCTGGAAGCTACATGCATATGAGATCTGGAGCCCCCATCTAGCCGTGGGACTGGGCCAAGTACTTGACCTCTCTGTGCCTCTGTTCCTTCATCTACAAAACGAAGGGTTCAACTTTCAAACACTATGAATCTAGAATAAATAACTAGAACAGTATGGGGCTAGAGCAAGGACAGAAAATCAGCAGTAACTAACAGAAAGCCTAGAAGAGGCTTTGACATGTATTTGAAAGCTTTAGTACATGGTAACAGTGCCATTTACAAAATTTTTTTAATGTTCATTTATTTTTGAGAGAGAAACACAGAGAGTGAGTGGGGAAGGGGAAGAGAGAGAGAGAGGGAGACACAGAATTTGAAGCAGGCTCCAGGCTCCGAGCTGTCAGCACAGAGCCCAACACGGGGCTCAAACTCGTGAACTATGAGATCATGACCTGAGCCGAAGTCAGATGCTTAACCGATTGAGCCACCCAGGCGCCCTTTTTTCTTTCAATGTTTTTAATGTTTATTTTCATGATAATAGTGACATTTTAAAGCAGTGGGGGAAGGGGACACTGGTGAATACTATTAGACAATTTTGTTAACTATTTGGAGGGAAAGAACAGCACTATGCCTCGCCTTACACTTTATACCAAAAATTAATTCTAGACTAATTTTACAGTTATGTCTTAAAAAGAAAGAAAGAAAGAAAGAAAGAAAGAAAGAAAGAAAGAAAGAAAGAAAGAAAGGAAAGAAAGAAAAAGAAACAATGGGGAATTTTTGCCCAGTCTTGAAATTTGGAAGAACTTCTTAAACCACTAACCAAGGCATTTCATTAAGAAGGCACTAATTAAGACACTAAGATCTGACCGCAGGAAAACGTAAAACTTCTCTATGTCAAATAAATTCCCCACACAAAATCGAGAGGCTGGACAAGAGAAGTGGGAAGGGGTGACAATCACTGACCTGAGGTTTTAAAAAAGATTAACAATGTTTCTATCTCAAAGATGAAACCCTCACAAACTCCTTTTTCTAAAAAAATAAAAGATTCTAGACATACCCCAATTAAAAATGAAACACAAAGACCTCAACAACGAGCAAAAGAAATGCAAATAGTAAATGAATCCATAAAGCAAGGGGTGTGAAAGCGATTTAAGGTAACAAGTCCTTACTGAGGGCACTGTGTGAGGCTCACACTCCTTTAAAGAGTTCAGAGTTCACTACAATCAGGCATGTGTGGCCTCGCTTGTGTGGTCAAGAGGGTGCATTCCTGAAAGTCCTGGCCACGAGACGCAGCCTGACCGCAGGCTGCCCGGGACGTGCCCGGGTACAGGAACCCCGACAGAGACCAGCCCGGGCCCTGGCCTGGTGGAGACACGCGGACCCACACGGGGTGGCAGTGGGGCCGTGAGCAGGGCTCCCAAGGCGCCCCTCTCCTGTCCTGCCTGGAACCAGACGGCAGGAAAAAGAAAACACTAGTCTCCAGGATCTTCCTTCCTCGTCCGGGGCCTCCTCGGCCGCCCAGAGGATGCCCACGGGTGATGGGCAGGGGAGGGGCCAGAGGGGGTCTGCCTGCCACCTCCTCCAGACTGGTGCCTCCGGGCGCCCTGCACGTGCTCGGCCTCTGCTTGTGCTCTGGGGAACTTTCGGAGGCGGTGCCTCGACTTTCAAGATGAAGCACGAAATAGTAATAATACCAACGATAAGGGAGGCCCTCGCTCGGTGAGTGTCTACCACTTAGTGACCGCTCCCTGCACACGCTCGGTAGGCACACTGCGTCCTCCGGCGAGCAAAGCGAGGCCCTGCAAAGCTAACCCGATTCACTTATCCATCCGTTCGCTCACTCAGAAGAGTACCGAACACGCACAAGGACCAGGCCCTGTTCCAAATGCCCGGGATACAGGAGCAGGAGGGCCAGAAAACAAACAAAGGTCTCTGCCTTTCTAACAGGAGGAGACAATAAACAAAATAAATGAGACAAACATAGTCTGTCAGATTCTGGTAAAGTGCTAAGAAGGAAAATTAAGGCAGAGAAATGAGACATAAAATAAAATACCAGGGGGAGTGTTAGCACTTTCAGTGGGACAGCCGAAGAAACCCAGTGAAGTGACTTCTGAGAGAAGACCCAACATCAGTGCAGAGCAGGCAGTGTGGATTTCTGGGCAGAGACACCCCATGTGGAGGGACCGGCCGGGGCAAAGACCTCCAGGTGCATCGCCGGGCGTGTCACAGGAAGAGGCCCATGAGTGGGGCTCCCAGGAGGCCACACTGAGCCCAAGGTCACGCGGTTAATCATTGAAAGACCAGCCGGGCATCAATCACACCGGGAAAAGGGCGCAGACCCACACTGGTGCCACGCCTCTGCCCTCCTTCGGGGGCTGGTGGAGAAAAGGCGGGGGTCCTGCCAACCCACCGCACAGCACGAGGTCCACAACATCACCTCCCGCTTTCCTCTGGTCCCAGGGAAGCTTTTCCTGACCCAGGCACCGGACAAGCTGAGGGTGCTTCCTGCGGCCTGGCCTGTGGGACCCACCTGAGTGCAGCTCCCCTCCCTGGAGAGGCCCAGGGCTGTGTGCGGGATTTAAAACGTTCTTAAAGAGACCCGCAATAAGCCAGGCGATTTCCCTGTGGAGCTCGATTTATGGGCCTGGCGCAAAAGGTCGCTTAGGACATTTTTCAACATTACTGATGGTTACCGTTCTTGAAGACGATGATACATATACACAGGCCTGCACAAGCATGTGCACAGTTCTAGCAAACACACAGCTAAATGGGAACACTGTATTTGTTTTTCTCCGCCATCTGATCATGAACTTGCTGGCAGTCAAGCTCAAAGACAGGCAGGGCAGGAGAGAATCTGGAGTCTGAAGAATGAGGTGTGAAAGCCAGCTTGCACACACACGAGCGGACTTTCTCAGCTATCCTCTGCCTCAGTTTCCTCATCTGTAAAATGGAGCTTCCCAGATTACTGCGTAAACTACAGACAATGTAAGCAAAGCACCCGGCTCCATGCCTGATGGTTGGAGCTCCGTGAAGGGGAAACTGTGGAACCACAGGACGGTTTTGGAGCTCTTTGCAGTGCAATTGTTTTATTTTAGAGGACAAACCAGACCCACGTAAGCAAATTTATGAGCCATTTCTAAATACAAACGGCAAGAGAGGTGAGATAATCAACAACTAGCCCCAACTGGTAATTTGCAACAGGAATGAATGTTTCTTAGTCAATAATCTCTTTTTCTCCCCCTTTCCTGGCTGTGGCAATAGTTTGAATCAGCCAGTCTGGGAAAAGCCACAACACAGTTTGACCTCCTGAAATCAGCTAACTTGGAAGGAAAGGAATGATCTTGAACCCAATGAACCCACTTCTCCAAGCAAAGGTCGGACTGGATTACACTGATGAAATCTGCAGAGACCCTAGTCCAAGTAAGGTCACATTCCTGCCCACTGGAGGTTTGGACTTGAACATATGTCGGCGGGGGGGGGGGGGGGGGGGCACATTTCAACCCACGGCAGCGACCATCCGAGATAGCGTTAGAACAAGTTAATGGCGGCAGAAGGAAAGTGGCAGTGAGGGGGCAAATGTGCCGGGTACGACATTTAGCTTTTCCAATGATCGGCCCTGGGATGTTAGGAGAGAAAAAAATTTTAATGCAGGGGCTGTAACGATCAAACAAGGTAATATATGTAGAAGAGAGCACAGCACCCGCGTGTCAGTGACGCTCAGCGATGCCGCCCCGGGTAGTATCTGGAGGAGGCTCCCGGTCCCATCGCTTGGTGATATTTCCATTCCCGGTGACACAGAAGTCTCAGAGGTAGCAGTCACACGGGCCCCCCGCCGGGGGAGAGAGTGGGAGGGGGGCGGGAGAGGCTCTGCTCTGCTTCTGGGGAGCGAGGGGGGCTGAGTGACAAGCAGGCTTTGTGAGCAGGAGGCAGGAGAGTCAAGTGAACCATCAGGAGCGTCAGCTGCGGAGGGTAACGGGTGAGTCGCTGAGTCAGACGGGCTGCGCGGATCCCACAAAAGAGGAATACTCCCACCAAGAGAAATCTGTTTGACTTTAGAAAAGTACAGGTTACAGTGATACTCACTAAACACCCCACCTTCCCGCCCAACAGTCGGGAGAAATGAGTAACGGGAAATCCATCAAGGGCTCTGAGGGATCCCCCACTTTTACTAGGATTTTCCCCCCCAAAGCGGGGCCCTATTCACATCCTATATGCCTGGGATGATCAGGATCCCCTAGGAAGAAGGTTCAAACATCCTAACACGCAGGGACCCGGGTCAGAATAGATCAGGCCCGGAGAGTCTAATTTTCCCCTGGCCTTAACGGTCGCAACCATTTATCTACGGAGAAAGCCATTTTCTAGCTGCCTGGCGGGAACATGAACTCTCTCAGCGGTTTTTCACAGGATGGGGATGGTCTAACCATCCGTGTCCCAAAAGCCCTTCACACACCCCACCCTTAACCCCGACCCACAGCACACAGGTTTTCAGATGACCCCACGCTTAACCAATGAATCGGGCTCCGATGGCTGCTGTAACAAGTCACTAGAACTTAGTGCCTAAAATGACACACACACATTTACTGTCTTACAGTCCTGGGGGTCAGAAGTCCACCCCACCTACCGCGTCCACCAGCATAAAACCAGCTTCTAAATGGCAAAGCTCACAGCCCCGTGAGCTCACTCCTGGGAGCCCAGGCAGACTCGAGACACATCGACGGCCGTTCTAGAAACAGAGAAGACTCTGGTAATTACGAAATGGAACTTCTCTTCTTATTCTGGGGAGGGGGATAGGTTGAAAAGCATGGAAGATTCCAGACACTCGACCACTCCTCCAAAGAAACTCAGACTCTCCTGTGAGGAGCTGGCTGGAAACGATGACGTAAACCGGCTCTGGAGGCTGGTTCTCCATCTGAAGGAGTTCAGGGAGCCTGTGTGCACTCCCGGGGGTGGGGGTAAGGAGTTGACACGGTCCCCTCAACCTTTTGTGCGACTTGGAGCCCTTGGTTGAGTGGTGAAGAATCTGGACGCTTTCTCAGGGTAAGCTTTTTTTTTTTTTCTTTTTAAGTATTCTCTACACCCAACATGGGTCTCGAACTCATGACCCTGACTGAGGTCAGGAGTCCCAAGCTCCACCAACTGAGCCAGTCAGGCGCCCCCGGAGTAAGCTTTTTAAAACGTATAAAATAAATCCATAGGATTACAAAGGAAGCCCAGCACACCGCAATACAATTATCAAAATATTTCTTAAAACGTGTGACAGAGCAAAAGATAGCTTCTTTCCTGCATTAAATAACGAGATCGAGAGCAGGCCCGACAACTACCGGGACTTGGGAGCAGTAATGACCACAAAGAGATTCGAGATGCCCACAACAGAGGGAAAAGGACCTGAAAACATCTGTGATTTCTGCCGGTGCCTGAGTCACAGTTCCTGCCCATGAAGACGACGGCAGCACCGGCTATTGTCATCACTGGAAGAAATGCGGCATTTTAGTTACAGGGTCGTGACCAGAAAGTGCCATTTTTTTCACATCCAATTCCCAGGTCCCCTGAATTCTACCCATGGTCCCAAGGATGAGAACTCCTGGAAGTCAGTAGCTTTCTTTTCATTCCCTTTATTTTATTCCTCATGAGAACGCGCTCCCTGCAGCCAGGCACCGACCCCGACGAGGTGAAAACAGGGGTTCAAACAGATTCTGCACATCAGTGTGCACAGCAGCGCGAGTCACATTAGCTACGAGGTGCAGACAACCCAAACGTCCTCTGACACATGAGCAGAGGAACAAAATGCGGGATGTGTAAACACACACACACACACACACACACACACACACACACACACACACACACAATGTTATTCGGCCCTGGAAAGGAAGGAAATGTGGACACGTTACAATAGGAATGAACCTCGAGGATACTGTGCTAAGTGAAATAAGCCAGACATGAAAACACACAAACTCTAGGATTCCACTTCTCTGAAGAACCTCGAGGGGCGGGATTCCTAGAGACAGAAAGGCAACCGGTGGCCGCAGGGGCTGGGGGAGTCAGCATTTAACGGGGACGGACAGCGCTTCAGTTTGGGAAGCCGAAAAAGTTCTGGAGACGGACAGTGGCGATGAGTGTAGAAAGCATGAACGTACTTTAACACCACAGAACTGTGCACCGCGAAACGGCTAGAGTGGTGAACTTCGTGTTATGTATATCTGAGCGGATAAAAAATAAAAATAAAAGAAAACGGACCCTGCAGAACACAGAAGGCCATGACCTTTAAGAAGAACGGCCTCTCTCGCGGCCGGAGGCAGGGGCAGTCTCCCGGTGGCCCTGAGCCAGGCTGGGCCGCCCCACGGACCTGGGCTTGTGAGCCGATGCGCCACCATGAGCAGGCCACTCCACCTCTCTGGCCTCAGTTTCCACCTCTGTAAAAGAGGCCACCTGCCCAGCACAGGGAAGAGAGAGCATATCGTCTTGCCTGAGACTTTCTGATAACCCCGTGAGGTGGGACAACTTTCCCAACGACTTAGTTAAGCCACCCAGAGTCACCCACCCGGCAAGGACATGCAGGCCGGCCTCACCGAGGAACCCCGACGCACGGGTCTGTGTGCATTTGTCTGCTACTTGTTTCCTGTCTCTCCCACTAAGCTGCAGGCTCCCGTGGGACAGACCCAGAGAGGCCTGTTTCATCGGCCACACCGTCCCCAGAGCTGGTGAGTTGGAGGCTCAAGAACCACGTTCTGTGTGACCACCCCCCCCCGCAAAAGTGGTTTCCCTTACAAGCAGGGGATGGTGGCACTGACGGGGCCCGGTCTTTCAGGTCTCCAGGTGGATGTTGGGATAACCCCAGCATGTCACAGGTCAGTGTTCTCCACGGAGCCGCTGATGGAGGTGGGGCCGGAGGGAGCCACGGCTGAAGGGACAGAAAAATAACCTATGCCGTGGTGGATGGACGCCTACGCACCGTCACATGCACACACACGCACACCTGGCAAACACACCGATGACTCAGGCGCCGGCAGCTGTGAGCTTCTGCCAGTGTGCGAGGGGTTCACCTTTGGTTCAAGAGGCCCGGACGCTGGGAGAGAGCCGAGGGATGAGATCAGCCTCACCTCCCCGCTCCCGGGGCAAGGAGGCTGTGCCCAAGCAGAAGTGCAGGGCTGCTTGGGGGTGACTCAGCTCAGGAGACGACTCAGGGTGCTCAGCTGGACGGCTGGCAAGGTTCCAAGCAGGCGCCTAGGGCAGTCAGGGAAATGGGCACAGCGCTACCCGAACCACAGTGTCGTCGGCACGTTTCCTTTTCACACAGCATTCTAGGCCACGATGCCCTCTGCAGGGAGGAGGGGTTGCCAGTGACCTAAATCAGGCAAACATGGCCGGGCTGGGTGGCTCGGGAACCTGGATCCGACAGACCGGATTAGTCAGCTGCTTGGCCGGGGACCAGGCAGGCTTGACGTGCCGAGAGGGACGCCCTGCCTCTGAAGTCCCACCAAAATGGGGGCGGGGTGGGAGGTGGCTATGAAGCCCGCCATGCAGCCGAGTGACTGTGGGCTCCGGGTGCCCATCTATAAGATGGGGTGACGCTGTCCCCCATCCGGGGCTGCCCCCCAAACAAACAGGAGGGCAGACACAGAGGCACTCTGCAGCAGGGGAAACAATAGGCCAGATCTGTGCAAATCAACAGAGGCAGGTCTCAGACACAGGAACAAACAATGCTGGGTGGAAAAGCCAAGTTGTGAGCGCATTTAAAAAACACGCCCAAAGCAACGCTATGTATTGTTTACGGTACGTGTGTGTGGTGTGTGTGTGTGCGTGTAAAAGTATTTAAGTCTAATGGAAAGACCCACACCCAATCTATAGCGAAGGGTACCTGGAGGCAGGTGGTGAGCTACAGGTGAATGTCGAGGTAATCCTAACTCCTCTGGCCATGTTTCGTTCCTTTATTTAAAAAGGCAAAGCAAAGAGAATAAAATGTTACCAGTGGTCAGTTCTCGGTGGTAGAAATGTGGCTTTCTGAGATTAGTCTTTGTTGCTATTTGTATGTTGTCCGACCCGAAAGTCACCTTGACGCCTGTACATGGTCAGGTAATGAATTCTACTGACGGTATATGTACTCTAAATTGTGAATTTTTTTTTTTTTTTTATTCCCAAGATTCAAAAAGGAAGAGTCTCTCGGAGCATGCAGCGCGTGCTCAGAGTGCTTACTAAACTGCATTCCTCCCTCAAAGTATCCAGGGTCCTGGTGCCCCACGCCTCTGCTAGAAGGCAGTCTTCCACCTCTGGCTGTTTCAGGGGAACAAGAGGTCTGCTTGGCCCAGGGCCCTGCCACTGCTCCACTTCCCTGGCTAGGACAGGCACTGGAGGAGAGCTGGGTGTCCTGCCGTGGAAGACCGGCACTGAGTGCCCAGAGAACTATCCGTCCCTCCTGCTTCAATCCAGGTATGGCCACCTGGCACTGAGCTCTCATGGCAGGCTCCAATCCACCAATCACAATCCAGGAAACCCAGTGACATCACTCATCACCAATCGGAGCGCCTGACCCACATGAGTGACTCGTGTTGCCACACCAGGCCGACAGGATTTCAGCAAGAGGCAAAGACACTTGACATTTCTTTTCTCTTGGGAAACCTTATCAAGTGTAAATGCTGGGCGTTGTCCAACACGGACACCAGCAGGCAGCCCCCACGTCCACCCACGCTCGGCTCCTCAATTCCAGATTTACTCTTAAATTGTAACAGTGCCCCTCCAATGCTGCTTACACACTTTCCCTCCCTCATTTCCAGATAAAAAAGAAACAACATTCTGGATGCCACATTTCACTGGATCACAGACTCGCCTTTCCAGGGAGAAATTCTATCTGTCAGACTCTGGATGCCAGGAAGGAAGAGAAACATTCAGGAGACTTTTTCCTTTCTCTGATCTCATCAACCCCCAGCTGAAGAGCAGTATCACATGCTCGAAAACCAAAGTGACCCCCCTCCCCCAAACTGTGACCGTTTGGGGATGTGAATGCAAGGTATGGCAAGACTCTAAAACCGTCTGGTTTCTCTCGTCCGTCCGCCATCACCGTCCCACACCTGCCCGCAAACAAAGGTGGCGCGGATGGGAAAAGAAGCGCGGGAGAGGGGCTTTTTGGAGAAGCTCCCCACAGACCCCGCCTGCTGCACTCGGGGTCCTCACAGAGTCTCCTCCCCGGCTGAGGTGCCCCTGGAACGACTCGGGCCCCTCATCATCTGGAAGCAGAAGCGGCCGGACCCTTCTAAGAAGCAGCAGGCGGCATTTCGGGGAGGCAGCAGGCTCACGGTCACCAGTCTGCAGGGCAGAGTGGAGTGGGGGCCGCCCGTGTTGTGCTGTTCAGGGGGCGGCAAACGTGGAGCCACCAGATAGCTGAAACCTCTGCTGTCTTCCTGCCACTGCCGACCATCACCATAGGAACCACATCCTGCTGCTACCATGGCAACCGCGCAGTACCATCCGCTCGGTAAGCAGTGATGCGGAGGCCACTCAGGAAGGCCATGGGGCTGACAGGGTCCTGCGGTCCGCAGCCGCAGGGACGAGGAAGTGACAGAGAGAAGGCTTCCAAAGAGATCGTGTTTCTGTTTTGTTTTGTTTTATTTTGTTTTGTTTTGTTTGCTGGGCTTAAAAGCCCATCTCCTGCTCCTCAAGAATTCATTTACCCCAAAAGTAAATCCTTTTGAAAGTGCATTCCTGCTCTGGGGATGCAAAAATCTCCAGGGCCGAACGTAGCAGGTAAGAGCCCCATGGGGACCTCTTTCAACACATGGCCAGGGCTCCAGTGGGGCCCGCAGACTGGGACACCAGGGCTCCCAGAGTAGAACCACAGGCTATACGGCAGTCCCCGGGGCACACCAGGCACTGGGCTGAGGCCCTTCCAGAAGTGGCATCTGATTCTACCCTCACGATCCTATTTGTAAACCGAATTCCTTCCTTCCTGCCCACATCTTACAGAGGAATGAGGCTCAGGGAGGGTAAGCGAGCTGTCCAACGTCACACAGCACACTGGGCAGAGCGGTCTGAACCTCTAACTCAAAGGCCCTGATTAATTCTGGTCACCTCTATTACCCCCAATGCAGCGTTCCATGCATCAGGCCCTGCGTATTCATAATAGCTAACGTTAATTTTTAATAACCATTATTTTAAGAAACATTCATAGCTACCTCATAGATATTGCCTACTTTGTGCTGGGCACTGCGTTAGATACATTATACGAAGCATCTTATTCGTGTCTCGCAGAGTCAATGAGGTAGCAACGACTGCAGATGAGGAAACTGAGGTGCAGAGAGGTGAAGTAATTTGTCTGATGGCACACAGCAGGTAAGAGGCAGACCTGGGGTTCACTCGTGGCCAGCCGGACTCCGCAGCCCGGGCTCTCAGTCACCCACTACACTGCTTCTTAACGACAAGGGCAGCTGAAGCACAAACGTTAGACCCTGGTGACCCAGCACAGCCTCCCAAGGATCCCACCCCTTGGGTGTGGGGTGTGACTGGACGCCACAGAACAGTCCCAAGAACCCACATACAGTACACATAAATTTACTCCCCCAAAACAGTCTGGGCCGTGCCTGTCAGCACATGACACATCTGAAATGACCCTGGTTGGCCACAGAGAAGCATCTAGGTGAGCTCTCATGCCTGCGTCCCTGCAGCCCCCCAACAAATCTGGCAGAATGACAGCTTTGGTCAATGGCCCCCTTCAGGGCAGACAGGACCCTCCAGGGAGTCACGACTTCTCTGCTCCCTGTTCATCCTGAGGCAGGCATTTCAGAACCTACTTCCCATTCACTACAGTTCAGGAAGACAGAGCCCCCAACGCCGAGGGCCTTAGGGGAGGAAACAAGAGGCCGGCATGTCCCAGCACCTCACACAGGCATCTTCGTTGGGTACAGATATGTAGAGCCACATGCAACCGCCATGTTGCAGGTTACAAGTGGTCAAACTCTGGCAACCACACATGGTTTATTCTAACATCTAACCCTCCTAACAACTCCACTGTACTGATGAGGCTCAGAGAGGTTAAGGGACTGCCCACGGTCACAGAGACGGGAAGCGGGACGCACAGGACTGTAGCCAGACCCTACTGTCTTCAAAGTCCTTCCTGTCCACCATGCAACACTGTTTTCCCGGCTGCCCTGGGGGCCGGGAAGCCCAGCGAGGGTATGACACAGTGGGAAAACAGACCAGAGAAACCACTTCCTGTGCTGTATGAGTTGAGGGAGCCAGGAGGCTAAGACTTTTCCTGGGGGCCCAAGCTTGGCTCTCAAAGAGAAACAGGTGTGGTGTAGTGGTAAGACCAGTAATCACAGGGGTTTTGTTTTATATTTTTAAATCAATACCAAGAGGCAAAGAACACAGGAAGCAGGTAGACAGTTAATCGGTTTGAGCTCACTTGGCTGGTGCGTAAGGTAGGATGCTTACGTCTACTGCACACGGCTGGTTGAGAAATAAACACAGTCATGTGAGCCAAGAGCCCAGCACCATGCCTGGTTCACACGCAGGGCACAGCAGACATCACTTCCCTTGTCCATGGTTGGTCTCTGAACCTCTCACCAAGCTGGAGGGGGGCAGCCCAGCCTGGTCACTTTGGGGACGTCAGGAGAAAGGCTCTCCCATGCCTGTCCCCTCCTTTCCCAGATAGGTCTGGGCATTTCCTGTATCCCATTCGCCATGATAAGGCCATTGTTTCTCTCCATGACCCTGACATCTCTCTCCACTTCCCAACTCCATGGCGTCAACAATCCCAGAGGATAAGCCAGTGGGGCTGGGTGAGCTGACCCTGTAGCAGATGGCAGGTCAAAGTTTCAGAATTGTGACAAATTTTCTACACTCAGCTATCTTTTGGCCAAAGAAAGAGCCAAATAGGAAATGGAGGGATGAGATCATCCACAGGCTTTAGCCACAGGAGTTTCAAAGGGGACTTGGGAAATAGCATCCTATTGACTGAAGCCTTGGAAAGAATGACTAGTCCTCAAATAGCTGCATTACCCACTTTCTCCTCCAACCCAAACACACACACACACACACACAATTAATCAAGGTGGAGTTGGGAGACTGGTGCTCAAAGAGACTCCTTTCATTGAATTTTGCCTGCGAAGAAATTCCACAAATCTACTGGTGTCCGATTTCCTAGAAAATCCAAGAACTATAAAAGGTTCCCATTGTTGTGGCGGGAGGTCAGAAGTAAAATAGATGTTTCAAGCCACTGCCAACTTTGTGCCATGGCTGAATCTTCCAGGTCTCCAGGAAATACCTAAGTCCAAAAATGGCAGTCCAATGGGTGGGACTGTTTCTGACATGTTCCCAAGGGCGTCGCCACTGCTATCCTGCAGGAAAGGTTTCCAGCCTCCCTGGTGTCTTGAGGGGCGATTCCTAGGACACGCTGCCTCAAACAGGGGGGTGGGGGAGAGGAGTTGTACCCCTTGAGAGCCCGTTATTTATTTTACAATCATGCAGGTGACGCATGAATACAGTGCCGTCATAAAAATTCAAACAATACAGAAATGTGAAGAGCAAAAAGCAGCAAAGTCTCTTTCACCTGGATTCAATCCCACTCACCTTCCCCAGAGATAACCCCTTGGGTAGCCAACTTGAGGTGTTTCCTTGAAGTCATTTTTCTAGGCACTTACGTACATGTAAGAAGGGTTTTTCTTTCATGCTTTTGTGTAACAATGAGCCTTAAACAAGGGCATGTTTTGGACATCTTTTCGTAGCAATGCATTTTACATTTACCTTTCTTTTTCACCGTTCCATCGTATTCCACAGAATAAATACACTAAAATTGATTAACCTAGTCCTTCACTGATGAGCTTGGATGTCGTCTCTAGCTTTTCAGTCTGCTCCCTTGCACATCCTTGGGCATGTCTCTAGGTGCGCGAAGGACAACTGCTTTAAGACGGACACGTTGGTGCTTCAGTACTCTCCGCTACGCCCCTGATCTCAGCAGCGCACAGCCAGACCAGGTCCCAGCTTCAGGGAGCCACGAGCCCTGGCTGCCTGGCCATCGATGAGACACTCACGCTGGGGAGGCGAGGTCAGCTTCCTCTAGTGGGAACACGGTCTAGTGGGAGCTGGGTCCTGCGTGGACTTGGCCAAGACAGAGGGACAGATGTTAGAGTGTCCCGGGGGGAGCGCTGGGTGGAGATTCCAAGCCTACTAAGAGCACATGCCTCGAACAGCAAGCGGTGAACCAGATGTGCGCTTTAGGGAGAGGAAGCAGCGTGGCATGGCTGAGATCCTATAGGAGGCCAGTGGGGAGCAAGCAGCAGACTCAATGCAGAGGAGAAGCATGATTGGACGTGTACCGCAGCAAGTGCCCAGGGGCCCCGGGAAAGACGAGGGGCTGACGTGACAACGCAGGCTGCCATCGGGCAGCGGCAGGCTGGAGCGCAAGGGGCAGGGCGTTCCGTGCCAGGAAAACCGCAAAGGGAACAAGAACCATGGCCCAGACCTGTGGCTGGGTGATGGGACCAGAAATCACTCAGAAGCTAGAACCGTGGCGTCTTCACCTGCCAGATCTGTCAGGGTCTCACCAAAGACAGGAACCCCTGCAGTGTTTGAACTGAGGGGCTTTAATGCAGGAAAACGGGCACACAGGCATGGAAGAGCCAAGAAGTCAAATGGGGGACAATGAGGTGGCCCAGAGGTCAGCACCGGCTGGAAGCTGCCACCACTCCTTGAGGTGACGGACAGAGGGAGAGAGGGGTGGTCCTGAAGCCCAGGGGCTGGGGACAGAACCACAGGGGGAGTCGCAGCTGCCATCAGAGAGCCTCGCGGGGACAGAGACAGGGAGAGACCCCCCCCCCAGCCTCTCGCCTGTTCCTCCCAGTGGCTGAACCCAGAGACACACAGCCTGCAGGGTCCCCCCTTTCCCCCACAGCCCCCAGAGCAGAGGAAGGGCGAGGAATCAACCACCCAGGGGAGACCCGGCTCAGATGCGCCGAGGCGAACCTCCGGTCCCTGGAATAGCGCCTGGTACAGGAGACACGCTCGCTAAAAGAATAAACAGAGCCGAGGATGGTTTCAGAGCCCCGCCAGGCCTACAATTGATTTTCTGATAGCTATCGAAGCTGCTTTCAGACTGACGAAACACGCCTCTCATTATCCCCAATCCTGGCCCTGCACTCTCAAGCACTCAATAGAAAATCGATAGTGCGTTCTCTGAAACAGCAGCCAAGTGGTGCCCGCCTGCCCGGCCCTCAAAGCCAGACCGGACACGCCCCGCCCCTCACATCCCCACACACGTCCGCACCACCCAGCAGAGATCCATTTCCACATGTGAAAGCAGGAGGGAGCCCGGAGGTTCAAGGACAGGAACCAGGAGGCCAAGATGCTCCGTTGTGCTGCGGCTCACTTTGAAGCCTCCGAGCACAGATGGGGAGGATTCGGCCTCACCTGCCCAGTTGATCCCGAAATGCTGGGCAGGTTCTTTGGCACATCCTGGCACGGAATGAAGGCCGGTTGCCAGGATGTTTCTCGCTGCTCGAGTCGTGCTTCGGTCCAGCTGGGAAGGCACAGGGAAAAGGCTGAGGGCTGAGGGGCAACCCAGCTCTGTCAGCGACTGGCCGTGTGGCCACAGGTAGCCTCCAGCCTCAGACGCCAGCTCTGGGAAATGGGAAGGATGCGACCCCCTCCCAGGACTGTTGCGAGATTTACCAAGATAGCGTCTGATTCTCCAATTACGTCACTCCGGTGAGCCATTCACGGCACCTTCTGTCACTGGAGGAAAGGGCCCCGTTCCAGGTCTACGGTAGCCTTACGTGACAGCTATTTGTATTAATCCTAACTGGAGTGATGTAGCACACACACATACTGGGCACTACCCCCAGGATTTCATATCTATCCAGCCACTTAACCTTCACAGTCACTCACCTTTTCACAGGAAACGTGATTATACCCATTTTATAGATGAGGAGACCGAGGCACAGAGAAGTTGGGAAATTAATCCCTGGGCGCACCGTTAGTTTAGGAGCGGTGGAGCCAAGCTTACTCCCGGGCACTCGGGCTCCACAGCCCATATGGGTTAACGGTGAGTAACTATGTACACTAGGGCTCTCTATTAAGGCGTACCCACAGGGCTTTCCCATGTTATCCTCCAAATAGCCCCGTTTTGTGGATGAGGAAATGGGAGGTTCAGTGAGGTTAAGCCACTTGTCCAAGGTCACAGACTTAACAAGTGGCCACATGACTTGGAATTTAGGTGCTCTCGTTCCAGAACCACCCTCCTGACCCCTTTAGGGCCAAATGTGCTGTCAAGGTCAAGTCTGGCTCCCCTTCCTCCCTCCTTGTGCCATTTTGAGAAACTTCCCTCACCCTGATCCCCCAGGGGTGGTCACGCCCCCGCCAAAGGGGAAGCTTTCTTGGTCCCTCTCCTCCTCCCTGCCCACCCCACCCCCCAACCACATGGGCTGGAACACCTGCCCTCCTCACCACAAATCCAGACACGAACCCACCCCTCAAATAGACCGGGAGTGTCACCGGATGCTGGCCTCTTATGTAGTAAATACATGAAATCATCTTCCACAAACAAACACAGTATTTTGGGGATGAAGATTCTCTGGGCTTCGACAAAGCTGGCAGGGTTTTTTTGTTTTGTGTTGTTTTTTTCAACTAGCAGCAGCAGCCAGAACAGAAGCCCTGTGGTCCGTTTTGGGGCCAAATCACAAAGCCTTCCTTCAGCCCCTGACTGGGCTGGGCTGCGGGGACCAGAGCGTCCGGCCAGGGACAAGAGGAGCAAAGCCAATATTGTGGCAGCAAGCGTCACTGGAGTGAAAACCAAACCCGGAGGTTCCGAGGGCCAGAATTTTAAAAATTCACACCAGCACAGAGTTCTGCTGCTGAGTCTGGGGCCGACCCAAGCTATGCCTGTGTCCCCTGCAGAACAGCTCGGCCTGGGAACAGGCAGCCCCACTCTGGGAAGGGTCCAGATCCAACGCTCACCCCACCACCTGCACCCGGAGGCCGGGCGGCCGCCACGTCAGCACCCTTGACGTGACCCTGGAGGCTTGATCCCAGTTCTGTGCACGCTCAGCCCTGGAAAGGTGTCCCCGACGCGCAGAGAATCAAAGGCCAGCTCTATTTGCCAGTCGGCCTCCCCGGAGAATCCCAGGGTGGAAAGGAACCCAATCCAGCCAGGTGGTGCAACGGATCAGATTTCAGTCCCTTCATTCACTGGACAGCCGTTTCCGGAACACCTACTATGCGTGGGGCCCAAGCCAGCCCCGCTGGCCTGGCTCCTCCACTCCAGCCTCTGGCTGGGACCTTGGCAACGAGGCCAAAAGAGGAAGGTGGCATCTATGAATAGCCTGTTGGCAGGCAGCCCCCACACCCTGGGCCTGGTGAGCAGCGACGGCTGTAGGCCTGCCCCTGCTGCAAGCTTCCATCCAGAGAGGGAACCTTCCGACCAGCTCAACAGACAAAAGGACTCAAGAGATTTGCAGAGGGCTTAGTTGGGCAAGGAATCGAAATCAAAGTAGAGCAGAATGCTCCCACCGGCCAAAGATGGGACTATGTGAACATCAGAAAGAGGAGTAACCGCCCTGGGTTTTGATTAAAACTCATCAGACAGAAATGTAAGTCCGTGGATTCATGGGAGAGAAAACAACTAAAAAAATAAAGCTTTGGGAGATTCTAAAAAATCAGCTCATTACTGGAAAACTTGGTATAAAGGGGAACAAGGAGGCTTTTTTCCTGCCTTTCTTATACATCCTGAACATCAGGACGACCAAGTATTAGATGAAGTGAAGCCCCTTTTGGAATAATTCTATCTAATGAATGAGGACAGAAAGGCAGACTCAAAAAACACCTGCACTTTGCGTCCCTGATGGATAATGGATCTCAACAATGATGGCTCGCTCGATGACGACTAAGCCGACAGATGGGTCAGGCGGCCAGCATCTGAACCTGATCTCAAATCACACCCAGAGACCCGGCCCCAAGCGGCACAAGAAGTGCGGGTCGCCACCTACAAAGGGGGCACTTCACCTATTAACCCACTGTGTCCGACAGATGATCACTTCAACGTGCGATCCATATAACACATCATCAGCGGGCTATTTTATACTCTTCCTTTCAAGCTAAGTCTTCAAAATCTGGTGTGTGCATCACACAGCACATTTCAACTCAGATCGGTCATTTCAAGTGCTTGGCGGCCATGTGGCCGGTGGCTGTTGTCCTGGACGGCACGGGTCTAGAACGAACTAGAAAGCCACAGGGTGTATGGAGAATGTGCAGGAAAGACAAGGCACGGAGGAAGGCGTTCAAAGACACCACGCGGAAGCGGTCGGCAGAACTGGGAATGTGGAAGATCGCGGAATACCGGTGACCCGACTCCAAAGGCTTTCAAAACCCTTAAGAGACATCCTAAGCAGACACGATGTACAGACTGTGTTTGGATTCTTACTTGAACATTTCAACAAAAATCATTTATGAGACAGCTGGGGAAATGTGAACACTGACTGGACATTTGATATCAAGGAACTGTTAGTTTCTCAGGCATTGAGAATGGTAATCCGTTTATATTTCTTTTTTTAATGATAGCTCATTTTTTAGCGAAACCTACAGAAGTAATCTCTAATGAAATGACAGGATGTCAAGGATCTGCTTTCAGGAAATTCAGTGGTTTGGGGGGGCAGGGGAGGGAAGTGGGTGAGGGCAGTTAGGTGGCAAGACTGGCCAAGAGCTGGTAACTGTTGAAGGTGGCGACGGGCACAGAGGGGTTCATGTTACTCTTCTCTGTTGTCAAATACGTCTTCTCAAATATCCCAAAATGAAGGTCTGACTTTTTTTTAAATGTTTCTTTATTTTTGAGGCGGGGGGCAGGGAGAGACTGCAAGTAGGGGAGGTGCAGAGAGAGAGGGAGACAGAGGATCTGAAGCAGGCTCCGAGCAGTCAGCAAAGAGCCTTGATGTGGGGCTTGTACTCACGAACCGTGAGATCATGACCCGAGCCGAAGGCTCTACAGACTGAGCCACCCAGGTGCCCCAGGTCTGATTTTTTTTTTTTAACAAAAGAAAGGGCTGTCGGTCTCAGGCTGGACGGATGTGGCACCACAGAAGGGGGTTGTGGAGTGCAGCTTAGCAGAGGGAGCTCCGGAGCCACCCCTCCAGGATCTGAATCCCCATGTCGTCGCCAGCTGGTCATGTGACCCGCCTGTCCCTTCGGCTGCTAGCGCTGTTTACTCTGCTGCTCACAACAGTGCTTCCTCACAAGACTGTTGTAAGGATTACATAAAATAACCCAAACTAAGTGCTTAGCCGAGGACCAGTGATAACATCCAGTGAGAACACCACCATCCCTACTGGTTTCGTCACCGTTATCCTGGGAAGGCACACTGGAGTCGGGGTGTCCATCGTGGGCACATTTCCAAGCTAAGCTCTGGTGTGGTCACTCGGGGAAACAAAGGCCCCAGTACCTGGGCTGTGCAGCTCCGGGAAGCTCTGAGGGGCAGATGCCTCCCAGTCTTTGCAGGGGCCCCGAGAGGTACAGATGACAGCAGGAAGGAGAAGGCAGTGTGCTAGGACGCTGATGACCGTCCTCCATGCCTTGACAGGGTGCTCACAGGGCAAGAAGCCAAAGCCAACAGCGCTTTTGCCAAATGCCCCATCAGGGATACAAGAAACGCATCCTCATCCGAAAGTGTAATGTAAATTGATCAGAAAATGAGGTTCCATTTGCCAACCAGATCCAATTTAGGCACAGTTCCCCTGGGGCAGGACTTCTAGGTGGAAAGAACGACGCCTGGCGTTCCAGACAAAGGGCCCTCATCCCAGAGAGGTAGGGGAGGCCCGTCCATGCCATGCCATCCATCACGGGGTCATGCTCCGGCCACCAGAGGACATTGTTCCAGCCCATCCCCCAACCGGGGAGCTAGGAAGACAATAGTCTGGAAGTCCTGGGTCCCAGGGAAGACCCAGCCACAGAGATATAGCTGTGGCAGGGCACCCAAGAGACAGCGGGTCAGGCCATGCCCTTGGGTGCCCCAGGCTGTATTCCGGAGACTTCCTGAAATTTGCCCCCGCCCCAATTCAAGGGAAGAGTTCTGTGTTGGGGCCACACTGGCCCGACCTACTCAGGATGACTGGAAGGAGATGGACAAATGGGGCAGGAGGGAAAGACAGCCAGACCGGGACTCCAAGAGCACCCAGCCTATCACGAAGCTCACTCCCATTCTTAGCACTGAAAAACCTCAAGTTCAGAGAGGTGCCGGAGGCGACATAGCCTGGAAGCAGAGGAGCCTCTATTTCAAACCCAGTGACTATCTCTGAAGCCACGCTCCCTCCACGGCAGGCTGCAGGGCAGCTGGGTGACAGGGACGAGGGTGGTCCTGCCCGCTGCTCCTCTCTGAGCCACACTTGCTCCTCTGTAGGACGCAGCCAACAAGAGCTGACAAGAGTAGTGAGGATGACGACCGGGATCGGGGAAGAGGGCTTGCCACGCAGGGGGCCTGCACCACCTTCGGGGACCTGTGTGAACCTGCTCTTCGTGGGGACCTGCTGCCTTTTCTCCCGGGAGAGTGGTCTTTATTTGAAAAACAATAAATAAATGATTCCCTTCACATCATGAAAGCTGCTGCTCTTTAATTTTATTAAAGAGTTAAATTCCGGGAAGTGGGGTACGTCCCACTAAGCAAGAAGGGGGCTTTGCATTCCAAATATCCAAACTCCACGTCTCCCCAATGAAGGCATCACAGGCTTAATTCTGCAAGCGACCGGCCAGCAAGGCGAAGGGCGGCGGGCCCCAGGCAGTGACGCTTGTTCTCCTGAGCGTTTCCCACCCCAAGCTGCACGGCTGCCGAAGCACACGGTGCAGGAGACCCGGGGACACGATGGCAATCCCCATTCCGCATACCATCCCAGGCCTCCACGAGCTCTCCCGAGACCCTGCTCAGGGGGTACCTTCTCAGGGCAACGCACTTTGGAAAGATCTATCAATATTCCCAAGGCACATAACCTTCGACCCAGCTATTCCACTTCTGGGAATTCATGCCAGAGACACCCCCTGCACATCTCAGAGACCTTGGCACCTCACGGATCAGCACAGCATTACCCGAAAGGGCAACAGTCTGCAGACACACATACCCTGAGGGGATGGTTGTGTGGTCCCATACAGCGGAATACTCCGCAGCCACAAAGAGAGAAGAGGAAGCTGTCCTGACCCGTGACGATCTCTTATTGCTGGTCAGCGCAAAAATGATACAGGAACATGTGTGCGGGGTTCTGTCGTTCTTCTAAACAAACAAAGAAGGAAACGAAAACATGCACGCATTTGCTTGTGTTCACCTAGACTATCTGGAGCCACGAGGCTGGCCTGGTGTCCCGTGCGGCAACAGGACACACGGGCACAGCGATATCGGCACTATGACTGCAAACCCTCCCAAGAACCCAGGAGGGTTCTTACTTTCTGCAAGAACCCCGCAGGAGAGAAGGCAAACACTCAGTGACCCACACCTACTGCATCAGGAAATTTTGCTCAAGTCATGTGCTTAATCTTAACAAGCCTTGAGAATTTTCTATTCCACTCCACATCTGTCCTTGCTCTAATAGCAAAATAATACTTTAAATGACTCTCTAGTTAGATTGTTTAACCTTTCCCCCCTCACCAAATCTTCTAAAATGGAGACTTCCAGAAAGGGGCGCCGTGTTATCAATTATGCCCCAGTTAAATTACTTAACCTTTCCACTCCTCAAGTAAAATGCTCATTCCGAGAGAACGGAGCCATGTTTTAAATTACCTTATCAGTTAAATGACTCAACCTTTTTCCCTCTGAATCGGCAAGTCAAATGGTTATGTGGAGAAGATACAGGGGGTAAGCCTGCACTTTCTGGAGCTCCTGACACCCCCGAGGCGAGGATTCTGTGGCAAGTGCCCAAGACCCCAGAGAGCAGAGCCCAGGCCCGGCAAGTGACCTCATCTCAGGGTACGTGTGGGAAAAAGGCTGCAAGTCATTTGCACTTCAAAGACACGCTTTATTTTCTTCCCACTTCATTATCTTTATATTTGGAAAACATGTCCCCACCCCAAACTAGCGTTCCTACGCGATTACTAATTTTTATTTCCATTTTCACTTCCAATGTTATTTCCGTAACATAAGGACGGTTTTTAAAAAGCAGTAAATATCAATAAAAGGAAGGATCAGGTTTCCCTGTGTAATCAAATGGCTGAACTTAGCCAGGGCCCGTGCCTCAAGAAGAAACGCCAAGATTTCCCCGGGCTTTTTGAAGGGCTGGACGTTTCTCTGGGGACCCTTCCTTGCTACTGTCTCCGCAGACCCCCGACTCAGCAAACACCACCAAAGCAGTTCAGAATACAAACTCAGAACCACACAGGCCAGGATCCAACCCTAACTCAACCAGTGAGCTGTGTGACCTGGAGGAACTTCCTTAACTTCTCTGAGCCTTGGTTTCTTCGCCCATAAAATGAGGCTAAGAAGGAAGAGGAATGGAGTCAGCTGCTCAGCGTGGTGCCAGCATACCGTCAGCGCCCAGGAGAACAGCAGGTAGTTTGTATTATCCGTGATTTAAAGGAGCCACAACCTCACACCCGGGAGAGACCTCCTGTCCGGGGCGGGGGGGGGGGGGGGGGGAGGTTACCCTGGCAAAACTTTCGGGGTAGTTTCCCGACACTGTTCATAATCTCCTCCCTCACACAGCCTGACGGAAGCAGACAAGACTTCCAGCTCCCAAACCAACGAAACTCTAAAGCCACCCTTCAGGAGAGACCAGAAACCCGGTCCAGAGAGTCCGACCTGATGCTCTGGGGTCCATGGGCTCTGCTCCCTTTGAAAAGTGCGATATAAATCAGCAGCCCTGAGGCGGCAGGAGTCGTCCTGACCCAGGGGACCAGTCACACCTGGGAGCAAGAATGGGCGCGAGTGTGGCAGAACAGCTGTCCCCGGACAGGCACAGCCACCTCCTTTATCTGGGCACACGGTAGGGTCCCCCCTCCCCTCCACACTCACCGCCTAAGTCCCAGGTGTGCCTGTGTGGCCCTTCGGCCATGAGATGTGAAGTGACGTGCGCCACCTGGAGACCCGCGTTCAAGCACCACGTCTCTCAGCCTCGCCTTCGAGACAGCGGAAGCACATGCGGAGGTGGGACCTCGGTGAGTCTGGGTCCTGGGGGGCTCTGGAGAGGAGCGAGGCCCCTCCTGAGAAATACACTTGGACTGTGCAGAGCTGCTGGCGGACAGGCTCCATGCTACCGC
Source organism: Acinonyx jubatus (assembly GCF_027475565.1). Classification (NCBI taxonomy): domain Eukaryota; kingdom Metazoa; phylum Chordata; class Mammalia; order Carnivora; family Felidae; genus Acinonyx; species Acinonyx jubatus. Next base: position 6,932,097 of record NC_069396.1, read on the forward strand.
GGCAGAGCCTGGCCCACGTGGCCACGGCGAGGGGTCAAAGAGCACACACAGCTCACGACGGCACTTCTCGACCCGTCTGAGGCCAGAGACCAGAATTCTACTTTTATCTGTAATTTCTACTCCATCGCACACCAACGATTTGGAAAATACAAGAAAAGTATCACCGTAATGTCAAATGAGAAGAAAAGCGTCTGGACCTTCCGCTCCTCTGGACTTGCCTCTTCAGCCCCTCCACAGATGGGCCCGGATCCCCGGCCCAAGCCTGCGGTGCCACAGTCAGTGGAGACAGACAAAGGCGGGCTCCAGCCCCAGGGCCGCGTTTTCTAACACCGGAGAAATAATTTAACCTTTCCAAGCCTCGACTCTCTGTCTGTAACGTGAGAATGTTCAGGTGAAGATTTATACGGAAAGCACACGGAACACGACGCCAGCTGTGAGGAAGGCGCTCGATGAACGTCAGCCACTCGTCCACATCCTGTCCTACTCCCGGGACAGCGACTCTGGCACAGACAGGCCCAGTGGCTGGCTGGGGGGATCTGGAGTGGGGCCGTAGGCCTCAAGCAACCTCAGAGACGGAGGCACGGGGTCGAAGTTCAGAACTGACTTCCGACACCCACCGTGAGGTATGGTGAGCAGACGGGCAGCTAAAGAAGGACTTGGCAGACGGCCTGGTGGTCCACTGAGACCGGAGCACAACATCCAATGCCTTAAGATGATTTGTAACCATTATGAAACCGATGCTTACCGCCATGTGCGAGCGCCTCTGTGCCCAACGGTTCTCAAAACTCACTGGCGCTTCACAATGACCCTGTGAGCCGGACACGGTTAAGACTGTTTGGCAGGAGAGGAAACTGAGGCTCGGTGTGGTTAAGTAACGGACCCGCAATCCCACAGCAGAGCTAGGTGTGGTGACTGAGGGCTGGCTTCACTCCAGAGTAGGCTGACCAACTGCCTAGTTTTACTGGGAGTTGGGACTTTCGGTTTTAAAATGGGGATAGTCCTGGGGCGCCTTGGTGGCTCAGGCAGTTAAGCATCCGACTTCGGCTCAGGTCATGATCTCACTGTTTGCGAGTTCAAGCCCCACATCAGGCTCTGTGCTGACAGCTCGGAGCCTGGAGCCTGCTTCAGATTCTGTCTCCGTCTCATTGCACCTCCCCTGCTTGCTCTCTCTCTCTCTCTCAAACATAAAATAAAATACAAAAAAAAAAAAAAATTAAACGGGGACAGTCCTGGGACGCCTGGGTGGCTCAGTTGGTTAAACATCCGACTTCATTCGGCTCAGGCCGTGATCTCGCGGTTCATGAAAATTAAAATAAATAAACATTTAGTTACAAAAAATTAAATAGTTTCTTAAGAATGGGGATAGTCCTGGGCAAACTGGAACAAACAGTCACCTACTCTAGAGCCTGGGTTCTGCAGTCACTGTATTTAGCATGTACTGAACTAGGGCAGGTCTTTAATCAACCATCTACCAGGAGGCCGGAGAAGATCAGGGGCTGCGTACCAGTCTGTCTGGGAAAGCCACAGCCCACGACATCCTGCAAACATATCTAAGGCCAGAGAGACAGGGCGTGATGCATGTACACCAGAGATAAAGCAATTACCTGGCATCAGAGGGACAAGACAGGGCTCCACACAGCCTGGGCGCTGGCCCTGCCCTGAGGTCTGTTCAAGAATGGAAACTTCTAAATACCATCCCACAACCAGAAGCCTTTTCCTGACTTTTTTTTTTTTTTTATATATAATGCAAACAATAGGTAATCAGAATGTGCTCAGTTAGTGACATACTGTCATAATTTGCCAAACAAAGCAATGGGAATAGCATCCTAACGGTAATACTTTGCATTTCTGAGAAGGGCGGGTCTTGGGTGTGACTTCATTTCCCAGCGCTCCTGGCTGGGTCTCTTGTCTCCCTCCTCAGCACCAACCCGGCACGACGCCCCAGCGCCTGGCATGTGAGAGGTGCCCAGGGTGCGGTCGGTGAGTGAAGTGACTCAGGAGGACATCTCAATTCTGCAGAAACTAAGGCACCCCCAGGCTACACCAGCTGGATCTGCTGTGGCTGTGTCACCTCGCCCCCCCCAAGAATCCAGTGCCCACAGTGTTCATGGGACTGTCCTCAATGCCCTATACATGAGCTGACCACATAGTCCATCCTCCACCAGGACACTCTGGAGAATGAAATGAAATGGTGGTCATTACACCAGGACTGAAAGTAACACGGCGACTGTCCCAAGCAAAACGCGCTAAACGGTCACCCAGCTGACGTGCGGCATCTCGTCTGAGCCCATCGAGGGCAGCGGTGCAGCTCGGTGGGGACAAAGCCTGGACTCTGGGGCCGGACTCCCTGGTCAAAAGCCCGGGCCTCCTGCCGACCAGCTGGGCTACAGTTCCCTCACCTGCACAGCGGGCTCGGTCGTTCGTGCCTGCCTCTGCGGGCTGCCCAGCCTCAGCACCGGGCCCAGCATGTGGTGGGTGCATTACGTGTGTTTACTGAATAAAAAGCCCTCCGGCCACCCCCAGGGGAGTAGTAGAATCATTGTTTTACGAATAAGGAACTAAGGCATGGAGAGAGGGGTTATGTAACTTGCTAGTTAGTGGCCAAGCTAAATCCCAACTGAAGGCTCAGGGCCCGTGTCTTAACCGCCCCGTAGTCCTGCCCCCCACCTTCAGGACGGCAGACCACTGTTTTCTCCCCATCTAGAAATGCAGGACAAGGTCAAGAAAAAAGTGTAAAGAGCCCTGAATCCACGCGTGGCACGGCACACTTCCAGAGCTGGCCCGGGGCCCAAAGAGGTGGCTGACGCAGGGGAGGGGGTCCGGGTTCCCGTCTGCAAAACCAAGAGGCACCAGCCGCATGGCAAGGGCACTGCCTGCGCACCACATGCCAAAGCTCCCCTTTTCCTCTCGCCAAATTACTCGATCTCAGCCGTTCCTTTGCGAGACAAGACTGAAATGCAATCTCCAACCCCACGGGGCCCAGTGGGATTTCACCAACACAAACTGCGGAGTTCTCCAGGAAAACGGAGGAAGCTTGCCTGAAGTTTCAGATTCTTGGTAGGTCTTAGAAAGCGGCTCCTGGAAGCGGCAGGAAGTGGTTTGCCTTTGCTTATTTTCCAAAGGATAACCACCAGATTTGCTCATAAAAACTTTTCAACCGATTGGCAGAAGGCACCTGCATAATCAGGTGATTTCTCATCTCCTTGGGGTTTTCTTCTCTCGTTAGTTCAATTCGTGGGGTTTCAAAGAAGTGGGTATTCAAGGCTTGGCACAGTGCTTGGTACACAGAGAGAAAGAAGGGAGAAAAGAGGGAAGGAAGGAAGGGGGAAGGAGGGAGGCAGGGAGGGAGGAAGGAAGGGAGGGAGGGAGGGAAGGAGGGAGGGAGGCAGGGAGGAAGAAAGGGAGGGAGGGAGAGAGAGAGGGAAGAAAGGTGTCTTGCTCAAGAGTCAAAATTCACCGAAAGAAAAGTTACTAAGGTTCACTCAAAGCCCATGGTTCCATATCCAGCAGGGCTCAGACAGCACCGACCACCAGCTCTCACAAAGGTCAGGGGCTTGAGCTGGTAGAACACACCAGAAGGAGGAGCAGAGACCAGGAACGGCCGCAGGTGGCCGAATCCAAAGCGGGGGTTGGCTCCTCACCGGAGGCTGGGTATGTTTTGGAGAAGGAAAGAAGGGGCTCCTTCGGAAGGGAGAGTCAAGCAAGGCACAGACACACATAACGGCAAGAACACGCTGGGGAGCCTGGCAGGGGAGGGCCGAGGACACTGGGGTCATGGCCGAGAAGGTTGGATGCTTCTGAAGAGGCCAAAATAGGAGAGTCTCGCCCAGGCCAACAAGCCCAGACCTGACTCTGAGAGCAGAGGCAGCAACTGGGGGCCCCGGACAGGATAGGACAGGACTAGGCAGCCGCTACAGGCGCGGTTCAGAACCAGAAGGCCCTGCCAGGGTGGGGGTGGGGGTGGGGCACAGAGCGCGGGCAGGAAATGAAGGACCAGAAGGAAATGTGGGTTTCCTGCCACGGACTCCTGGGAAGCCACTGGACCAGTCACTTCTCCCTGGATGTGGCCATGTCCTAAGCTCAGTCCAGGGAGAAGGTTCCCAGATTCTGGGGCGTTTAGGGGCTGGGGTCCCGCACCAGCTGAGAAGATGGACGGGAAGAAAGTCAAGCGGGGGTCCTGGCAGAAGGAAGAGGGGCGCAAAAGAGGCCACAAGCCAGGGGGAGGGTGGTAGAGGGTGGGGGGGGGGGGGGTGGCCAAGCCTAGGCCTGCAGAGTCACCGGGCAGGTTAAGCGAGGGCAGGGTAAGCGCGAGGGCTCTCCGAAAGGGAGCTGGAGACGGGGAAGTGCAGGCTGTGTGTGACTGGGATGCGCGTGAGGACCAAAGCGTGTTCTCAAGCACGTGTCCTGGGTCCTTCTAGCACATGTGTGAGGCGTGTGCATCCACACCCTTGCGAATGAGTGCTCAGTGGTCACGTGGGTGCACTGCAACGGGTGTGTGCCGAGTTCACACACACACACACACACACACACACACACACACACACACACGTTCATGAGGAAACAGCATAGGGGCAGGGTTCAAAGCCGGGACCGGAGCCAGGCCAGGACCAAATCTTGGCCCAGCCCTGTACTAGCGTATGACCCTGAGCAACTGACACGACTTCTCTACATCACAGCTTCCCTACTGTCATGACTTCATGGTGTTGTTAGGGGGACTCAATGAATTCCTATTCGTAAAGCACTTAAGAGACGGCCCTACAAATGCTACATGTGTACTAAAAAAAAAATAAACGTGTGCATAGGTGGGTGGTTACACAGCTGGGTACAGAGGCCTGTGCACGTCCAGAGAGATGTGCACAGCAGAGAATAAATGGGGACGTGCACACATGCAGAGTCAGGGAACCGTGGGCTGAGTGTCCACAGATGTGCAAGAGTGAGGTCTGTCCAGCCATTCACGTGTGGCCGGGATGCCTGGAGGAGGCAGGACATGCAAGGGCCTAAGACACGTGTTGCTTCCGGGCCAGTGTGACATGTGAACACGTGCGTGTGCGTGTGCGGGGTGTGCAAAGGTGTGTAGACATGTTCTGAGAGCACGTGTGCATGTGGTCGGAACCACTAGGAGCAAACCAAGGGGAGCATGAGCCTAGTAACGGCAGTGGGTGGTAAGTGGCCAGAGGCCCAGGGGGACCCCTCAGAGCTGCTGGGAGCCTGCAGCAGACTGGTCGTGGAGAAAGGTCGGGGAGACAACCCAGACCAGCCAGGCTGGGGACACAGGCCATATCTAACTCAACCCTGTGCCTCAGCAAGTTTTACAGGAAGGAAGGAAGGAAGGAAGGAAGGAAGGAAGGAAGGAAGGAAGGAAGGAGAGGGGGAAGGGGAGGGGAGGGGGAAGGAAGGAAGGGGAGGGGAGGGGAGGGGAGAAGGAAGGAAGAGAGGGGGAAGGGGGGGAGGGAAGGGGGAAGGGAGGAGGGAGGGAAGGGGGAGGGGGAGGATCACAGACTCGTGACATCACCAGGGCCCTGTGCGGGACACACCTGTGCCAGGGGCTCCACACTCATGTTCCGTTTCGGGCTCTTGACAGGCCTAGGAAGAACACCAGCCCCACTGTTTCAGACAAAGCAACAGAGGAAGCAGTGTGTCCACAGACCCACGGCCAGGAGGGGGGGTTCCCGCACCAGCTCTGCGTGACTCCGCAACGGACAGCCCTCTCCACGATGCCGCTATCCCGAGAGGGAATGAGTGAGCGCGGATGACGGGCACATGAACGCGAGCACGCACAAATGAACGAGCCAACAGACGAACAACAATGAAAAGGAAACCGAAACTTAGGGCCCAGAGGAGGAACTGAGCAAAGGAAGTGCTGCTGTACCGGGCCCGTGCCCGTGCCACGTTCGGGACAGGGCCGACTCAGAGAGGCACGAGCAGTGGTGACCATGGCGTGAAAAGGACCCGGGACCCCACACTGCAAAGGCAGAAAGCAAGAGCCTTCTCCACAGGCCCCGAGGCTGCCTGGGCAGAGGAGGAGGCCGGGCGCGCGCGGAGGCTTTCAGGCTGGCCTCTGGCAGCACAGTCAGAATGCAGGCCGGGCGGCCCCACGGCGGAGCCTACGGTGTCAGCTCTGAGAACGAGCATTCGGAGCTCTACTCAAGTCCTGTGGGATTTGAGATCAGCCGGATTCCAGCTGCCAAGGCCTGGACACTCGCAGAGGGCCAAGCTGCCGAGGCTGGACGTCACTGGTGGGATGACCTATCGCTGCGACTTCTCCAAGCAGGCCGTGTCATAAGGCCCCACAGGTCTCGAGCTAATGACAGTGAGGGAAAGTCCCCTCCCTATGCCACCGCCTCGCCAAGACCCTTCTAGAAGCTGCCAGCAGGGTCCAGAGGCTCTTTAGAGCTAAGCCTGACACGCTTAGCAATCCCGAGCTCCACCTGGGCAACTCTGGGCGGCCTCGGACAAGCGGCTCAACCTGGCCAAGCGCCGTGCTCTTCCTCTGGGGTAGGGAGCCGTCACCCACTGGGCGTTACAGAGGGAGAGGAGGGCCCTGCAAAGGCAGAAGGCCATAAGACACACAGCAGGTCCTCCCACATGACGGCTGTTCTTATAAATGGCGGTCATCGGGGGCCCAAAGATACCCGGGCAGCCGGGAGCCCCAAGATGCTGGACCCCACAGCTACTCGAAGCTGCCAGGCAGGACTGGAAGGGACCTCCGCGTGGGTGCTGTGGGCTCCATTCACCCCCAGCCCCAGGCTGGATCTAAGGCCCAGTGTCCTCCCCTCCCTCTACAATGAGACCCTCCCACAGCCCCAGACACCCTCAAGGGGCCCAGCACCCAGCACATCTCTGCAAATCCACCTTCATAGCCTCTTCCAACACCTGAGCTCACCTGCCACCACAGGGTGAGCCAAGGGCCCCATTGCCGGGGCGCACGTGGGCATCCCCAGGGCTGCGTTCCAGTTGGTGCCAGTTTCTCCCACTTAGACCTGCCCTTTGCCCCACCCCCCACTCCTGCCCCACCATTCTGGTTAACGGAATGTTCTTCTTAAACTTGGATTATTTAATTGGGCAGAAACCCAGGATATGGAGCGTCAGTTTTCCGACTGTGTTCCCCGGGGCCCCCAAATGGGTTCCAGGGGTACCTGTGGGGGCTGACCTCCACCTCAACCCAGATGTCATGCCTTTAGGAACCTTCTCTTCATGATGCTGCCTGACGGTCGTTGTGACACCAAAATCACAAAAGCCACGTGCACAAGAGTTCATCCAACTTGACGCTGAAAAACCCTTCCCTGCTGTACATGCACCCTGCCCCCATGTGCCGCTTAACGTTTCACGTATGTATCCATTTCCTGTCCCTCTCTCCCAACTGGTGAACACCCACGATGGCGGGGGATTGTTTTTGTTCACTACTGTATCCTCAGCACGACAGGAGGCATAAAGACTGACTTAATGTTTACTTCTTAGCTGATTAAATGCAATAATCAGTAACAATAACCATAATGCTCACAATGGGCCAGACCCCATTTATACGTGTTACGTGTGTGAACTCACCCACTACTCACATCAACCCTGTGAGGTGCCCTTATCCCCATTTTACAGATAAGAAAACTGTGGCACAGCTCGGCTTATGACCCCAGATTTATAACATCTTCAAGCCCCCCCACCCTTGGTCACTAGCTCACCTGCTCCCTTGTACCTGGAACAAGGACCCTGCTCCTTTCGTTCCTCCTCATGCGGTCACTCTGTCCCAGAGAGGGTGGGGATTATCTCACAAACATGCACAATTCAGACGTGAGACCGAGGACTAAAAACCTCCTGTCTAGGTGGGGAAATAAGGTGGAAAGAAAATAACCGTGAAGTAGTTGAGTGGAGGTAACCCATGAAGGATGGGCGCCTGCCACTGATTATCAGGGAGGGCCTCCAGGAGGAGGTGACAGGTCTCACAGATCCCAGGTTGGGGCTGCTTCTCTACCAAGGTAGCTCCATGTCTCAAGGCTTCCAAACAACAGCAGCCAATAGCTCTGAGGTCTCAGTCACTTCTTCCACAAAAAAGCAAAGCAGGAGGGAGCCAGGATATCTCAGATTAGGGGACACACCTGCTTACCCTCCTCCGATAAGCGGGTCTGAGACTTCAACCAGCTCTGGATCCAGTCCCCGAGCTGAGCAGAGCCACGCCCACATGGTGAGTGTAGGACACTTCCCCACGGCCCTCCCCTAAGTGGACCGCACCCGAGCCCTCGGTCCCATCCTTCCCCAGACGCCAGGGCGGAAATCCGCAACTTCCCTCCTTGCGGGAAATGGAGCAAGAGACGGGCTGCGCTGGTCCGTCCTCCTGAAGGTCCCTCCGGTGCCCACTGTCGCAGGCAAAGGAGCCCCACTCCTTTGGGTCTGCCCGGCTCCCACTTATCATCGTGCCCAACCTGCCCGGGGTCTCACTCGCTGGGGGGTTCCCCTCTGCTTCGCCCAGGACAGGAAGCTGCAGCCTGGGCATCCGTGTCTGCCCCTCAGGAGACTCTGTGTTGTGGTAATAACAATGACAACGATGATGACAGCTGACAACGTGCCAGGCACTTCACAGTCATTCCTTCACACTAATCCAAGTCCTCCCCATACGGGGCATAATGAGGTCCATGTACAGAAGGAGAAACTGAGGCTCAGAGAGGTCACCTAATTTCCCCAAGGCTTACAGGCACCAGGTATAAGGCTTCAGTCACCCGAACTGGGTGGGAGTCCCAACTCTGACATCAACCCTGCAGTCTACAGCTACTTATGTAACTACTCTGTGCCTCGGTTTCCTCATCTGTAAAGCGGAGATATGGTGCCCGTGTCACGGGCTTCCTTAGCGGGCTAACCAAGATAGTGCAGGAAAGTACACGGCACCTAGAGGCTCTCAATAGACGGCAATTACTGTTACTCATCCTTATTAAGGACGCTCACGACGAAAACACATTCTGTGTTGTCCGGGGACAAGAGTAGCAGGTACCCAGAGGCCCTCGGGCAGCTTTAGCGAGTCAAAGGGGCCCAGGATGTGGACTCAGCTGAAGGAGTCTGCATCCCAGCCACACCGCTTCTGACCCTATGGCCCTGGGCGACACGGACGACCCCTCTGGGCACACCATGACCCCCGGAGGCGTGCAGAGGAACGCACGCGGCACTTGGCACGAGAAGCCACTTGAACACCAGTCCCGGAAAAGGAACCCGCCAGAGCTTCTCTCCAAACCTCTCTTTTGGTGCTGGCTTCCAGTGGGGAGCATGTCCGGCTCCATTTCCTGCCCGAGGTGGAAAGAGGGTTGTTTGGCCTTCCCCTGGAAAGTTCCCGAGAAGGCCCAGCCCAGGGGCTGGTGCCGAGCGTCAATAAAGGCCGCTTCTGGGGAACCTTCACCCCCGCATCTGCTCCGTTCCCAGAACACGCCCGGAAATGCCCTCCACAGACTCAGACCTGCTCCGGGTGCCCCCGGCCGCGGCGTCGGACAAAAGAGGAGCCAGGCTGTGGTTAGCAGGCAGGTGCGTGCACACGCTGCACAGCCAAGTCCAGGGCGGCACGGCACCGCCCCGAGGAGAGGCGAGTAGAAAATCGGGGTCCGCCGTGGGCGAGAGACCCAGGAAGACGCAGCTCCACGAGCCCCATGCCAACCGAACGCTGCCCCGCCTCCCCAGGTGACTGGTCCGCACGTGGGGGTGGCGCTTGGAGGCCACCTTCTGGAACATTCCTCACCCAGGTGGACGCAGCTGTGACCCCTGAGCCAGGACTCTGGCTTCAACCACGCAGATCACGTATGGACTCACATTTCCACAAACTTATGCGGAAGAAATGAATAGAGAGGCAAAAAAAGATTAAAAGCCAGCTAATAAGTAAATCACCTTTCCTAAGCCTTGTGAGAAGTTCACCGGCGGGGCCCGAGAAACGAAACGGATGGTGGCCGGAGCTGGGCTCTGGCACGGGACGGATGCGCGCCCAAGCTGGCCCCTGGCCCCGCGCAGCGGCTGCTCCCCTCCCAGCTTCCCCGCTCCCCTGCCAGGCCCAGGGCCTGGAGGCTCGCAGACATGCGCCTTGTGCCCAGGGGGGCCACGGAGGCGGTTTGCTGCCGCCGCCACTCCTACGTCTGTTACACCAACTCTCTGAACCCCAGTTTCCCCACCTGCGAAATGGGAACAATCGGACCGACCAGCCGCACAGCCGGGGACCGAACGGGGCAAGGCGCTGGGTCAGGGCTCACACCGTGTCCTCACCGCCAAAGGCAGCCCCGCGGGCCACGCGGTAACCTGGCCCGCGTGCCGGGCCCACTCCCGGGGCTTCACCTCGCGAACCTCACCTAATTCTCCGTCCAGCCAGGAAGCGGGCAGTGGTACTCCCATCCGTGCCAGGACGACTTTCGCAGGTGCAGGAGGAGCTAATACTCGCCAGCATCTCCCAGCCTGCCCACTCCCAGCCCCATGGACGGTGCACCCCGGCCCCCGCAGCCCCATCACCCCGGCGCCTGACGCCTGACGCGGGCGGGGCACTCGGGAGGGCAGGGCAGACAGCTTCGTCGCTCTGCGGGGGCGTCCCACTGCATGCCAGGACCGTGCCCTCACTCGCTTGGGGAGGTACGGCCAGGCCCCCACCGCCACTGCTCGCCCTGGTCCAGCCAGGCTCAGGGGCCCTTCCAACAGCAGACAAAGTAATGACCTTACACAGACTGAGGATTTATGAACCTCCCCACTCACCACCCTCCTCCCGTCTCATTCCCTTCTCGTTCTCCCCTTCTTTCCCTTTTGCTCTCTTCGTCCCCGTTGTCTGTCTCTGCCTCTCTCTGTGCCTGTCTCTCTATCTCTCAGTCTCTGTCTCTCTTCTCTCACCACCCCAACCCAGACACCTGCTCCTCCCCTGGCTGCCCCTTTTCGCTTTATGCACCCTCTCCCCTCCCACCCATCCCTGCGACACCTCCCGTCCCCTCTCCCACATCCACGCCCCGTCTTCCACCTTATCCCCACTGCTGTTTCCAGGGTCTGTTTTTGCCAGCCTTTGTCTCTGTTCCTCCGGGTTTTTCTCCAGCACCCCCATTTCCCTCCTCCCCCCCTGCCCCACCCTCGCCAGATGCCCGTCCCCAAGCCTTCTCCGATATGCCACCCACATGACCTGTGGGAGTCCCTCTCTGCCACTCGCTGCCCACCCCCCTGCCCTGGCCGGAGGGGACTCTGTGGAGTCTTTGTTGCTAACAGCGGTGCCAAGGGCTACGACGAGGGACAGGAGGAAAAGGGCAGCACAAGTGGAGACACTGGGGCGTGCGTCCCAACGTCAGTCGTGGACTAACACTCAACCCTGCACCGTTTTCAACCCACAAAGTTAATTTAACAAAAAAAAAAAAAAAAAAAAAAAACAGAAGAGGAAAAACAGCGCCCGCTATGCACGAGGCACCCAAAGCTGACTGGGCTGTGTGGACCAGGGCGTTCCCATGTCGCGATGGCATCATAGACGGGTTCAACTTTTTTGGAAGGCAAGACAACCTCATCAATATCCAAAGCCAGCAAAATGTTCATACCCTTTGACCAAATAATCCCCCCCCCCCCCCGCCCCACCAGGGATTCTTCCAAACAATCATCCATCATTGGAAGGAAAGGGTGAAAGGAAGCCACGAGCACTCTGATTTCGCTGCGGCGTGCTCTACGGAAGAAGACGGGCTGAGAACGGCTTCGGTGTCTAACCAGCCGGAGACATACCCATCGAACGCGGTGCGGGGACTTATCACGCAGCCACTGACAGTACTGCTTGCAAAGACTACACAAAACGTAATCTATGCAGATGACAGAGGAGCAAAAGCAGAAACAGAACCCCATAAAAATATAAAAGCTATCTGCATCTATGGGCAAAAACCGAGGACAATTCGAAAACTAACACAAGTAAGTCCGAACGGCCAACTCCACTCAGCGCCCGAGGTCAGACAGCAAAGGCCAACGAGCGGTCCAAGCCCCTGACCAAGTTCGGAGTTTGGGTGACACATAGCCTGCGTTTCAGAAAGCACGGAATTTATCTGGAAATGGGTTCAAACCCATTCAGCCGGTGTGTATTTGGGTAGGATGGGACACCCGTGGCTATGTTATGCTGGCAAAATTATAAGTACAGGATTTTTCTCTCCTTTACCTTTTAAACTCTCTTCAACGTGCCTTTGATGCTGTTTTTGCAATTAAATAAAAGGAAAATCAGGATTCTCGTGTACAGGGCTTAGAGCTGACAAAAGCCTACCTCCTATATAATCTTACTTGATCCTCCAGAAGCTCCGGAAGGGAGGTGGGGCAGGGAGCTTTACTGACCCCATTCTCACCAAGATGAAAACTAGGAACCCGAAAGGGGGTGACTTGCTCGGTGTCACACGGCCGCGTGGCAGCAGAGGCGGGACCCCAACCGGGCCCTTTGGGAAGGAAATTCCAGGCCGCACACCGGGCCCCCAAGGCTTGTCCTCACTGGGCTCTTGTGAGCTCCAACCCCCTCGACGTCTGGCCACAGCCGCCTGCCCCCGGGACACACGACACAGATCAGGGCCGCATCACACGTTGGCCGCCAGAGCTGACAACTAAGAGCCTCCGAACGGGAGTGCCCCCCACCTGCTCACTGCTACCCTCCGCTCACCGTGCAGGAACAGGGAGCCCCACAAACGAAAACCTCCGCTGCTGGTCCCTCATCCAAGGCCTGCGGCCAAATGAGGGTGGAGATGACACAAAAGCACGAGCTGAGGCTGTGCGGCCCGCTGTGCACAGAGCCACCCCAAGCCTCAACGTGGCCAATCAGTAAAGTGGGAATGGTCACAGGAGTCACTGGGTGAGAGGGGAGTCACCCCAAGCCTCAACGTGGCCAATCAGTAAAGTGGGAATGGTCACAGGAGTCATTGGGTGAGAGGGGACAGCGTGTGCCCTGCACCCAGCTCAATGCCTGACCCCAGCACGTGCTCCTCCGAGCCCACCACGCTCTCCCTCCGGGCCTCTGCACTTGCTCCCTCTGTCTAGAACATTCTACCGCAGACACCTGTGGCTCACCTGCTCACTTCAACCTTCAAGCCTCAGCTTAAGTGTTTCCCTGGCGAAGCCCACCCTGTTCACATCATGGACATTCCTACCCCCTCACCCTGCTTTGGTCTCCTTCACGGTCCTTACTCACACCCGACATGCGATGTATTTATCAGGTTAGGGGCAGGTCCCCCCAGCCATGAGAAAAGGGGCTTTGTTCGCTGCAGGGCCGTTTTCCTAGCATGTAGTAGGAGCTCAGTAAATGTGGAACTAATTAATTAATAAGCAGAGATGATTTTGCCAGAGGAATTGGAACCTTCAGCAGCACTTAACCAAAGGTCCACACAACCTTTTACAGCCCCCAAGGGGCGTCAGACTCCCCGGGAAACTGCGGGCCTCTGGCCACGTCACCAGGGTGTCCATAAGCTCCACACCCTCTCTGCTTCCCTGCCTGCTCCCCAGGGACCGAAAGGCTGGCACTGAGAAGACACCAGAATCCTGCTGGCCAGAAACATGATGGATTGCCTTGCCGAAGCGGGAACTAAGACTTCAGTACATCTACTGGATTCCGGAGCCCCTGGAGGAAGCAAAGCCAAATTCCTAGCACTGGACCGCTGGGGAATTTCCCAGGGTCTCTCCTTCCCCCTGAAGACTCCTCCTGCCAGGAGGTCGCCTCCTCAGCCTCTGCCCCAGCCCCAGCCAGGCCAGGACGGGGACCTTGGATGCCTGCAGGAAGGAGCTGCCATGTGCAGAAACCTCTCCTGTGCTGGGCACTCTGCACACACACAGCTCGGCTCTCCCCACCCCTCACCCTGAGCTAGGCTGGGCAGGGCCTTCACAGAGAGGATGGGGCTCCAAAGCCTAGAGGCGTAAGCATAGGCCCCCTAGGGGCTGGGTCCCGGGGGAATGGCGGCCACGTGGGTCAGTTTGCTGACAACTTGTGCTGGGTCCCTGCCTGTTGCAAAGGGCTCCCAGACCTCCAAGTACCACGGCACTTGTGGAACAGGGGCCCCACGAACAAGACCCGTACTGCTGGTCTACCGTCTAAGCTCTGCATCTGAACGACGTGTCTCACTGTGAGGGAGAAGAAGGTATCACCCTCCCAGAGGTCTGGAAGCCCACCCCTTGCCTCAGCAACCCTGAGCCTATGCAGGTACGGTACCCTGGACAGGAAACAAGCACCATGTCCCCTTTTCACACAGCTAACTCCAGCTCCTCCCCCAAATGCCCACTTTGATGTCACCTCCTCCGGGAAGCTTGCCCTGGCCCCTCAAGTCGGCCTCTGAGAGCCCAGTCAGCATCTGTACAGACATTGTGCGTGGCTGTGTCTCCCATGCCTGTGAGGCTGGGACACACCAGACGCCGGGTAAACTGAAGGATGAATGATCAAAGAATGAATGAGGGCGAGACGAGTGGGAACAGACTGAGTGGAAACACTGAATGAATGAATGAATGAATGAATGAATGAGCTGTGGGTGGAGCAAGATGACCGCCCAGCACCGGGCGGCACCTGACTTTGCAGTCGCAGCTCTACCCACGCCGGCCGCCACTACCCACCCCGTCCAGATCACATGGGGCTGCAAGACAGCAGAGTGAGTCAAGGGCCGGACAAGGGCCGTTAAGGCCCGGAAGTGGGGCTTGGAGGCTCCGGGGTCCTGGAGACCCAGGAGTGGCGCTGGCGCTGGGGTATAGCGAGGCAAGCTGGTGACCCCGGGGTGGGGGGGGGGGGTGCCGCTGGAACTGGCAGATCGCCTTGGCGGCAGCCCCAGGAACCCAGTGTTTCCCCAGGTTCTCCTGGAGGGAACCGGACACATAATCAAGACTTGTCGAAGAATCAAAGCAGCATCACAGAGATAACAAAACACAAGCACTGCCCTGCGCACCGAGCCCTGTCCCAAGCACTTACCACATACTGCCTCATTTAATCCTTTCAGCCACCCTGGGAGGCAGACAGTATCATCTCCACTTTAGAGACTGAGAAACTGAGGCACAGAAACTCTCAGAAGGTGGCCGGAGGTCACACAGCTAGTAAGCAGAGGAAGGGAATTCAAAACCCACGCAGACGGACTCTCGAATCTGAACGCTGAACTACCAAGGAATGTCTCCCAGTGTTAGTGGGCTCTGATCATGGAGCCGGTAATTAGTTAATTCATCAGTTAATTAACACTCTCAGTCTGCGTGTGCACGGACCATACGGCCGACAACGGTAATGGTAACGAACAGGACACCCCGTGGCCTTTCCAGAACTTGTGCCGCGGAGGAGCTGGGGGCGGTAATCCAGCACACAAGCGTACCAGCAGATTCTCTAATAAATGTTGGCAGAACGCGGCACATCGTTTTTGCCTGGGTGGTGGGTCACCGGGGGTGGCCCTGAGATGGTGACGGAGCTGAGCCCTCCCGAAGCTACTGCTTGGTACAACTCGGGCGCAGACACCCCGCTAATCACTTCACGGAGGTCTCCTCTGGTCCTCGCACAGACCCTCTCCTTGGAAGGTGGCACAAGGGTGCCTCCAGTGTGCGGAGAAAACAAGCTGAGGCTCAGAGAGCTTAAGTGACTTGCCCAAGGGCACACAGCTAGGAAGCGGCATCTGATCTCAGCCTCTCCCTGACCCCCAAGCCCAGCCCCTTGCCCTCTGGGGCCCTGGCTTTCCTTTTGCCTTTGGAGAAGAGGAGCTGCCCGGAAGCCAAGTGGGACAAGCCTGCCTGGCCTGCCCGTTCCCGCCAAGTTGGCTCCCTCGGCCTGCCACAGGCCCCGGAACCCCATCACTTCAAAGCGATTCACCCTCGCGGGCTGTGCGGTTTGGTCTGGACCTGGGGGGGCGGAGGAGTCAGCACCACGCTTGCCCTTGACCACCCAGCTTTGAATCGGGTTCCCCACGACCTCAGGAATCCAGGTGCGGCCCTCACAAGGGCCCCGGCACTCGGCACTCGGGAAGTTGGGCCGGCATTCTCCAGCCGGGCAGACATGCGGTGGGGACAGAAGGGTCCCCAAACCAGGCCCCGCCCCAGCTGCTGAGTCAGTTTTGCCTCTCTGCTTGGACCCCCTCGGGCTGGCCCAGCAGGCGCGGCCCCTCCGCTTCTCTGAGGCCTGGTGGCCGCAGGGGTGCCGTAGCTTCGGCTGCCCTCACCCCTGCAGCCCACACCCCATCCAGAATGCCTCCCCTGTCCTGCCCCATGCGCCTCTCCCCACAATGTGCTCACCTCCTGCCACGGGCCCTGGAACCCCAGGAGGCTGGGGGAACACTGGAATGTGTGATGCCTGAGGTCAGAGACCGAGTCTGATTTGAGTTGGGTTGAGAGGAGGGGCAAACGGCCAAGAACAACTCGCTCAGTTACTTCATTTCCAGACTTGGCGGCTGCCGGGGCTGGGCTTCCAACCAAGCGGGCTGTGGCCAGGACATCTGCAGCAGCACCGGCCACAAGGCGCATCTGGATCCGCTTAGGCAGTTAAGAGCCATACGGTTCTCTTCGGAGATTAGTTCCTGGGGAGCCCGGCTCTCTCTGGGGACTGGGTGAGGGGCCCGTTGGGCTAAGGACACCCGGAAACTGTGTGAGTGGGGACGGGGACTTCTAGGTCTACTTAGAGAGTCACCTAGCACGCTCAAGTGCAAAATGTCCCTGGCACTTCTGACTGTGTGGCCTCGGGCACCTCTGCTGCTCTCTCTGGGCCAGCGGCAAATCGTTTCCCCTTCGCTGGAAGAGGGGAAGAGCCAGTAAGGGCCCAAAGTGCAGTTTCCCGATTTGTCACGGTGCCTTGGGGCCTGGTGCGTATTCAGCCCACGTGAGGCGAGTGAGTGAAGGAACCCAGGAATGAACGAATGAACCTCGGCTGCCTCATCAGTCAAATGAGGATGCCAGCATCTCCCTCCCAGGGTTGCTCTGAGGACCAGCCGGGACCACAGAGCGACGGCCATGGCACAGAGCGTGTACACTCTCCTCCCTGAATTTTTACATCCACCAACTGCAGACCTCACAGCCCGGAGGGCTGGGAACGTGAAGAGCTCCAGGAGGGCCCTGCCGTGCCAGAACTGCCTCCTCTTCCTCCTGTAGACACATCCTTGTGAAGTCTGACACGTACCCTCGCTCGGACCAAGCAGGCAGTGAATGCGCAAACCAACGCACAAAGACCATGGGGCGGCGACCTCGAGGGTGGGGGCGTGGGGGCGACCTTGGGTGGACTTCGCCGAGCCCCTTCTCGGCGTGCCAGGCATGGCGCCAGGCTCACACCCAAGACCTTGCCACCTGGCCGCGGGTCTGGGGGCTTGGGGTCATTAGCCCCACGACACAGACTCAGAGCAGCTAAGTGACACAGTGAAGGAAGAAAGGAAGAGGCAGGGTCCGGGCAAGAGCCCAGGGCGCCCGATCGGTGGGGTGCCACGTGCTGGCCACGTGGGTCCAGCCCCAGCTCTGTCGCTAGTTAGCCATGTTATCTCCGGCAACTTCTCTTGCCCCGACTTCCCCATCTGCCCTGGAGAATACTAAGTGTCCATTCCATCAGCTTGTTTTCTGTCTGTGTAAAATACCACTCACGTCACTAAACACCAGAAACTCTCGAAAAAGTGTTCGAAGTACTCGGTACGTGTCTACACACACTGCTCAAAAAGCTGTCGGTGCCCATGGGTCCAGAGGGATGACAAGAGACTGGTTACAAATCTCCTCCAATCTAAGTCGAGACCTTCACCCCACTGCGTGTCAGAACCACCCAGGGCGTCTTTACAAACCGTGGGGTGCAGCAGCAATCGCCCGTGTTCTGCGGGCACAGCCAGTTGGCATTTCTAGTGGCCAAAAATCATTTACGTTACTATCAGCTTTCTATCGTGACGGTAAAACAGCTCAAAGACAGCGAACGACAGAAACCGCTCAGACAGGTGAGCTAGACGAGACACGCGGCAATCTTTCCCCACCCATCTCAGAAGCACTTACAATAAATATCTCCTGACAGGATCTCACAAGAAGATGGGTACAGAATGCACCGTGGCAAGAAAATTCAGAAACGACTCAAGTGCCTGTCACAGGAGCGTGGTGCACACGCGCGCCGGAATTCTCCGCAGCGATGACAATAGACGGTGTCGTGATCCAAAAAGATGCCTGGTCCCCACCCCCCACCCAATGAATCCTGATCCCCGGTGGAGCCCGGGCACCGGCACATCGGTGTTTAGGCTCCCAGGTGACTCTGATATGCAGCCCAAGATGGGACCCGCCACCTGAAACCCACGGAGACAGAAAAGAGGTCTTCGGGGGCTGCCTGAAGGCAAGGGACAGGTTATCATTACTGAAGGAGGAGGGCACGGCCGGGCAACGCACATTCCCAGCAGGGGACAGAGGAGCAAGGAAGTCACCAGTTAACCGAGACGGCCCAAGTCTGGCCGACGGTCCTGACCGACGGACGGTCCTGACTGAGCCGGGTCTGGGCACACTCCCTGCAGCCGCACTCCTGCCTCAAGCCCCACCCCCCACTCCCCCGGGACCAAGGGCTTCAAGGGCAGAGGGCTTTCACTGCAGGGCTTTTTGTAACCAGGCAATCTGTGTCCATCCATCAGAGTCAACACGCATTTGCACCCCTCCTCGGGGAGGGAGGTGGCCATGGCAATGACGCCCCAAAACCCCGGCCCAGGCCAGGGCTTACTGAGTGCCAGCAGGCCGTCTGTCATTCTTGCAACCTCCCAGAACCCTTCCTTGTGCTGGCAAGCGCAACTCCTCCCGGTCTTTTCACCAAAACCAACCTTGCCAGGATCAAGTGGGGCCAGCGGGACCCACGAGGGAAGGACGGCATCTACCAGGTGGTCCTCCAACCTGACCCGGGGGAATCTGTGGGAAAGGGTGACATCAGACAAGTCTGCCTTACCTTCTGGCTTTCTGTAAAGCTAGAGGGAAGGTAGAAAAGGCACCTGCTTTGTTCACCACCAAATCTGACGTCTGACCGAAAACCCCGCACGTGGTAGCTGTTCGACAAATGTTAACTAATTCAGTGACCACAGAATGCTCCCTTTCCCAAGATTCCAGTGGGACTCAAACATTCAAAGGAAAATGTAATGGGTGGAAAACTTGAAATGTGGACAATTCTATCTACAGCCTTAATTTCTGTCCTTTGATTTGGATAAAGAAAGATCACCGTTATTTGCCTGGACAGATAATGCTCTGCAGGAGAGATCATGAAATTCTAGAAGCAGAGTTTGTAAACCACTGTGTTGTATAAAGAGCGAAGTTACATCTGACCAGCACTCAGGCTGGCTGGAGGAGGGGACAGCTAGGTTGCGTCCCCAGTCAGACTGCAGGTGAGGCCGAACCCTGGGCCTTAAAGCGCCAGCCATTCCCACAACACAGAGCGAGCGGCGAAGGAAGGGACAGGGAGGGGGAGAGCAAGAGGGAGAGAAGGAGGCATTTAGGGCTTTGGAGCTGCCATTTTCATGAACGGCGTGCTAACACAGCTCTCTTCTCCCTCAGGGTCAAAGCCAAAGATCCTACAAGACTCTAACCATTTGGCCCCTCACTGACTCAGTGACCTCAACTCCTACCACCCCCTTCTCAAGTTGACTCACTCTGCTCTGACTACATTCATCTCCTTGCATTCCCTAGAAAACACCACACTCCTGCCCCAGGGCCTTTGCACGTGCTAAAATAACTGCATGGCTTGTTTCCTTACCTCCTTCAAGTCTCTACTCAAGTGTCACTTTCTCATCCAGATCTTCCCTGATCACCTTGAAGTGCCACCACACACACTGAGCCCCTCCCCACTCATACCAGCACTCCTGTCCTCCTTATCCCGCTGTATGTTTCTCTCCACAGCATTTATCAGCAGCTGACAAGATCCTCTATTTCCTCATCCAGGTCCTTTCTGCATGGGGCCTCCAGGAGGGCCAGGACCTGCTCTGCTCTGCTCTGCGTCTGAACAATGCCCGGCACACAGCACATGATCCAGCAACACCTGCCGAATGAGTGACTGAATGGGCCCTCTCTGTGCCACACACATCCCGTGATTAGCCTCAAGAATAGGCTCCACTTGGGAAGTGTGGAGCCTAGGGGCCGCTGGGTGGCTCAGTCGGTTAAGTGTCCGACTTCGGCTCAGGTCACGATCTCACGGTACGTGGGTTCGAGCCCCGCGTTGGGCTGTGTGCTGACAGCTCAGAGCCCGGAGCCCGCTTCGGATTCTGTGTCTCCCTCTCTCTCTGCCCCTCCCCCGCTCGCTCGCTCACACGCGCGCACGCGCTCCCTCTCTCTCCCTCAAAAATAAATGAACATTAAAAAAAAAAAAAAAAAGAATGTGTGGAGCCTGGATCTACTCAGCTCTAGTGACTCGAAAGCCCAGGTAGGTCACCTCCCGAGACGCGGACAGATGCAGTATGTGGGGCCTGCCTGACTCCACGGAGCCCAGCTCCCTCCCGTCTCAGAGCCGGTTGGATCCTGAGAGACGCTAATGCTCCCAGCATTCTGTCTTCCGCCCCAAGGTCTCTCCTGCGGGGGTGGGGCAGGGGCCTCCCCGCCAGGCTCCGTCCTCCCGAGACACACAGCTCCTCCTGGGTCCTCACAGCCCAGACAGGAGCGGAGGTACTGTCTTCAGAAGTCACTTAGCGAGCGCCTAACTCCCAGTCTGGACAGCGGCTCGTTGCCCCTCAGAAGAGGGAGGCAGGAGGGGCGGATTCACGACACACAGGGTGGAGTGATGGCACTACAAGCCAAGGAACCTGGGCGGCCTCTAGAAACTGGAATTCTTCCCTGGAGCTTCCAGAAGGAGTGCAACACCTTGATTTTAGCACCATGAGACCCAATTTTGGGCTTCTGGCCCCCAGAAGTATCACATGATCCATGTGTTTTGTTGGCAGCCGCCACATTCGTGGTAATTTGCTACAGCAGCCAGAGGAAACTAACGACCGCCTGCGCCCTCAGCTGGAGAGGGGCCTGCCCCCGGGGCCCAGTGTGGTCTGGGCCCGCGCAGATGCTCCCGCGACTTCCTCTTTTGTAATGATGTCAGTGACTAGGAGCTTGCACTCTGAAGCCAGACGGCCGCGTTCGACTTCAGCCTCCACCTCTCATGAGCTGTGCAACCCTGGAAATGTTTCCTACCCCTCCTGTGTCACCTTTTCCTCATCTCTTACACAGAGCCTCCCAAAAGGCCTACGTGGTACAGCTGCCATGAGGCTGGCACCAGAGAGCGCCCACAGAGGAGGGATGGAATCCGGCACACCCAAGTCAGCGTTCACCACTACGATGCGCATCCTGTGCGAGACCGCGGGCCACGGAGAACAGAGACGGTGCCTGTCTTAGCCATCGCGTTTCTGCAGAACACAGAGCCAGGCAATCACATCAGAGTAACACTGGTTAACTGAGTGAATAAACGAATGAGTCCCAGGGCATCAAAAGATCTCAAACACAGATACGAGGGACAATCTGTGGGACATAATGTTCCTGAAATAAGACAGACAGCCAAGCCAAAGCTCTGAAGGATGCACGGCTTCTCCTGGGCCAACACCAGTGGCCCCCAGATATTTCGAACCCAATGGAAGAAGAACTGACCATTGCCAAGGCCTTCCCGTGAAATCCCTGTGTCCAGCTTCAGGTCGGGCCCTCTGACCAACACCACATTGGCCAACCTTCCCTGTCTCCTCTTCCTTGGTTGAGCCCCCCCCCCCCACCACAGTGGCGGAGGGGAGACCCCTTTGTGACGGGTGATGAAACCCCACCCACCTCCCCAGTAATGTCTTTCCCCGGTCATCACATCCCCTTCAGTGCCGCTCATGAGGAAACGTATGTCACTCATTACGATACTCCCCTGCACAGGGTTGCTGCAGAAGTAAAACAAGAAAAGGCGAATGAAGCATATAGTGCCTGGCATATAGTTAGTTAGCACTCCATAAACACCAGTGAGATCATTTTTAGTTGATCCCATAGTGTACATGTGAGTCGTTATAAGCCCCCTTCTGAAATCACATACAACAGAAATGACCAGAGAAGCAGGAGAAAGGATCAGGTCAGAGCTCTGGACTCAAAGATCTGGAGGCTGTGTGAACCTGGGTAAGTTACTTAACCTCTCTGAACCTGCTTCCTTATCTATGAAATGCAGATACTATTACCTGCCCCAAAGGAGTGCTATAGCTCAATAAAATAATGTGTATCAGCCGTTCGCACACTGGAAGCTCTTCAGGAGCTATCTGGAAAAGGTTCATGCCCAGGCCTCCCTTAGACCAATGCAATCAGTATGTCCAGACTGGGGTCTGGAGTCAGCGGTTATGTAGATCACCTGGGGCAACTACTCCACGGTACAAACCGGGGCAGAGAGACACAGATGCTTATACACACCTGGCACCCAGTATGTGCTCAGGAAATCGAAGTTTTCGTTATGATTTCATCAACTGGCAATGATTTTCTTTCATTCATTCAACACGTATTTGCAGGGAGCTTGATGTATATAAATTCACAAGTTTCGAACCATGTGCTAGTTGCCAAGGGCCAGGGGTAGGGGGGATGGGGAATAACCGGTAATGGGGACGGGGTTTCCTTTTGGGGTGATGAAATATTTTGGCACTGGATACAGGTGGTGGTTACACAACACTGTTAACGTGCTAACTGCCACTTAAAATGCTCACTTTAAAATGATTGATTGTATGCTGGAGAGTCTGGGTGGCTCAGTCAGTTAAGTGTCTGACTTCAGCTCAGGTCATGATCTCACGGTTCATGGGTTCGAGTTCCATGTTGGGCTCTGTGTTGACAGCTCAGAGCCTGGAGCCTGCTTCGGATGCTGTGTCTCCTTCTCTCTCTGCCCCTCCCCTGCTTGCACTCTGTCTCTCTCTCAAAAATAATAAACATTGGGGCGCCTGGGTGGCTCAGTCGGTTAAGCATCCGACTTCAGCTCAGGTCACTATCTCGCGGTCCGTGAGTTCGAGCCCCGCGTCAGGCTCTGGGCTGATGGCTCAGAGCCTGGAGCCTGCTTCCGATTCTGTGTCTCCCTCTTTCTGCCCCTCCCCCGTTCATGCTGTCTCTCTCTGTACCAAAAATAAATAAACGTTAAAAAAAAATTAAAAAAAAAATAAACATTAAAAAAAATTTTTTTAAATGATTGATTTTATGTTAAATGAACCTCACCTCAATTAAAAGAAAACAATCATAATCCAGACACAAAACGGGAAATACTGTATGATTCCACTTTTATGAGGTGCCTAAAGCAGTCAGATTCGGAGGGACAGAAGGCAGAACGGAGGCCACCAGGGGTGGGGTGTGAGGAGGAAGAACAGGGGGTCAATGTCTCATGGGGGCACGGTTTCGATGGGGGAAGATAAGAAAGTTCTGGAGACGAACGATGCTGACAGTTGCACAACTGAATGTATTTAGAAATGGCTAAAATGGTAAAAATGTTATATTCTGTGTATGTTACCACAATTTAAAAAGTCCTACGCTGACGGTCCAAACATATCCTTGCCCCCTGGGAGCTGTCCCCCGACGCACACCTCGTTTGGGTCAGAGACGACATCTTGCCAGTTTTTCCAGGCGAGCAACTTGGAGCAACTGAACGCCCTCTTTACAAACAGGATGGAGATGGCCGTTTGTTTTCTCTGTGGGGCAAGGCCAGATTAAGTCAAGAAAACACGGCGGATCCCTGCCCCTCCCCCCCAGGAAAAACCCTGTGGGTCAATAGCAGAACTAAAAGGGCAGGCGCGCACTTTCACTTCCTGCCCGACTCCCCCAACTCCTGGGGGTCCAGCGGGGCCCAGACTTGGGGGGGGGGGGGGCGGGTGTCTCCTGGCCGGCCTGCCCCGAGGACTTGCCTGCACAGAGCTGCAGGAAACAAGGCAGGGCCACGCTGCTTCCAGGAGGCAAAAGGGCCCGCAGGAGGGGCACTGATGCGGCTGGAAGGCACCTGAGTCTCAGAGCCCCGGGTCCCCTGCCGGCCCTCGCGGTGCACCTCTGGGGACATCACCTGCCCGTCCGACCAGCATAAATGAGAGAACCGGCTTCACGCAGGAAAAGTAAATGGGTTTATCTCGCAAGCCAACTTCTGTCAATAGAGAGGCTCTGGGGAGGGTTCTCAGGTGGCAATTGATGTGGGAAACAAAGGCAGAAGGAAATGGCAGAGAAAATTAAATTTCCTTGTAACCTGCAGCCCACGGACAAATAGAGGCAGGCGGTCCACGGTTTCTCCAGGAACTCCCTGCTGTCTTAGTGCTAATGCTTCGCTAGAGGGAAACACAACCCTAGCTTGACAACAGCTAGGCCTCCGCCATCCTCGGAGTCTTCTTTAGCATACGGAAATCCCTTTGGAAACTTCCCCTGGACTTTACCTCCAACTCCCAAGTGTACAATCAGTCTGTCCTCACGACCGGGGGGGGGGGGGGGGGGGCACTTCTTTCTGCCCACAGTCGGTCCCTGCGCTTTAATAAAATCACCTTTTTGCACCAAAGAGGTCTTAAGAATTCTTTCTTGGCCATCGGCCCTGGACCCCCACCAGCACTCCAAACCCGCATCAGCAACGGGGTTCAGCAGGACACAGGGAAGGACCAGCGGTGTCTGCCATCAGCAGGGTGGGGAGAGACCTACCAGTTCACGGTCTGTGTCATCCCTGGATGAGATTCCTTAGAGAGTCATTCCCTGATGAAGTCCCGTGAAGTTCTTTCCAGATTTGGAATACACGCCGTGGCCACCCTGACACATGTCCATTCACATCTCTGCTCGCACACTTGCTTTTTCGGAGAGCTCACTACCTCCGCTGGCAGCCTAGTCCTCCACCCACAGGAAACCAAAATCTGTGCCCTCAACACTTTCCCAGGGACCGTGGTTCCAATCTCTGGCACCATAAAGACTACGATGGTTCTTTGCCCTTTCTCCTGGCTCCTGTTAAAAGACTTCCTTCCTTCCACCATTCCAGGTTTCCAAAGGACGGCCTGTGCTAGAAACAGGAGGGTCTACCTGTGCCCTGGTCACACTGTTTCTCCCTGACTACATTCCCCAGACTCCCTTGCAGCTACGAGCTGCATTGTGACTTGGCCTGGCCAATAAGATGAAAGCAGAGGTGCTTCTCCACTCTGCTCCACCACTCCCACTTGCTGCTATCTGGCTGTGATGGCCAAGAGCCCACCTCCCTCTAACTGGAATGTAGATGAAATGGTAGGAATCTGAGCTGCTACCTGGACCATGAGACAAAGTGCTAACAACAGTGGAGCAACAAGACGGAAGCAGCTTGGGTCCTTGAAAAACACAGACCAACCATACTCGCCCTGATAGTACAGCCTATAGCCTACCTAGACTTCTTTTATTTTTTTTAATTTTTTAAGATGTTTTTATTTATTTTTGAAGGAGAGAGAGAGACAGAGCATGAGCCGGGGAGGAACAGAGAGAGAGGGAGACACAGGATGCGAAGCAGACTCCAGGCTCTGAGCCGTCAGCACAGAGCCCAATGGGGAGCTTGAACCCACGAACTGTGAGATCATGACCTGAGCCGAAGTCAGACGCTTAACCGACTGAGCCATCCGGGCCCCCCTAGACTTCTTTTAGATGAGAGAAAAAAACTTCTCTTTTGTTTAAGCTGCTGGGTTTGGTTGTTTTGGTGTGTTTTTTTTTTTTTTAATATTATAGGAACACTGAACCCAAACGCAGGATACACGACGTGTGATTGCAAACGATGAGAGCCTGGTTGTCTTCCCACGGGGCACAGGTAGGCATGAACAGAACCCCGGGGGCTAGGCCCTGGTGATGTCAGCATACAGCCCACACTATGACCTAACACCTGCCCCTTAAGGTTCAGGGCCAACATTTCCAAGGTTGACAGTTTCTGCAAAATCAGTAGATGGATTACTTCTACCAGTGGATGATAATACAACTAGCTACCATTTATCAAGCACTTCCTATAGGCCCCAGGGGCTCCGCTCAATTCTGCACGAATTATCTCAGCCCCACAAGAGAGAAACAGCCCTACTCCAGATGACCCCCAGCACGACGGCTCGAAGACTCAGGACTCCAGCCCGTGGTCCCCTCCCTTCTTCTCCACTGTCTCCTGAAGACAGGATGAATGTGGCTGCCCGTGGGAAGTGAGGACCAGAGGAAGGGGAAGGGTGAGGGAAGGTGAGAAGAGGAAAAAGAAGAAGGGGAGAAGCAGGGGAAACTCTCACGCTCCAGCAAAGGGAGAGTCTGTAAAGAATTTGGGGCCAAGAGAAAGGCAGGGGTTGACAGTGGGGAGAAGCACGCATGGAAACATCAGGACTTGCAGCTGCAATGGTCTTACACTGGGTGGCTATATTTACGTATTATTTTATATGTTGCTTTGGATGGCTGAAATCATTCAGCATTTTAAAAGGAAAAGGAGAATGTAGTTTGTCCTGTCAATTACACCTCAATAAACAGGGATTTTGTTTTGTTTTTAAATGTTTACTGACTTATTTTGAGAGAGAGAGAGAGAGAGAGAGAGAGAGAATTCCAAGCAAGCCCCGCACGGTCAGCACAGAGCCTGATGTGGGGTTCGAACTCGCCTACTGTGAGATCACGACCTAAACCAAAGTTCGATGTTTATCTGACTAAGCCACCGAGGGGCCCCAACAGAGTTTTTGTAAATGCACCCAGAAACAGGAAGGGGGGGGGGCATGGAGAGAGAGAGAGGAAGGAGAAAGGGAAGGGTTAGGCCTCCAAACATAGTGGCTTCTCATCATGGCCCACGCTCCTCTCTGCCACAGAGAAGGCCAGCCACGCTGACCACGGCAGCCCCATGCACGAAGCCGCAAGCCCTCTGTGAAGAGGGCCACTTCACCTCCACGCTGCTGAAGCCTCCCCAGGTGAAATGCCATCTCAAAGCTTCCAAAGTGAGTCACCCGCAAGCCTGGCCACCCCAGAACCACGTTCCACACACCAGCCATTTTGACAAAGACAAGCAGTAGCTGTTCGCCCCTCAACGGTCCCCCCACAGTGGGAGCAGTGAGCCAGGCTGGCAGGGCCTCAGCACAGACACCATCCTGGCCCTGCTCCCCAGCACAGGGCAGGACCAGAGGCGGCGGGGGACGGGGGGGAGTCCCCCAGGGTGGGAGGCGAGCTCCGCAGGTGGGGTCTCTGATTCCAGCACTGCTCCCCTTCCACAAAAGCGACGCTGACACGGGACAGGAGGCTGGGATCTGTCGTCTCCTGTGGCCTGACTCATTTCGTCCCTGGGATCCTCACGTAGCACCTCCCGCTGGAGGTCTGGACTGAAACCAAGGAGCTGGCACGAACCCACACGCAGAGCAGAGATCGGATCTGCCTGGCCCCGGGGCGCCTGGGTGAACGGGAACCACACAGGAGGGACGGAGGGAGGCATAGATCAGTGATGGGTGACTCAACCCAAAGGAGAGCAGCTTTACTCCCACCATCCATCTTGACTTCTCCAAGCTCAAGAAAGTACCGCGTCCAACGCCCCCGGCCCCAGGCAGGTGCCGAACCTGAGTACGTGCCCAGCCTGAAAGGGGCAGCCGCCAGCAGCCCTGGCCCACGGCCACCACACAGGGGTGCGGGCACAGCCAGGAGCAAACTGGTTCACAGCTGGCCTCAGTGTTCCCAGCCATAGAGTGGGGACAGTAATAGAGACACCTGCATCATGGAACTGCATCACAGAGGAGCAAACAGAGAGAAGTCATTTAGAACCACACCAGGCACGCAGTAAGTGACACAGAAGTGTTTGCTTTTGTTGTTATTATTAGAAAATGGAAATCCAGATTTTTTTTTCTTTTTTTTTTTTTTTTTTAGGGAAGCTCTCCCAATTTTTAAATGCGGACAACTCACTTAAGCATTTTTTTCAAAAACACTGTGTGGGCCAAGGAAAATATATTGGCAGACTGGACTTGGCCCGTGGGTCACCGCCTGCACCCTCTGCTCAGCGTGTTCCCTGGCTCCCCGTGAGGCAGGCCCGACTCCTACAGGCATCGCAAATCACCAGTCGGGACTCGAGATCACCCTACTTCTAACGCCAGCTTCCAAGACCACGAATCTCTTAATGGGAAATAAATGTTTAAATCAACCCCCACTGACTCCCACACCAAAGGGACAGGAACTACTAATTCTTACCCACCACATCCAAGCCGCCAGTTTTTATTCCATGGGAAGGAAAAAAAAAAAGGCTTATTTAAAAAACACGATTGGGAAGATGGAGAAGACGATGGAGGAGGAGGAGAAGGAGAAAGAAGAAAGAAAACCAACAAAGGCGATCTCGAGAGCACCCCGCTGTTGACTTGGGCAACAGCCGCTGCCGGTCAGAGGAAAACAGCTCAGCTCTGAAACCCGTCCCAGACACGAAAATTACAGAGCAGCGTCGCTGACATACCCCTGCCCTTTCTGTGTCATTCACTCAGGAGGAATGCAATTAAATACCCTTCCCCCACAACAAACAAGAAAGGGAAACGTCAGCCGCTGGTGCTCTCAGAGCTGAAAGGAACTGACCTCGGAGAAGGACACGAGGAGGCAGGGCCACCACGCAGGGCAGTGCAGGGATGAGAGGCCCTATACTTGGGCCCATTGTACAGATCAGGTCGCTGAGGGCACACGCAGGAGACGGGACATAAGCAGACACCCACTGGGGACAGCCACTACGTGGCTAAGCCTGAGGCGTGCTGCAAGGGACAAGAGAAGAACAGGACACATAGTCTCCCCCTGACCCCTCTCTCACCAGCCTTTGCAAAAAGCCATGCCCCTGTTTCCCAAGGCACTTGGAAAGAAATCCAAACCCCATGCTGAGGCTGCCATGGCAGTCATGTCTGGCCCCTGCCTGTCCCTCCAGCCTTCTACCTCAGGGCCTTTGCACTTGCTATACCGACTCCTGAAATGTTCCTCCCTAGATCCCCACAAGACTGGTCCCTTCAGCAGTATCACCCACTCGGAGAGGCCCCCCCTTGACCGTGCTGCCAGAAATGTGCCCCCACCCCATCTGTCTCCACCACCTCTCCCTGTCTGATCTCCGTCCCAGCACCTGCCACCCCTGAAGGGCCTTGTGAATGCTGATTTGTTTGCTGTCACCTCCCTGGCCCCAAGAACTCCAAGCTTCCTGAGAGCAGAGGCCCTAACGGAATGCCCTAGAACAGTGCACAGCACAGAGCAAACATTCAGCGGTGTCGAACGGGTCACAGGGGTCACTACCTGCTCCTAAGCTGTAGAACCACGGGCCAGATAGAGCAAATCCTCAATCCCCGGGCCGACCTAGTGCCATGGGAACGCCGAGGATAAGGCACCCTAAAGAACACCAAAAGTAAGAACAATGTGTCTTCATTAAGCATCTCTGGAGTCCTGGGCCTTGCCCCGGGCTTGGTTCATGCCCCCTTGCGCTGCTTCCTGACCACGATCCCAGGTCACAAATATTACCACTGATTTCATCTTAGAGATGAGGAAACAGAGACAAGTTGTATGACTCGCCCCAGGTCACTCATACACCTAGTAAACTGGAATGCAAGGAGCAAAGTGCCACAGTGAAGTGCCACCTTTGGACACGTGTGTGTGTATACCCATAAACGCATACTAACCTTTATGCTCCCTCCTCCTCGAGAGAGAGAGGGAGGTTTCCCTTTGCTGATCTTAGGAGCCTCGGGGCCACAGCAAAGACAGGACACCAGGCGCTCGGGAATCCCATTTACTTACAAACGAGTAGTTGCGACTCTATAAAATCAATATTTGATCTCTTCTGACTTACAAAAATCACACTTGCCCATGGTTGCCCCAAATCCAACCCAAGAGTCCACCTTTGTGTGGCTCCTTAACAGGCAGGCCGGGGAGGGGCAGGCACCCAGCCCCGACGCTCCCGCTCCGGGCGCCTTCCTGCCTTCCTCCGTTGGCTTCAGGTCACGCCCGGCCTCGCCTTTAGCACTTTCTCCAGACATATTTCTCCAGAGGGGGAAAGAAAGCAGCTCTGAGGTCAAACTTCTCAAACATCTGGCTCTGCGACCTGGCCTGTGTGCACGTGCCCCCCGCGCCACGACGCACAGGGCAGGAAGCGGCAGGCAGAGGCCTGGGACCTCGCGGCCAGCAGCCCGCGTGCACAAGGAAAGCTCCCACGCGGGGCCGCCTCTGGCACCCACACCCGCTGGCCTCACCAAGCACCCCAGAGGTCCCAGACGTGCCTGGTCCCAGCCAGGGAAGCAGCAGAGGGCGGAGGCGTGAGGCCACTTTGTTTATCTAATGCTTCCCAGCATCTTTTATTTTTTTTTAATTCTCTTCAAACTGAAACTGTCAAAAGTGGTGCCTGATAAATCTGAAGGCTGCAGAGGAAGTGGTTTGTCCTTCCTCCGGCTCATGACTTTTGCAAAAGATAACACGGGGCTGTGGGTAAAGCGTCAGGCCGGGCAGGGCTCCCAGCAGGGCTCAAGGAAAGGCTCTTTACCTGCAGACGGCTGCCGGCCTCCTGACAAGGTCACGGGTGCAGGCCCTCCGGGCTCACTGGCTGCACCCATCTGAGGGGGCTTCACGGGAAAGGAGGAGCCAAAAGAAAAGCCCTCCCCACATTATCTCCTAAAGACTTGCAAAAACTTGTTCCTGGCAGGAGCCCTGGCCTGGCAGCTCTTACGTCCCCACAGCAGCCTAGGAGTTGAGCGTTACTATCCCATTTGCCAGGGGGACAAGTAAGACAGAATGAAATCATGTACTCAGTTGAACCTCAACAACGTGCCCAGTGTCACGCAGAGCCAGAGACTGGCAGAGCCTGAACTTAGGAACGTGTGACTCCAAAGTTCCGTGCCACCTGCCCTGGGAAGCCCTTTCCGGCCGCTCCTTCCCCTGGACTTGGTCAGACCCTTCCTCTGCAGTCTTGGGAATACCGTAGTAACGATACTAATCACAGGAACTCTCTCTTTCTCGTGCACCTTCTCCATGCTGCGCAGCACTAATGCTGGACGTGCATTTTACCCGCTGAATCCTCTCAGAAGCCCAGGGGATTGGTACCACTATCCACCTCATCGTACCGATGAGAAACAAAAGCTCAGAGAGGTTAAGCCACTTGCCCAAGGTCACACAGCTTGTGAGGAGAGCCGAGGGTGGAACCCCCAGCTCAACACTCTGATCACTGGCCTAGGGGCTCCTTTTGCCGTGGAAGGCTGATCCCTCCATTTCCAACAGCAGTCGGTCCTTGCCATTATGTCGGGTTTAGATGCTTCCAGCTCAAAATGATGTCAGGGGCCGGCCCCTCTGAGCCTCTCTCCCAACGCCAAAGATTGAGGGAGAGGCCGTTTCCTCACTGACAATGAACTGAGCCCCACCCTCGTCCCCAGTTGGGCCTTTCCTAGGTTCTCAAACGTGACGATGACCACGTCAGGGCAAAGAACGAGGCTTTCTTTTTCAAGGCTGAGCAGGAAGGAACAAGGTGTTCAGGGGCATTCCAGGGACCTGGCTTCCGTGTTCAAGTCCAAAGTCCCGAGCCCAGCACGCAGGACAGCTCACCTGGGCCCACTCCACTCAACACACTCCTGGCCCAAGGGGCACTTCCCTCCTGCAGATGCGTGGCCCTGCGGCTCTCGACCTGGAATGCCAGTTCCTGTGTTCCAGCCCGAGCCGAACCCTAGGTGCTCAGCAGCTGTCTCCTAGGGAAGCCTGGCACTGCCACAGCTCCCCCATCACCCTTACATACGCCAGAGTCTCTGCATCCCCGTATTCCCAGCCCTTGGCACGACACCCGGCACCCAGCAGGTGTTCCATAAGTGCACGTTTCAGGCACAGATGCCCAGACGCTGCATATGCCATGGAGGACGCCAGCGCCCGGTACGTCTCCTCACTCCCCTCCTGCCCTACCTTCTGGGGAGGCTCCACCGCATAAGGAACCAAGAGGAGCGGAACAGGAAGCCAGGCCCTTCACGGTGCGGACTCCTCACTTCTAGGAGCCACACGTGGCCTGAGTGTGTGAGTGGGTGGGAGGGCTGGGGGAATGCGCGCACTCTGGCTGATTCTGGAGGCAGAGCCGAGCCGGCCCCTGGAGGCGGAGGAACTGCGGGCTCCCCTCCGTCCCCAGCCAGCCACCTTCCGGCTGTCTCCTGGCCACCTCCGCCTCCCGAGGACCACGGAGTGCCCCCAGCTGCGCACGTTATGGTCTTGTTCACTGGAACCCAGGCCCACAGGAGTAAAAGAGGGATGCCTAAGAAAGGTGGAACACTAAATTTCGCTTCTTCCCAGACCCAAATTTGGGTAGAAGTGGCACTTTTGAGGGGACAGCATTCAAATCCTCCCACCTTCTCACTGGGGGAGGAAAGGCGGTGGAGGGCCACCCCAGGGGAGAGGTCGAGGGGCAGCCCTACTGGGGCTGCTCTGTGACATGCCCCAGCCTCGCCTGCTGTCCCTACCCTGACACCAATGGCCGAGTCACCATGCACCTCATTTGCAGGTGGGGCCCAAGGCCGGACGCTCCGAGATGCTGAAGGACTCACCCGGTCCCCATGGCGAGTGGCAAGGACGGGCGGGAAACACAGGTCCAGTCATCCACCCACGCTTGGGCTGGGCCCATACGGGCCAGACAGCACCGCCAAGCCCTCTGCCTGACAAACTGGAAATGCGCTCGGTGAAAAAGCCCCTCTGCGCCCAAGAGGAGCCTGCAAGGACAAGGGCCCTTCGAAGGGTAGTTTGAGGGTTTCTGCCTGTTTGTTCATTTTCCTGTACGTTCTGGCCATCCCAATCTTCCAACCAGAAGGCTCTGGCACCAAATGAGGCCCAGGAGAAAGGAAGAGTCTGGCCCGGCCGCCGAACTCCTGGAACCGTCTGCAGAAACGTGCCTTTGCCCTTCCCAGACTTGGTGAAGAAACAAGGGCCTCTTTCAGAGCTGGGCCCTTTTGTTCCTGTTCCCAGGGAGGAGACAATCTCACGCAGGGAAGGGGTACTGAACAAACTGGGTTCAGCCCAAGCATCCAGGGAAGTGAGGCTGTGCCGAGCGCACCAAACTCAGTGCCGTACCAGCCCCTTTGCAGCTGACTAATCCACTGGACGGTGCCAGTCTCGGCCTTTGAAAACCACGCAGCCAGCAACCTCGTCCCCCGATGGCAGCCTGGTCGCGGTGACAAGCGTGGCAAGTCTTGAGAACCCGAGACCTGCCGGGCCCTGTGCTAAGTGCCCCGGGAGCGTGTCACCATCAAGCCCGACCATAGCCCTAGGGGCAGGCACCACGAGCCTGCTTCACACAGACAAGGAAACTGGGGTCCCTAGCAAGTGGCAGAGCCGGGACCCGAACCCAGTAAATGCACATACATCCCTGGCCGCCAATCAACCAAGAAGCAGCCAAGCGAATTATTTTTTTTTTAAAAAGACAGAAATGAAGAGAAGGGAAGGGAAAAAGAAAGAACAAGAAAGAAAAAAGATGCATTTTCTTCATCACATCTATCACCATCTGAAATCAGCATGTGCTTTTGCGCAAGCGTGTGCCCCCTCGGGAAAGTAAGGGCCTTGAGTGGGGGCCCTGCTCGGGTCACCCAGAGCCCAGCCCCCCAGCCAAGTCCCCGGCACACGGGAGACCCTAAGCGAACAACTGCCCGGTGCCCCCCGCTGTGGACCCAGCTTCGCAGGGACAGGGACAGCGATGTGCGGGGACTCAGAAGAGGGAGGCCTGCTGTGCTCACGCTGCTCTGTCCAATGAGCCGGCTGCAGGGCTGCTGGGGGAGGGCCCAGCCCGAGAGGACCCCTCACCACCCAGGTACCTCAAGCCGCAGGGAGGCTTGCTGGTTAGTTTCACTCGTCCATTCTTTCAGTCGCGTCTCAGCTCCCTCATCTGACAAATATCCATCAGGGCCCACTGTCACCAGGGGCGGTGCTGGACGTCCCTCCCGGGACTCAGACTGCACCCACAGGTGTACTTCCTGGAGGTGGTGAGCCTTCAGCAGGGCTGCAAAGCCTGACTGGCACCTCTCCCCTCAGTCCCAGTGCCTTAAGGTTTCTGGATTTCGAAATGAAGGTCCCTCTCACTACCAAAGACTGCTTGTGCAGCATAACCCTGGGCGGACAGAAAAAAAAGCACACACAAACAACCATCCTACAAAAACATTAGGTGTAAATTTTATTTTCCACCTCTGGTTATCTTGTATTGTCCAATTCTTCTACGATGAACCTGAGTTCTCCGTGTAATGGGGGAGACGGAGATGAACATCTTGAACAGAGCAACGTCCGCTCCCAGGTATACGTCCGAAAGAAGCGAAAGCAGGAAAGCTAATGGCAGTTTGTCCCCACGTCCATGGTAGCATTAATCACAGAGCCAGTGCCCATCAACAGAGGAAAGGGTAAACAAAATGTGGTCTATCCGTACAAGGGAATACTACTCAGCCATAAAAAGGAATAACATTTGGATATATGCTACCACATGGGTGGACCATGAAATCATTATGCTAAGTAACGTAAGCCAGACCCAGAAGGACAAGCGTTATAGGATTACGCTTCCATGAGGTACCTAGAACAGGCAAATTCACACAGACAGAGGGTAGAAGAGAGACTGTCAGGGCTGCGGGAAGCAGCAGAGGGGGAGCCAGTATTTAATACAGAGTTTATGTTGCAGACCCATGAAAAGTTTTGGATACAGGCAACGATGGTGGTAACACAACACTGTGAATGTACTTAATGCCACTGAAATGTACATCTACGAATGATTAAAATGCTAACTGCTACGTATATTTCACCCCAATTACAAAAAACACACACATTCAGAACCTGAGATACCGAGATAAATGAGACCGTGGTAGTACACAGCAGACAGAGTGAGAGAACCAGAAGCTATACTTGGGGATGGATGTGACCTGGCAGTGTCTGTCCTCGGCCTTGGTCTGCTCAACTGTAAAAATGACAGCAGTGGCCTCGATGATGTCGAGAGGCCCCACCAGACCAGATGTGGACCCAGCGACCTGCTCTTCCGCTTCCTGACATGGAGCGAATTCTAAGAAGACGCTGGCAGGTGTACCCCTCCAGGCCGTGATCCAACTCCCGAGATGCAGCTTCTCCAGGTAAAGGAGCAGTAAACACCTACTCAGAACAACCCAGGCTCAGCCCAGCCACCTCTCTCATCGCATCTGAGTGGCCACGTTCAAACCACCCGCCCCTCAGTTTCCGCATCTGAGAAGTAGAGACACGGATGAGAAAGCTACTTTCTCTGCACTCCCCCTTGCTGTACATATGGCCAGGACCGCCCTCGAATGTCACACAGGCGAGGCAGATGGAGCCTTAGCTTTGCCCCAGAGCTGGCCACCTTGGCTGCTGACTGGGAGGACCGGGCCAATCTTGGCTGCACCTGAGCTCTGCAGCCAGGCTGCTGGGCTAGAGAAGCAGAGCTCTCTCACGGCCTTTCCTCGGTGGCCACCCAAGGCCTACTCATTTCTCCTTAAGTGGGATCTTACAAGGGTGGGGACATAAAGAACACCCAGGAAGTCCCTTGAGGTCACAGGAGAAAAATGGGCCGCAGGAAAAAGCACAAGGGTCCGGGTCAGCCTGATCTGGGTGTGAATTGCAGCTCTGAGACCTGTGTGCCCCTGGAGGCCAGTGGCTGTCCGCAGTCCTGAAACACGGCCATGACCCACCCCAGGGCACGGCTGCGAGGACGAGACGCACAAGCACCCAATACCCAATAGGTGCTCAAGAAATGGTGGATTCCATTATTTCGCCCAGCCTCGCCCATGGCAACCCGTACCCAGCTGGACAGAGAGCTGGCTCAGATCGCCCTGCAAAATCTTCCTCCGTGCACACAGCACACTTTTAAAAAAGAATTTGAGAGTCATAAAAAAACACAACCGCATCCCGCCAAACTGCCAAATGTGGTGGGAGTAATGAAGCAAACAAAAGGGAAAGTTCAATTCCTTTTCTTGGCTTAAGAACATGCAAATGCAAAATTCAGTGGCAAAGAAATCATCCCGGCAGAATTCCGTGTCTGCATTTGAAATGGCCCCATGGAACGAACTCTCTCTCGCCACTTAAACCACGTTTCACCCCAGGACGCGGCTAAAGACGGGTGCCCGGCTCACGTCGGAAGAGTCAAAGACCATGAGGGAACTCATGTATTGGGGTCTTTTTCCACACTACCAACCAAGAAAGACCCTTTGTTTATCTGAACCATGCCAGCCAGCCTCTCTGCCATTCTCTGAGAGCCGTGTGCCTCCAGCCCCTCGCAAAGGGACCGGGCTCACTTCGGCTCAGTTTGCCAGGCGGCCTCCATAACTCACTCCATAAAAACACCAGCCCTTCACAGCACAGAGGATCCACACTTCTGAGTCAAGTTCAAGGCGATCAAATACAAAATCCACCATGGCCTACTTGGACACTCTCTGGGCCTATTTTGTATGCTTACTGTTCTTTAATCCTTAACCACAGGGGCTTTGTGGCCAGTCTGTCCCCTAGCTTTACAGGTCAGAGAGGTGAGGCGGCCCGAGGTCACTCTGTGTGCCAAACGGGGCTGAGCACCGAGCCACATGTGCGATGCCAGCGGAATCCCTCTGTGCTGACCACGGCGTGGCTTCAGCGATGTGCTCGGCCTTATCGAAGAGTAAAGAACTGTTCTAAATCTGAAAATAAACATTTTAGGGGCAAGAAGCACCAACCTTGAAACTCCAGACTAGGATAAAAGAAAAAATAGTTCACCATAACCAAGAAGACTAAACACAGCTCTACAAGCACAGAAAATGCTGTGTGGACAAGCCCACTTCCCCAGCCAAAGGATGAAACTTTCTTTTTTTTATCATTTCCATGTTAATTTCTGGACAAATTTCCATTTCTTGCTAGGGACATGCCACAGACCTCCCAGACCGGTTTATAACCTGGGGTAGGGGGAGGGAGGGGGGAGGGGCGGCAGGTCCAGGAAGGAACCCCTAAGAAAGCCTATATGACAGATGCTAAATCCCATGAGACTGTCATCTTACCACTTTTCCAGAGGGGTGCCTAGCTTTCATCGAATTTTCCAAAGGAGTGTGTTGCCCAAAGAAGTCCAAGGCCCATTGTCCTTGGACACATTCATTCAGTAGGGAAGACTCCGTCATTTCAATTGCCTCTGAACTCACTATCCACTCCAACATGAGGACAGAAACCAGACCAGGCATGAAAGAAAAAACAAGTCACTCTCCAAAGCAAGTCTTGCAGAGGACAAACAGGCCAAAATTTAAGAGGACGTGACAGAGGAGCTGGTAAAAATTAATAACAGTAATACAAATTTCACAGGTCTCCAAAAAGGAAAGGGGAAGGAAACCAGCATCACTTAAATCAGGCCTCGTCTTTCTAAGGCAGCCGAGTGGCTGTGGGGTGGAGCGTTGTCCACGCGGCAGACTGCCACACGCCATGCCCGAGCAGTGCCCCACACACACTAGGTCCCCCGTCAGTACCTGCATGAGCCGAAGGAACATTCCACGCCACTTATTTCTCACAACCTTGGGATGCAGGGATTGTAACTTCCAGTTTCACAGACCAGGCTCAGGGAAGTCACGTGACTTACGCAAAGTTCCAAACAGAAAGAGGCAGAACCGGGATGCAGACCCAGATCCACGCACTGCTGTACAAAACCCAGGTCCTTCCTCCTACACCACACCTTGCTTAGACGTCAGAATCACTTCTCAACAGAGAGCCCCCTGGTGTGGAGCAGACTCCACACTCCCGGTGGCTCCCTTGTGGGTCATTTTCCGTCCCTAGGTCTCAGGTTCCCAATCCACACAGGGGGAGACGGGCTGCATGCCAACAACAACTGATTAGCAGTGGCTGTCTGGGCTCACCGGGAAGGATTGACTATGTCAGGATTGATTAGCAATGTCTACCAGGGGAGAGGAATTTATTTGCCATCCCAGAACTAGGTGGCCTGCAGGTTCTCTCTGCCTCTGATTCTAATTATGAAAATTTTAATGGGGGGGGGGGGGAGGGGGGAGGTGATGGAAAAGGAAAGAACAGACCAACATTTTCCAACACTGGCCACAGCTGAATCCAGCAGAGCCCAAAGTGGCCGACCAGCCAGTTGTGCATGCTTTGTGCACACAGCCCTGCCACAGGGGAGGAAGTGGAAAACATCGGATCTGGTGCCTGCACACCCAGTAAGACGCCCCGTCCAAGCCCGCAGCAGCACAAGTGTGGGTTTGGTCTGGCTGGGCCTGGTTGTAAAACACCTAGGCAATCAGTAAGCACAGCAGCCTCGCAGATGGCTCCACTGGGGTTCATACCCTGGCCTGACCTGAGCCCTGGGCAAAGTACTTCACCTCACTCAGCCTCGGCCTCCTCATCCCGGAAGGTCCTCACAGGACTGTCACGGTGATTCAACACGGGGGTGCCTCAACGCACAGCCAGCCCACAGCCAACTAGGCAAATAAGGGGCCACCGCCACCGTCATGAACGCCACTGTTTTTTGAAGGCAGCGTATTTTCAGACACGAGTCCGTGCCCAAGACACAAATCGCATTTCCCCATGTTCAGAGCATGGCCCATTTGGTTACTGTGAGCTCTCAAAGGCGAGGGCTCTGAAAACCAGTCCATCCTTCTGAAGCTCCTGGTGTGTCAGCCGGGGCCCTGCGAAGAAACAGATGGCAGACACAAAATGGTATAATTTGGAGAAACCGTTCACAAAAGGACAACATACCAAGGTGTGGGCAGAGCACAGGGGAAAGCACGAGAGAGGGTTTTTCTCCCTCGGGTGACCAGCTGTCCCGGGTCTGCCTGGACCGCGGGGTTTCCTGGGACATGGGACTCAAGTGCCAACACAACTTTCCTGGGACAGCTTCTGGCAAGCCGGGCCAGTTGGTCACCCCCATTGCTACCACATGTTCCCACCCCTGGGCCTGAGTGGGGGGTGACAGGACAGGAGCTGTGACTGAGGGACCCTGCCCGCCCACAGCAACCTTAAATTGAAGCCACTGGCCTCCATCGCCTCCGGGGTCCCCACTGGCCAAACCCCCCCTGGAGGCCAAAGGGCACAGAAGCCACAGGGCCAGGCCCTGGGCCCAGAGAAAGGCGAAGAAGAAACAGAGTGTTACCCTGGGATCTCAAGGGGCCCAGGACCCATTCCCTAGAAGGCTCCTCAGGGCGGCCCAGGGGGACTCAGAGCTCCAAGACCTCATCCAACAGGAAGGACGGGGACCCCCCTCCCGTCTGGGACGGGGACATCAGGGTGGAACACGCTCAAGACTCAAGCTCCGGGGACCCACGTGTGTACACATTTACTACTCCACATTCAAACAGAGGCACAGCAGGGCTCCGAGAAGAAGCCCCCTCCCCTGGCGGCAAGGTCACCCCAAAAGTAAGGCCAAGAGGACACAGCAAGCTACCACAAAAGAAAGGGGGTTTCGTGAGCTCTGTCATCATAGACCTAAGTGGAGAGCAGACAGAAGGCTCAGGAAGGGGGCAGGGGGCAGAGGCCGGGCATCCACACAGGTGTGCCTGGGGCAGGGCTGTGTGGGATCTCCCACGGACATGCTCACACCCGACTCCACTAGGCAGGCCCTGGGCATGTGTCAGGGGCAATATCGTTGAGGAAACAAAAGCGACTTTCAATTCTGTTTTTAAATCATATTTTCCAAGATCGAAATCTTATTTGCCAAGCACGGCTGGAGAAAGCTAAGGTGAAAACCACCAACAAAGCCTCCTCAATCCTCCCAGCTGCACGTCTCTAGCTCCCTTGAGTCGGGGACGTGGTGGCTGGTGCTAGGGCCAGGGCTGAGGGTCCATTCCAGGTCCTGGTGACTGAGGTCTCAGGACAGGATCAGGGGCAAACCCTGAGGTTCTCCAGGACAGGTCCAAAGTCCCCAGCCAGGGCCAGGGTTTCCAAGAAAACTTGAGATGCTTTTCTGTCCCTTCACAGCCCATGGCACTGGGGCCCCAGACGCCCCGCTGAGCAACTACATTCAGCCAAACACCTGCACTGACATCACACGTCCGTGGATCGAAAGGACCCTGCCTTCAAGAAGTTGAGAGCTGAGCAGGAACAGGAACGCAGGCAGGTGGAAGCCGCGGCCACGAGAAAGCCGGTGGTGACGACGGAGCGGGCATTTACCGAGTACTCGCTACACACTGGCGCTCTTCTGAGCCCTACGTGTACTATCTCCCTTACCCTCAGGATAGCCTGGGAGGTGGCTACCGTTGTCCCCACCTTGCAGATGCAGAAACTGAGAACTGGGTCACACCACCACTGGTCACACGGCCTAATATCGAGTGTCTGGATCCAACAACGCTGGCCAGCGCTTGTAACCACATTGCCTGATGACGAGGGCGCCTGTTAGGAATGGACTGACCTGGGGGCGGGGGGGGGGGGGGGGAGGGCTGTCTTTGGCATCTCCACCTCCACCATGGGTTTCAAAGTGGGCGTGGCGGGGGGGGGTGCCACCCCCAATCCTCAACACAGACTCCTTCAAGCGGAGCTGCCCACAAAGCTGAGAAGGGCCTGCGGCGGCCGGGTGGGGTCTGAGATGCAGCCAGGGCTTGGCTCTCCTGGCCCAGAGGGGACCCTGCTTACCACCGGGGCATCAGAAGGGCCCCAAGACCTCTGCTCTTGGCAATGCTCTCTAACCTAAGCCCCTGGCTCCTGAAGGTCACCTGCTGACAGGACCCAGACATACTCCAGAAACATCCCTTTTATACCTGGTGCCGTGGTTCAACTAGATCCAAAAAGCAAGGGTACACAATGCATGGCCTTGGGTGGGGCTTGAGTCAAGCAAATGAAGGCCTTCTTGGAAGAGCCACCAGGCCGGTGGCTCACCCACCAGCCCACCCCCTCTCCTCTCCACACCCCTGCCCCCCAAAAACA
Source organism: Acinonyx jubatus (assembly GCF_027475565.1). Taxonomy (NCBI): domain Eukaryota; kingdom Metazoa; phylum Chordata; class Mammalia; order Carnivora; family Felidae; genus Acinonyx; species Acinonyx jubatus. The sequence continues at coordinate 6,972,708 of NC_069396.1, forward strand.
CTTTACTTCACAAAGGTTGCTTCGAAGTCATTTTCCTCACACCAAAACTTTCTAACGCTAATTTCTCTCTCTTTCTTTTCCTGGCGTGAGACAATTCTCCTTTCAACAACCCAGACCTCTGAAGTCCTGAGTCATTCAGGCAGGCACAGCAGGGGGGCGATCCTGGGATCAAAGGTGTGGGGAGCTTGCTAAGCTCCGGCCAGCGGGATTTCCTTCCAGAGGCCCTGCGGGAGAGCCCCGCCGCTTGGCCAGGCATCTGGGCGCCTGCAGCCCCACAAAGTTCTTCCTCACCATCTCCGTGGCAGGTTCTGAAGAAGCAAGGGGACTGGGGCACGAACACAGGCTCCCAGCTCTGCCACAGGCCAGCCCACAGCCAGGGTCCACTCTGTCACACAGAAGCTCGCAGGGGTAGCTGGGATGTTAAATGAGCTACCCCGGGGTCTCACCCAGGAGACACGGGGCACTGTAGGCGGGCATTTGGGGCCATCAGAACTGTGGGGAGCATCTAGCGGGCTGAGACCAGAGATGCTGTGCATCCTACAATGCCCAGGATGGCCCCCACCGCAAAGAATGATACAGGCCCCAACATTCATAGGGACGAAGAGGAAACACTGTTGAGATAATGTATGAAAATGGCTTAGTGTTTATGAATAAGACCTAATCCCCTGCTCGCTGTGCAAAGGATCCCACAGGTGACATACGCACTCATCTAGAAAAAGCAAAGATGGCTGCACCCCAAAACGTTCATATGCATGACTTCTGGGAGGTTGGGATCATAGGAGAATTTTTTGCTTATTTTACAAGATCATCATCCCTGTGTGATTATTTTTGTTTCACTTCACAAGGGCAGAAGTGAAGAGCCAGTAGAGAAGACTGATAGGCAAAGAAGCAAATGGCAGCCGGCTGTGGAAGAGCGAGCCCTCACTGCAAGTGGGGGTCAGAAAAGACTCCAGGAGCTGGTGGCCACCACCGAGGCAGAGCGGACGAGGTGCTGTGCCAGAGCGCCAAGGCGCAGGGTAGTCGAGCCGGAAGGCGGGCAGGGCAGGGCAGGGCAGGGCAAGGCAGGGCTTGTGCTCCCAGTGGACCCTGGACTTCACGATCGCCGTAGGCAGGTTGTCACAGCCAGCTCTGATGGGCAGCTCCTCGAGGCCAGGCCATGTCAGGCCAGGAAGGCGAGGCGCTGAGAGGCTGAGTCCACTGTCCCCAGATGAACACAGGGCAGGTAAGAAGCAAACGTCCGCCACGACCCTTCTAGAGACAGGTCCACAGGGAGAGGGCTGAAACCCCCCCTCCCCCGCCCCCAGGGTGACACAAGGTGCTGTGTCCACACACAACCTCCCCGCTTCTGCAAGGCCCTCCAGGGCCTCCAGGAATGGAGCCAGCCTGGCCATTTTGGGTCTCTCTGACCCTCTGCTCTCGAGCCCTGCTCACGGGACACGCGCAGTCACGCCCTGGAACCACACGGCCTGGGTTCAAACCCCAGCTCCACCATTACTAGCTGGGTAAGTAGCGATCTCATCTTTCTGGGCCTCAGTCTGCTCCTCTGGAAAATGGGGACAATAATAGCAACACCTCCTGGGGACATCGTGAGGATTAAATAAGCTCCCGTACACAAAGGGCTCAGAACATAAGCGCTGAATAAGCACCGGCTGTTGTTATCACTGCCTTGCTGACAGTGAGTCCCCACTGCCCAGCAAGGAGGCATCGTGGCAGGAGAGAAGGTCTTCGGCTCTGGATCCAGGCCGTCTGGGTTCCAGATGTACAACCTGAAACTCACAGGGCCTCCATTTCCATCTATAAACTGGAACCCCAGGGGCTGGAGTGAGGATAAACGCACAAACACATCGAAGAGACTCGGCATGTGGGAGGAAAGGATCGCTGCTGTCCTGCAGTCCCCCCACTGATCCATCTGGTGCCACAGGCTGACCCTGCGGGGCTCCCCAAGCCCGGGAGCCACCAGAGCGCTGGGACAGTTCAAGCACTTTCATTTTCCCCACCCCCCCCACTTCCTTCCAGGAAGGAAGGTTCCAGAAGGGGAGCCTTGGAAGCCAAAGCTGACAGGGGAAGTTTCAGGTCGAGGGTTTGGAAAGTACCAAAGGCCTCTGATGGGAGCCCATCAGGAGCTCCAGGCCGGCGGGCTGAGCCCCGCAGCCTCGCGGGCGAGGCAGCAGGCCAGGAACCCTCAGGCCTGTGTCCACCCCTGAGGCCAGCCGTGCACACCGCATGCCAAACGGGTCGGCTGCACGCGCCGTCTCGTTTAGCCTGGGCGGCCCTGGAGGAGAGAGCAGCGCAGGCACGGCATGAGAGCGGGAGGTCCGAACACATCTCTTCTTTCTCCCCTCCCTCTCCACGGGAGGGCCCTGCCCACAACTGGCAGCAGCCTCACTGGCTCATTTCTTCTCTCACTCATCCATCCGTTCAGGCAAAGAATGTCTGCCGACACACCGGGCCCCAGCGTCCCCACCTATAAACCGGAGAGAGGAACAGTATGTCGCCGGGCTGTTACGGGGATCACGGATGTAACCACCTGGCAAAAGAACGCTCAAGAGAGGCTGCCACCATGGTCCCTGCTGTGACGGACCCCTGGCCCTGGTGACTCAGATCCCCGCAATCCTGAAGCTTCCACCTGGGGGGATGGATCCTAGGCGCCCACCTGGCAGCTGGTGCCTCGTCTCTCTGCATCGCGACCAGGGCCTTCTTGGCCTGAACGAGCGCTGGGGAACCCAGCACCAACTTCACCCCGACTCCTGGCCCCCGCCCGCGGCCCCCACTCTGGGAAGTGGTCCCGCCTCCACCTTCCTCTCCTGCACTCTTCTGTGGTGCCCACCACTCAGGGAGAATGGCCCAGACCGCCCAGAATGTGCCCCGGCGGCTCCGGCCCCTCTCTCCTGGCTTTCCTCTCCCTCTGCCCCTTCCCAGCCCTGGCCCCCCTCTCCGTCACTGCCAGTCCCGATCCTGGGCCTATCTATCTAGATGTGTCTCTCCTACAAAGTCCTTCCTGAAACCACATGCTCTTCTTCCTCCCTCCAAACAGCAGGACAAGGCATAAACCCCCTGAGGAAATGTGCTGCGTTCGACACTACGTCACAGTTTCTACCGTACCCCGATCTGAGGGAGGCTTACGGGGCGAAGATGATGTCTGACCCTGCAGGCACAGTACCAGGGAGCACTCACTTTGGGAGCACATTACCAGGGAGCAGCCGTTGGCAAACGGAGGACCCGGGAAGCCCCATCTGCACACACCGTGTCGGGTACTCAGCTCGCAAACTTAGTACCTGGTGCTTACTCTTGACAAATACTTGGCATTCGCTTTCCAACACCAGTTCCCTGAACTCACCTGACAAATTCACGAAGGAATGTCTGCCGAACACCGGCAAACGCTAAGTTGATAAGCCCACTGATTCTTAACTAAGATGTTTCTGCAAGAGCCTGAAATAATTTTACGTATATCCAACGGATAGACACGTATTCACGGACACGCACACCCAACGCGTGAGGGCAGACCTGCCTTTGCCTCTCAACTCAACCTCTTTACCCACAGTAGGGAGACAATAAACGTCATCGTAATCATGAATGCATCGCTCCATTCCCTGCAAGAGGTTTGCTTCTATCTCATTCCCCACCAGAGAGAAGACTGCAACCTTCCTGACCTGCCACTAAGCTCACACCCAGGAGCCGGAAGAGCCCACGGTGCTGAACTTCCTTTCCAGGGAAGCGGCTCTGCAGCCGGTACTCTGAAAGCCTCTGCGCGACCTGCAATCCTGGTGGGGGTCCTCCCTTCTCCAGTGCCCGGCCCCCCTGAGCTCAGGGGCTGTCACGTGACAGAGCTGTGGCCAACACAGCAACCCGACCTACCAATGGCACTGCCTGGCATTCTCTCCCTCTCCCCATCTCCCACTCAGTGAGGCCCTGGGGGGAGGTGAAGGGAGAGGATGGCCAGTGACACAATATGGAGAAGCCAGGTGCCCACGTGGTCCACGTCCAGTAGGGCAGAATCCCCACTGGACTGGTGAGAGTAAGAAGTAAGCCACGTTGCGTGAAGCCACCCAGATCTGGGGGCAAGTTGTTCATCTGTCAGCCCAGCCTGACTGACGCCCGGCGCTGTCCACACGGATGGCTGAGCCTCTCACTGGCGCATGCTGGTGATCACATTCACCCGGACAGTGAGCCAAACGGGGGGCGAAGGGGCCCGGCCTGGGTTTCTCCACATCGTGCACTCCTGTCTGCAGCTTTTCCAGGCCTTTAAGAGCCTGGGCTGGACTCAAGACACCCAGGAAGCGACTACAAGTTCCGTGTTACCTTCCCTCTCCTGATGACCCCACCTGAGCTGCACCCAGGCAGCCCAGCCCCAGGAAAACATCTGCCACCCTGCCTGAGTCCTGGACATCCACCTGCCCAGGGGCTGGAGAGTCCAGCTCTTCTGCTTGCCTCCAGAGTGAGTTTACTCAGCCTAATCTGCTCATGTGCTTTCTCGATCATATCATTTCTCATAACGGCTCGAAAGCAGAAGGTCCAAGGAAAAATGAAGATGGAAGGCACTGGAAGGTTCTGGAAGGCACCGGAAGGTGCTGGGAGGCAGGAGCTCTGGGTGTGAATCCCAGCCTTGGTGCTGAGTCATTTGTAAGGGTCTTTGGGCGACATACTTCTCTTCACCACTAACCCCCACCCTCACCAGCAAGATGCTGGAGGCAAATTCAACGATTAGTGCGTCCTAGGTGCTAGGACCCTTGTAACTCAGTATGACAAAGACAGCTGGTTTTGACGTTTTGCTGGGCTTTGTGATTTAAGAGTCTCTTAAAGCACTGCTCCAAACCTATTCACTATCTATTGAGAGGGAGCCAGGCTTAAATACACACACAGAGACACCAGAATGAAAGCTCCATGGGGCTGGGAGCGCTCTGTACGCCCAACACCCAGCAGATTCTGGGTGTTCGTAAGTATCTTTTAATAGATGATAACAGCTCCTAGGAGGTGCGGGTAATAACAACTGTACAGCATTTACTAAACGCCAGCCACCTTACTAACTGTTTTCTAAGTACTATCCAGCCTCAGGGCCTTTGCACTTGCCAATCTCTCTGCCTGGAATGCTCTTACCCCTTCCCTGACTGCCATGTGCAAAGCAGCAAGGCTGCCAGTCCCCAAGCTCTAAACGCCACACCTCCCTGGCTGCTCTGTTTTCTCTAGGACCCCTGTCACCACCACACAGATTTTATATCTCCTTGCTTGGTGGTTTATTGTCTTCGCCCACCCCACCGACAGCCAGACTCCAGGCAGGCAGGGTCTTGTTTTCTTTAAAGTGCCTAGAGCAGCGATATTTACCTGTTGGAAAAACACGTGAACAAACTGCCAAGCCTTACCTCACTTAACCTCAAGGACATCGACACTGAAAGGAAATCCCCATAATCCAAATTTTATAGGTAAATACAGACTGTTAGATGACCTGCCCAAGGTCAGCCACCAGTTGGGAAATTGCAGGGGTGGGGGGGGATTCCAGCTCACCTGTGCGACCACCGCACAGGGTCTGGCTCGTCTCCTCCAGGCACCTCACTACACACCCCAACGCGGATACAAGCGCTTCGCATGTGGCAGGTATAAAGAAATGGCTACTGAGCCCAGGCACCAATTTCTGCACCAGAAATGTTTCTGTTTTCTCCTTTGCCTCAGTACACAGGGACAACACACACACACACACACACACACACACACACACACACACACACACGCCTCACCACCCTTTGGTTACGGCTCTGCTGATGTCAGCAAAGCTTCCTTTCGAATGTGCACCGCCTCCCTTGGCGCCCTGCTGAACTCACTGGGTGCTTTGTCACCAGAGCCAGGAGTGGGGAAGAGACATTCTCACTTCCTCCCTTTCTCTACCACGGGGCTGGGCGGCCTGGCTCCCATCCTGGGGAAGCAGGAAGTCTGGGGACAAAAAAAACGATGCTCTCAGGTGGAGCAGGAAACAGCCAGCCAGGGCCAAGCTGACTCTTGTCCTCAGGGCACAGGTCAGCGTGACAGCTCAGAGCCCCCTGCTCACCTGTGTTCAGCTCCCGGTGGGGGCCCTGGGGGCCGGACTCTCCTGCGGTGGTGACCATAAGCCAGATGGAAGCATGCCTGCAGGCAGCAGTGACCCCAGGCAACACTGCCTTCCTTCCCCTCTCTGAGGGAAGGGCAGCTCTTTCCCGCAAAGCATTCTGGGACTGAATATTTTAACACCCACCGAAGAAGCAAAAAACATTCAAATTATCAAAGCGGGAGCAACCCCACTGAACAAAAATGGCAAGTGTCTTGTTTCCGACCGCAAAAGATCGGGTCTAACCTAAACATCCAGCAACGGGAGGCGGTCGCCTAGCCTCACGCGACGCTTGTGCAACAGAGCACTACGCAGCAGTGAACAAGAGGAAGGCAGCTGTGTACACACAGATCTGGAATGATCTTCCAAATACACTGTCCGATGACCAATCACGGCCCAGAATGGTATATAAATGGCCGAATGGTCAGCAAGGATCTGTAAGAAATCATAACAGGGCTCGCCTACTAAGAGGAGAACTGGGGCCACAGGGACATGAAGTAAGACAGAAGCTGTATTTTTCCTGATATGCCTCGTACTATCTGAATTTATTTGATGGGCGCATTATTGTTTCGATTAAATAAAAAAAAAAAAAAAAAAAGGAGCGGGGCACCTAGGTGGCTCAGTCGGTTAAGCCTCCGACTTCGGCTCAGGGCATGATCTCGCAGTTTGGGGGTTTGAGCCCCGCGTTGGGCTCTGTGCTGATAGCTCGGAGCCTGATGCCTGCTTGGGATTCTGTGTCTCCCTCTCTCTCTGCCCCTCCCCCACTCTGACTTTGTCTCACTCTCTCTCTCAAAAATAAATGTAAAAAAAAATTAAAAAAAAAAAGAGTTTTGTGGGTATTGTTTTTGCGTTTTTGTTTTTTTTTTTAAAGAAACCAAACTGTGCTCCTGAGTTTTTCTGAAACTACTTTCACCAATGTTGTTGCCTTCGTACACATCGGATCTGCTCACTACCCCTAACTTTCCCAAACGCACTGCTCACCTCAGAAGACTTTTCTCTGGAGACTGCCCACTTTCAAATAGCAACAGTCCTTTCCATTTGCACAGGATTTCACGAAGCTCTCTCAGGGAGATTAAGAAAATGTGAATTGGAAGACCAGCCCCTGGTCACATCCCTACCTGGCGTGACCGTCCTACCAGGTGCGACTGTGAATTATCTGTAATCCTTACAGCAACCCTACAAATCAGGTAGGTTCATACCACCCTCCAGATGGAGACAAAGCAAGGCCACCAAGAGAAAGGAACGTGCTAAGTCACGCAGCCGGAAAACCATAATAGAATTCGGCCCCAGTTCCATGTGACAAGACCCAGGTTGGTTCTGTCCCACGGTGGGGATGCCCTAAACCCTATCGCACTGCCTCACTAGAGCTCATTTAATCTTTTAATCGAAAGCATAAATGAACCACTTCAAATGTCCATTCCACCAGAACACCGAGAGGGTACCATCCACGTGGGGCCAAGCCTGGCTGGCCACCCTGTTGCCCCAAGGCTGGCAGTCAGAAGGAAACCCGAGACAGCTCGGGTCCTGAGGAAGAACCCTGAAGCCTCACCGGACACAGTACCCCAGAAATGCCCTCTCCCACCGCCAGGCGAGTCAGTGGGGGCGGGAGCAGGCGATGCCAAGCAGAAGCCACGTGTAGGCCGTGGAGCCCAAGCCCGTGGCACACGCCTATCGCCATCGCCGGCCCCACAGCAAAGCCCAGCCACACGCAGTTTAACAGCATCCACCTGGACCGGCACGATTCTTCCCGTAGCCGGAAAGAGCACCCCCGGGTGCACCAGGCAAATGGCAGCATGAAAAGCCGTTCCCTCCTTGAAATGCATTTATTTATTACAGCCCGGGAAACACAGAACAAGTTTGCTGTTTATGGAGAATTTAGATTTTTTTCTCCTCTTATGTCTCTGGCCCCCGCCCCTAGACCCCTCCAATCAGACATGTTACCTGGGAAACAAACTTGATATACTCCAAAATCTTACAACAAATGCCACCAAAAAAACAGAATTGTCTGTGTTTACTCCCTGCCGCAGAAAACCTCAAACGGAAGGCGGGAAGGACGGGCACAGAAGAGCGGGACAAGGAACAAAGACGGAAACAATGAACACGTGTGTGCGCGCGCGCGCGCACACACACACACACACACACACACGCAGACACGTCCCCATGGGACCTGCGGCTACCCTGGGGGACACGGACTTCAATTCCCAGGTGGAAACCACACCGTGGGGATGAGCCCTCCACTCAGCACCAGACACCCAGTAGGTGCTTAGGTTAACAAATTCCAAGTTCAGGAGGTTGCTGCCGCAGAGAGAACACCAGAGTAAAGAGACCGACAAGGATTCAGGTGACTTCTCTTTTCCTTTCAGTGACAAATGTTTCCCAGAAACATTTCAATGGGGGCAGCAGAGTGGAGAACGTTTAAAAAAAAAAAAAAGTCACTGATAAATTAAGGCTTGAAAATAAAGAAGGCCACTGTCACCTGTGCTCCGACCCCCATCGTGTTTGGTCAGTGAATAAATGACTTTCCAGACTGGAGCCACTCTGAGATGCCATGTGCTGCAAGTAATAAAATCAGGTGAGAGAAAAGGTAGGCAGCCTCATTGGTGCCTCTTCGGATCAGAGGAAACAAAGCCCACAGACAAAAGCCCTCTTCCAGCGGACAAACATGTCTAGCAGGTGATCAAATTCAACCCACACATGAGAACAGCAAAATGGATTCTGGTCTTGTGGACCCAGCTGCTTCTGCAGGACTCCCGGCCGTTGGCTACAACCCCACACGACGATCAGCAGCCACGAAAGGCCCAAGGAGGCCGGGGGAGTGAGAAGCCCAGGTGCAAAAGGGGAATGAGGCACCACGTCTAGGCCACAGTCTGAGCAGGCCCCCAGGTGTGGTCATGTGCACCCCAGGGAGGGGGCAGACACATCCCAATCACCCCTCACACGTCAGCCAGGTCGCGGTCGCCTCTGCGTTTCCTTCTTTGTTTATGAGCGTTGGGGATCCAAAGTCTGGAGCGCAGAGTGCATCAGGCCCTTGCGCTGTCACAGGCCGCGTCAGGCACACCGCTGGCTCGACAAGGACTTAATCAGTAACTGGCCCGGGAGACTGGCACAGGGGCCAGCTCCAACCTGACCCCACAGAAGGCAAAGTTTACAGCCGGGCCAGGGGGTGACGCTGAGCCCATCTCCCCGACAGGGAATCAAGACCGGTCCGCCTGAGGGGTGCACCCGGCTGGAGCTGCCTACCAGGCGGGCTGGGAGCCCCCGTGTGCTTCCAACCCTAGCTTGATGCAGCTGTGGTGCCGGAAGCCTTTATCTCTGACGACGAGCCAGTTAATTGGATCAGTGTAGACAGACTCCAAAGACGTTTGGGCAGCAGTGTATTTGGTTTGTTTATCGGTTTGAATCCAGATCAATCACTCTGAGTCTTGTTCCTGAAGCCCACACAATTAACCAGATAACTGCCAGATGGATCTGAGCTGGGCCGTGCAGACGGCTTAATATACGGATGATGTACATTTCATGGAAGGATATGACCTGATAGGGAACAGACCTGGCCTGTCGGCAGCTGGGGGCCGGGGCCTGGGGACTCTGCAGAGCCACAGGGCTGCACAGGGCTTGCAGCTGTAGAGAACTACACTCAAATTCACCTTTGTTTCATTTGGGCTAATATTTCTCAATAGCGTGCTTGGGCCACACTAGAAAATGCAGACAGATTACATAACGCCCAGGCCTCAGGGAAACCCCTCAGGGCTGCTTTGCTTCCCGAGGGCCCGGACACCAAATAGGTGTCTCATGGCGGGACAAGGTCCCTGGTGCAGTTGCAACCCTACCTCTACCCTGGAGGCCGCCCCCACAGCCGGCCTGCCCCCCACGCTCACAGGCCGCGGCACAGACAGCCCTACACCCCACTGGAGCCCACCATGGCAGAATTTAAGAACACCCTCTGCCCAGAGGGCTTCGTGGCCACAGGCGGAGGAAGGGGGACTTGCCAGCCCATGAGACGCCCGCTCATAGTTCCTCCTTCCACATTTCCAATGCCAGAGTGGGGCTCTGCTCAGGCAAATCTTGTTCTGTGGATGGTCCTCAGTCCCCCGTCCTGAAAAATCACAGCTCCTCTCCAGAGAGGCCCAAGCTACGAAGGTACCGTCCACCTCGGCTGGCCAAGGTGGTGCTGGGGAAGGTGGTGCCGGGGCCTCCGGTTGCTTAAGAAACCAGTGCCCAGCCTCAGCCTTTGTTCCCTTCCTCTCTCTGCTGCATACCTCTTGAGCAATCAGAGAAAGGGGGGTGGTGGCCCAGCGCCTCCAAAGCTGACTTCCCCCAGACCATGGCCAGCAGCCGCTGAGCACGCGCTCCTGGCCTCTCCCACGGAGGGTCACTGTGCCTCTCAACCACTTCCTCCCCACCCCCCCAACTCCCCTTCGTTTTGAAGAGTGGTAGAAAAACAACAATGCCTCCCCTGAAGCAGGGGGAAATTCTGAAGCCAGATTTGGGGGCTCCTGATGCCAGGCAGGGAACCACTGGAGGGCACCGGTTCCTCCCCTGAACCTGAAAGGCTGCGTGCCGGGGAATTTTCTGAGGCTCTCCCTCCATCAAATGAAAAGCCAAATGCCGAGGCCTGTGGCTCCGGACGGGTTTGGGAACATGCATGAGCCTGAAACCGGGCCTGAACTGCTTCACGGCAACCAGCGATCCTGTGTGAGGAAGCTGTCTCTGCAGGTACTGCACCAACCTGCCCACAGGAAAGAAAAAAATAGGTGTTCCAGGCACGTCGGACCCAAAATTCAGAATAAGAGTCCTCATGTGCTTCAGGGCTTTAGGGAGGGGGGAGTGGTTTCGAGGAGTAGGGCTTCCTCTGCTAACTTTTCCCCCTCCCCATTCCTTGGAGCATGTGTCACGGCCTGTGACACACTGCCAAGGGAACATGGATGCCGGAGAAATGTCTACACACGCTACACGTTTGTGACATGCCATGTAAGCGACACCCTGTTTCCTGGCTGGGTTTTCTTGGCACAGGTGTGGGCAGGCATTGAATTCTGCCACCAGCGCCACAGCCACCACGGCCACCCCCCCCACCCGCCCCACTGTGCTTAGTAAACAGGATCGCGGCTGCCCCGGGGGAGTGTGCATTCTGGGGAAGACCTGCCACCTCCCCACACAGGACGGGATCCCCTCAGCAAGGCTCAGGCCCAAGGAGAGCTGGGGCTTTAAACTGGCCTTGTTTCAAAACACAAAGCATCCTGTTCAGGCTCCTGCCTGCCGCCCCCACCCCCTGAGACCCCACCACCACCACCGATGTCTTTCTCCACCTTGCAGATTTGATTTCAGAAACAGATCCATGACTTCCCTGCCTCTCATCCAGCTGACCCAGTCCTAGCCATATATTTAAAACAGTAACAATAACAAAATAAAGCCAGCAACAAAGAACACGTATACACACACACTTCGCAGACAATGCAAGACCAGGGCCCCCACAGGCCAGCTTCCACTCTAGAACTTGACCTCCCCTCGGTGGGGAGGAGGCAGTCCGGGACCCCTATCCCCTCCCCCTCCACTTCCAACCTCCCAACGTGCGAATGAGATTTTTCAGAAAGGGAAGCACCCGGTTTTGCCTACCAGCCTGGGCAGGAAAAAAGACAGTAGAGCCCAGAGAGGCACTGCTTGTGGAAATTCTTTGGGTTTTGGGGTTTCGAGGTTGTTAGGTTTCCTTTCTTTCTTTTTCTTTCTTTTTTTTTTTTTTTTTTTTTTTGGTTGTTTTGTTTTCCCTTCCAGGGCAGATCCAGATGGGCCGCGGGTTTTCAGAAAGGGAACCCCCACCACCACCGGGGCCCAGCCCGGATCTATCCCACGGTCCCATCCGGGAGGTCCCCAGACGCCCAGGATGGGGTGGGCCACATCCTGTGCAGAATTCAGAGGGTCTCCGCGAGCCCGCCCGCTGGGCACCGGCCAGCCCCGAACACAGGCCAGCAAAGGGGGGGGGGGGGGCCACCGGGCTCCCCCCCGCCCTCCCCGCCCCCCGGGCCGGCCCGACACCCCCGGCGCCCCGCAGGCCCCGGGCTCCAGGTGCAGCGGCGGGCAGGGGGCGGCGGCGGGAGGGGGCGCCTCCCGGCCCCGAGGCGAGGCGCGGGGGTGCCGGCGCGCCGCCGCCGCGCAGAGCGACTCACCGTGGCGGACGCCAGGCTGTTGTCGGCCAGCGTTAGGTGGTGCGGCTCCCAGCGCCTCAGGAATTTCGAGGTGAGGATCTTGCTGAGAAAGGTCCGCGGGTGCCGGATGACACAGACCTGGATGTCGCCCTCCTGCAGCAGTTTGTACCTCATCCCGTTGCACAGCAGAAGGGCCCGGCGGCAGGGCACGGCGCCCATCTTCGTGCCCTCGGGGGCCGGCACGTCGCCCCCCAGCAGCGGCTTGGTCTCCTCGATCTGCCGGGGGTCGCCGCCGCCGCCCGAGCTGCTGGTCAGATCCATGGCCGGCCGGGCCGGGGCGGGGGCCGGGGGCGGGGAAAGGGGGCTGTCCCGGGCTGCCGGGGCGGCGGGGCCCCCGAGCGGCGGCCCGCACCCCCCCCACCGCCCAGGAAGGTGGGGGGGCGTGGGGCTGGGGGGGCGCCCGGCAGGGGAGGGGCCGGCGGGCGGCGGGCGGGCGGCGGGCTGGCGGGCGGCCGGCGCTCGGCGCTTCCTCGCGGCTCCGCTTCCTCCTAGCTCGTCGGGTGCATGCTCGCGGCGGCCGGAGCGGCGCGGCGGCGGGCGGCGGGCGGCGGGCGGGGACGCGGGGCAGCGGCGGGGGCGCGGGGCCGCGCGGGCGGGCGTGTCTCGGCCCCGCCGCCCGCTCGTGTGTACAGTACGTGTGTCTGGGCGGCCGTCCGCGGGCGAGTGTGCGGCGGGGGCCGCGGGGGCCGGCTCAGTTGAGAGATTGCAGAAGCCGCTCGGCGCCCGCGCGATTGGTCCCCGCGGGGTCATGTGCCCGCCCCTCTGACGTCAATGGCGGCAACGGCGGCCGCCGCCGCGGCTTCGGCCTCTCGCAGGCGGAGTCGGCCGCCGGGCGGGGACGCGAGGGGCAGAGGCGCGGCCCGACCGGAGGGGGCGGCCCCTGGGGAGGGGGCCGCGGCGGGCGAGCCCCGGCAGGCCCGGGTCCGGCCCCGCCCGGAACGTGGGGGTGGGCGGGGGCCGCGGGGGCGGGGCGCGTGACGTCACGCCCAGCCGCGCCCCCGCCGGTGCCCAGGCCGGTGCGGAGCTGCGCGGCCCGCCGGCCCCCACACGGCCCACCCCCCACCCGCCCCAGCCGACCCCGATCGGACCGGCCAGCGCCGCGGGACGTGTCGACGCGGGCGGCCGAGGTGCGGCCAGGTGCAAACCCAGGGACCGGGGCTGGGCTGGGCTGAGTTGGGCTGGGCTGGGCTGGGCTGGGCTGGGCCGGGCCGGGCTGGAGGGGCTGGGGCTGGGCCGCTTGACCTCTGACACCCCCTCCACAGCTCAAGCTGTCTACCTGGCTGGCTAGATGGGGTCGTAGAACAGGATGGTTCCTCGAATTGAAAATGCCCCTCAGTTAACCGGATAATGAACCCACACTGCCCTGTCTCAGCCTGGCGGATTCTGCAAGCCCCCTGGTCTTTTACACATGTCTGCCGGTCTTCAAGCCGTCTGGGGGGAGGGGACAGACTCCCCAGCCCCCCTCCTTCTGCCCCTCGAGTCTGACCCCTCCCAGGCACCTAGACAACAAAGTCCCTCCCCAAGTTACTGGGCCACTCTGTCTTCTGCCTGCGCCCCAGCAGTGCCTGCTTCTTTGCCTCTGCGCTCAGGCCAGGCCGTTCATCCCTGCATCCGCAGGCCCAGCACAAGGCTGGGAGGGAATCATATTGGAAGCACCCCTGTGGAATGAACCACAGTGTCACTCAGGAACTCTAACTCTGAGGCAAAACGTCCCCTTTCTGCCATTAAGGGCGCACATGCAGCCACCCAGACTCATCTCCTCAGCCAGGCTTTCTCACGGCCACACGCTTCTGCAGCTAATGCCATTTAAACCCCCAGATTTTTTGCCTTTTTTGTTAAGTGAAGATACCTCTGTAGTGAATATGTGAGTGTGTGTTGAATTACATCGTGAATGCTGGCACTTTGCCCACAGCATCCCTGTGATGGGGATTATCCCCTCCCCACTCTTTCCCAAGAACAGACACGATGTAGGAGCTCCTGGAAAGATCCTATCCCTGTGCCTGGCCAGGGCTGGGGGGGGGGGGGGGCAGGGCTGGGGGGCCCAGCATATGGTATGTGTCAGGAGAGGGACAGAGCTGTTCTCTCCTCCTGGGCCCTGGAGGAGGCAGTTAGGTGAGAACACAGGGAATTAGTCAATTCCTCACAATTTGCTGGCAAATTCTGTTCTTCAAGTTCTAAACTTCACTATGGCCTTGAGAAAATCACTGGGCAAGAAAGGGTCAAGCCCACCCCCACCCCCTACCATGTAGTACACATGTGGATTCAGGGTGTGGTTGTGACCAGGACTCCCAGGCCATTAAGGGGTGGGGTGAGGTCAGTTGTTCAACCCTTTATTGAGCTCCCCCTGTATGCTGAGTGCTGTGCATGCATACGACTGTTCCTTCCCATAGCAACCCTAGAATATAGGTGCCATCACCATCCACTCTGGCAGATGAGGGTATAGAGAAGCCGAGTAACATGCCAGGCTCACTTAGCTCATCAGGCTCTGAGCTTAGAGCCTGGGACAATGTAAAGGCAATGACCACGCGGTGCTTGGGCTGCAGGAACAGAGGAGGGACACCTAATCCAGCCAGACTGTGGCCCTGGGGTTCACATCCTGACTCCACGAGGTCTTCAGGAATCAGGTAAAGAAGGGAAACGGTGCTCCTGGAAGAGGGGATGGCACGGAGAAAAGAGGCGAGGGGAGAATTCTAGGCCTGTCTGGGAAACTACATGCATTTGCCAAGGCCTGCAAAATATCCCAGGGTTGCAGGGCAGAGGCCTAAGAGGTGAGCAGGGGCCAAGCAGGTTGTGCCAGACTTTCCTCCGAGAGCGGTGGAGAGCCACCACATGGACTACGCATGAGAGTGGCTCATAGATGTCACCTTTATAAGGTCACTGGCCACAGCATGACATGGACGGGGTTAGCAAAGGAGCAGCCTGGAGATAGGGAGACCAGTGCGGAGGCTGTCGAGAGTTCCCAGGAAGGAGGTGATGGGGGCCAGCATGAAGTCATGGAGTAGGACAGCTCAGAGCAGCTGCTGTCCACTTCAGTGACCGCCATGGACACTCCTCTCCCTGGTCAAGGGTGCAAAACTCCAGTGGAATGTACCAGAGTGCAAGGAATCCCTTATTTCTTCCAGGACTATTCCAGACATCCTCAGCTCCTGCTTTGGTAAAAGTTAAATCGGAATATTATGATAAAAATGAGCAGCACACCAAGTGCTGCAGGTACTATGCCGGGGCTTTCCTGTTTATTCTCCTTCCTTCCTCCCAATGAGCCCAGAAGGCAAGAATCGTTATCATCCCCGTCTTAAAGGTGAGGAAGTTAAGGCTCAGAGATGGTCAGACAACTGTGGGAATCCAGCCAAGATGTGAACCCAAAATTTGGCTTGACCTGAAATTCCACATTTTTCCCATTCCTTCTTTGTAATGTTTTCCTGCGCGGGTACCCGGGGGGAAACGGGTTGAATTCAACTGATGTCATCTTTAAATACTGTTTGTTGGTTTGAGTTTGGAGTCAGTGACATGGAGCCCCCGGGATGCTTGTAAGAGGGTGGCCGAATCCAGGAGTTCAGGCTGCCAGCCGAGCTAACTGAGTGCCTGCCCGCAGCCAGAGCTCAACAAAAATGCAGCGACTGATCAATTGCGAGTCAACACCCACCTATTCCCCGGTGCTTAGGGAAGTGCCGGCAACAGGACCGGTCTGTACAATGGGCCGTGCTGGTACTCAGCGGGTGAGATGCCGAGCTCTTTGCCTCCCACTGTCCCTGGTTCCTGACCTAAAACCGAATGAGTCCGGCCGCCGGATTCCATCAGAAGCTCCCTCCCTGCACCCTCCTCCCACCCCCAGTCTCTGTAGGAGACCCAGGCCTGTCTAGTTTCCATGGATGGATCACACACCCAAGTCACCCTGGATGCCATCAGGACCCAGACTCTACAAAGAACAAGCCAGGCCCCTGAGAGTTCGCCCTCCCGGCATTGAACGGGAGAGGTTTACAGAGCAGCACAAAGGCTGCAGAAGTTCACAGACCCTTCGCTCTGCTTGGGTTCCCACAGGCCAGTCCACTCACCCACAGGTCACGGGCCAAACCTATCATTTCCTGCCTTCTCTGCTGGCAGTCTCTCCTTGTTTGAGCCAGTCCCGAAGGACAACCTTCTGCCCTCAGCCTGCTCGCTGAAACTGCCTCTCTCCCTTCAGTTCAGCCCCCTCTGGGTTCACCCCTAGGTCGCCCGGGTGGAGAGCCCACTCCGTGTCAGGCAAGCACAGTGCTAGGAGCGGGCGTTGCCGTGGAAAGGGAGTCAACCGCTCTCGTGGGCTCACGTCTCAGCTCCCAGGGACCTGAAGTCTCCCCTTGAGCTAGGGGGGTGCAGACAGAGCGGGCTGCCCACAGAGGAATGCGGTAAAGTGGCAAAGTCCCTGGTGGGGGGAGGAGAGTTAGGGGCTGATGGCCAGCCCCAGGAGAGGTTCACCTCAGCACCCCCTTCCAGCAGCCCTGCCCCTTCTGGCAGACAAGCCTGCAGCTGGGTGTTGTCTTTCTTAGGGTGGTCGGCAGTGGGGAGCCTGACCCGCCTTCACCCGGCCCCCCTCCGGCCCCACCCCACCATGAAGTGGTGCACAGACCCAACACACTGTACCCTCCAAGAGGGCAGGGCTCATGCCACTTTTGCCCATCGCTGTGCCGGTGGTTTACTGGTAAATGTTTAACGGCCAGCTCCTGGAAAGAAGAGAACCTGAGTTAGAGCATTTGACACCTTCCGTGGTGTCACTGTCCCCACCATAGCAGTTTCCAAGCTAGCAGAGTGCATCGCTGAACAAGGAGTTGGAAGATGACGCATCCCGCTAGAGGGCATATCCACCTACGGATACGACATGCCAGGGGCCACACCAGCAAACAACGGCTTAGGGGCCAGATTCGGCCCGGGGCTGGCAAAGTGTAAAATACTGCCCATCTGGCCCTTTCACAGAAAAGGTCTGGTGACCACTGCAAGACATCTAACCTTCAGAACCGAGGTCCTCATGAAATGCAGTCGAAAAATTAGGAAGGGATACGTTTGATTAACCTTTTTAAAACTATAATTTAATTGTAATTTTATATAATTTAAGCGTGCTCGCTGGCTGTCTGACAGTCGCCTCGGAAGATTTCTGAAGAAGTAACAGCCAGCTCTCAAGAGCCAGGATCGGATAGCACCAGCCTGCCCGTGTCTCCAGGGCCTGGCCCAGAGGGGTCCACGGTGCCTATCGAATGGCTGGAAATCAATGCCAGCATTCTAACGACGAAGCCACTTTTCCATGCTTCCTTCATTGTTTCATTCAGTTCCGTGAAACACCAGTCTGTTTGCACCTCCTGGCCGCCAAGGACTTTGTTAGGCAAACTGGTTCTCCCTTATCCGCGGGGGGATACGTTCCAAGACCCCCAGTGGACATCTGAGACCACGGGTAGTACCGAACCCCATAGAGACCGTTTTTTTCCTGTATATACACACCGACGATAAAGTTGAATTTATCAGGCCCTGTAAGAGATTAACAACAATGACAAATTATAACCCAGAACAACTACAACAATACATTGTAATAAAAGTTATGTGAGGGGCACCTGGGTGACTCTGTCGGTTTAGTGTCCGACTTTGGCTCAGGCCGTGATCTCACGGTTGGTGAGTTCGAGGCCCGCGTCGGGCTCTGGCTGACGGCTCTGAGCCTGGAGCCTGCTTCGGACTCTGTGTCTCCCTCTCTCTCTGCCCTTGCCCCATTCGCACTCTGTCTCTCTGTCTCTCAAAAGTAAATAAACATTAAAAATTTACGAAAAAAAACTTGTAAAAATAAAGCTATGTGAATGTGGTCTCTCTGTCTCAAAGTCTCTTACTGTATCGTGTTCACCCTTCCTGTGATGATGGGAGTTGATAAAATGCCTACGTGATAAGATGAAGTGAGGTGAATGGCGAAAGCATTGTGACAGCGTTAGGCTACCGCTGAGAATCATCTGCTTCTGGACGGGGGGTGACCGGGGGTAACTGAAACTTGGGACAAGGATTCCGTTCTATGCTGCAAACGCAGGTCACACAAGATTCTGCCCTCACAGAGCTCATAGTTGAGTGGGGGGAACCAGACACCCCTCCCTTCCGACCATCCCTCTCCCCTTATTTTTTAAAAAAAATTTTCATGTTTATTTTTGAGAGGGGGGAGGGGCAGAGGGAGACAGAGGGAGACCCAGAATCCGAAGCAGGCTCCAGGCTCCAAGCTGTCAGCACAGAGCCCGACGTGGGGCTCGAACCCACGAACCGTGAGATCATGACCCGAGCCAGAGTCAGACGCTTAATCAACTGAGTCACCCAGGCGCCCCCACCTCCTCTGAAAAAAATGTATGTCAGGAAGAGAAATTCCTTGCCATTCCCTTTCCCGGCTGTATGTATCTCGTCGATTTACTATAGGGTGGGGTCATAACAGAACCTTTTTCCAGGTCATAGAAACGAGATCATGCCACAGCCTGGCACAGAGTAGGCACCTTGAAACCGTGAGTGAGCGGTAGCTATTTGACATGGCTACTGTCAGAACCCGTGTTTACACGGCCCTGATCGCCACCAGCTCTCTGTCTATACAACTTGTCCAGACCGATCCCATTTGCCCACAAACTGGCATACAGACACTCTCGATACAGCGTCCGTGCCGGGCTTCCAGCCCTGGCCGCTGTCAACATTTGGAGCTGGGTTGTTCTTCATGGCCGGCCAGCTGTCGTGTCGCGTGCACCGTGAGGTGTTAGCAGCGGCCGTGGCCTCTGTCCGCAGACACCGGTAGCATCCGTAATCCGTGACGACCAGAATGTCTCCGGACCCTGCCACGTGTCACCTGGAAGGCTACCTCGCCCCTAGTCGGGAGCCCCCGGTTTCAAGGGAGATGTTTTCCCACCCTCTCGGCTGGTGCACGCTGCTCCCCAGGCGTCCTGCGGGTGGCCGTCCGGGGGCCATTGCATTGTCCACACTCACGCAATGGCACGTTCCTCCTCAGATGCCACTTCCTGGGGGCTGGAGCAAACACAGCTGGTTTTATCAGACTGTCAAGGGACACAGGGACTCACGGGAAGGAGTAGGTCGCAAGCTGTTTTAACTCGCGTTTCTGGAGCCTATTTCATGGCATGAGGCCGTGCCTGTAATCAAATGCCGAACACCAAAAGCGGGCAACGAAACTGGTCTTAAGTGGTCCCAATTCCATACCTATCCGTGGCGCTTTTGGGGCCACTCTCCCGAAGCTTGCTGTGAACACTCTGTCTCAAAATTGTATTAGCCAGGAGAGCATTCCCGAACCTCATTTTTAACAGGCATGAGACACCAACATAATGGAGTACACATTCCGTCCTGATGGCGTTTAACATACTGATCAAGTAATAAAATGTGCTTTTTGTCCTGCTGTGAGGAGAGGAGTCATGTTTTCATCGTGAAGTCGGGGAACATCCTCCTCCCTCTTCAGAGCTGATGTGAAGTCAGCTCATTTTCTAGGCTCATGGGCAGGGGTGGGGGGGGGAGGTGGGGGGGGTGGGGGTGGGGAACAGGTTTCCTATTCAGCAGCCTGTGATTCCGGGTAGCTCAACGATTATGCACCCCCACCCCACACTTCCCCGGTTTCGGAGGGCAAAACTGGGAACCAAAAGAGCACAAGATATCGTCCTCTCCCTTCCTTTCTTCACATTCACCAAATAAGTCTGAGGTTAAGGAAAAGTATCGCAGAGGACCAAGTGTTTATCTGGAACTTATATTTCAAACATAGAATCAGCTGTTTGATTAAGATTGAGTTACCTGCACACAACTGAGCCTTAACAGCGGTTATCTCTGGGGTGACGGGACTATAGGTCATTTCTCCCCCGTTCTTAATGCTATTGAAGTATAGTTTACGTGAAATAAAACACACCCACTTCCAAAGAACAGGTTGAGGGGTGCCTGGGTGGCACGGTGGGTTAACCATCCGACTTTGACTGAGGTCATGATCTCGTGGTTTGGGAGTTCAAGCTCCACATCGGACTCTGCTGTCAGTACAGAGCCCGCTTTGGATCCTCCATCCCTCTCTCTCTCTCTGCCCCTCCCCTGCTCGCGCTCTCTCTCTCAAATCTCTCTCTCAAAAATAAGCATTGAAATTTTTTTTTTAACATTTATTTTTGATACAGAGACAGAGCGCAAGCAGGGGAGGGGCAGAGAGAGAGGGAGACACAGAATCAGAAGCAGCCTCCAGGCTCCAAGCTGTCAGCACAGAGCCCGACGCGGGGCTTGAACTCACGGACCGGGGGCTTGTGACCTGAGCTGAAGTCGGACGATCAACCAACTGAGCCCCCCCCAGGTGCCCCTCAAAAATAAGCATTAAAAAAAAATAACAATAAATAAAGCAAACCAGTCAATAAAACATTAAAAATCAACAAATGAACGAACGAACAGGGTGATATGTGTTGATGAATGTACACACCCGTGTTAACCACCATGTCCACCAACATAGCAACATAGAACATTCCCACAGCCCCAGAAGAGTTTCTTTGTTGCTCCTCGACAGCTGACCCCAGCCACCCACTTCCGGCCCCAGGCAGCCCCCGCTCTGCCTTCTGTCACTATAGATAGTTTTACCCTTTCTTGAACTTCGTATAAATAGAATCAAAAGATACATACGCCTTTGGGTCTGACGTCTGTGGCTCAGCATGACAGTCTCTCAGACTCGTTCACGCTGGCGTGTCTGTCACGGTTTCTTTCGTAGTTGACTTAATACATCCATCACAAGGATAGAGAACATGGGTAAGTGTTTTCTTCCTTATGTTCCCTCCCCCAACATTTCTACAACAAGCATGTGTTGATTTAACTTTTTAAAAAGAAGGTAAGTGCCGTCCGTTCTTTAAAAACTCACAGGGACTTTATGAAGAGCCCAAATCCAGGCTGCTGTTGACGCGGGGAAATGGAAGCCACGCACGGCCACGCGGAGGACTGAAGGCCGTGGATCATGTTTTTTAAAAATAAAAACCACTGTGTTTTTCAGATTAATTGCATCTCTCTCCCACACTGGCCTTTGCCGTGAGTTGCTCAAATCGACCGATTTCAATGTGACCTCACTTCGTTCCCCTTCATGCTGGGCCCTCCGGACAACACAGAGATGGGCAAGGGGGGTGGTGTCACCCCATTTGCACATGAGGAAGTTGAGGCAGGACCAGGGGTTTGTCTCCGACCCTACAGCAGGAGAGTAAGGGAACGCCATCCAGGGGTTCCAGGGAGGATGGCAAGGAGCGCGACAGCACAGTATTCAGATTTGGATCCCAGCTGTCCACCCTACTTAGCTGAGTGGTGATAACCCAATCTCGTCAACTCTCTGACCCTCACTCTCTTCATCTGAGAAACAGAGACCCAGTAGCGATACTGGATCGAGCTAACGCGAGAATGTGTATAAAGTGCTCCAAACCAGGCTTGGGAAGAAGTCGGTGTGCGCGATGAACAGCAGAGACAAATGGCTTCTTACCCGTGGTATATTCTTCCTTCGATCACAGCACCAAACTAGAACTGATTCTAGCCTGCCTGGGCCAAAGGGAAAGGAGTGGAGCTTTCTTGAAGCTCCAGCAGGGAAATGAGAAGGCGGCACCCAGGGGCGCCTGGGTGGCTCAGCTGGCTAAGCATCTGACTTTGGCTTGGGTCATGATCTCACGGTTTGCGAGTGCAAACTCCACGTAGGGCTCTCTGCTGTGAGCGTGGAGCCCGCTTTGGATTCTCTGTCCCCCTCGCTCTCTGCCCCTCCCCCACTTGTGCTCTCTGTCTCTCTCAAAACAAATAAACATAAAAAAAAAAAAAAAGGCAGCAACCAGGTGTAGCCAAGACAGAAATCAGAGTAGCTTCAAAAAGAGTGCAAATGGGTTATACAGAATCAAGGGTGTCTCACGGAATCCCAATGGCATAAAAGTAGCCAGGTCTCAGAAAAGACCAGAAACCAGGGCCCGGGGCCTTCTTTCTGCTTTGTGCGTCTGCTTTTCCCCACGTCATCCTTCCCCCCACCCTGGCCTTCTCTACTGTGTCACTTCAGCAGGACAGAAGGTGGCCATTTGAGAGGCCATCTGGGATCAAACTAGGAGCTCTTTGGCCCGGTTCCAAGGAAGGACTTGGTTAGCTCAGCTTGGGCCAGATGCCCACCCCAGCCGGTGTTGGAACCAAGTTGTACAAATGTGGTTGCCGGCGACCAGTCCCCGAAGGTGAGAGGGATGGTCATACAGGTAGGTCATTGTGAGCCAGACAGCACCCCCCCCCCGCCCGCCAGAAATGTCTGATTGCAAGTGACATGCATTTCTTTCACTGTGTTCCCCAACCTCATGCATTTCTTTATTAATAATCATAGCAAATAACCATGTAGGGCTTACTGTGTGCCAGCCGCTGGGCTAAGCGCTTCGCATAGGTTGGCTCCTTAATCCTCACAAAAGTGCAATGAGGTTTATTTTGTGCATTGCACAGATGAGGACACCGAGGTACAGAGAGGTTAAGCAACTGGCCCAAGGTCACTCCTGCACTCGGCCAATCTGGTACCAGACCCACTCTCTTACCTGCTTGTGCTGTGTTTTCCATTTTAGCCCCAATCGTGCTTTTTGCAACTCCTCTGTTAGCCCAAGTCTCTCAAAATGAGAAAAAGAAAAAAGAAGATGAGGAAGGAGAAGGATGTAATATCTGTCATTTCACAAAAGCATTTAACGGTCGACAATGGAAAACACTGGGACTTCACTGGCTTTCTCTTTCTCTCTGTTCCGGTCTGAGTTAGAGTTGGGGGACAGGCATGGGTAGCATTGCTGTTGCCTCTCTGTGCAGCCCTGTGACACCTCCCTGGCCTGGAACACCGGGGACGGGGTTGGCTGCTTCTTTATGCCCTACCCTGTACCTACGCACAGCCGAGAAAACGTGTACCCCGCTTTACGGTTTTCAAAACGCTTCCGAAAACAGGCAAAGAGATCAGTGCCAATGCCGTCCCTGTGACACCACAGGGAAAGAGGGTTTGTGGAAAGAATGTACACGTGAGAACCCAGCCGACGATGAACAGCCAGGCCTTGGGAGGGACGGGAGTCACAGCAGGGTCTGCACAGAACCTCCTGTCTCCCCTCTTTCTCCCTCATCTCTGTGGGAATCTGTTCCAGTGCACCCTGCCTGTGTGCCTGGCACGGGGCCCCAAAAGGCCACCTCACCCCAGTCCCCCAGGGCCTCCCGGTTTCCCACTCCCAAACGTCCACGTAAAGAATCTGATGATCTGGCTACCCTTTATCCAGCCGGGCCCCCCTGAGCCTCGGGTTCCAGGCCCGGGCTCAAGAAGGAAAGCAGCTTGCCCGAAGTCTCCCAGAGAAGGCGCCAAGCCAGGACCCTGGTCCGTCAGCACCTGGGTCAGTCTCATGGGGCTGCCGTGACAAAGCCCCACAAACTGGGCAGCTTGGACAACAGAAATGTATCCTCTCCAGCTCTGGAGACTTGGAGCACAAAATCAAGGTGTCAGCAGGTGCCCTCTGAGGTCTAAGGAAAGGAGCCACGTTCACGCAGCTTCCCGTGGCTTGCTGGCAGTCTCTGGTGTTCCCTGGCTTGTGAGCGCATCACTCCCCCCCATCCCTGCCTTCACATTCAAAGCGTTCTCCCCGTGCGTGCCTGTGTCCAAAATTCCTTTTTTTATAAGGACACAGTCATATTGGATTCAGGGCCCGCCCTGCTCCCGTATGACCTCATCGTAACTTACCACATTTGTGACAGCGCTATTTCCAAACCCGGACCCAGTCGGAGGTCAGGGGGGTTAGGACTTTGCAGGGATGCCCCCCACCCCCAGCTAGTTCACCCCGCAACACACCTCACTGCCCAGCCCCGGAAGGCGTGGCTCTTCCTGTTTCCTCTGGGACAGGCGGGGACACCCAGGTCTGCCCTACTGTCCTCGAGTGCACACCAGGGCGTTCAGAGGGAGCCCCTCCGGGTGGCCCGGGTGGGGCATGACTCAACTCTGGTGAGGCACTCGGGCAGTTTTAGAGGTATTAAACCTGAACAGCACACAAGGGGCTCATGAGCCTCATTCAGCATGGACAACAATGACCCCCAAGATCAAAGCTGGCCGGTGCGACCTCTGACCACGTAGCTTCAACATGACAGGTGGCTGTGTCCTGAGCCACTCATTCAGGTAAAGGGGTTATTTCTGTATTTATCTCCCCCCCCCCCTTTTTTGGTGGGGCGGCTAAAAATCTTAAGCAGATTTTGAGAGGTTAACTAGCCAAATCTACCCCGAGGATTTGTTGCATTTCAGAAGCCCTGGATCTGGGTTCAGGGTGGGAAAGCTGGCTGGCCCTGCCCATTTCTCTGGCCATGACAGACATCGCCAATCTGCCGTGGAGACCTACCTAAGATTGCAGGTGGGGGAGACTGGGGTTCAGAGAAGGGAAGGAGCCTTACCCAAGCCCAGACAGGTAGATAAAATCAGGCTGAGAGCTCCTGACCCCTCACTGCAGAGCTCCCTCCCACCGACCCGCCTCTCCGCTCCAGCAGCTGACAGACACAGAGCATTCCTCATCTGTCTGCTTGTCGTCTGAGTTTATGATATCAAATCCCTGCGGAGGCTCCTTCTTCTTGTTCCACCTGCCCCAGCCCCTGAAAAGCAGGCTGTGTGATCCCTCTCTCCGTCCCTAATGATGTATGCCTTTGTTTTCACCCTCTCCTGGGATTTCTACAGCTCCCACACCTCCCTGTCTTCGGGGCCTCTCTCCCGGTATGGCATCCCTCAGCCCCAGGGAAGGAGCCCATCCTGGTGCCTGCCCTCCCCCGTTGCCGCTGAGCCCCTCTGGCTCTGTTCCCCACCACCGGCCCCACTGTTGTGCCACCTCCCACTGCCCACGGGGTCCTTCCTGGGGGCCTAAAGGATGGGCCGGCCCAGCATCAAGGTGAGCACACTGTGTGGCCAGAAACCAGTGGCATTGTGACAAGTCCTCACAGTCTAAGAACATCTTGAAACCCATTACTTTCCTTTTTACAAAAATGATACATTTTCACTTGGAAAAATAAAAAGATACACTAAGTATAAAAACCATGGGGTGCCTGGGTGGCTCCGTTGGTCGAGCATCCAACTCTTGATTTCGGCTGGGGTCGTGATCCCAGGGTCACGGGATCAAGCCCTGCATCAGGCTTCTAACCCTGAGTGTGGAGCCTGCTTGAGATTCTCTCTCTCCCTCCCTTGGCCTCCCCCTCTAAAAATTAAAATATAATAATAAAAATAAATTAAAAAGCAAATCATAATGACTATTACTTAGGTACCTGCTCTAGTCTGAGCACAATGTACACATTAGCTCATTTAATCCTCAAATGAGAAATTCCACAGGACAAATGAAACAGTTTCATCAGCAAATAAATGGCAAGGCAAAAACATGGGAGAGGGGATAGTATTTAGATTTTAAAAGACTTTAAAAAAGTGTTATCAACTGGAGGGAGGCAGGCAGATGGGTAGGCGTGTGACAAAGCACGGCAACGGGTTAGTGGTGGAGTCTGGGGGATTGTGCCAGAGCCCACGGTAAAATTCCTCCACTTTTGCTGGACGTTTGGAAATTGTCTTAATAAATTGCTGGGGAAAAGGATATAATGTGTGGACCTTGCGCATCCCGATTCAAGCAAATCAAATTAAAAAGGCATTTATGGGACAGCCAAGGACGATTAACTACTGATGAGATATTAGATGATCTTCAGAAATTGTTGAAAAAAATTTTTAGGCGTGACCATGGTATTGTAGTGATTCTCTTTTAAAGAGTCTGTTTGGGATTTGCTTTAAAATAGAGAGCAGGAGGAAGGACGGATGAAACACCATCGACGATTACATCGCCAGTTGTTGAAGCTGGTTAATGGAGGTCCATTGGACGGTTCCTTCTTTTGTGGGGGGTTGAGATGCCCATAATCAAGAATTAAAAAAAAACCCTCTATAGGGGGACGCCTGGGTAGCTCCGTCGGTTAAGTGTCAGGCTCTTGATTTTGGCTCAGATCATGATCTCACGGGTCTTGGGTTCAAGCCCTGAGTCGGGTTCTGCACTAGCAATGCAGAGCTGTTTGGGATTCTCTCTCTCTCTCTCTCTCTCTCTCTCTCTCTCTCAAAATAAATAAATAGACTTAAAAAAAAAGCCCAATAAACAAAAAACCAAAACGCTCTATAGGTGGGTATTATTATTTTACAGTTGAGGAAACTGAACTGAGGTTAAAAGACGTCAGGTTATTTGCCTGAGATCATCCAGCCAGAAAATCCCTTAATACGATTAAAAAAAAATGTCCTACCTGACATCCTATCTCCCATTCCCCACACCCTGGTGAATATCCACCTAGAACCTCTATGTGTATAAAAGGATTTTGCATACCTTCAAAATATATACACTGCCTGTCTGCATCCCCATGGAACACAAATTACGTTGGTGTGTCCTGAAGCATAGATTTCTGATTCTGAACTATGAGAAAGGAACTCAGCCATATAGAGCAGCCCCTAAGCCGAGCACTCTTTGCCTGGGCCATTTAGAGGACACTCACTGGCCTTCCAGCGTCATTATCAGGGCATATGATTGTCCCCATTTTCACAAAGGAAACAAATTCGGAAAGCTGGAGTGGACCGTCCAAGGTCACAGAGCTAGTAACTGGTAGGAAATTCGTGCACGTATTTGATGATGTGATTGGAGTAAGGTCTGCCTGTCCCTATCGCCTGGACCCCCAGGAGGGCAGCAATCCTGTGTGCTTCCCTCACCACTTCCCCTGACAGAGAACTAAAGATTTGCTGAATAGACAAAGGAGCTCTCAATGACAGGCAGCTCTCTGCCAATGAGCTAGATGTCCTTTGTAAAAAAAAAAAAAAAAAAAAAAAAAAATTATGGGGGCGCCTGGGTGGCTCAGTTGGCTAAGCGTCTGACTTCCGCTCAGGTGATGATCTCACAGTCCATGAGTTCAAGCCCTGGGTCGGGCTCTGTGCTGACGGCTCAGAGCCTGGAGCCTGCTTCAGATTCTGTGTCTCCCTCTCTGTCTGTCTGTCTGTCTCTCCCCTCTCTCTCAAAAAATAAACATTAGGGGCGCCTGGGTGGCGCAGTCGGTTAAGCGTCTGACTTCAGCCAGGTCACGATCTCACGGTCCGTGAGTTCAAGCCCCGCGTCGGGCTCTGGGCTGGTGGCTCAGAGCCTGGAGCCTGCTTCAGATTCTGTGTCTCCCTCTCTCTCTGCCCCTCGCCCGTTCATGCTCTGTCTCTCTCTGTCCCAAAAATAAATAAACGTTGAAAAAAAAATAAAAAAAAAAAACATTAAAACTTTGTTTAAAAATAAAATAAAAATTTAAAAATCATGGTAAAATACACACAACCTAACATTTGCCACCTTACCCATTTTTAACTGCACAGTTAAGTTCAGTACATCCACACCATCCACCTCCAGAACTCTTTAATCTCCCCGAACTGAAACTCTGTCCCCAGTAAACACTAATTCCCCATCCCTGGGGCCTCGTAGCCGCCATCTGACTGCTCTAGAGCCTCGTGTGAGGGGACCCATACAGTGTTTGTCCTTTTATGACTAGCTTATTTCACTAAGCAGAATGTCTCCGAGATTCATCCAGTTGTAACATACGCCACAATTTCATTTTGAGGCAAATGAATAACATGCCATCGTATGTATACGCTACATGTCAGTTACCCACTTATCCACCAGTGGACATTTGGGTTGTCGCCACCTTTTGACTATTGTGAGTAATGCCGCTACGAACATAGATGTGCACATGTCTCTTTGAATCCCCGTTTTCTGTTTGTTTGTTTGTTTCTTTCTTTCTTTTGTTTTTCATATAAGTAGATGTCCAGAGGTGGGATTGCTGGGTCATAGGGCAATTTTTATTTTCTAGCTACCCTTGTGAATCCACTTTTATGCTGTATTTTTCACTGAGTCACGAGCCATTCCGTGTTGCCATGCTTTGGGGACTTTGGTGGCCAGTCATGGGTCCCAGGGACGTGAAGCCCTTCCTGCCATTTTGGTGCAGGCTGCTTCCTCCTGCACGCTCCTTCCTGTCTCTGCCGGGTCCGCCAGAGTCAACTTAGCGCTCACGACTCAGCTTCAGAGTCTCAGGCTAGCTTAGGGTCCCCGTCCTAATTTACATTATGTGATCTTTCTGGTCATCACGTGGGAATGTTCCCTCCTCACTCTGGGGGTAGCAATACCCATCATCTTGTTCTCTGCCCTCTCTCTCCCATGTCTACCGCTAAACCATCAGTAAGTTTGCATGATCAAATATTACTGAAGTAATTAAGTAGTTACCTCCTCTCCTGGGGGCTGTTTCCACCCTCTCAATATTAGTAACAAAGCAATGACCAAGAGAGGATTTTTTTTTAATGCTGTTGAACCAGTTCCTTAAGATATATTTCCAGGGGTGGGATAGCGCATCACCGGATTTGGGAGTGGAAGGAGGAAATGAAAGAAAATGGCGGACTCGGTGTCATTCACCGAACAAGGGAGCCAGAAGGAAGCGTATGTTGGTGAGGGAGACAGGTGTTGGTCTGTTCCTTTCCCACACCCTGTCGGAGAAACTCTTCTCCCCACTTAGTGGGGTTGAATGTGTCCAAAAGAGGTGTCTACCCAGAATCTGCAGATGTGACCTTATTTGGGAAAAGGGTTTTGGTAAATGTAATTAACTTCTGGAACTCAAGATGAGATCATCCTGGATTAGGGCGGGCCCTAAATCTAATGACAATCCTTAGAAGAGAAGAGGAGGGGACACAGACACAGAGAGAGCAGAAAGACAGGCAGAGACTGGAGGGATGCGTCTCCGGGCTCAGGACAAGAATTGCTGACGGCCGCAAGGCGTGGAATAGGTCCTCCCTTGCGGCCCCAGAAGGAAACAATCCTGATGATACCTCGACTTCAAACTTCCGACCCCCTGAACTGTGAGAGAATGCATTTCTGTTACTTTAAGGCCCCGTGTTTGCGGCAATATGTTATGGCGGACCCAGGAGACTAATACAGAGCCCGTCCCTGCAGCCCCTTCCAGAAGGATGCACCCAGCGTTCAGGCTCCAGCTGGGCTCATCCTTGGGGACAGGCACAGGTGTCACTGTGTTGGGTGCTCTGCCCTGTCAGAGGGTGGTCCCCAGGTATGCCACGGATGCTGATGTCGGGGAACTGGATGCGGGGCCTGGGTCCACCAGGGATCCCAGAGTGTGGAATGGGGAGGGGACAGCCACTGGCAATCCGTCTGGGAAAACAGAATTAGACGCTTCTCACACATTACACACACAGACAAATTCCAGGTGGACTGAGGCCAGGACTTGAGAAACAAAACTTGGAATGATTTAGTAGAAAATATAGGGCATTATTTCTATGACCTTGGTATAGGGAAGGATTTCTTAACAAGATAAACCTTGGTGCTTGCAGCATTTGACTACATTAAAATTAAAAACCTCTGCACATCAAAGAATAAATAAGTATAAAGATGAGCTAAAGACCAGCAGAAATGTCTTGCAGTGCAGGCTGGGATCCAGGATTTACAAAGAATTCCTACAATGTGACATGAGAGGTAACACTTTCTTTGTTTTCTTTCTTTTAGAGACCGAGAGTGGGGGAAGGGCAGAGGAAGAGGGACAGGGAGAGAGAGAATCTTAAGCAGGCTCTATGCCCAATGCAGAGCCAGACGCAGGGCTCGACCTCACACACCATGAGATCATAACCTGAGCTGAAATCCAGAGTTGGATGCTTAACCGACCGAGCCACCCAGGTGACCTCCAAATTCACACGTTGAGGCCCTAATCCCCAGTGCCTTTGAATGTAACTTTATTTGGAGACAGTTCTTCAAAAAGTTAATTGAGTTCAAAGGAGGTCATATAAGTGGGCCCTAATCCAACAAGACTGGTGTTCTTATGAAAACGGTAACGTTTGGCCACAGAGACAGAAATGCATGGAGAGAAAGCAATGGGTAGACTCCGCGCGGGGAGAATGGCGTTTGGGAGCCCAGGAACGCCCGAGGCCACCAGGCCTGGAGTAGATTGTCCCCTCCTGACTTCCAGAAGGAACTCATCCTGACAACACCTTCATTTTGGACTTCCAGCCTCCAGAACTGTGAGAGAATAAATTCCTGTTGTTTAAGCCACTCAGTCTGTGATACTTTACCGTGGTGGCCCTAGAAAGCCAATACAGCCATAGACCAAAGAGTGGCTCATTAACTGTGGTCCATGCACCCAGTGGGGAACTACATAAGAGCATAAGCAGTGGGCAAAGCAAGCCACAGAGCCGTGCAGACAGCTTAGTACCGTTGACGTAGATGTGGACACACAAAAACGCTGGTTTTCACAGGCGTACGTGAACGGTGGTCACACCAAAACACGCGTGGGAAGAGACGCGCAGGAGAGGGGTGATGTATCCCTGCAGAGAGAGGGAAAACCTGGATCCAAAACAGCCCCCCTGAACTCAGGGCCTTTAGCTCTATCTAGAATGTTACGCTTCTTAAAAAGAATTGAGGGAAATACGGCAAAATTCATGCGTCCAACAAATATTGCCCGCTAGGTGAGGGGCGGGGTGGGCCCCAAGCAAAATCGCACACGAGAGTCTGGGTACGTGCTCCTTAATTCGTGACGCTTTTCCAGGCACACTGCGCCCCTTCTGCCGGCAGACATCACAAAGGTTTGTCCGTATACAAGACGAGAAGTATGTCAGAAAGAAGTATTTTACCCGTATTTCTGAGTACACACACACACACACACACACGCACACATGCACGCACACAGACTTGAAAAGGAGCAGCACAAGATAGCAATTTTCTCTCCCTAGTTTTTCTTTTATAAAGAGACAGAAAAATCCAGATACACCTTTCACATCGTGTTAACAGGAAAGAGAAGAACAAAAATATGCCAAAGGAGAAGCTGCTGGCAAGACAAAATGAACCCAGTTTCCAGCAAAAAAGGCATGCAAATCCCAGAGCCTGTAAACCTACAAGGGCCCAGGAGGAGATGCAAAGAATAAACAAATACATGGAAAATGTTCAAACTCAGGTGTGGCCAGAATCCTACCTCCCACCCCCACCCGCTCATGTCAGGAGGCTCTGGGGGCGGGTGGGGTCCGAGAGTTCCCGCCTGAGCTGGCCAACTGGGAAAACAGAGGGAGGAAAGCCCCACATCTTCTTTCAGATCCGAGCAGTTAGAGTTAGCCATCGATGCCGGGTCGGGGCTGGCGAGTGAGGGAGGCCCAGCCACCTGGGGTCTCGTGTCAGGACCAGGCAGATGGGCTCCTTGGGGAAGCAATCTGGCAGCTTGTGGCTAACACTGCGAAGTTGTTCCTACCCTTTGACTGAATAATATTAGGCTTGGAAAACTATTCTAAGGGAATTATCCTTTTTTAAAAAAATTAAAAAGCTACTGGAAAGAAACGGTTCCCCGCAGAGTTTTCTGGAAGAGAAAATAAACCCGAAGAGTCCACACAGGGCAATGGCTTTGTACGTCACGACCCGTCTGGCCAGGGACACTGTCACACAGCCACAAAAAATGTAACTTTGATGACTGCGGATGGCACGGAAAACCTGTACGACATCAAGGGGTATCTTATGGAACGGAATAAAAATGATACGCCTGTAACTTCGCAAAATGCTTCCGGTTGAGGACCAGGCTGGCAGGGAAGACACAGAGAGCGGTAGGTGTGGTGGGGACACGGAAAGATTTTTTTTTTTTTTAATTAAAGATTGGTTTTAATCCCCTTACGGTGTCTTTCATAAACCAAAGAAGCGAAGCTGGGGATTTTCTGCACAGATAGGCTCATGCACGTTGTCAAAGCCACCACTTGCCAAGACGGTCTTGGGTGCACTGGTGGGAACGGCAGATGATTGGAAGCAACCCGAATATTCAGAATATTCATCGAGAGGAGAATGGCTAAATAAGGCGGGTGCACCCACCCAAGGAGGACTATACAGCTGTTAGGAGGAGTAAGTCAGCTGTGTGGTCATGGGATGATTACTAAGATGCATTAAGAAAGGCCAAGTACAGAAGTGTGTAGAGAATGCAGTTTGTGGAAAAATCTCACACACACACACACACACACACACACACCACACCTCTTACACAGGCAGGGACTGGCTCTGGAAGGACATGTTGGAACTCTGTGGGAGACAAGGACGGGAAGGCAGTCACCTCCACTCTGTATTTGGTGACTGCCATGAATTAAATGGTGAATCCAAGGGCGCCTGGGTGGTTCGGCCAGTTAAGCGTCTGGCTTAGGCTCAGGTCATGATCTCACGGTTCGGGGGTTCAAGCCCCGCATCCAGCTCTGTGCTGACAGCTCAGAGCCTGGAGCTCGCTTCCGATTCTGTGTCTCCCTCTCTCTCTGCCCCTCCCCTGCTCACACTCTGTCTCTCGGTCTCTCTCTCTCTCTCTCAAACAATAAACATTAAAAAAAAACTTTTCATGGTGAATCCAAAAGGGTATGTTCACGTCCTAACCCCCAGAACCTGTGACTGTGACCTTATTGGAAAAAGAGTCTCTTAAGAATCTCCAATTGAGGTCAACCTGGATGACCTGGGTGGGCCCCAAGTCCAATAACAAATGTCCTTACAAAAGACACACAGAGAAGACTGGCGGAGAAGATGGCAGCCATGTGAGGATAAGGGCAGAGTTGGGACGCATGTGGTCACAAGCCCAGGAGCACCTGGAGCACCACCAGAAGCTGGAAGAGATGAGGAGGACCCCGCCCCGCCCCGCCCCCTGCCCAACCCATAGCCTTCGGAGGGAGCCTGGCCCTGCCCACACCTTGATTTCAGACTCTTGCCTCCAGACTGTAAGAGGGCAGTTTCTGTTGTATTAAGCCCCTCACCGCGTGGTCACTTTTTAGGGTAACGCTGGAAAACGTGCTGGCCCGGCCAGCCTGCCAGGTGGGTCAGAATGGGGGTTACCTTGGGGGTTACTGACTGGGAGGGGAGATGGGCGGCCTGGGGGTCGAGTTTTACATGTTTTACATGTTGATCTCAGTGGTAAGTTTCTCAGAGTAGACATGTATAAAAAATCACGGAGCGGTACGCTTAAGGTGTGTTCATCTTACGGTATGTAACTACACCCTAACTTTTAAAAATTAAGAAGTTTAAAAATTAAAAAGATTTAATGAAAAAATTAACCATTAAAAAGGAACGATGGGTCAGGAGATCCCCTACAGACAGCTAGACACTTCATTTTGAAGAGGTTTCAGGTGGAGTGACCAAAAAAAAAAAAAAAAAAAAAAATTGTGCTCAGTACAAAGAGTCGGTACACCGGGATTCCCAGGAACCTTCCAGCAGCAGATGGGATTCTGGCAGCCATGTGCACGCCTTCGCCCAACAGGTTGTCCACCAAGTGCTGGTGGCTGGCCAGCCCGCCCGCCTGCCTGCCTGCCTGCCGGGGGGCTGTGTTGTCCGTGCCCGCCATGGGCACCCGGCATCCGCCTCGACCTTGCTCTGCTTTTGGTCTCCCATCCACCTGGAAGGCAGAACGTCCGAGGGCTGAGCCGGTGAGACCCTGGGCACAGCCCTGCCCTCCAGGAGCGCCCAGCCTGGTGGGCAGAGAGCAGGCGTCTACTTGGTCATTTACACGGATGCTGTGCCGGGATGGGCCGGTGTCCAGGATGCTGCAGGGAGGTCAGAGTTAAGGCGCTCATTCCACAGAGCCCAAAAGAAGAGCAGGGACGTGCCTGGCAGGGAGGGAGGGGCTGGGGAAGGGTTTTCCCAGGCGCAGGGAACCGCAGGTGCAAAGGCACAGAGTATGAAAATAAAAGATCCACAACATCCAGGAAGCTGCTCACTGTGCCAGGAGGGTTCGGCTGGTAGCAGCTGAGGAACGTGCCCACAATCCCGGAGACCGGTTGCTTGAGGTCGGGGAACAGATTGCCTTCTCTGGAGGGCAGCGCTAACCTGGCCTCCTACACAACCTCTTGCGGGGTTGAGGAGGCGCAAAAGAGGGAACAGGAATATCGTGAGGATCACAGCTCACTCTAAAAAGATGGTTTTCACTGCGTGTCCTTGTGAGTTTGTACTCGAGATGCCACACAGAGCATCTAATGCAGGCGGAGAGTCGGGGGCGGGGGTGGTAGGGGAGGACAGCGGACCCGAAGCAGGCTCTGCGCGGACAGCAGAGAGCCCGACATGGGGCTCGAACTCACAAACCATGAGACCATGGCCTGAGCCGAAATCAGACGCTAACCGACTGAGCCACCCAGGCGCCCCTCAGTGTGTATCTATCGAGTGCCTACTATGTGCTGACCCTGCTCCAGTTGCCGCGGACAGAGACACATGGCAAAGGAGACACCCGCATGAAATCAAAGGTATTTCAGGTACTGTTAAAAGCTAAGGAAAAATCAAGTGGGCTGGAGGGAGGCCAGGGAGTGGGGAGGGTTTGATCTTAGGTAGGATGGGCCCTTTAATTTTGTTCTGGGATGCATCGCACTCTCCAGGTACTTAGTAGGTGCTCCAGAATTGTTGTTGGACGAATCCTGCAACATAAAAGGCACAAGAGACCTTGAAGATCATCTGCTCCCAAACTCTCAGGTACAGGTGACGAAACGGAGGAACAGAGAGGAGAAATCAGCAGCCATGTGTCGCTGTAGCTATGGAATAGACCCCGCAAGGAAGACGGCCGGGCCGTTCGCTGGGTGACCCTGTGGCTCCACAAACGGTCCTCCCTGCCCCTCACCCACCACAACCAGTACAGGGCAACCCCTCATCCATTTGCGGCTGAAAGCTTGTCTTAGCCTGTGGAGCCGACCCTGTTCGGGGGGCAGGGGGCACTGACACTTAGACGCTGAGGCCTTGCCTGCGTCCCGAGCCAGCCGGATGTCAGCATCCTTCTCCGCAATTGCAATTTCGGGGAAGATTCCAGACGCCCCTGCCTGCCCCTCTGCCCCCTCCACTGCCTGGCGTGCGTTTGTAGTTATTCGGCTGACCCGGAGCCCGGCCAGCTGTGGAGACCCCCACGTGATTAGTCACCCCTGGGCTACAGGCGCGGCCCTGTGCCGGCCCCCCCTTGGGGCTGGGCCCCGGGGGTGAGCAAGGCCTGGGCCCCACCCTCCAGGCGCTGCCCTCCAGCAGGACGGGTGAGCTGGGGTGGCAGGGACAGAGGGGGAGGCTGGGAGGCGGGAAGGCTGCTGTGTTCAGGAGCAGGGAGCCTGTGGGTGTGGGCTGGGCGGGTGCCGGACACCCCAGCAGGGCAGGGTCACCCCTGGGGCCGGTGGCGTCCTGGCGAATGTGTCTGGGGTGGAGAAGCCGCTGGGTGTGCTGAGCAGGGCGGCAGGGGAGACCCACGGGAAGATGCTTCACTAGGGGACCTGACACTCTAGACTCGCGTCCCGGTTCGCTGTGTGACCTGGGGCCCATCACCTGACCTCTCTGAGCCTCGTTCCCTCGTCCGAAACAGGAATAAGAATACTTCCTGGGCTGTTAGGAGGATCGAGTGAGCGCAGCACAGAGGCAGGAACCACTACCAGGATCCCGTCTTGGACGAGAATTTACGGAGCGCCTCTCGTCTGCCAGGCACTCAGGCTGACCTGGGGGGCAGAGGTGAAGGCCAAAGGCTCCTGGCCTCCCAGGGGCGCCGAGAAGGGCGGTCACCCAGCCTGGCAGTCAGGCTGGGCTTCCCGGAGGAATGACAACTACGTGAAACCTGCAGAAAGAGTAACCCCTCGGTGAAAAGGCGAGGGAGCTGGTGGACGGTCTGCCCCCCTCCCCCGCTGTTGTTTTCCTGGGGGCACAATTGCCCCTCCGAAGGCTGGAAATTCGTCCCGACGACACGTGTGTGGGAGCCACAGGCATTCGGTGGAAGGCTATCTGTGCTGCCCCGTGCTGGCCAGGCCTCCCTGACGAAGAACGAGTCCTGCAGCACGGTCTGACCCCTCACGGGGCGGCGCTCGTGTAGGTGAGTCCCTGCCAGACGTTATCTGGGTCTAGAATCCAACTTCGTTTTACATATAAATGCAAATTTCTCTTCCCTGCCCAGTTTTATAGTCGCCGACTTTTCCGGGACTGCAACCACCATGTCAGTGGAGGGAAGGCTGTTCTTTGTTTCTTTTGGACGTTAACCAAGAGCTGGTCGCCATTTCCAAAAACCACGTCACCCACGGCCTCACCCACACGTACACCTGTGACCGTCTGCTTCTGCGGTCGCGGCCTTCCTGGGGATCCTGGAACGGGGCCAAGCTTCCAATTCCTTCTTTGTATCTTTGAGGGGGTCCAGCATCCTCACATACGATTTGATGGTCAGTTAGTTTCCTTTAATCCTTCCCCTTGAGATTATAAGCAGGGCATCGTGTCGTTTTGGAAACCACACATACAGGTGAATTACACACCTATAAATTCAACTTCGGGACGGAAAGTCACATGACCAAGTATCAGTTGTATAAGCGAGGCAGCAGGTCTGAATGTTTGTGAGCCCCGGGGTCAGGAGACGGGGAGGTGGTTTCGTGAGGGCGAGCCAGGGCTGAATGGACGTGGTGGCCAGCCCTCGGGGCACCCACCAAGAAGCCCGCGTGCCTCGGGAATGAATCAGTCATGTGGCAGTGACTCAGGCCAGGGGGATCGGAAGGTCACAGGGGCCCCTCTGAAACAGTGCCCTCAGGTGGGCGTGGCAAGGGCACCTCTGCCTGGTGCTGACCCACCTGTGTTCTCATGTACGCATCTCGGGTGAGGACGCGGCTCTGAGACTGGCTGCATGTACGCGGCTGCCCCCTGTTCGGATCGGGAAGGCAGAGGCCCTCTACGGTGGAAAAGACTTTGACACAGAATCTACCCAAGACGCAGTGTGTCAGGAGTGAGGATGACTGCATCATCCACCAACGCGGGCAGGAAATGCCGAATGAAAGACCCTTCCGGGTCAGTCGTCAGGCCACCCGGATTGAGTCCACGCTCTTGTATTCACCCGGAGAGAGAGAGAGGTCCTTTCTGTTAACAAACAATGGAGGGTCCTCTGGGACCAAAGTGCACATATTTAACAACTATCAAGAGGAGTGTCCTATTTCCAACCTGCCTGGGACCCCCATGGTCATGCCCTGTCACTTAGAGGGATGAGCCGGACATTGGCCAGATGATCAAAGGGGTCACATCAAGGAGCTGCACCTTCATCCCGAATTTCATGGGAGGCCCTTGGTGGGTGTTGACCAAGAAGTGATGTGACCAAATTTGCATTTGAGAAAAGTCATTCTGGGGGCCGCTGGGTGGCTCAGTCGGTTAGGTGCCCGACACTTGATTTTGGTTCAAGTCATGATTTCAGGGTGGTGGGATCGAGCCCCAAGTCAGGCTCCGTGCTGCTTAAGATTCTCTCTCTCTCTCTCTCTCTCTCTCTCAAAAATAAATAAACACTGGGGCACCTGGGTGGCTCAGTCAGTTAAGCATCTGACTTTGGCTCAGGTCACCATCTCGTAGCTTGTGGGTTCGAGCCCCGCATCGGGCTCTGTGCCGACAGCTCGGAGCCTGGAGCCTGCTTGGGATCCTGTGTCTCCCTCTCTCTCTGCTCCTCCCCTGCTCACCCTCTGTCTCTTTCTCAAAAATAAGTAAACATTAAACAATTAAAAAAATAAATAAATAAGAGAACAGTCATTTTGGCTACAGGGTGGACAGTGGATGGGGGTGGGGGCTGAGCCTAGAGGCGGGGAGATCATTCAGGAGCCCGGGGGGGTCAAGCAGGGGGAGAAGATGGTGGCCCAGGCGGGGGTGGGGGACACAGGTGGCCTCTCGTGTCCTGTCTGGGTGGGGGCAGAGGAGAGTGGCCTGGATTAGCAAGTGGGCGTCGAGGAGAGTGGTCAAGTGCAAGCCTTCTGTAGCCCATGGTCCTTGCAGGCATCAGCCACACAGTCCTGCAGCAAACCTCTCTGGCAGGTCCATCGGGATGACGGTCACCGTTTTTACAGACAAAGGAAACTGACGGCTTAAGTCCCTGCCGTGGGCACCAGGGTGACCAGGGTGACCACTGTGGCTACAAGGCACCTGCCTCTCAGAGAGATTCTAGAGCTCTTTCGGGGGCATTGTTGACAGGTCCCAGATAGGACGTGTGCTAAGGGAGAACGCATGGACCATCCGGGGTCTGTCTGACCACACACAGGGACAAAGGACTGTGGTTCTTCTGTTGGGCCTGGAGCCTCTAAGTCAGATGCTCCAGCCGCAAACCCAGTGCTCAAACCCCCCCAGAGTCAGGGGTAGCCTCGATGGGGACCACCCCGCCCTTCGTGCCTCCACCATCACCAGCAAGAATCACCCAGTCTTGTCCAGAGTCCCGTGGTCCCCTTGGGGAAACCTGGCTGAGAGGTGAGAGAGCGAAACCAGAGACCTTGCTCCTCCCCTGGACACCAGCCGGGGTAGGGACCCAGAGGACTCCCTCGCCCTGCCGGTAGGAGCCCCTGGCCCTGTGGGTTTGGGGCGCCCTCTGCTGGCCGCTTCCACCATTAACGGGCTGAGACTGGACACGCCTCGGGAATTGATTTTTAGGGTCTATGGCAGGGAGGGGGCAGGCTGGGAAGAGGGTCTCCTTTCTCCGCAGGTGGGGAGGGGCAGACAGTCACAGGGAGAAGGCGGCCGGTCCCCCAGCGATGAGAAAGGATGCGGCAGATAAGCCTATGGTTTCCAGTTCAGATCCTGTGTCCCCCTGTGTCTGCCCTGTGGGCACCCCCCGACTCTGTCCCTCCCACACGCCATCTTTTATGGCATCTCTTAGGATTCACAATAGCCCGCAGTGATTACAGGATTACAATTATTTCAATGGATATGACTGCTGCCACTACCTATTTATTGGATGTTGGGTATTGTCTACTGGATATCGGATTCATAGTAGCCCACGGTAATAATGGTATTAAAATTATTTTAATGGGTATAACTATTACTCCAACATACTTATTGGATATTCTTTGAAGGGATACAACCACTCCTCCTACTTATTATGGATATTTTATTCAGTATTATTTGTTAGACATTGGATGTTATTTATTGGCTATTGGCTATTATCAGATAGCATATTATTTACTGGCTACTGGATTCACAGAAGCCCATGATAATCATTGTATAAAAGTTATTTTATTTTATATTTATTAAGTTTTTATTTATTTATTTTGAGAGAGAGAGAGAAATCGCAAGCAGGGGAAAACAGGGAGAGAGAGAGAATCCCGGGCAGGCCCTGCACTGTCAGCACAGAGCCTGACTCGGGGCTCAAACTCACAAATCCTAAGATCATGATCTGAGCTCAAGTCGGATGCTTAACTGGCTGAGCCACCCAGGTGCCCCTAAAAGTTATTTTAATGACTAGAATTACTCCTTCTATTTTTGGATATGTATTTGAGTGATACATAGGGCTATAGCTATCACTGATGGACCAGCCATGATGTGCCCCACGTTCATGACTTAGCTTAATCCTCATTTCTATTATCCAGCCCATTTTTCAGATGTGAAACCTGAGGTTCCCACAGTCTAAGCGCCATGCCCAAAGCCACACAGCTCGGCAGGTGCAGACTCTGGTCAAACCCTGGGCTGGACCCCGAGGTCAACGTGCTCTCCTTTCCCGTGCTGGCCCCCTCAGCTGAGCCAGAACACAGGCCCTGCCTATTACATTGAGGACCCCTCATTCATCCCGGAGGCAGTGGGCTCGTGTGCTTTCCAAAGCTGCTTACCTTTTGCTATCCCCCGGCGCTGCTCTGTCTGGTAGCTCCTTGTTTGAGAGGCGGCTGAGGAGGGCTCAGTGCAAATGACGTCGGGCCTGGTACGTGTGTACCCCGAGTTCCTGCAGGGCCCTTAGCACTACTGATCCCCAGGCATCCTGGATCCCACGACTGCCGAGAGTGACAGGAGTGCCTGGAAGTGAGGAGGGCTTTGGGCGAATCTGTCTCTGTGATCGGCAAGGTCATTTCCTGGGTGGGGATGAAGAGCTTCTTCTCACAGCATCTTTTCAAAGCCGACCCACGTCAGCTCTGTGGGGTGAGCCCCAGGCTGGCAGCACTTTATGGAGATCCAGTAGGTCAAAAAGACCCCCTTCGGGTTTTCTCTCTGGGGAACAGCAGGAGAGGCATGTGGAGGTGAGGGGAGAAAGGCAGAGGCAGAATTACTCCTTACTGAGCGGCCTCCATGTTACTGGCCAGGCTCGGTGTCAGGTGTTTTCCGTTTGCTATCTCACCAGCTCTGTATGGGGCAATAAGCACTCATTCTCCCACGGGGAGACTGAGGCATGCAAAGGCTAATTTCCTTGCTCAGGGGTCGAGCAGCTGGGGAGTGACAGGTGAAGGATTTCCACGCTCCAAAACACCCTTGCTTTTTTTCCCATTAAAGGGACATTCGTATGTGGCCTGTGGCCCACTTTGACTCCTAGATCTTTCTCTTGTCTGGGTTTACAGAGGCCTGTCCTTTCCCATCTGGCAGCAGTGTGTGATGTTTAAGTGTGCAGGCTCAGTGATCAGCTTGTCTGGGACTTAATCCTGGGCCTGCCACTCGCTGGCGCTGGATAAATGACTTCACCACTCTGTGCCTCAGTTTCCTCATCTGTAAAATAGGGATAAGGGTAACAGTACTTACCTCCAAGGGGTCATGCAAAGAGTAAATGAAATAATATTTACACATATAAAATTCTGAGAGCAAGGCACAAGATAAATGCTCAACAAATGTGGGTTTTTATTCATCCGGATGGTAGCTCTCGGCCCTGGTTGCAAATCAACCCGGGAGCTTTAGAAAAATGCCAACGTGTGGGTCCCACGCCAGAGGTTCTGACTTACTTGGTCTCGGGTGGAGCCCAAGTGTGGGTGTCACAGCTCCCCAGGTGATGCCAATGCTTAAGCAGAAGCGAGATGCACCGGGCCAGAGTTTCCACGGCAGGGGTGGCGTCCGGGGCACCAGGGACAGTGGGTGGCACCCAGCAGGTGTCAGGAAACGCTGGAGGGCTGCTCGGATGCCCTTTGGGTCTATGTCACCCTTCATCCGGCATCAGGATCCCGGTGAGTTTGGATCTCACCTCCCATCAGGTAGGAGGGAGGTCACCCACTCAGACCGAGGTCATCGGTCTGAAATAAAGACGAGCTTTGTCCCATCCTGAAAGTGTCTAATGCAAACATGAAGTCATCCCAGGCCTGCCTCCGCCGGGGGCTGCGGGAGATCCGCCCGGGGCTGAGCCAAGTTCCTGAGAATTCCCGAGAAGGGACCCACCCTGTTTCCTTCTAAGTCACATGCTGCTGGCCCCTGGTTTCCCTGGGATGTTCCAGGAGAAGAAATTCAGGTTCAGCGAGGAGGTGGGGGTGGGCAGACGCCTCTGAGCTCCGGC
This sequence comes from Acinonyx jubatus, assembly GCF_027475565.1. Lineage (NCBI taxonomy): Eukaryota > Metazoa > Chordata > Mammalia > Carnivora > Felidae > Acinonyx > Acinonyx jubatus. Next base: position 7,014,177 of record NC_069396.1, read on the forward strand.
CTGTGGCTCTGGTCTGGGTCCACCCCTTCCAAGTCACTCAAATCCCTGTCCCGTGACACACGCTGGCTCCTTCCATTTCACACATGACTTCAACTCTCTAGGTCTTTGTTTTCTCGTCTGAAAATACCCCACAGGTTTTTGTGAGGATCAGCGACGGAAGAGAGGACGCGTTAAGGGGTGGCCGCACCTCAGTAGTCAGGCTGGCGGCTGTGAGGGGGGGTGGTCCAGGAGGTGACCGGAAGCGTCCTTCTGGAGGTGGCCTGTGGCCGAGCCACCGAGGAGGGGGGGTGTAGCTGGCAAGGCTCAAGGCCTGCGGCCCTTGAGGGGAGGGGCTGGGGGCTGACAGAGAGGAAACGTAGCTGGCACCACAACCAGACCCGTCCCTTGCTAGGATGCGAGCATCTCCTCCAAAGACACGAAGGGACCTGGATTTCCCATGCCCCTGCGTGGGCCAGGCCGGGGACGGGGTATGCGGGCACCACAGGCATCTCGGGTGAGCCTCCTGGCAGCCTTTCAGGTGGATGTTAGCCTCTGTCCCCATTTAAAGACAACGCGACGGAGGGCCGAGCCCTGCAGGATGCGTGTCCAACCGCCTAGGCATGCAGCCTTACCTCCTGTACTTGGTTTGCTCGCCCGATGGGATGCGGCTGAAACGGCAGCCAGGGGTCTAAGGGACCTCCCTAAATTATGTTTAAAACAAGAAAATCAGGGATGCCCCGCAGGTTCATTCGGTAGAGCGTGCGACTCGATCTCAGTGTCGTGAGTGCAAGCCCTACTTAAATTAATAGATGGGCACCTGGGTGGCTCCATTGGGTTGAGTGTCCGACTTCTGATTGGGGCTCAGGTCAGGATCTCATGGTTCGTGGGTCTCAGTCCCACATCGGGACAGCACAGAGCCCACATGAGACTCTCCCTCAATCTCTCTCTCTGCCCCTCCCCCTAGTTTGTGCTCTGTCTCTCTCCCTCTCTCAAAATAAATAAATAAAACTTTATTTTTTTAAATATTTATTCATTTTTGAGAGTGAGAGAGAGCACGTGAGCGGGAATGGCACAGAAAGAGAAGGGGACAGAGACTGTGAAGCAGGCTCTGCACTGACAGCAGTAAGCATGATGTGGGGCTCGAACCCACAAACCTGAGATCATGACTTGAGCTGAGATCATGACCTGAGCTGAAATCAAGAGTCGGACACTCACCCGACTGAAACTCCCAGCACCCCAAATACATAAAACTTAAAAAAAAAATGAATATAAACTAAAAGAAGAGGATATAACGGAAAATGAGCCACGAGTCTAGGAAGCTACGAGGTCCCTCTGCAGCTACCGGGTCACCTCTCATCTCCAGCTTGGTGTCTTTACAAATGTTTGCTGGGCATTACAAATGTTTGCAGGGCGGGCATTACAAATGTTTGCTGACCTAAACATTTACTTATTCATTTTTCCAGTGAGTATTTATTGAGCACCCACTGGGTGTTATAGGAGGCACTGGGAACCCAACAGGGAACAAGAAAGACAAGGTCTGGGGGTTAATGGAGCCCACATCCAGGGAGTGTGTGGGGAGTGGGATGCACAGGGCAGAGAGACAAAACAGAAGCAAAGGTGGCCAAAGGCTGTGATAAGGGCTATGTGTCAGTTATCTGCTGCTGCTTAACAAGCATTCTCAAAACACACGGCCCCAAAGAACCACCATTCCTTTCCTCACAGTTCTGCAACTTGGGCTGGGCTCAGCGGGGAGGTTCCTTTTGCAGACCTCTTGTCGGAGGTCACCTGTAGCCTCAGCAGGCATCAGGCGGCTTGACCGGGGGCTGGAGGGCTTCAGAGGGTCTCACGGCATCTCCTCCTGCCCCCCGTTAATCTGACAGTCTAGCCTGAGGGCTTCCCCACATGATGGCTGGAACGTTTCTGGGCCCGGCTCTGGAACTAGCTCATGGTCACTTCAGGCTCTGCTGAGTGAGTCACTGACCAGCCCAGATTCAGGACGCAGCAAAATGAACTCCCGTTTTTGGGTGGCAGCAGCCGCAAAATCACGTGGCCATGTTTTTTAATTTATCCCAGGCTAGGAAAGACATAAACCGGGGGACGAAATAGGGAAGAAGCCAAAACCAGGCCCACAGACATATCTGCTTGGTCAGAACGGTGCTATACTTCTTTGAAAAATGGAATTAACTTTAAATGCAGAAGCTTGGGGCGCCTGGGTGGCTCAGTCAGTTAAGCGTCTGACTTCGGCTCAGGTCATGATCTCGCGGGGTTCGAGCCTCACGTTGGGCTCTGTGCTGACAGCTTGGAGCCTGGAGCCTGCTTTGGATTCTGTCACTCTTTCTCTCTTTCTCTCTCTCTCTGCCCCTCCCCTGCTCCCATTCTGTCTCTCTCAAAGATAAAATAAACATTAAAAAAAATAATAATAAATGCAGAAACCAGAGCCTTTCCTCCAGGTTTCCCAGCTTCTTTGGAAAAGTCAGAATGCATGGCAACACTGGACCCCATTTCCACAAGGCAGCACAGTGACCGGTGGCCGCCTCCACTAGCTGGCTCTCCCTGCTGATTGCTCACCCTGGGGCTGGGCGTCTGTTCCCACTCAGGACTCGTCAGCTATTGTTGCCCTGACAGGAGAGCTTAAGAGGACAGCGCAACATCGCCCCTACCTGAAAGGTGAACCGAGAAGAGCCCGCTTTTGGCTGTTTGTGTGTTGTCTGTATTTGTAAAGAGTCAGCAGTTGACTCTCTATACCTTCGCTTTGGAATCCCTTAGGCCTTTTCGGCATCTTGGGTCCTCCCGATACAGAGTGGGGGGAGAGGAACAGAGAAGCTCTCCATAAAGCGGTGCCATTGATGCCACACCCTGAAGGATGAGGGGCCAGCAAGACTGGTAGGTGAAGGTGCACAGCACGTGCCAATGCCCTGTGGTCACAGAGGGCTCCCGTGGCCGGACAGAGGGCGTGTCAAGCGGCATAAAATGAGGCTGGAGCAGTGGGTAAGGGACACCTTGCGGTGCTTCAGAGCCTAGAGCATGAAGGTCAGGTTTCCTTCTCAAGGTGGGGGACAACAGCAAAGGGTTTTTAAGCTGAGGGGCGGGGGGAACATGGTGGGATTTCCAAAGACTGAGAAAGCAGACTGCAAAGGTGGGGAGCTAGGATTTGGGGGGGATGGGTTTTTTACAGAAGTTGAGCAGCATGGTCAGAGATCAACGATGAAGACAGGAGGGGCTGTCTGTCGAGATTCCTGGTCCTCGATGCTGTCTGAAGGAAGCCTGGGTAAGGAGAGGCCTCCGGGAACTCAGGTGGGCCCAGGGACTTGTAGTAGAGCCTCGGTAGAGTAGAAAGTGTGAGTGGCTCAGGTGTAGGGAGTAGGATCAGCGAGCTCTGGCCAGTGAAAGTCTTGGCCGCATCTGGCCAGCAGTGGAAGCAGGTGCATCATCTCCAAGATGTCTAAACATGGATGGTTCGCGGCTCTGGCTGCACGTTAGGGTCCCCCGGGGCCCATTCCTGGGCCGCTCCGGACTAATCAAATCTGAACTTCTAGAAGTTGGGGTAACGGGAGTTCCCATGGCTGCCATAACAAAGGACACAAGCCAAGCGGTTTGAAACAACACACATTTATTATCTTGCAGTTCTGGAGGTGGAAAGTCCAACAAGGAGCTCACTGGGCTGAAACCAAGGGGTCGCACGGCTGTCTGTCTGTGGCAGGCTGCTGGGGGGTGGGGGATGGGGGAGAATCCGCCTCCTGGCCTTTTCCAGCTTTGGGGAGGCTGCTCGTACTCCTTGGCCTGGAGCCCGGGGTCACTCCAACCTCTGCTGCTTCGCGTGCACCATCTTCTGTCTGCCCCTTTGGCCTCCCTGTCACAAGGGCCCTTGTGATGGCATGAGGCCCGCCTGGATAATCCAGAATAATCTCCCCATCTCAGAACGTTTAACTCATCTATCACATCTGCGGAGTCTCTCTTGGCCACGTTAGCTCACTGGTCTGGGGGTCAGGACGTGAATGTACTTGGGGTACGGCCGGCATCTTCCCATCTGCCATGGGGGTTAAGGTACCCTGAGGCTTTTGTGCAGAGCGAGCCTGCTGAAGTTGGGGGTGGGGGGTGCCCTGAGCACAGCCACCTCTTCTGGCCACGTCTTGGGGCCAGGTGCTGGGGGGGGGGGTGGGCACTGGAGGGGACACTTCGTGAGTGCCAGTCCCACGGTATTGTGTCTGATGACAAAAAGAGATGGGATCAGAGCAAAAGGACAGTTGTCGAAAAAACACAGGCTGTGGTATCAGACAGACCTGGGTCCAAACCCCAGCTCTGCCTCGGACCAAGGGACTCAAACGGCTTGTGACCTTCCCATCTGTTAAGAGAGAATGTTGTGAGGGGAACCAGCCGCACAGGACCCGGCACTGGGATGGTAGGTGTTAGGTGGCCGTTGGCCACCAAGTCTCTGGGCAGTTTCGAGGGCGCAGGGGGAGACCGGCAAGGGGAGCCGACTCCCCAGGCAGGTGATGTCTCTTCTTGGTCCTCCCTCCCTGCCTCACGGCTGCACTGGGTTCACGGAGAATCTGGAGAATCTGGCCAGGCTGGAATTGTCAGTGGGTTTCCCCTCTCCTGGCCCTAGCTGACAAGTACATCCTGCTGGATAAAAACACACCTACCCTGCGGTAGGACTCCCGGGCCGGGGGTTCTCCAGCCTCAGGGAGCGGGCATCGCATTACAGGCTAGCTGTGGTTCGATCCAGCTGAGGTTCCCGGGCAGTGGCGAATGGGTGCGAGGTCTTGCCGCCACCCTGCCATGTTCTGGGACCGAGAGGGGGCTGTTGCTGCCCCTGGGGAAGAGGCGGGCCGGGCTGGGCAGTGCGACAAGGTACAGACCATGGCTTCTTTTCAAGCCTGTCTATAAGTGGTCGCGCCCACTGACTAAGAGACAGAAGCCCAGCAGCCAGCACGGGGTCTTACCGAGTGCTCTCGGCCACAGCCGCAGACTAGCTCAGCTCTCCCCGTGACCCTGTGGCCACAGGTCCTGTCACTGTCCCCTGGAGACCTGAGGCACAGCGTGGGGGGCGGTGTGTGTGGAAGGCTCTAGCCAAAGCCTGAGTTGGTGGCAGAGGCTGGATTTGAACCCGGCAGTCCAGTGCTTAACTGGTAGGCTGGTTCCCCTTGAATCTAATTCAGAAATGCAGTTCAAAAGGCTCCTTTCACTTTCCTGACGGCACGGATCACCCCAGGCACTGCAGGCCCGCGGGTGTGCCAGTTCCGAGTGGCCTCCCCAGACCCCGAAGGTGGCCCTTTCTGTCCGGGGTCTGGCTAGGTCAGGGCCTTGGGCAACACCCACCACTGTGCATGTGAAACCCGACTCCCTACTTCCTCAATGTTCCCAGCAGTATCAGGGTTGATCTGTTTTCTTAACTGCTCTATTCCATCCCTCGTTATTTTTTTAAAGTTTGTTTATTGATTGATTGATTGATTGTGTGTGTGTGTGTGTGTGAGAGAGAGAGAGACGAGAGAGAGAGAGAGAGAGAGAGAGAGAGAGAGAGAGAGAGAGGGAGAATCCCAAGCAGGCTCCATGCCGTCAGTGCAGAGCCTGATGCGGGACTCGATCCTGTGACCGTGAGATCATGCCCCGAGCCGAAATCAAGAGTCGTATGCTTAACCGCCTGAGCCACCCGAGGCGCCCCCATCCCTCACTACTTTTTATTGAGGTGAACTTTACATAACGCAGACCACTGAAAAGTGCACAATTCAGTGGTATTTCGTACAGTCACAATGGTGTGCGAGCGTCATTTCTACCCAGTTCCAGAACATTCTCGTCACCCCGTGCCCGTTAGCGCTCGCTCCCCACTCCTCCCTGCCCCCGGGCCCTGGCAACCTCGAATCTACTTTCTGTGTCTAGGGATTTGCCTTTTCTGGACATTTCACGTAAATGCAATCATGTCATTGTGATGTGGCCTTTTGTGTCTGGCCTTTCGTGCAGCATGACGGTCTCAAGGTCCATCCACATTGGAACGTGCACCAACACTCCATTCCTTTTCACGGCTGGATAATATTCCAGTGTGTGGAGAGACCACGGCTTGGGTATCCACCCGTCTGCTGTCTCCACCTTGTGGCTAATGCGAACACAGGCATGCAGGTGCTGTCTCAGTCCCCATTTTCAATTCTCCTGGGCATATACATACACACACCGAGGAGTAGAAGGACTGGCTCGCGAACTCTGTGCTTAACTTGTCGAGGAACCGCCAATCGGCTTTCCACAGAGGCTTCGCCATTTCCATCCCCACCAGCAGCACGGGAGGGCTCCAATCTCTCTACGCCCTCAGCAACAAGTATTTTCTCTCATTTTTTGACAGCTATCCTCAGTGTGTGTGAAGTGTTCATCCTCCTCTTTGAAAGCAGAGCTGGGACACCATCCGGCCCCACCTCACGGATCCAGCCGAGGAAATGGGTTCCCAAGGTCATCCCAGAACTCGAACCCTTGGCCTGTGGCCCCTGCAGCGCCCCACCCCCACCCCGGGGCAACGTTATTAGTAGGGAATGAATGGCATGCAGAGAGAGATCCTTGGGTACAAACACACTGGGACCAGTGAAAAGCAGCTGACCCAGCCCTTAGAAAAAATCCAGAGCAGACGGCCCGGAGGACGCCCAAATTTCAGAAGCTACTCTGAACCTCAGGCAATTAACAGCAACGACCTCCATCGGGTTCTCCAGAAAACTACAGGTTTCTTTTTTTCTGGTACGAAAACACAGGAACAAAGCAGTACAGGTTTCTTAAAAAACAAAACAAAACAAAACGCACACCAATTCACTCAAACCTGGTCTTTTTGTTTTGTTTTTTTTTTTTTTAAAGAAAAGACCTTGGCTCTCACCGGCTTTTGTTCCAGCTAAAAGTGGTGGCGGCAGCAGCATGGGCCCTCCTAAGCGACTCCCATCTGGGGGTCTCCGGGACTAACCCCTTCGGCCACAACACCGTTTGATCTGCCACCTTGGCCATCAACGGAGCAAATGAGTGTCTTGCAAAAACGCCTGTCCCCTTCCCAGAGAGACAGGATGCTGGACTGCCTGGCCCTGGAGCCCAGCTCTGCCCCCTTCCCGCCCACACTGGGGCCTGTGAATTTGGTTAAGTGACAACTTCTCTGGGTCTCAAGTTTTTCTGCTGTAAAAATGGGTTGTTGGGAGGATGAAGTGAGTTAACATGTGACGTACTCAGCAGCCCCTGTCACAGAGCTGGTGAACAAGGTATGTATTCTTTGCTGTAGCAGCCACAGGTATTAGGAGGGTGACAGGGTCAACCCCACGTCCCCCACAGCACCTGCATCACAGCAGCAAAGCACCCCTCCCCCACCGATAACAGGTAACCCGGGGTATATTCCCCCAGGACTGGGTTCCTTAATATACATTATATATATGTATATTATATATGTTACACATATGTATCATGTATGTAAATTCATTATATATTCATATATTCATTTTATATTACATTCACATACATAATACATATTTATCATATATTCGCATTATACGTATGTATCCATATGTATCCATATGTATCCATTCCATTTCTTCTCTTCCTGTGACTTCAGGAGTGATTCTGGCAGACTCGACGTGACTTTGACACGTGTGGTAGATTCTCTAAGCTCTTTGCCCCTGACCTTTGGGGAGATGTGCCTTTGACGTTTTTTCAGTAGCAGTGGTCTTTGTGGGTTTGCTGTCTCTGGGCACGGCCGCAAGAGGAAACTACAGAGGATTCCATGTGCCACAGGTGGAATTCTCCAACATACAACGGCACCCTCGCTATCAAGGTCCTCTATTACCTGACAGTCTAATTTCTGTCTGTCTTCCAGGGAAGGGAAATTTGCAACCGTTTTGTGGGCAGGACAGAGTAGCGACTTCCTGTGATAGGGCCGGAAGCCACCGAGGCAATGCCAGTGGAGAGTGCCTGTCAAGGCATCGATCTTACATCAAGAGCCAGGATCCAGGCAGCTGAGACCCAAACCGCTTCAGGTGTGGCACAAAGGCAACCTTCTGTTCGGAAATCAAATCGAGCTACATCGATAATGCAAACTTAGGCAGGAGCCGCTGTAAAAATTAGAGCCAATCAGAATGCCTTCCCCATCAAATTGTTTTATTAGGCTAAACAGCTTGAACGACTCATTTTGTTCGGTACCCTTCTAGAAAATATTTCAAGTTTTAAATGAACTTCCAATACATAAAACAAAATTACTTTACCATAGACAAATTTCAGATCAAAATACAACACTCTGTTTTCTGTTTTCTTACAGTTATAAAATCCAGTCAATACAAACTACATAAAAAAGATAAAACACTTTCAGTGATCCTCGGTACAAGAGAACAGCACGACGGCAATGTGTTCCCAGAGCACAAACCCCGTGCGCGCGGAGAGGGATCGACCCCCGGTTACCCCGCAACACACGGAAGCGGGCCGACAAAGTGCATGCTGCCGGATGGGACAAGGCGGACACACCCCCTTGGCATCAGTGTTACTTGTAAACCATAAAGCAACTCTGTGAGAAAAGTTACGGATTCAAAATTACTTCAACTTCGCTACATTTCACGCCAGCACAGGAACAGAAAGTTACTCCACACAACAAACCCACAGAACAGACGAGCGCACGTGGACCACAGGGTGTTTGAGACCGTGACACTCCCGCGAACTGTCCCACAGTGTGAGCGGTACGACTCTCTCGGCTGCAGCTTCCCCGTCCTTCGGATCTTTTCAACGGTCCGTACCAGGTCCCTCGAGTAGCTTCTGTGTATTTCACGGCAAATCTCTTGCCTCTTAGCAGCAGGTGTCTGTTTCGAGATCAGGATCCCTGGCTGCACACACCACCACCCCGGCTGAACACACGTCTAAGCAGACTGCTCAACCTGGAATCTTCCCAGATAGCAAAACCTGCGGGATTTACACTCAAACAATCTGTCTGTATCGTGTCAGAAAATAGAAACGTGTTCGTTCAACAAATGCTTGTGTTTTAACCAGATGAGTCCTGACACGGTGTTTTTTTGAGTTGGCTATTTATGAAATTCTCCTTACGGTATGAAAAGCGGCAAAACGGCAAATCGAAAGTGTGCTAAAACCCACTTCTCGACAAGGGCGACCGTCCCGTAGTTACGCCTGGAACCACAAGGGCAACCAGCCAAAAGGGGCGTCCTGCCGGGCCAGGGCCCACAGTGAACATCAGCCCTGAGTCTCGGAGAGTCCAGTGGGATTTACAGCCCCGTTTTAAGGAATTCCCTTGACAGTTTGCTCACAGCAGGAGAGCTGCATCAAACGGTAGGGACCGAACGAATCTACGCGTTTATAACGAGCTACGGATGGACCTCCTTCCCAGACAGACACGTGCATCCCTGTTACTGGGAACATAACAGCGATAAAAGGGACTCTGCCCCAGCCTGCCTACGGTGCTTCCGTGGGACAGCTCCTAATGAGGACGGGAGGGGACAGCTGGGGCGGGGAGGTGCTTTTGTTCAATCCGCTGACCACCCCGGTTCTGCGGAGGCGTCACCGCACGGCAGGCTGCCGCGGCCACGGCTCCTCCTTTTGTACGGTTGTCACAGTTCACAAATGGTACGATTCGAAACAAAGTATCACTGCGTCCCTGGCGACTCGAAGGGGTACAAGAGTGAGGCACCAAACAAAAGCTGTGCTACCAGCGGGTCAAAATGAAAAGAATCCCATCAGTAGAAAAAGCCACTGATGATTTAACTAAGCAAGTGTTGCTAATATCTGTGCTTTTCTCAACTAAAGGCCGCTTGGCACACCTCCCACCACAAAATTACCTGCCCCCTGGAATGTGGCTGTTTTCAAGGAGAACTTGAATTCTGAGGTCCCATGTAGGAAAAAAAGACGCTGTGAACCCACATACATTGGTTTGTTTTGAAGCTGATGACACCCTTTTGCCCCCCCCCCCCCCCCGTACCAGATCCTACCTAGTTTTTTTACAAAGCGTTAAGAGTCAAGTTCAATGAGCACATGCTAGATTAATAATAACACATTTATTTTCTGGAGTTTCTTCGGAAGCAGAAATCCCTTTTGAAGAAAATAGGAAAAGATGGTCTCTCTCTGATCGTAAACGAGTGGTTCTAATTTCCGATTCTGCTCACAACTTGGAGTGGTGGTTTTAAGTTCCGAGCCCACCAAGAGACAAGGAGACCACGGTCTCGCTCTGCTCTGGTGGATACAGTGACGGTGCAGAGCCCGGGGCCCGGCCCCCGGGCTCTGCGTGTGGCCGGGGCACAAGGCTGGCTTCTGCAAGCCTCCGAGCCACCCGGGGCCTGAGCACGCCTTGCCGGGCCACCTGGGGCCCGCACGGCGCCTCGCGGCCTGGTGCTGAGGTAGAGTACGTGTGGCACCTCGAGCCCCTTCTCCCAGCTCAGGGAGGAGCCCCGAGGGCCTCCGGGCAGGCGTGGCGGGCCGGCCGACCTGGGGCCCAGGGAGACTGTTCTAGCCTACAGCTGCTTAAGGAGCCTCCGCTGTGTCGCGGGCCGGGCCTCGGAGGGGAGGCTCCGGCCCAAACTCTCACCCGGGAGGAGGGGGGGTGGCATGGACTCTGGGAAGCTCCCCGGGGCCTGGGGGACGGGTCTGGCTCTCTTGCAGCCAGGGCCAGCTGGCTGTGGAAAGTGCTAGTCACAAAGGCTGGGTCAGGAGCTCTTAGAAGAATGCCTTTTCAGTAAACACTTTTAGGCGAATGGTCTGGGGAACAAGAAGAGTTGTGTGTTTGTGTTTTCTTTTTCTCCCCTTTTTGAGATACATAGTTTAAGCAGTTAAAACCTCCGGCTGGGACAGGCGTAGGATGAGGAGCAGAGGGGGGGATGGGAGGGGCAACCAGAGGGCGTAAACAGCATGAGATAACCTCTTCCACCCTGACCCAGTCTCTACACTGGCGCAGGGAGACGCGACAGGCGCGGAGGGGCCTGTTTCCCCGGAGGCCCCACCAGCGGGGTCCTTGGGCGGCCGCGGCGGGTCCTGGGCAGGAGGACCAACACTGGTTCAAACAGCGCTTCTCAGTAAGCGAAGACCACTCAAGAAATGGGGAGAAAATATACCCAAGTGACGAGAGCACACAGACGGCTCCCTCACGAGGACGTGGGTGCGAGCCCCCACTGACGCCTGCCTTCCTCTGTTTTGGGACAGATCTTTGCAAGGCAGGGGGTGGGGGCGCAGAAGAGACACGCAGAGTGAGGGGCCGCCTCCGTCTCCTCCAGACTAAGACTGCCATGTGCCTTCACAGAAGAGAGAGAGCAAACCACAGAATCGGATGCTTTGGAAATTCTTCTCAAAGGACGAGAATCCACCCCAAGGCTGCCGACTGCTCAAGCTAGAAGGAGCCCCAAGAGGTGGCCCAGCACACGAGCCCCCTGGAGAGTATCCCGGGCCGTGGGGTCACCTGGGCCCTGCTTGAAAGAATGCAATTTTACTCATCAGCTTTCTTAAATGTGCACAGGTACACGACAGATTTAGAGCAAAAAGTATATAAAAAGCAAGAATCGCTGTTCTGGATGACAGTGTGGTTTTAGGGAAATCTCTAGAACTAGGCCTATTTCTGAAAGCTCTCTGAAGAAGGCTGTGGCTGCTGGCCAGGGGCTGCAGCCAGAAGGCAGTAAATGGGCAGTGGGCAGGGGGGAAAGGAGGAGAGGGAGCACAGGTTGAAAATAACAAAGACTTTTGTCCTCAAAATCAATGCAGAAGTACAAGCTCCCCCTTCCCCACATCACTCACTCAACTGTTTACTAAGCTGCCAGCCTGCAAGGAGCTTTGGAGATGGTGCCCAATATCCTGCCACAGGTAAGAACCCTCTCACCGATGCTGGCGTGCTGTCAGTCACAGCCGCAAGGACTCATCCTAGGGGGCACTTTCAGAGACGAGTGCTCAGTACCACAGAGGCCACCCATTTTTCCACGAGGCCACTCTGTCTCTGTGTCCACTGCTGGCCTGAGCCATGCACACCAGCTCGCTCTAAAGACATCCTCACAGGCCAGAGCCTCAGGCCTCCGAAGGTCCTGATTCCAGCTCCCAGAGCGCCTACCACCCACACTGCCGTCCCTTGGGGGGCCCCAGGCTTGCTCAGGTCTCTCTGATGGTGGCGCCTAGAACTGGCAGCTAAATGCAGCGGCCCAGGGGCCCATCTGGGGCAGCCCGTGGATGAAGGAGCAGAAGACGTCCTTTTCTAGCTACCAGCCCACTCCGCCCACAAACACTATTCTTTTTTGCTTTTTAGTTTTTTAAAAAATTTATTATTATTATTTTTTTTTATTGTTTGTTTTTGAGAGAGAGACAGCACAAATGGGAGATGGGCAGAGAATGGGGGGAACAGAGGACCCGAAGCAGGCTCAGTGCTAACAGCAGAGAGCCCGACACGGGGCTCGAACCCACAAACTGTGAGACCATGACCTGAGCCGAAGTGGGACGCCTAATTGACTGAGCCACCTAGGCACCCCATAAAAAATTTACTTATTTTTTAAAGTAAGCTCTATGCCCAACACGGGGCTTGAACTCACGACCCTGAGATCAAGAGTCGAATGCTCTACCAACTAAGCCAGTCAGGTGCCCCTATTCTTTTTTTTTTTTTTTTTTAAAGTTTATTTTTTGAGAGAGAGAGAGAGTGCAAGCTGGGGGTGGGGCACAGAGAGAGGGAGACAGAGGATCTGAAGTGGGCTCTTCACTGCCAGCACAGAGCCCGATGTGCAGGGCTGGAGCTCATGAACCGTGAGATCATGACCTGAGCTGAAGTCAGATGTTTAACTGACTGAGCCACCTAGGTGCCACTCTTCTTTTTTTTAAACAGTTGGCTTGTGTTCAAATTGTCAGTGATTCCCCTCCACCCCCCACCCCGCCACGTTTTTTTTTCTTTCTTTTTCATTTAGGAACTATCTCCTCTGAACCTAGATACAAGACTTTCTATTCAGCCATTTATTAGACTGTAGCATCACTACAGATCCTAACACCCAACACTTCATCCCTCCCAGCACTTTTCTCTGCCTTTTATACTTTTATACAAATTACTAAGAAAAACAGTAAAAATGGACACTGTCACGGTACCTCAGAAGCTGTTCTCAGTGGCAATGTCTGGCATGGCTGTTCGATCCATTTCTCAGCCCTTGCAGCCCTGTTTCTACTTCCTGTTTGATTCACAAAGATACCAAGAATGACTTTATACAATGTCTTACATGCTGCTAAATCCACCAGTCCCAGAGTGCGAACCGGAAAGGAAGCGATGTTATGAAAGGAATTAAGTAGCTCACTTTCTGCATCACTTTGTTAAATAACCCTTCTTTATCCGAAGGGGTGGAAGCTCTACACACACACGCACACACACACGCACGTGCCTGTAACAAATTCTGTTTGTTTTTTTGTTTTAGTTTCACATGGCATCCACGTTAAGAGAGAATAGGTATGCTGATCTCAAACAGAGATCTAGAAAATATCCGGTTGATCTGACCAGTGTAGTCTACTACTTGTGGCATTTTAAGGGAAAAAGAAAAATCAACTTTGGTAAAGAATTTAAAGTATTCTTAGAGGGCTTCATTACGCAAATTCGGAACGGAGGGTTATTTAAAACAACTCTAAGTGGTCTAAACAGGCATTAGGGGATGCTTCAGCTCTACAGAACCATCCTGAATCTAGATATTACAGCAGCGGAAGGAGAGCAGCGGCCTGGGTCCAGGAAGTAAATCATTTTATCAACACATACATCCATTTACTTGTAGGTCCCACGGTGGCAGACGTCCGAACGCGCAAGTGCCGAGGTCAGGCCGCGCGGCGAGGGCACCGATGACCGGAGGCCGGGCTGGGTGGCCACGGCGGCCACGGTCACACGGTGGCGCCAGGCTCTCATCGCCCTCACGTCTCTGGTCCTCAAAGCAGCCCGAGGACGTCATCCTACGTCTACAGGTAAGGAACTGGGCTTCAGGGTTAAAGGGCTCCCAGAGGTCACAAAACAGCCTTCGGTGCAAGCCCTCAAACCCACCTGTGCCTGGCTCCGGGGCCCGTGCACGCTCACAGCCACTAGGTTTGCTTGTGCAAGTCCATAAAGTGTTTACACAGGTTTTCCTCAAGATAATCGAAAGGAAAAGGCTGGGGCCCTGACGCGGTAAGTGTCGGTTCTCTTGGAAACCACTTAGGAAAATGTCTCACGCCTGCTGCCAGACCCGCTGGTGCTGACGTCCTGTCATCTCGGGAGAAACTCTGCCTTTCACCCTCAAAAGCACAAGCTTAAAAACCAGATCATGTCGGAGGATAATGGCAGTTCTGTAGCTAGCTTTTATCTGGTCTCTACGTTATTCCCGGGACGCTAGGTTTTTAGGAACGGGCAGAAGTCTTTTGGGCACCAGGGATGCTGGGTAATTCCTGTAAGAAACTGCTCTGGGAGGAGGAAGGTCTGACTGGAGGAATCGATGGGCCTGGGGCGGCTCGCTCCCCTAACTTACCGACCAGGGAAGGTGACAGGCACTGGCGAGGACAGAGCCCGCCGTGCGCCGTGCGGAGAAGGCGCATTCCACTGATGCTCAGAAAAAAATCCAATCGCTCGTGATTTTAAGCATCCTGCAATTCTAAGTTGTTTGGTCAACCTCAACCTTGTCCTTTGGAAACACTTTCAGATTTCATTTTAAAACTCTAGACTGTCAGAATGAAATGAGAAGAGGAATCTACTAATGAGCCTCTATTGTCATCAAAATTAAAAGATTCTTGGGAAACAAATTCATGGAAATACACTTAATAGCTCCTTAAACCAACCACAGTAGCACCTTAAGACAAAGAAAAACAGTAGCCCCAAGCATCTGAATTCCCACCGCTGGGTCAGATTGCAGGTAGACACCTTCCCGGGTCTGATCCTAACAAGGATGGAGAGTAAGCCCTCTGTTTTACACAGCAGTGGTGTTTAAATATACTACTTTTCTACGTTATGAAAACACAGCCTTTTCAAGACTCTTTAAAGTTCAAGTTGAGTTTCAAGTAATCACTTTGCAGCAGCTCTAGGAGAATGACTGTTCCTCCTGATTAAAAGTGCCTATTTAAAAAAAAAATAGTAAAATGGAAAATAAGCCTTAGAGAATTGTATTCCTCAAGGCCGCCTGCTGCTGGCTTCCAGGCTTTTGTTAAAGGACAGAATGTGTTGTATTCTCCTAAATTGGCAGGGGGTCAAGCACAACACCACATAATGAGGTAGTGGAGAACAGAGTTTTTCCTATAAACACAAAGAACAAGGGAATAGGTGCATGTAATTCTCATCCAATTAAACAGGAAACACAATAAAGCGAGCTACGTATAGTCATATTCATACCAAGTTCATGGGTTTAACTGGAAAAAGTTTTACCCAAGGTTCTAAAGTATGCCTTATTTGTAATTGATAAGCAGGAACAATAAAAATAAAGTTTTAAAACCTATGAATTTTACTTAAATGCTAAAAAGAAAGGTCTAATAAATATAATTCGCTGACCAGAAAGATGAGCCTGTGTCTACTTGGGATCTGAATCATCCAAAGTGGCCACATATTTATACGGGTCATAGGAACGGGCGATCTTTCCCTGTGTGATCTTATGCAGCATGTATGGGCTACACCTGTGTAATTGCTACACCCAACCAACGTGGGGCTTGAACTCACGACCCCAAGACCAAGGGTCACCCGTTCCACCAAGTGAGCCAGCCAGGCTGTTTAACTTATCAGATATCTGATGTGATGAGGAAGGGAAGAAGTCTAAAGACCCAGTCACTGACAGAACTTCGGGGACAGAACTGAACACGAGCAAACCTTCCTCGACCGCATGCATTTAGACCGAAGAGCACAGAATCTTAACTGAGCTCCTCAGATGTCATGTAAATGCACTGTAAAGGCGAGATGTATTTAAAATTAAAAATAGAATCACTTGAGAAACATGCAAAAGTTTTAAAAGTTTTACCAGTTGGCTTGCAAACAAATAATAGCAAACGTAAGAGTTCAATGCCACTGAGACTTTCCCACCAGCAGCCAGCAAAGCCTTGACCTGATTTCATGTCCTTCTCCAACGTGGGTAAGCAAGTCACAACTCACCTTTATACCATGCATCTCCATCATTTCTGAACCGGCTAGAAAGAGTACCTCAGGGGTTATTAGAGAGCTAGCAAAATACTTCCTTCTACCTTTGAAGACACACTCTCTTCTCCCTTACTGTACACATGGTAAGAAAAGAAATATAAACGAAGTTTCTGCTCTTTAAGAATAAAAACTGCTTTTCTGTCCAACATACTTAGTACTTCCGTTCTTAGAACTTTAGTCAATTCTTAAATTTCCTATGGCTAACTGACAAAGAAAACCAAAGATCTTTCACCTTATGTCTGTATAACTTTAAAGGACATGTTTGAGGGCTTACGTTATACCACAAATGATTATTTTAGGACTGAAAATACTTGCACGCCTAGAAAATTAAGCGATCGTCTCAGAGGCTGAACGGTGAAATGATAATACAAAGACCTGGCTTCTGCTTTGGGTTTCTACTTGCATGTGAGGTGGGAAATGAAGCCATATCTCCCGGGCCTCAGAGACTGCTCTCTGTCCAGTGGGGCCACTGCACCCATCATGGAGAAGTGAGGATCACAGCAGTATGTTCTGGAAAACACCCAGAGGCACGTGTAAAAAGCAATCAATCCCAACACTAAATGTGATCAGTGGTATGAGGTGTGCTGAGTATAGTAGGGTCCTCCAAATCCTAAAGAACATATGGAAACCACAGAAGTGTGCGTCTGTACATCAGGCACTTTGTATTTTTTATCCGTACTAGTTTCTCACTCTAGAATATGAGGCCAGCACATGTGCATACAAAGCCTCTCATTTAAAATCCAACAAAATAAATCGCTCTTGGAGAGGGCTTCTCAATCCCACAAAGAACATCACTTTGATCACAAGGGTACTGTACTCACTGGCCAACCATTTCCTGACTACCTGCCGTGTGCCAGGCACTGGGGTTAGCAGACGGCCAAGACAGGGTCACTGCCCACGAGGAGTTTACGGTCTAGAGGGAGAGCAGCATGACAGCCCCCCAGAAATCCAAGCAAAATCCCTAGGGGGTCCTCCATAAGCATTTGCTGATTAAACCCAGGGCAGCTTTTCTGTCCAAATCCGTCTCCTCCCTTCCTGGCTCCCCCAAGGCTCTCACAGACGTGAGGGGCAGCCACGGAACGAGAGCAAGCTCAGGCTTCCCTTCCCTCAGGTGCTTTTTAAGGGGGTCCCAGCACCTTTTAAATCCACGCAGGGGTGCCTGGGTGGCTCAGTTGGCTGAGTGTCTGACCTCGGCTCGGGTCATTATCTCAGGGCTCGTGAGTTCAAGCCCCGCGTCGGGCTCTCTGCTGTCATTGCAGAGTCTGCTTCTGGTTCTCTGTCCCCTTCCCCTGCTCAAGCTCTCTCAAAAAACAAACAAAAACCTAAAACCAAAACCAAAACCCAAACATTAAAGAATAAATAAATAAATCCATGCAAAGTGCCACCTCATTCTTTCCCCAGATATTCAAATGTCTCTATCTGACCACAGGAGGCATCCTCTAGAATCAGAAAGGCCAACAAGAAGGTAATGCTGTAGCATTTTTAGCACTCCTTGGGAAACTTTTTGGTCTGGTACACGGGAGGAGGAACGTACCAAATGGAACCCCAACGGACCAAGGCAGCTGACGAATTTCTCTAAAAACCTATCTTACTACCATGAGTAACTGAGGTGACACAGCAAAGACAGCCCTATCTCTACCAGGTCAATGTAAGGATGTGCTTCCTGCATATTGCAGGGAACCCCCTCCCACCCACGAATTATAAAAATGGCACCCCAAAGCATCATGAAAGCGGTAGTACAATATAACAGGACACTTTAGCACAGGGAATACACCATCTGTCATCGCCCAAATATTCTTTTCTGGTTGCTTCGGTTTGAAAACAGCCTACTGTTACCTATCAACTCCTCAAAGCAATGAAATAAAGAACAAATGAAAGGAACAATGAGTTCAAAGATTTCCAAGGCCAAATCTTTATAGCTATATCGACTATACTAGTTGGTAAGCACTGTTTTAGTCCCACTGAAGGAATGCGAACACCAGGTAAAACTTACTATACAGACTACGACTCTATGAATATTTACACCCAACGTGAGTTGAACATAGTAGTATAAACTGAAGGGCCACAGGCTCAAGGATTTATCGGAAGCACCAGGAGACAGTAATGTATGTAGTTTGGAACTACAATTTCAAAAGTAAACATGTGTAAACAGACTTACCGAGTCACATAACACACACACACACACACACACACACACACACACTCTGTCCCTCACACTTTTCCCTCTCACAGGATAGAAGCACTAACACACACTCACACACACACACAAAATGAAAAACAAAAAACAAACCCCCAAAACAGCACTTCATTTTAAATTAAACACTTATATCTTTGAAAAATCTATATTTGGATGTGTTAAACAAACAAACAAACAAGCCTACTTTAGACTATAGCCTACGAGAGATCCCTTAAATATTCACCGACTCTAACCCCGAAACAAGTTTCCTTCTGTTGGCGGGATAATGAAAATAAATTGCACTTCCCCCAATGATATTTATTTAAAATTTTAACATCTATCCTCAACTGCCTATTCCAACCTATGCCTGGTAAAAGTGCCTTACGGAAAAAGAAGCATTAAAAATTTATCGAGAAAAAGATGTTTCAAGGCTTAAGTGGAATGTTAAAACAAACCCGCATGAAATGACTTAAAATTTATTTCACAATACTGAAGTAACTGTCATTTACAAAAAAGTCACGATTAATTTTGGAGCCTAATAAAATTAAATATATTCCTACCCTTCAGCAGAATATTTTTATATTTATATATAGGAAAATAACAGTTTGGCACTTAGCAGTTCTTGTTGGTTATTGCATCCCGTATTATGTGGCAAATTTATTTTAAAAAACATTATCTAATTTCTGCAGCTACCGTGTCAATGAACTGAATAAAAAACTAAAAAAGAACTGTTTTTATAAAATGAATTGACTAAGTCATGCAGGCACTGATAATATTGCAATAATATTGCAATAACCCATTCACTCCTAAACGATGAATTGTCTCCTTGGAGAGGCCTGGTGTGCACTGGGAAGAATTATAAACTTCAGAAATTAAGAGAATGGCTTATTAAGAGAATTAAGAATTAAGAGAAAGCCTGCCTTGGCTTTCACAGGACATCAGTTACTGCTTTAATGTATGTCAGATGCAACTTCTGAAGGCCAAGGTTCTGTTCTGTTCAGGAGATTTTACCAAAGAAAATTCACTTCTTCAGCAATTTGTTTCCTCTAAAAAACGAGTATCTAGCTGTAAAAAAAGGAAGTCTGCTTTCTTTGCAGTGGCCGCGTAGCTTGCTTTGATGAGAAGATATCCCAGGTATCACTGGGACGGCGTGCGGACGACAGCTGACTGGTACACAATTCAGAGGAAAAAGGCCGGCTTTGCTTTACGTATCGAATTTGACTGTGTTACGTGAATGTGTGGCAAATCTGGCCCGGGGCCTCTGATACAGAAGTTGGACACCTCACGCCTTCTTTCAGCAGTAACTTCTCCACACACAACATTCTTTAGAACCCCCCCACCCCACCCCGACAAGTCTTCCTTCAGCAACGTTTACAGCATCGTACTGACTCCTAACAGGTGTAAGAAAAAAAAAAACTGCAGATAGGAGGTTACCCTTTTTTCTGTTCACGGTTGGGGAAACACAAGCGAGGTTTCCTATGCATGTTAACAGCGTATAAGCATTCCATCTAGGAAGTTTCTAGAAGAAACTCCTATTCTCAAATGTATAAGCAAAGGATACATTTACACATTTATTAATCATTAAGACAAAATACTGCTTCTTACAGCCATTTACTGAGGGCGGTGGAAACTGTAGAAAACAATAAAATTGAAGAGTTCTGTATTAAATCGATTAGAAACCTGCTATTACATAAAATTCAAATTATGACGTGATCAAGCACTTGGAAGTCCCTGATCTCACACTAAGGTGGCATAATTTGAATGGAAAACAAAGTATCTTACAAGGTAAGTGTTACTAATGACAGATTTTCTCCCCGCGGTGGGAAGTGCGGCGGCATGGGGAGACAAGGGAAGGTGGGAGAGTGGAGAAGCAGAGAAGAGATGAATTCGCTCTACTATGAACAGAATGAAATTCAGTTGAGGTAGTTTTATTCTACCAGCCAAACTTTACTTATAACGTAATTTTTCTAAAACTCTTGCTAGTGAACGGCATCGAGAAAACTCTGCTGCAAAGACTAGATTCTTAATGCAGGTTCGCGCTCTAAGACAGGTTTTCAATCCGAAACAGTAGTAAACGAGACTCTGTGTGCTTTCAGACAGATTAAAGTTTTTTTGATCCCTATATATTTTGTCTGGACAGCTTTTGTAGCCACAGCAGACCTTGGTCACTTGTCTGACTCGGGTCTTTCTCTGTAACATCCCTTACTCTGCTAATCTCCTCGTGTTTACAAAATGGTTCTGGTTAATTGAACAGGAAGAACGAACGGCACGGCACGAGACCCTTCACAGCTCCGAGAGAACTACCCCAGAAATTATGGCATGACGCTATCTAAGTCAACACAGAAGCTGGCAACTGCCTTTAAACTCGCACGAGGGCTGCAACCTGACTCATTAATTTATCGAGCCTTTAGATTACTAAGATAGAACGTCATGAGAGAGAAATTTTATCTTAGTTTCAATTCATGATAATATAGTTTAAAAAAGATTCATAGGACACAGTACTAGTAGTAAGTGGAGACTACCTGGCCCAATCTAACATCTTAGGCACAAACCTGAATCTGTCGGGCAGGGTTAGGCATGATATTTCCTTCCAAGTGCAGCAGGAACGCAGTCTCAGTGTGTTTGGATATGTTGATTTGCATATACGGATTTCTGTTGTTTCCCAAAGCCAGGTACTGGAACACAGCAGTCGCTCGGAAAGGAGTCCCCTTCCGGGAGAATGCACCTTAGTACGCTAACTTCGATATTTTACATGACCCCGATTCCCACTTCCCTTTGCCTCTACCGGATAGTTACTCCGTTTGTCTGCAGACACATCTACCTGGAGGAACAGATTCCTCCAAGGGAGCTTTTTCGACAGTTACGGGTTCTCCCCGAGAGGAGCTGAAGCGCAGGCTTCTAAGCGTTACAGTAAAACCACCGGAGATACGCTGCCACCTCTGGTCCCCTCGCAGAAAGCCATGTTATGGTGCGCTGGGTCAGGAGCTCTGCCTCCGCTCTGCCGCCTCTTCAGGGTGAATGAACACGGATACGGAATAGGCCTTGCTGGAGCTGCAGGCGGAAAAGCTTGCAATTTGCAATACGTAAGGCTGCACAGCCGGTGCGGCGGAGGTCGGACGGGAGGAGCGGTTTGGTATGGTGCCACGTCCCTGTGCTTCTTTTAAACTCACGCACGTAGTCGTAATTGGTACCTGAACCACGAGAAGCAGCACAGGTGATACAACAACACGTCTTGGAATCGCCAGAAACCGCTCCAGCAAAATCGCCGTCACGTGCTTACCTGTATCGAGATCTCCGATAACATAAATGCTGGCTCCTATGGGGACAGCTCCATAAACAAAAGAAGAACTGGCGGGGATGCATAAATTCTGGTCGTTAAGGTAGATCCACCTGAAAACGAACAGACAGACAAAACGAAGGAAGTCAAGAGGATGAGGTCTAGGAAGACGACAAAGGTGGGTGACCCGTCCAGAGGACAAGGCCCCGCACCAGTTCAGCTCAACCTGCTTCCCCATTTCCTTCCTGTCACTATGGACGATACCTCATTTTGTCCGTTCTAGAACGGCACCCACTTTGAAACACAAAGCGCACGCACTTTTCAATCTGCTTCTTTTGCTCAGCAAAACGTTCCCGAGACTCAGTACGCCGTGGCTTATATCCATACTTTGTTTCTTACAATTTTAAGTGGTTTTCCATTGTATGGATGTACCAGAATTTGTTTATGTGTTCCCTCGCCCATGTTCCTCTGGGTGCTTTCCGGCGTTTGGCTCCTGTGAATAAAGCTGCTTTGGACACTGCAGTGTAAATCTTCTTTGTGGATGTTATGTCACAGAACTGGTTATACAGCTAAAGGTGTATTCCACCGGGTAAGGAAATGCCGCACCGTCTTCCAAAGTGTTGTGCCATTCTCCGTCCCAATGAGCAACATCTGAGGCTTCCTATCGCCGGGGATTACTGCCAGCTCTTGGAAATGTCGGTCTTTCTGATTTTGGCCACGTTCGTGGCGTGGGCTTGCGGGCTTCCCGGAAAAGAAGGATGCTGGGTGTCTCTGTGTGTCCTCACTGGCCATTTTATCAGTCTTCTTTTGTGAAATGTCTGCTCAAAGATTTGCTCATTCTTGAAACTGGGTTTTCTATTTTCTTCTTGAATCGTAAGATTCTTTGTGCTTTCGGGATACAAGTCCTTTGTTAGATACGCAGATCATGAATATTTTCCCCGGCTTGTAGATTATCTTTTCATGTTCTTAATGGAGACTTTTGAAGAAGAGTTTTTAATTTTGATGAATCACAATTTATTCTTTTCTTCCTTTCTTTCTTTTCCTCTCTCTCTCTCCCTCTTTCTTTCTTTCTTAAAGGTCACGCTTTCTATGTCCTTCTAGGAAATCCCTGCCTATTCCAAGGCTGCAGAGGTTTTCCTCTCATGCTTTCTTCTGGAGACTTCACAGTTTCAGCTTTTACACTCACGTCTTATGACACATTTCAAGTTGAATTTTCGGAACGGAATTAGGTAGATGTTCACTTTCCTTCCGTGCAGACCTCTAATTGCTCTAGTCCCATTTGCTGAAGAGACGTTTCTTTCCCCACTAAATTGTCTTGGCCCTTCTGGTGAAAATCAATTTAATAGCCACTAAAAGGACACAGGCCTCTAAAAAGATATGGCTGATTCCCCAGGCGAGACAGAAAACACAAGATGAGCCTGGAGTGCCTTGTGCGCCTGACAGGAAGTGCTTAAAGGACGGGGTGTGTCCGAAGGACACAGCTGACAGGAAGGCGTTCCCAGTGGCCAAAGCTGGAACGGTTGAGTAACAAAATAAAAAACGATAGCACCGCATTTATAACTCACAGAGTTGCACGGTGTCCCAGCCAAAAATGCGTAACCAAACCTCAGCTTAATCGTGAGAAATCCTCAGACACACCCAAATTAAAAGACATCCTATACAAACACGGACCAATCATCTTCAAGAATACCATGGTCATCAAAGGCAGGGAAAGACCAAGGAACCATCGCAGATGAAAAAAGACTAAAGAAACACACCTGAGTATGTTGTCGGATCCCGCATGGGATCCCAGAGCAAAGGGAAAAGAGATTAGTGGATGAGCTGGTGAAATTCGAATGAAGACTGTATTTACTTAACAGTACTGTACCAACATAAATATCCTGATTTTGATATCTGTACTATGGTTACGTAAGATGTTAACATGAGGAGAAGCTGGGTGCATGGCTTAATGCAGACTCTATTTTTGCAACTTTCCTATCAGTGTAAAACTATTCTAAAATAAAAGCGTTTTTTTTGTTTGTTGGTCGGTTTGAACACCACCACCACCAACCATAGATTCTGCTATAGAACGGCGTTCACCTAAAGTAACTGGACCAAACAATTTCCCTTTAAGAGCTAAAGACATAGCTGCGGGTGTAGCAGACCTCATCAGACCCCGGGATTGTATCTAAGCCCTTAAGAACTACCACACCCAGGCCTACACTCGTTATTGGAGCGCAGGGCGTATGGACGTTATTCCTGTATCTCCAACTCTGTGCTATCGAGTGTCCGGGGAGACGGCGGCTGAGATCCAGCGCATCTCCGTGTTAAATACAAATGTGAAACTGTTTCTCTAAGAACAGCACTTTCCTTTCAAAGAACTCTTCCCAGATTGTTACAAAGCAGCAGCTTCCGTATTTGGAATTCTAAGAAGCACGGACCTTCCGAGATCACATAGCCACTGCAAAGCAAGGCTAATGTAAGGCTGCCAGAGTCTTAAGCCCTTCGTGCAACATTTGATTCATCTTACATCTGAATGGTGACTGGTACCCAGCAGTTTGCTGGGACTAGGAATGGCTTGGTCCCTGCTCCCAAAATGTCTCTAGGAAATAGAGAAACGGAAACATCCAAGAGCTCTCCCTGAAAAGTCAAAATGGGGACCTGAACAGGCCTTTGAAAGAAAGTGTCTGAAAACGTCAAACTACAGTAACTGGCTTATTCACATCTTATGTCTTTAGGGATAAACATCAATATTGAAGCCCTGACATTTCAATTCTTCCCAGGTTCTGAATCAAATGAAGCCAGTGAGTGTCCCCAGGCCTTGTCTCCAGCTGCACCCTACATCCAGGACCAAGGCCAGTGGGGAGGCACATGACCCCTCCAGGCGAATCCATGACGGGGCCATGTGTATCCGCACGAGGGTAACGGGCACTGCTGACTGAACATCTGTGACTAGATTATTTACTGAAAAGCACATCAGAACACAACAATATTTTGGCATAATTTTGTAGAGTTGAGAATCTCACATTATTCCTCCCTGGAATAATTAAACAAAGCTGAGGCAATCGGTCTATGTAGATGATCTACCAAATTTGGTACAAAGCGGATCAATGACTCAGAGTTCCTGGGCTTCAGACAAATAATCCTAGGTGATCTATTTCATATAATGTTTCAGATGAAATAAAACTGATACAAAAACTTAAGTGCATCATGTATTTACTTGCTGCTTGTAAAACGGATATAAAACGGGCACCTGGGTGGCTCAGTCGGTTACGCGTCCGACTTCAGCTCAGGTCATGATCTCACAGTTCGTGGGTTGGAGCCTTGCATCAGGCTCGGCGCTGGCAGCAGGGAGGCTGCTTTGGATCCTCTGTCTCCCTCTCTCTCTGCCCCTTTCCCCCCAAAAAGACACATTAAAAAAAACAAAACAGGAATAAAAGGCATACGGTTTTGCCTTTCTTTCTCTGCCATCTAGCACCTCGTCGACCTTGGACAATTTAGCTGTCATGTGTCAAATGCAGAGACCAAACACCCCCACTGACATCGAATGACCTGTGGGCATGAGCTCAAGTGGCCAGCGTAAAGTGCTTTGCACAGCGGCCAGCACCTAGCGGCCGTCCCAGAGTGATAGTCATTTTTGTAACGGACAGGGCAGTGGTATGCCTTTAGTTACAATGTTTTCAAACACGGTCTTATGAGGACTTGAGGCTGCAAGGACGGTTCTCTGCTAACTTAGAATGAGCAATGTCCCCTGTGAAGGAGACTTCAGAATATAGCCTGGCTTGTGTCAGTGAGCTTTAGAGAGAGCAGGACAGGAGGGAAGGTCAGGGGAGGAGGGACAGTGAAGAGGGGAGAGGGACGGGCGATCAACTGGAGAGGAGAAAGACAGAGGGAGCTTTAGTGAGGTTCTGCTTCCAGGAGGGAGAAGGAAGCTCTTAACAAGCTGATCCCCCTGGGAGAAAGCAGGTGCCATAAACTCCAGGCAAGAGACCAAAGACCACTGCCCGACGGCTCTGGAGACTAAGCCAAAGCAGGCAGATTTGTGGAAAGAAGGTGAGAGTCGAGCGCACAACCCCAGGGAGGGAGCCTGCCAGTGGTCTGGTAGTGTGGGCCAAAGGCAGCCTTGAGTCCGTGAGCCTGGAACCGTGAGAACTTGAACCTGAGGTGGGCCTCCGGAACTGAAGACGGGCTCGAGCGGCTGTGTGCAGCAGGTGTTACAGCCGCCAAGGAATCCCACCAGGTGCGTGGCTGCTAAAACTGTCAGCGCAATGCTCTGACAGCACCAGAAAGGACCTCGGGGCCCCGACAACGTACCATTCACGATGTCCGGGACGCAGCCCAGAATTATTCAACCGACGAAGAGCCAGAGAAAGGAGGACCCATTCTCAAGGGAACAAACCATAAACAGACACCAACTCTGACGTGCCCGGGGTGTCGGGATGATCTATCAGGTGGGGACTTGAACATGGCCAGAGGAACTACGCTCCAGAGAGAAAGGGAAACACGCTTCCGAGAAGATAGGAGATTTCGGCAAAGAAAGGAAGAAATCTAAAATTCTACCTGAAGAATCTGGCAAGGGAAGAGCACAACCCAAAGTAAGTCAAAAGAAGGAAACAGCACATGAGAGCAAAACACAGTGGAGAAAATGAAGGGCCTTGAAAAGATGAACTCCGTGTTAGGCTTTGCCAATAGGGGGCGCCGGAGGGACCGCGAGGCCAGGTAGGGGAAAGGGCTTCTTTCCCGGGCTTGGTGTGCCTCTTTCCTTCCTCCCGCGGGCTGCAGGCAGGAGGCCCAAAGGTGCTTGCCCTCAGCAAGGTCCTCTGCCACCCAGCAGGCCGCTTCCTGCACACCAGCTCTGCCCCCAGCTCCCCGGCGCCCTGCACACGGTGGCCACGGCGCACCCCTGCAGGGTGGGGAGGCCTCTCTCTTCCCAACATGCTCCTTCTTAGGCTACTTCCCTCAGCCCTAAAGGTAGCAGTGGCTGCACTGCCCAAATTAGCTATTTCTGCACTCCTCAGAGCTCTCTTTCACCCATCGGCAGTTAACCACCTCTTACTAGTGAGTGATCGTGTGAATTACGTCTTCCCTGTTCAGATGACTGGTGTGGTTTCTGCCCCTTGACTGGGCCACGGCTGAAACAGATCTGGTCAGGGGTGCGGTTCATCTCCCGGTGTCTTACAAAGGCTACTTCCTAACCATCAGATTCAAACAGCATAACGCCAAGGGGCAGACCTATAGGATGTCTTAATGGAACACCAAGATGATCAAAATTCCCCCAGACTAACAGAGGGCAGACAGCAGGGCTGACGTGGCTCTGAGGCCAGGCAGTGCAGGGGTACCACTGGCCCTGCCAGGCAAACTGCTTCTGGGAGTCCTTGCATATCGGTATGAAGAAAAAGCAAGAGCTAGGTCAACAGCAGCATACCAAGGCCGGGGACCGCGTTGCATAAGGACACAACATCCGCATAAAGATATTACATCTGGGACTAAGTCTGTGATCCGTGTAACCATCTGATTACGTTTATGAAAGCACACAGCTGTTATCCAAAATCCACCTGCCTTTTCTACCTTTTAGGCGAATTAAGTGGGGACATAGAGGTACCCCCCCCCCCCCCCTTGCATTTTCAAGTCTTTGATGGCGGAACCAATTTCTGTCAATTGCTCAATGGGGCAGAACTGCTTCCGGTCTTCCATCGTGGTAGGGAAGGAAAGTTACAGAGGACTTCCCTTAGCCCTTCTTACCACAATGGCCCCCGACCCCGCGGGTCAGAGAACCAACACGGGACTCCGCCGGCTGTCAAGTAAGTCTGCTCAACTACACGTTCAGGGATCAAAACGTGAAACCGACAGGCCTTGACTTCAACAGTCACCATGACTGGTCTCTAGAAACCAAAGGGGGGCATCCGGGCTGAATGCACGTGGGGAGGCCGTCAAACACGGGATGCGTAAAGAAGGGGGCTGGAGTGCAGGACACGGAAGGAAGGGGCTGGAAAAGGCTGAGCATTTCTCTTAACCTCAGAGAGCAGGGAACCCCAGCAGGGGGGAACACACTACCATCTCTGTTTGGTAAGCAGTGGGGAAACACCACGAATTTCCAGCCGGAGAGTGCAACGACCAAAGTCCGATTCATCTTTCAAAAACACAAACAGGGAACAAGTACAGGAAACCTGGTTAGAAGGCTAATGATGCTGCACACAGGACGGCACGGACACAGTGGGGCGGGAGCAGAGAAATGAAGGCGGGTGATGTGGACAAGACTGGGCGACGGATGAGATGTGAAGCACAAGACAGAATCGAAGATGAGCTTTTTGGGGTGTGGGTAACTGGGAGGATGGCAGGACTAGTGAGGGAGCCGTGACACCGGGCGCAGCAGTAGGGGATGCCTGTCATTCTGGATTCACAAAGTGGCTACCACGACGTGGCATGAGTTACGGCAATTTCTTTGCTCTCCTTCAAACAGTTTTGTTTTTAGTCAGAAACACAGAAAATACGATATGGCATTTTTCCAGGAAAGTTTTAACCTAAAAATAGGGAACAAAGACAGGAAAGACAAGAGATTACTTAAAAACAATAAATGTTCTCCAGTCTAACGCAGATTGCTCATCTGGCAACAGTTTCCATGGTATGCAAATATAACATACTTGGAAACATCTACTCTGTTGAGAAATAAACTACTGCTATATGTAACTTTCTTCCCGTAGAGATTTACGGGAAAGCCTGTGTTTTAAGGCCATACAGTGTGGTGGCTGGAAAGGTGACTGTGCGGCCAGAGTGCCTGAGTTCAAATTCCAGCCCCACCACTTGTGAGACCTGTGTGTCTTCGGGCACATTACGTAACCTCTCTGTGCTTCGGTGTAAAATTGGAAGAAAAGGAGCACCGATACTCAGAGGGTTGCTTTTTGAAGACCGAATGAGTTATGAACGAGTTAATCCACGGCACTTAGTGTTATGTATATATCTAGTGTCACCTAAACAAGTAAGAATCGTAGATGTCATACTGACAAGAGAAATTCAGCTTTCCCCATTCTATTATTTAAAAACGAACACTGGCGGGCGCCTGGCTGGCTCGGTGGGTAGAGCACTGACTCTGGATCTCGGGGTCTTGAGTTCAAGCCCTACATGGGGCCTTGAGCTTACTTTAAAAACTAACAATGCATAGGGGTGCCTGGGTGGCTCAGTCAGTTAAGTATCTGACTCTTGATTTCCCCTCAGGTCATGATCTTACAGTGTGTGAGTTTGAGCCCTGTGTTGGGTTCTACGGTGACAGAATCCCTACTTGGGATTCTCTCTCTCCCTCTCTCTGTGTCCCTCCTCTGCTTGTACATGCATGTTCTCTGTCTCTCTCTCAAAATAAGTAAATAAACATTAGAAAACAAAAAACTAACATTGGACAGCTTAGATAGAAGGAAACTAACAATCCCTGAATTTATTTGGAAGTGCTTTTAAGTAGCAAGGAAGGAGCCATACTCTTATGTCTAATACTTACGAACTGAAAGCAACTAATACACTTACATTCAAGCTTATTAACTACAAATATGAAACAGCCTGAAAGAAATATAAAGGTTCCAGTGATTTCCAGCATATCAAGGACAGACTGAGAAACTGTGTAGCCAGATTTAAGTCCTATAAACCAACAGGGACAGGGAAGAGTGAGGCATCAGCAGCCTTAATTACTCCAGCAGACAAGCGGCATCCTATAGCTCACGCTGCCTAAATAGTAACTCGGTCATCACGAAAAAGGTGCGTGTCAGTATTTTACCAGAAATCAAACGCACTGACCAGTGCTTGTAAGTCAAGTTGAGCAGACGGTCTCAAGATTCAGTCGGGCAGGAATTAACACAGTACTTTATACCTTGGACAGTCAGCCCTCACGGTAATGTATCAAGAGAAATGTAGAAAGTCTTTGAAATTCTGCCCCCCCACCCCCCACCTTAACCCCACAGCAGACATTCTCTCCATTGCTCTCAAACTTTGTCTAATAAATTTTCCTAACACTGTCTATTCCTATAATTGAAGGAGGGAAAAAGGCTACACAAATATCCTGAATATAAAATACGTTAAAAGTTAGGTGACATTTATTTCTATCTCTAAAGTCTTGGAAACTGCCCCTTGTTTGCCCTAATCGAAAACGGTAAGAAATTAAACGTTGCATGATAGCACCCCCTTCTGGTAACACGGTTGAAATCCCGTAACAAGACGAATTTTCCCATGACCTCTAGGATTTGAAGGGAATAGTCCTGTTTAGTGGCTATCACAGTAAGATGTGTGAGAGGCGAGAAGGAGAGGGGGCGGGTGGGAGGGTGCCCACTCTACAAGACAGGTATGGCAACCTATCAGACGCTTGAAGACTGATACCACACTTCCATCCACAGAACCAACCTTCCATTGAGCAGCTGACACAAGTAAGGTGTGCTGCTGAAGCTAAGATCCAGAGCTGGCCAGCTGAATCTTGCCCCTAAGAACCTTAGGGTTAACCAATGCAATCCACGAGACATGAATTGAATGTCCCGGCATCACAGACTGAGGAACCTAAATCGGACCGGGAGGTGTGAGAAGGCTTTCTCCAGGCAGCAGACCATCAAGCACAGTCTCGGAAAAGGCCATATTAATTGGATAAATATTGGAAGGGAAATTTTAGGCAAAAGGAATAGTACAACAGCACAGAGCTGAGATCATCATAACGTGTTTGGGGCGAAAATGCTGCTCGGCAGGACTCAAGCAAAGCATCTGTGTGGAAGACTAGCAGAGAGAATAGACAAAGGCCGTATCATGCTAGGTCATACATGCTAGGTTAATGAGTTTAAACTTTAAAAGGTATAGCTTTTTTTATAGCCAAAAATGATTTTAAGTAACCAAGGATCGAGGTCTGATACAGATTTCGGAAACACTTTTCAATGGTTTTAGGTTAGAAATACTTCTGAAGTCAGACTAAATATCTAGTGGGCATTAGGCATATGTCCTAAATGGATGAGATAATTCAGTAAAGTAACTTGAAAACCAAACGAAACAAATCTAAGACATGACTTTGAAAGCGTAAAGGAAAAGTTGCAGAAGTTAGGTGAAACCGCTCATAATTACCTTTTAAACTCATCGTGGTAGAATTCAGACTTGCAAGTGACCATCTCACTGCCCTGGATGTCTTCACGACTTCTGACTCCCCCAAAAACATACAGTTCCATGGCAACTCCACAGGCCACAGCTCCAAATCTGAAAGACCACACAGAGCATATCAGCTATTGGATTTACAACCCATGGTTGTAAATGGATTGATTCCCTAACTCCTCTTATGTTTGTTGTAACCCCATGACATACAGGGTTTCATGAATATGTCGGTCTTCCTTTTTAAGAAATGGATTCTTCATTTACTTTTTAAAAAATCTATTTATTTATTTATTTATTTAATATGAAATTTATTGTCAAATTGGTTTCCATACAACACCCAGTGCTCATCCCAACAGGTGCCCTCCTCATTGCCCATCATCCACTTTCCCCTCTCCCCCAACCCCCATCTACCCTTAGTTTATTCTCAGGCCTTAAGAGTCTCTTATGGTTTGCCTCCTTCCCTCTCTGTAACTTCCCTCCCTTCCTCTCCCCCTTTATTTATTTTTGAGAGAGAGAGACAGAGACAGAGAGAGTGGGCGGGGGAGGGGAGAGGCAGAGAGAGGGAGACAGGATCCAAAGCAGGCTCCGCACAGTCAACGCAGAGCCTGACGTGGGGCTGAAACTCATGAACCATAAGATCATGACCTGAGCGGAAATCAGACGCTTAACTGACTGAGCCACCCAGGTGTCCCTCATTTACTTTTAGAGAAACCAAATGCCAAGTCAAGAGAAAGGTTCATTTGAAAGAAAGGGGGGATCTACAAAGTCCACATCCACGCTCTCCTACCTTCTCTCTTTTAGCGGACAAATAGCAGTCCACTGCTGGGTCCTTGGGTCGTAACATTCCACAGATTCGAAGAGTTTTCCATATGATCCTCCGCCCATGGCATAGATTTTCTTTTTCATAGCTGCATAGCAGCCAATCTGAAAGGAGAAAGCAACAGAGGGGAGGCAAGACTGATTATTCAAGTTAGACAAAGGCTACCTTTAGTCTAGAGGGTACCCAAGGGTATCTGTGAAAGGATCTGATTTTTTTTTTTTTTTTAAAGACAAGCTGGTTTTTTTTTTTTAACGTTTATTTATCTTTGAGACAGAGACAGAGCATGAACGGGGGAGGGTCAGAGAGAGGGAGACACAGAATCCGAAACAGGCTCCAGGCTCTGAGCTGTCAGCACAGAGCCCGACGCGGGGCTTGAACTCACGGACCGCGAGATCATGACCTGAGCCAAAGTCGGCCGCTTAACCAACGGAGCCACCCAGGCGCCCCAAGGATCTGATTTTTAATAGTCAAATGGTGTTTTCCAACCTGACAAACACAGGATTTTAAAAACGAGAAGAGGAGGAAGCACACATATTGTTTGTTAAACTCCATCTAATACTATTACACTGAGATATACAAATACCCTAAGTTTTTAAAGTTTATTTATTTATTTACTTATTGAGAGAGAGAGAGAGAGAGAGAGAGAGAGAGAGAGAGAGCACATAAGTAGAGGAGAGGCAGAGAGAGGAAGAATCCCAAGCAGGCTCCACACTGTCCATGCAGAGCCTGATGCGGGGCTTGATCTCACAAACCGTGC
Source organism: Acinonyx jubatus (assembly GCF_027475565.1). Classification (NCBI taxonomy): domain Eukaryota; kingdom Metazoa; phylum Chordata; class Mammalia; order Carnivora; family Felidae; genus Acinonyx; species Acinonyx jubatus. Next base: position 7,046,342 of record NC_069396.1, read on the forward strand.
GACCATAACCTGAGCCGAAATCAAGAGCCGGACACTTAACAGACTGAGCCACCTGAACCACCCGGGCGCCCAAAGCCTAGTTGTTAAGGGGGCTTTACCAGGCTCTCCATTCTTCCACCACTCTTCGAAGATTCCAAGATTTAGATTCCATCTTGAATGGATGTCACTTAGTTCCCGCTCCAAAGTGAGCAGGCACCGATAGTGGGAACCCAGCACTTGAGCTGTAAATACCCACGGGACTGCCCGAAGGTCTGGCGTGATCAAGAGCCCCTCCGTCCCACACCAGGGAACGAGGGCCGTGTCTTCACTCTACTCAGTATGCAACGGTGGTTCTTGCCTGCAGACTGCGTCTCCTCAGGCCTGAACAATGATTGAGAAAACAGGTCTGGAAGACCTGCTCGCTTCCTAGGACAGCGCCCTCAGGACACACCTGGCAAGCACGGGTGTGGACACTGCAGGGCCCACCATCAGGGTGAGCACTCACACGCTATCCTGGCGGACGGCTGGTAACAGAGGCGAGCCACCGACAGCGACAGAAGTTCGCGACACTCATTCTTCTAACGCTGTTGATCCTACTAAAGGGCGTGTGTGGGAAACGAGCCAACGTTAACTTTAAAACCCAACGAGTAATCCCAAGACGTGGTTCTCACCTTTCTAACCATGGTCAGGTCAGGTTGCTTTGTCCAGGTTTTAGAATAAATGTCGTAGCGCTCCATGGAGATCAGCTCTTTCTCACCGTCTTCTCCTCCTAAAATGTACAGCATTCCATCTATCTCCACAATTCCAAAATTATGCCGCGGCTGAAAAGACAGCAAAGGTCTCTGCACACGGAAGGCCAACTGCCAGACTGAAAGCAGGTAGCCACACACTATTACAAATTACAGATACCATGATCTTCCAGAATTCCAGGCTCAAAGCCTTCTCTCTCAGATATTTGTGATTTCCCTGGCAGCTCACCCTTCTGCCACAACAGACAAAGAACCCCCATCCCGGAGCGATTCCGAATAAGGGAATCACCCATGTGATAAATTCACTGGCAGAATCATTATTTCTCACTCGTCATGGCTCACAACAATAGTACCTTCTGGGTCAATAAAATTATCTGTGTTTAGTTAAGTGTTTCCAGGTTGGTGTGAAAGCCAAGTAAGAGCCACAGCAACAGCGCTGCCTGAGGCTGGGAGAGGCATGGGGAGGCCAGGCTCACGCTAAGGCCATCTGGAATGACAGAGGCCTGAGGTAGCTCACACTCATTTGCCAGCAAATACTTCCTTAGCGTCCCCGCTGTCCCCGCTGTGCCCGGCATCGTCGCAGCACTCGAGATAGAGCCCTCAGCACACAGACAAAATCCCCGGCCACCAAGGAGTTCGTGTGAACACTAAAAATGCCCAGCACGTGAGAAGGTGCTGTGCCTCACGAAGAGAAAGAAAACAGGAAGTGTGGTGGGAGCTGAGGGGCCGACGGAAGGCCTCCTGGAGAGTGCTGTGCGGACACTGTGGGAAACAAGGAGCGAGGTGCAAGGGCATCTGGGAAAGGTCCCAAAGCAAGAGCGTGCGTAGGCTGGAGAAAGGCACAGGGAGTAGCGGGAAGGTGGGCACTAGCATAGTGGGGGTGGGGGGCGTGTGGCAGGCTCCCTGCTTCTCCTCTTACATCTCTGCAAATGCAAAACAAAAGCGCTAAAGGGAAGAAAGACACCCTATCAAAGCAAATGAAAAAGCTTTTTACCTCATTCATTGGAGGCAATGCAGTCCACGTATTTGCATCTGGGTCGTATTTTTCTCCTGAGCTCAGGGTCTGCTTATTTTCATCTTGGCCCCCAAATACAAACAAGAATCCCTCTGCAAAAATCAAATGAGACACACAAGGAAGTTGAAACTTTGGTCTCCACCCCCCTCCTGCCGAATATAAATGCCCCAGCTGTAGAGACAGTATGTGGAGACAACTTCTCTAAGTACAACAGCAGTGGGTGTGAGGTCTTGATCACAATTCACTGGATCCTTCGTGAGGGAGCCTAATCACATCTGAGAGTCACTATGACTATTGTAGCTCCCTCAGCACCCGAGTGCGTTCCCACTGCCCTACAGCATACAACCAAGACTGACACCGCCCATGCAGACACTGGGCAGCTGCATCAATTCTATTTCCCCTCTGTGACTCTCAAACGGCTTCTCATCTACAGCCCACGTCCGCTCGTTCAAGACCCAGGAGCACTCAGATCCAGGGCACCGTGAGCACTTCGTATTCAAGACAGGATCTAAGAGTCACTGTTCAACTTCCTGTTTCAGGTAATGGTGGATCCGGTTATTTATACCAATTCTTGCGCAACACTGCTAACCTCCTAGACCAAACAGTTTTGAAATGAAATAATCTTCTGAAAAGAGAAGAAGCCAACAGGACAGTATGGCAAAGCTTGAGATAAAGTGGGAGCTGGAGAGGTTACCAACCATGGAAACCATTTTGCTCTGAGGGCATTTACCAATCTGGGAAATTTCCAACCTATCCTGTAAGGCTTTGAGGGCATGAAAAAGACAGAAATCAAAACCCCAGGCCCATAGAAAGTGTGGCTTCTGGCAGGGGAGCCTCTCCCAAGTTCAACCAGAACCAGAACCGAGATTTAAATCTCCTTGCTTGTCTGGAAGACCTCAGGGTTTGCATCTGGTTTCCAGTAATTCCAAATTTGTAGTGTTTACAGGCAACTGGAAGAAACAAACGTAAAACTTATGTGGAAGAAAGTACCTTTATCTAATCTTTAGATTAGGATAGTCTAAGATTCTAGAGCACCAAGTTATTCCTATGAACACTTTTTAATAAAATGATCAGCACCCACCCAAAGATACTAGGACATAGAAAGCAGACTATGAAGAAGAACCGGCAATAGAAGACAATAGGAAGCAGCTTTGCAGAGACTTCAAATTTCAAATACTGGACTAATCAGAAAGCCAACAAAATGACAAAGTTTACTATGTTTAAAAACTGAAAGACAAATTTTAATATAACTCTTGGGGAAAGGGGACTACAGAAGTGACATGGCAGATTTAAAAAAAATCTAAAGAGAATTTCTAGGAATAAAAAAGAAAAAAAAACTAGATTACAAAAAAAATCCAGTAGGTTGGTTTAATGGCAGATCTGTCAGTGTTAAAGAGAGAACTCATTAAATGGAGGGTACATCAAAAGAAATCACAAAGAGGGCAACACATGGAAAGACAAAAACATGGAAAACAAAACAAAATGACAGCAGGAGGCTGAGGACAGAGCAAAAAGGAGTAGCCATGTTTAATCTGACTTCCAAAAAGCAGGAGGAGAGAGCACAATGGAAGAGAGGCGATATTTAAAGACATGAACATGAATAAGAATTTTCCACATTTGAGGAAAGGCCAAGCCACAGAGTTAAGATGCCCTGAAATTCTATACCCAGCACAAGTATCCATTAGGAATGAAGTCAAAATAATGACATTTTTAGACATACAAATCCAAGTGTTTGCTACCCGTAGACCCACATTAAGGGAAATTCAAAAGGATGAACTTCAGGGAGAAGGAAAATAATCCTAGATGGAAGGTCTGAAGAAGAAGAAAGAAAAACAAAGAAAGTGGTGGATAGGCCAGTAAAGAGACACTCCATAGATACATATATAAAACACAGATGAATAAAACATGTTTATATGTAAATATTTATTCATAAAGTCCTATTTTAATACTGCAAGACTGTGGAACATGAAAAACAGCAGAAATGCACTTAGGCTTTGATAACTTAAGAATATAGGCTATGGTTTCTATGATGACTTTCAAAGGAATATAGACAAAGACTGTAACTTCTAACCTGGAAGAGAGGGAAAAAAGTAAACGACAAAAAAAAAAAAAAAAGCCCATCAGTTAAAGCAAAAAAGAGGGGGTGCGGGCAGGAATAGGAACCACTCGGTCACCTCACAGCCACACTCACTACAGCTGGACACAGCCCCATCCTCACTGTTCAATGTTTCTGAAGCACCAACCCCTCCAGGAAATCTTGGAAAATCCATGACACTGGAACCACAGTGGTGGGTGTGCGTGTGTGAAAATCACGAATATATGTACATACTATGGGAAGAAAATGTGAGGAAGCTAATTCTGAGAAGACAGAACAGGGAAGTCAGACCCACATCCTGTTGGCTACACTGCTGCCTCCCGCTGCTTATTCCTAACAATTAACTTCAATAATCTTGGAACCCACAAAATGATTCCACTTCTGTCCTCTGGTTTAGCTTTAGCCAGCTCTATAATCTGGTACAGCTTTCAAAATCTTGAAAGCAATGGTAGCGGGCAAGCAGAGACTATATAAGAAGAGGGGTTCCAGGAAGACGATTGACAGTAATTAGAATTTAGTGAAATGGCACCTGCGGGTGAACCCAAGCGGGCAGGTCCAAGTGCAGAGAAAAGCAGCCAACAGTCAGAAGGCAGCAAGTACAACCTTTCCCATCACCTCGAGGGAGGGCTTTGAATGGTGTGGAGCTGTTTTCAAACTTGCAAAGGTCAGTGAAAGATACTTTCTATTGTAATGTAATTTGAAGCCTTTGAAGGAAAGTAATATTTTCTGAAGTCTCACATGAAATGCCGGCTTTCACATAACAGCTTTACTTTTGATACAGTTACTATAATTCTGAATGGCATGAATTTCAAAAATGGGGCTGGCGTGGCTCAAAAGAATTCTGTGTTCAGGGTGTGGCCACACAGGTAACTGACGGGAAGAGTCACTGAGTCCTGCTTTTCCATCAGTTACATCATCAGGTAAAATGCTCCTCTACTAAAATTCTCAAAAATAGCTCGGTATGAGAGATTCAGGAGCAATAAAGACTGACAGAAGACACTCTCCTCCTTACAGAGTCTCGAAGGCTAGAGCTAGACAGAAGATGTCACCATAGAGATAATACAATTATCTCTTAAAATTCAAATTAAATCTCTACAAGGTTTTGCGTCATTCTGTACAACCCTGAAATTACATATTACTTGATCTTGTGTTTAAGTAAAATTGACCACAGAATGGTACCTGCTGAGAGAACTCCGTGGTTAATTCTTGGCATGCTTAAAGGGGCCAGTTCAATCCAAAGCTGCCTATTAGGGTCATAAAGAGGGCACATACATCGCATCGCTGCTGTTGGTTTCCGGGAACTAAGGAAATAAATAATTGATTAGCAGTTAAAGTGCTTTATATAGTTCTGCTTACAATAACTATGACTAGTTTCATTGCTCTAGAGAACGCTTAAAACATTTTTAAAACTCTATTGCTATGATGCTTAGATACCAAAAACAACACTATGAATCCCTGCTCGCGTGGAAATAGCTCTCCCCTTACACGACTGTTGAAACGATTCACGTCCAATACTCACACTCTCTCTTCTCCACCCACAGTCACAATGCACTCGGAGTAACCCCGCGGCTTGAAGTTCGCCAGCATGGCCTCCCCCTGCTGCGGCTGACTCAGCGGTATGTTGCTGCACTCCTTGACGATTTCTCGCACCAACGGTTCGTTCAGCATCTGTTCCCGTAAGTAGCTGGAGTCTAACCCTGAAACCCAGAGCGCTGACATCACATCCTTCATGTGGACCTGCACGACAGGGTAGAAAGAATGGGGAGAAAAACAATGAAGGATGTAGGACACAGTGTTTAGAACATCCCTCTTCTGGCTCACGGAGACCTGAAATGATTAACAGCTCATCGGCGGGCAAGTCACAAGCGCGGGCGCCGCGTGAATATGCTTTACCGGCCCCTTTCCTTTCTACTTCCCACGGCCTTAATAAATAATACAAGTTTAACTTGAAAAATAATCAGTTCAGATTTATATCTGATACAGCACCGAGAAGTTTCAAGTGGCTTTCTTTACACCCTGAAGGGTCACCTTACCAACGGGAAACCTTGGAGCTCGGCTGGAGTGGCCTTATTTCACACGGCTGGATGTGCTGGGAGTTCAATCACATTTACGGAAACGTTACACACAGTAATAGCTTGATTCGATATGGTGCAACAGGCAATGAAAATGGACCAACATTAATATTACAAGATTGGGACGCCTGGGTGGCTCAGTCAGTTGAGCGTCTGACTTCAGTTCAGGCACGATCTCGCGGTCCATGAGTTCGAGCCCCACATCGGGCTCTGTGCTGACAGCTCAGAGCCTGAAGCCTGTTCCAGATTCTGTGTCTCCCTCTCTCTCTGCTCCTCCCCCACTCACGCTCTGTCTCTCAAAAATAAATAAATGGTAAAATAAAAAAATAAATAAAAAAGTATTACAAGAAAAATATAGAAAAGCAAAAGTTCAGAAGAATCCTGAGTACTCTGTATTTCTTCAATTATTATTGTTAAAAAATATCTAACATGTATAGTACGAATTATATACTTTTCCCGATGGATCATGAAACTTGAGCTGACGGCAGCATTCTACACAGGCGAAACTCCTTAATGAAGAGTTTTTCTTGATTTGGCAACAGTCGTTTTAGAGTATACTCTTCTGTATCCTGAGTCATACATAACAGCCTTTAAGATATGAAGTCTGTAAGTCTTCGAACCAAAGGAGGAAGAAATGCCTCTTGTTTCCCTGGCAACCTCATCACTTGAAGAAGAAAGGAAGGGGCAGCTAGTGACGGTGGTCTCCACGAGCAGCAGCGAACTGAGAACACTCCTATCTCCTTTCCTCATCCACCTGCCTAACGTGGAAAAGAGAGCGCTAACTACCGCACTGAGACCACAACCATACAGCAGCGTGTATTTCTGTATCATACCATGTAAGAGTTTCTATCTATAATATAGTCGTCCATCATTTCTAAACAGCCCTACAGAATTAAAAGGTTTTTTTTTAATTTATTTTGAGAGAGAGAGAAAGAGAGGGAGAGAACGTGAGTGGGGAAGGGCAGAGAGAGAATTCCAAGCAGGCTCCGTGCTGTCAGAGCAGAGCCTGATGTGGGGCTTGAACCCACAAACCGTGAGATCATGACCTGAGCCAAAATCAAGATTCAGATGCTCCACTGACTGAGCCACCCAGGTGCCCCAACGGCCCTACAGAATTTTCACTAGAACCTCAGTCAACAGTTACGGAGAACAATTAACAATGCAATGATACATTCTGAAAACTACTTTAAAACCTGACATAGTTCTTTTTTCGCATACAGTAATCGATGCTGGAGTCTATAAATATTGGACTCAAAGCTCTGTGATTTCCTCCGGCCCCCAGTGTAGAAACAGTGTGGATCTAAAGCCTGATATTCTCTGAGACCCTTCCTCTGCAGCTGTCGCTCCCAGACTCATCCCATCTAGAACTGCATCACCATGAAGACGGCAGAGAGCTCTCCTGCCTTCTGCTGAATGGTGTCCATCACCCAGGGAGAGCCCCCTCCCCTCACCCATCTGCCAGAGCCTGTGTGCCCCCTCTCGCTCCATGGCCCCTGTCAGAGTCCCGCTCGGGTTAGCCCAGTAATGGTGGACGGAAGGATGCTGAACAAAAGAGTGGGGACGCTGAATTTCTATAATCTCCAGCCTAAGCCTGAAATGCATTTTCCCATTAAAAACACTGTACAAGAGAGATCACGTTCCTTACAAGTACTAAAGGTTTCATTGCTATATTACGAGTTATGTGAGCTTTTGTAGTGTGGTCTGAAAAAACAATGGCTCCAATGATCCTATGCAAAGATGTACCACAGACACCTTTTATTTTTTTAAATGTTTTACTTATTTTTGAGAGAGAGAGCGCAAGAGTGAGCAGGGGAGGGGAAGACGGAGAGGAAGACAGAGGATCTGAAGTGGGCTCTACAATGAGAGTGGAGAGCCCGATGTGGGGCTCGAACTCACGAACCGTTCGATCATGACCTGAACCAAAGTCCAACGCTTAACCGACTGAGCCACCCAGGAGCCCCCCACAGACATCTTTTAGATCACAACTTTGTAAGTTCGTCAGGCTGAAGGGGAAAGACAACACATCTATTCTGTGGATTAAATAAACAAATGAATGACACAGGTAAGTAAGAAGGCAAATTAGACCATGTTATACCCCACAGGTACCTTTCTTAGCTCCGTGTCGTGTGCTATCCATCGGATCACTGCTTCAAACACGTATCTTTCATTGCCAACATTTAACTTCTCCAGAGAAACCACTTCTTTAAGCTTCTGTGGACTGAGTTCTAGGAACTCTTCTGTGCTACTGACGTCTCGGAAATGAGTCTCCAGGTACTCGGTGGCCAGGTAATGGACGTGGTGCAGGCAGTAATGAAGGGCAAAGTCGCGGATACCGATGCAGTTCTCTGCGGCAATGCAGCCTTCTAAAAACTCACAGCACAGAGTTTTCAGATCCGTCAGCAGGAGCAGGTCCGCTGCCTGCACAACATCTTGGATTGTGTCTTCGCTCAGCCGGATCTGCAAGAGTACCATCAATATTTTACATTCGAATGTACAGCTTGAAAACCCAAACCGCTAACCTATTAGGCTGAACCACACGAAAGCTCCACTTTTGTAGGTCAAAGATGATCGAATGAATATTGGCAACGTCACACGGTCCAGCCTAGGGCTTCTTCGTCAAGAGGAGTTCGAGGGCACCCGGTGAACCCTCACAAAACATGAGCAGCACGTGGCCGGCTGACTTTTCCCAGGGCTTCCCTTGCTTTACCGACATGAACCACCACGAACCCTCCGCAGGCGAACCGTCCACCCTGCTCACTTCCAGGCCTATGTGCTGGGAGTGTACAGGTCCGCATTCTGTGGTCAACTGAAGGAGGTTTCTTTAAATGCCAGCCCCGAAACTGTGGCACATCTTGCCTCCAGATGTATCACATTCCGTCTTTTGCCAGATGGCACGTCAGACACGCCACTCTAGCCCTTTGGCGAGGGGAGGGCCACGCTGCCCGAGAACCTCATTCCCAATGCCAAACATCGCACTCGGTGCGACTCGTGCACTCTGGTCTCAAAGGTACTCTCGGGCAGAAATCCCTAAGGTAGTATTTCTTGTTTATCGTTATGAATTTCGCTTTTCCTTAATCTTCTGATTCTTCTTCCTCCACCCACTTGACAGTTTCTGCACGCAACATGGAGGCGACGTAAAGAAACAAGTCTCTACAAGACTGCCACCATCACAACAGTCCAGATTCTCCTCTCCCCAAGAATGGATGCTTCTCCCACCCTCGGAAGTGACAGGGAGGGATTCCAGGTTACGGGACCACAGGGAACATTTTACACATTCTGTACCACAGATGCAGAAAAAGAATGTATGACTGCCAATCACCTTAGAAAGCGAGCAACACAACTGTGGAAAGAAGTGTGTCGAGTAGGTCACAAGTAAGGAAACGTTTCCCTTTTACTTGAGGGATTCAATTCAGCCACAAAACAGCGGCTAGTGGTACACCAGTCAGATACAGGCATGTGAAAACACCACTAAATTCCATCTCAATTAAGACTAGACTGTCAAATCAAGAGTTTGTTACAACTTACGCTGCAACTATGGTTTTAAACCATAATTAATTTAAATTGGGAACAAAAAACACAGAAGTCAATCTATAAATAAGGTTTCAAGATTCAAATCCAAGCCTGAAAAGGAATATGCTCTTATTGGCTTATAACTTATAATAGCTGCTGCTGAGCTGATTTTAAAAGTGAGATGAGAGGCTGGTCCTCAGCCTGGTTTTGTGATGCTCCCAATTTTGTGACGCTTTGGTATTTTAAGGACCATCTCAAAATTAATCTAAATTCATTTATTTTTAACAATCACCCACAAAACCTTACATGCCCACACCCCCCCCCCCACACCTAGCGCTCAGAGAAAAGAGAAGAGTGTTCAGAGAAAAGAAAAGGGGAGGACATCATGAAATTAACCCAAAACCTTCAAAAGGAATGACAATCACCGAGGTTGACCAAATGAGTATATTCAGAGAAGGTAAGCAGTGCGTCCAGAATGCTTAGAAAACATGGAGGAGATGGCTCTTACAAATGAGAAAGGTAAAACAAGATGAGGAAGGAATAAGGGAGAGAGTAGGAGAGAAGCTCTCAAAAAGAGTCAAGATAAAATGCATTCTCACATAACTAAATGTAAGATATGCTACGTTCCTCCTGTCATAAGCCAGCCCTGGTGCACACCTGCGGTCATTCTTAGGAGCCCTTGTGCTACACTTCAAACCACGTAATCAGGGATTAGGGGCTCGACGATGGCGAAGAAAAAGAAAGAAGTCTAATCACTCACTTTCTTCGCTGGGCTTCATTAAATCCCCCAGAAATGTAAGTGGGCACAGAGGGCAAAGGGACACGGGCAAGAACAGGGTACAGCAGGGATATTGGTCCTACCGAGGCAACAGGAGCCAGGAATCATGAATACAATACAGGTGCCTGCCATTAGAGTAAATCTTGAACTCTTTATTTCTACAAACTAAACTCCCACCGCCCAACGAAGTTCCCATTTCCAGGCTATGGGTACAGAGTAAGATGGAAATTAAGATTTAAAAACAAACAAACAAACAAACACAGCCGTGGAAGGAGCACCCAGTTTCTTCCTCTCTCACGATGGAAGGTGGAGGTCGGAATGGTGAATACAAAAACCGGAACGGGGTGAAGATTCTAACCGGTCTGCTCTTAAGAACAGAGCCCGGCAAGAACAGAGTTGAGTACTATTCCCAGCAGGAGAGGCGCGCCACACGGACAATGACAGATGAAGAGGGTGGGGCTGCTCCGTCACAGAATGATGAAGGAGACCCTGACCTTGAGAGGCTTCTCCTTAGTCTTCCTCCCTGTGTGTCTCATCATACCTGCCCACTGAAGATGTAATCCAGGATCTCTCTCATAACCATTACCGATATCCCTTCAAGTTCAATCTTATAGGTTGATCCATCATCTTTTGGAGGGTTATAGTTTAACTTTGTCCTAAGAAAGGGAAAAAAATGTAAAATTTCTATGAAAGAACAGACATAGCTGTAAATATTTATGCAGTAAAACTCTATAAAGTAGATTATTTATCAACATATGAACCCCAGCTGGGAAATGTAGCTTCTTAACTTTAGGTTAATATACAGATATTTTTATAACTTTCAACTACAAAACACTTGTTCCAGGGTTCAGAACGACTTCTTAAAAACCAAAACAGACAACCACAGAACTGAGATCCACCTGAGCAAGGATCTCTGTCTACTTCACCTCGGGAGACCCACCCCATTAGGCTTATTTTTTTCATGTATTTAATTACCTAATTATTTTCAATAATGTAACAAGGACCCCACGAGCCTACCACCCAAAACAAAAGCTGGGACCTTGACTTCCACCTGCTCCTGCCCACACATTCCTTCTCCCCATTCACCCCTCTGCAGTGACTATCCACCCTAAACCCTGGGTTCGATCTTCCTTTGCTTCGTTGTTATTCCTGTACCCACGGAACCGCTCTCCTGGGGGTTGCAGCCGCAGCACCCTCGCCACACAGGTGCTGAATATCTCCTCTTGTTTGTGGCCACGTGCGTTTCCTCTTCTGCAAAACACACGCTACGTTCAAGTCTCTTGTTCATTTTTTTAAATTGGGCTCATTGTCTTTGTATTGAGGTGGGGGAGTTCTGTATTATATTCTTGATACTAATCCTTCGGCAGGCTTCGCACTTTTGTTAAAGGTGATGAAGAACGTGAAGAATTTTTTCACAGTGAATGCTTTTTAGGTCTTGTTTAAGAGCTGGGACCTTACTTGACGTCTAAAAGATGTTTGTAACTTAGCAGTGAACCTAAATTTGACTTAAGATCCCAACCCCACCCCTGGAGGCTGGGAACTGGTCATAAGGGGCAGCTGTGAAAGGAGGGTGAGTCATGAGCAGAAAACACACGCAGGGTGACGGTAGTGATAAGGAGTCGAGTTGCCAGGTCCTGCCTCCACGTACCTACGCGACTCCCCGTGAGGCCCTCCCCAACGCCAGCGGAAGATAAGTGATTTACACCCTGAAGGGTGTAAGACTGAGGCTAGGTCTGGACAGAGGGGAATATCAGGCACGTTTGAGGGTGGGTATATACTGCACCAGAAACAGAGAGAGCAAAGAGTTGTTTACATACTGAATGCTGCGACCATCAATCTTTTCCCCCTCAATTCTGCTCTTAAAATGTTGAAAACCAGACCTATATTCTCCAGATAAAAATACCTGGAGGATTTGATCAGCCCTGAAAGCAAAGGCCCAAAGACAAGGACATAGGTCTACCCCAAGAGCACATGACTTCAAAATTCTGAAGGAAAATTATTTCCAACCTACATTTTTATAACCAGCCAAATGTCAGGATAGGGCAGATATTTTCAGCTGTACGTGGTCTCAAAACAAACGATCTCCCATGCGGCCTTCTCAGTGTGCTGCTGGAAAACGTGCCCCAACAAACAAGTGAGTACATCAAGAAAAAGGAAGATTTCAGTCATGGAAAGACATGACCCAACTCTGGGAAGAAGTGCAGTGAATGCAGGGAATGGTGCAGAATGGTCTTAGAGCAACAGCTGTATACAAGCAGAAGGAAGCCAGTCCATCCTGGTGCCAGCAGGAAGCCTCGGGAAGCCTTGGGAGCCCCTGAAGACCCCGAGAAGATGAAAGTGATGGGACAGATAATATATCTGGAGGTGCGAAGAAGATACGTAGACATCCTTGTTTCCTTCCTGTATTTCAGGTCTGCTGTTGCCCCTACAGTTCCTATTGAAATAAATTGTTTTACTCAAAAGGTATTTCAGGGGCACCTCGGAGGCTCAGTCGGTTAAGCGTCCGACTTTGGCTCAAGTCATGATCACAGTAAATGAGTTTGAGCCCTGCATCAGGCTTGTTGCTGTCAGCTTGGAGCCTGCTTCTGATCCTGTCTCCCTCTCTTTCTCAAAAAGAAAAAAGAAAAAAACATTAAAAAATAAAAGATAAGAGGCGCCTGGGTGGCTCACTCGGTTGAGCGGCCAACTTCGGCTCAGGTCATGATCTTGCGGTCCGTGAGTTTGAGCCCCATGTCAGGCCATGTGCTGACAGCAAGCTCACAGCCAGGGGCCTGCTTCAGATTCTGTGTCTCCCTCTCTCTCTAGCCCTCCCCCGTTTGCGCTCTGTCTCTCTCTCACAAGTAAATAAACATTAAAAAAAAAAAAGTTAACTATACTTTAAGAAAAAAACGGCCGGGGGCGGGGGGGGGGGTGGGTGGTGGTGGTGGGTGCCTGGGTGGGTCAGTCAGTTGAGCGTCCCACTTTGGCTCAGGTCAAGATCTCGCGGTTCATGAGTTCAAGCTCCACATCAGGCACACTGCTGTCAGTGCGGAGCCCACATTGGATCCTCTGCTCCCCTCTTTCTCTTCCCCTTTCCTGCTCACGCTCACTCTCTCTCTCTCTCTCTCTCTCTCTCAAAAAATAAACATAAAAAAAAAGTTGACTATAGTGTCATGTGTTTTCACAATGAAGGATCCCTTTTAACAAGTACAGTTTTCTCTCAGCAGGTGGAAGTGAGAAATGGCTAAGAAAGAGTCCTGTAGATATGAGCACTATTTCAGACCTCTCTAAAAGCGGATCCTTTCAAAGCCCACGAAAAACAAATCACTGTACTATCGAAGTCTCTAAACATCTGAAGGCTAAATCACAAAGCTTTATAATGGTTTAAGTTCCGATCCCTACACCTGCCCCACGTCTCCCTACCCTGCTTCTGATCTCTCCTGGTACCGTCTGTGCACATTCAGTTCCTACCCGTCTCGTAAAGATTGGTTTAAATGCCAGTTCTACAAAAAGTGCTTCTCGGTCACTCCATCCTCCACAGGCTGCACCTCTGCCCTCACCTCCATGCAGGTAAAAATAATTTCTCCTGCTATAAATTTCCCAAGCACTTTATCTTATGGGTTCATCAAGTTCTGTTTTTATTGCAATATTTAAGTACATACCCCATTTCCTATCTATTTAACTGGAAGTTCCTTGAGGCCAGAGTCCTCTTTATCACCATAACTCTACAATGTAGCCCAGCAGTTTGCAAAGAATAGACCTTCAACAATTATTTGTAAAATACATGTTTGAATTGATAGTGGTTTTTCAAGTGCTATCACAGGAGATCTCCTTCCTGCGTGATGTCAGGTACGGTGAAGTGGAACCAGAAGCAGCATGAGGAAGAACTTCTAATTATTTCACCCATCCGACACTGAAAGGACTGAAGCACGGGGCTCCTCAAACTTCAGCGTTCATAAGAGCCATCCAGGGGTCTTGATTCAGAAGGTCTGTGCGGGGCCTGAGTTTCTGCATTGGTAAAAAGGTCTCAGGCAGAGCGGATGCTGCTGGTCTCCAGACCCCTCTGAGTGGCCAACTGATGCTTCTCAAATTCCCCATGGTGGGTTTGGTACATCCCAGATGAATATCTTGTGAAATATGTATATAATGAGGAGGGGCACCGGGGTGGCTCAATCGGTTAAGGGTCCAACTTCGGCTCAAGTCACGATCTCGCGGTTCGTGAGTTTGAGCCCCGCATCGGGCTCTGTGCTGACAGCTCAGAGCCTACCTCAGATCCTGTCTCCCTCTGCCCTTTCCCTGTTTGTGCTCTCTCTCTCTCTTAAAAGTAAACATTAAATAAACAAACATGAAAAAGAAATATAATGGGGATATGATGTACCACATGGCGACTACAGTTCACTGTACAGCATATTTGAAAGTTGCTAAGAGAGACCACCTTAAAAATTCTCCTCACAAGAAAAAAAAATCGGAATTATGTAAGGTGACAGCTGTTAACTAGACTTACTGTGGCTATCATTTTACAATGTATACAAGTATCAAATCATTATGTTGTACACCAGAAGCTAACATAATGTCACTTATACCTCAACGAAAAAATGAATTATTAAAAAAAATGAAATAAAAGACACATAATAAAATGCAGGCTCCAGTGATCTTATCATCAGATTCAAAAGACATACAATTACTCTGTCAAATTGTGACAAGTTTCTAAATTCTCGACCTCCATGCGTGCACCTGCATTATGGCAGGTAACCGTTCACAGCCCATCACCGGTGTGCAGGTGATGTCCTAGTAGGCTGGGTGGCCACCCATCCATCAAGAACACAGTGAAAGCTGCTCTTGAGTCCCTTCCAGTCCTAGCTGGTAAGAGTCACTCAAATCTATTTTGAAACAGTCTTGCTTCAGAGCCTACCATCATTCTGTTCTTCTCTCATTTCTTGGAGAGCTGCCATCCCTTTCCAACTTAGTAACCTCAAACGTGTCTCATTCTCCCTTTTTTAAAAAATTTATTTATTTATTTTGAGAGAGACAGAGACAGTGTAGGTGGAGGAGGGGCAGAGAGAGAGAGAGAGAGAGAGAGAGGGAGAGAGAGAATCCCAAGCAGGCTTTGCTGTCAGCGTGGAGCCGGATGGGGGCTCAAACCCACGAAACTGTGAGATCACGACAGGAACCGAAACCAAGAGTCAGATGCTTAACTGACTGAGCCACCCAGGGGCCCCTCTCCCCCTTTTTTGTCTTCATTTTTTTCTGACTCCCCAACTAAGTCTCTTAATCCTGTTAGTTTTTGTTCCATTCTGTCTGACATCTATTTCCTTCAGTAAATACCTTAATTTATACAAGACCCACCAATTAACTACCCTTCTCACTCTCCAGACCAACACATTTTCTCCATAGCTTTCCCTTTTTTTATCTAGAATTTTCCTGTCTTGTACACACCACTTCTCTTTCTTCTGCCACAGACAACTGAGAAGTCAGTGAACTGAACTCAAGTGTTAATGACTTAAAAAAAAAACAAAAAAAACTAACCCAATGCGTTAATAACTGAGTTTTGCCCTGAAAGCCCATCAAAAAAAAAAAAAAGGTGGCAAATCAACTGTTCTTTTCTCTGTCCTTCATCTGTGCTCTAGGAAGCTATGGGGTCAGATGTAAATTTACTGGAAGTCACAATACCCTTGGGTTTTATTGTGATGTGATGTCGATTTATAAACTCCCTCCTGGAAAATGCGGTAGCCTTAACATATCACTTTGGAGAATTTCATCACACTCTGAAAAAAGTAGAAATAATTGAGAGTAGTACAAAATTGGGCCCCAGGTGTTCAGATATAAATATCCATGCTCGTCACATTCTTCCCCAGTTTTGTTTCTAGGGCAAGACATTTCCCCTCTCTGCCCCTGTTTTCTCATTTGTAAAAAGAAGAGGTTAGATAAGGTGATCTGGGAGCTCTCCAGCCCCCATACGTTTCTGGACAAAGCTGCTGAAACAGGCCATCAGGTTAGCGCAGAGACTCAGCTCTGGAGGCGTCCTGTGGAGTCCCACAAGCCAACCGGTGAGGTACAATTTATGACATGCCTTCTGTGGGTTGTGCGTGCAAGTTTATTTTTCCTCTGGGTGAACATTTATTTTCCATCCTATTGAAGTTGAACAGGTGTGAAACAAAATCAATTTTTGGTTTTTTTTTGTTTTTTTCTTGGCAACACTGAAGAGTGATTTTGTAAGAAAACAAGTTGTTGGCTACTAGCTAAGAAGCTGCTGTGATAATTCTATTCTCACTGGCTGCCAAGTGCTGAGAAAGTTCAAGGTGTCTAAATGCCCAGGTAACCGGGCCTGGTCCTCCTTCTTCCAAGAACCACTTTAGACATCACTGAATGGGATCTGATGTAACAGGGACAGAGAATAAGTCTAAAAGCAAAGAAATGTACTCAAATAGAATGCAAGAGAATGTAATGTTTAAGTCAAGATTTACAGAAATTCTGGGGTGATTCACGGGCATTACTCACAGAGTTTTAAGTGATTCATGTCGCCTCAAATTGGGCCGCTACCGGTATCAGGCTCTTTGAGATACGTGCAGAGGGGCTTAGGCTCCCCACTTCCATGCCCAACTAAGAATTTACGTTCCTGGGGGGAACCTGTTTTATATATGCTCCCCCCTCCTTTTTGATCTTCATGAGCTCCTAAAAACCACATCCAAAATGGATGTTTAGGGCAGTGAAACTCTTCTGTATGAGGCAATAATGACGGATCGCCGTCATCGTACATCTGCCTGAACCCCCAAAATGTACACCACCCAAAGTGACCACTAACACAAGCCATGGCTCTGGGTGACAGCGATAGGTCAGGGCAGACCCATCAACTGTAACAGACGTACCACTCTGGTGGGGGCACTGACCATGGGAGAGGTTGTGCACGCAGGGGGAAACGGGGGTACATGGGACACATCTGTACCTTCTTTTCAATTTGGCCGTGAACCTTACTGCTCTAAAAAAAAAATCAAGTCTGTTTTAAAAATGTACTGTTTTAGTCCCCATTCAACTTAATGAAGTACTAATTTGCAGGTCAGATTTCCATCAACAGATGGCATCCTCTCATGACAAGGCCTTTTATGGCCTGCTTTCCTACAGGTGGGAAAGCAGGAACCCGTCTTTCTCAGCGCCCTGCCACCCAAGAACACCATCTCCATGAAAGAAAAGCATTTACGTGGGTACCTGAGACAGGAGCAAGGGTCCCGGGTGGGCGGCCCAACGAAGCCCCCAGGCCCCCCCATGGTAGGAGAGGAAGCAGGTGCCCCGGGCCTCTAGGTGAGCGCCCTCCCACGGCACCGGCACTGGTGCAGGCGAACGAGCCAGTCACCAGTCACTCAGCGCTCTTCCCACCGGGCCTAAGTCAGGGAGCAGCGGGCAGGGGAAGCAGGGGCGGGCGCGATGCCACAGGACCTGGCTGGGAAGCGCCCCAGCCTAACCCTGCACGGCTAGGGCACAGATCACAAGCGGGAGGTGGGAAAGGGAGAACGGGGCCGGGCCGCACTCCTCCCTTAGGATAGCGGGACAGCAGTGGGGCGCATGCTGTTGGAGGCTCTGAACGGTTTCTTCCCCTTCACTATTTCCATGAGTCTCCCTCCACTCCGTTCTCTTCGCCTCCAGCTCTTTTTACCTAGACGGATTACAGTGTTCACTTGCTTACCACCCAACACCTCCCTCCTCACACAGATCCTGCAATGACTCATAATTTGAATGGGTTTTAAGAGGAGCTCCTGAACCTGGCTTTCCAGAATCTTCTGGCAAGCTCTTATAGAAAAACAGATCCCTGGGTCCCATCCCAGACCAACTGAGTCAGGTCCAAGACTGTACATTTAAAGAGTTCCTCAGCTGACTGTGACACATCCCCTGCTGCCTGGAATGTTCCCTCCGCCCCCCGACTCCCCAGTCACATGGTTTCGTACCTCACTCACTTCAGGTCTCTGCTCCAAAGAGTAGCCCAGGTACCACACTGTCGAAAATGACACCACTCCTCCCTTCCCTGCTTTATTTTTCTGCAGAGACTTTACCATCGTCTCATAAACCGCATCGGTGACTCTGTCTTGTTGACCACTCTACCCCCTTACCTCATGAAGTGGCTGGTTCTGAACGGGCACCTGACAAGTATGTATGAGCTTAAAGTAACAGCAGCGCAGGGGCAGCCCGTGTAGACACAGCATTACTGACCGGCCGAACGGGTGTGAGCTTTTCCGCACAGCATCCCGCTGGCTCGGCCACACTGAGGGGAGCATCCTACAGACGTGTGCTGGAGTCGGCAATTCCAGAAGCCCGTGTTCCGCTACGGCAGAGCGACCCGAATGCCCACAGTGCCACCACCTGCCTGTGTGCTCCAGCCCGTGTATGCTGGACTCTGAGGTGGCCGTACGGGAGGTCTGTGGCCTGCGAATGGACCCAACTAACTGGACGCTCCCTCACCTCACTCTGCTCACCACCCCCGGTGCGCTACACGGAAAAATGCAAAGAGTGGGAAAGGCTTCCGGAAAACGAAGGGTTTGCTGTTCAGGCTTCACCCTACCAACCAGGCCTATAGTACGGAAGCCGGAACAGAACCACTTCACTACCGAAGACGCAGGAACGAGTCCGGAGAGGTCCTGGCCACAGTGCTCTCCATCCCTGACCACCTCCCTGCCCCTCCCTCCCCGCACACAAGGGGTCACAAACACGTCTTCTGTTTTCTGTCTGATAGCACATCATCTGCTCTGCAGATGAAATACAGTGTTCCTATTTAGATCTGCTCTGAGGAACCAATTACATCAATATCTGGAAGAGATATGAGCACAGAAAGTGTATGCCTTTGAGTCATGTGATCTGAACAAAGGAGAAACGAATCTGAAGGAAGATGATGCTTTTGGAAACGAGAACACACAAAGCGGGAACCACCTTCAGCAGCAGGACGGTGTGTGCGCTTAGGTGCCAGGGTCGGGTGGGGCCATCACAGGGACTGTGCACAAGCACAGCTACGAGTGACATCACTTACACCTGCACAGGCACGACGACCCTTGGTGGGAGAGACACGAAGTGTGACCAACCCAGTAAAAACTGTAGTGCGAGGCCAGCGACTTTGCTATAAGGTATGGATTCAGAAATCAGACCTCAGCCCAGGGGGTGGGCCCCAATCTCGAGGAACTCACAAACCATTACCTCTAACCACGGGCTTCAGTCAGTAAAGTGAAACATTACGGTTATTTATTTCTAGTAGTGTGAAGCCTCTAGCATTATACCCCCCAATAAATCTCTTTCCAGCCTGCCGGACAGCTGTTCTTCCCCAGGTTGACCCCACCTTAGGATGTGGGGCTATTCTCTACACAGCTGCGTAAGCCAGGAAGTCAGGAGTCTAACTAATAAATAACAGAAGGAGTGACTAAGTTACAAGGCACAAGTGGACACGAAAGTGAGCGAGTGAAAGTTGGTGAGGCATGGGATACTTCCATGATCTCAAAGTATCGCCCCCTAACTGACTTATTAATTACACAGAAACAGTGGATTAAACCAGGGGACGCCATCTTTAACCACATGATGAAACCAACATTAGCAATGTTAGGACAAACCAACGTTAGGGGGCCCTCACTGGGTGCACGGAGAAGGACGCCACATCACTCCTGTGGTACTCCTGTCACAAATGCAATGCCCTGAATCTAACTGTAAGAAATCAAACAAACCTAAGGGGAGGAACAGTCTACCAAATAACTGAAGAGCACCCACCCAAAGTGCCAAGGCCAAGAAAGCTGAGGGAAGACTGAGAAACTGTCACAGGAGTGACGCCGGAGGAGATCAAGGGGACGCTGTAATACTACATTGTAAATACCGTGGAGCAGGCGCCGTGCTAAGTACAAGAGAGGCAAAAAGTCAGCTCTCTGGGGAGAGAGGTCAGAAAAGGCTTCACGGAGGTGACACCTGCACTGGGTCTCAGCTGGGTGTTTTACACTGAGGAAGGGGGGCCGTGAAACGCGATGACATATGCATTGTACATTCAAGGAACGACAGGTGCAAGTAGTTCAACAAGGCCAGAGCAAGAGAAACACAGCATGGGTGGAGCAAGCCAGCTCCTGGAGGACCTGTACATACACACACACACACACACACACACACACACACACACACACACACAGTGGACTTCACCTCGAGGGAAATGGAGCTGCACGTGAGTTGTCGGGTTTTTGTAAACCTTTTATTAATTTTTATTAAAAGCACTTTTAGATGTACATTTTTAATGTTTGTTTATTTTGACGGTGGGGAGGGGCAGAGAGAGAGAGAATCCCAAGCAGGCTCCATGCTCAGTGAGGAGCCCGACGTGGGACTTGATTTCACGAGCCTGGGATCATGACCCGAGCCGAAACCAAGAGTTGGATGCTCAACCAACTGAGCCACCCAGGGGCCCCAAATCTTTTTATTTTAAAATAATTTTAGACCTGGGGTGCCTGGGGGGCTCAGTTGGTTGAGTGACCGACTTCGGCTCAGGTCACGATCTCCCGGTTTGTGAGTTTGAGCCCCGCATTGGGCTCTGTGCTGACAACTCAGAGACTGGAGCCTACTTCTGATTCTGTGTCTCCCTCTCTCTCGGTCCCTCCCCCACTCATGCTCTGTCTCTCTCTGTCTCAGAAATAAATAAACATTAAAAAAAATAAAAAAATAAAAAAAATAATTTTAGACTTACATAAAAGTTAATCATAGAGTTCCTGTATACCCTTCATCTAGCTTCTGTTAATATTAATAGTTTCAATAATCTTACTACAATTATCAACACTAAGAACTAAAGATTGGTACAATCTTACAACAAAAATTGGTACAATACTGTTACATTTCACCAGTTTTCCCTGTAATGTCCTCTCTCTGGGTGCAATCTAGGGTTCCAAACGTCAGTTAATGATTGTGTCTCCAAACTGTACCAGTCCATCTTTCAAGGCCCTCTTTGGTGACTACTTGTTAATTATTTTGTACAATGTCCCTCGACTTGGGTTTAATTTCTTATGATTAGATTGAGGCTATGTGTTTTGCACAGGAACCCTACAGATGTGATGTGATGTCCTTCTGCACATTGTATAAGGATGTCAATCTGTATGATATTAACCTCGGCCACTCGCCCAAGATGGTGTCTACTGGGTTTCAAGTTAAAGTCTCTATCCCTTTGTTATTATTCCAACTAATAGAGGGATAATTGAGAACATACGAATATCCTTTTCTCCTCAAACTCTTGCCCACTAATTTTAGTATCTACTGGCAGATCTTGCCTGTAACAATTATTAGTATGGTGTTCAAATGATGATTTTCTATTTTTTTTTTTACATTTTTAATGTTTATTTATTTTTGAGAGAGAGAGAGAGAGAGAGAGGGAGAGAGAGAGAGAGAGAGAGAGAATGAGCGGGGGGGGGGGGGGTGGCGCAGAGAGAGAGAGGGAGACAGAATCCAAAGCAGGCTCCAGGCTCTGAGCTGTCAGCACAGAGCATGATGTGAGGCTCAAACTGTGAGATGATGACCTGAGCAGAAGTCAGATGCTTAACCGACTGAGCCACCCAAGTGCTCCATGATTTTCAATTCTCTTATTCTGCCCACATTTATTAATGTAAATTCTTCTGTAAGAGCTATTTCCTCTCCCCACTTATTTACTTATCCACTCATTCATTCACTCATGCCTACACACATGGATGTTTCTTCTATTCTGTGGCTTTTATTCCAGTGTTATTGGTATTCATTTCCTTGCTCAAAATGCCACAGCTTTGGCCACTCAGAGTTCTTTCACGTTGGCTCTATTGTCTTTAGAGCACCTCCTTATTTTCTGGCACAAATACTCTAGGCTCATGGAGTATTTTTCCTGCTCCAGTACCTGAATCAACCATGTCTCAGAAGACATTGGTTTTAAGTATTATGTAATTAATTACATTCTAGAAGCATCACTGTGGTAGCAGCAGTGTGGAAGATTGATGGGGACCGAGCACAGAGGCAGACAGACCAGTTCTGTCACCATTCGGAATTAGTAACAGCTGGAACATAAGCAGCAGTGATGGTGAAGGCGAGGCAGGCTGCAGAGATCTGAGAGGTCAAAATGATGGGCCATGGCATCACTAGGTGCAGAGGGAGAGGGAGGTGCATCCCCAAGGACCCGCAGTTTCTCCCAGTGAAGGGAGGACCACCCACCTGGGGGAGGGGAGCTAGCCTGCCAGGGTTGGGGGGCAGGGTGGCCCTGCAGCAGGCCTTCAAGGCCTGGTGCTCAGGAGAGAGGCCAAGGAGCAGGCGACGTCTCTGGAGTAGATGATGTCGTGAGAGGGCAGACGGGCGGACAGAAACCTGGGCCGCATCACCTTATCACGTATAGGGGCAGACGGGGAGGGGAGCCAGCAAAGCTGACTGCAGGTGAAAAGGGACAAGAGGCATCACAGAAGCCTGGAGAGACCAGGTGTCAAGAGAATGGCCACGAGTGATACATACAGCAGACAGGTCAAGTCAGGTAAACACTTCCAGGTTTTCGCTAGATTTGGCAATTCTATTTTAGCAGTTTTATTTGTTTTAATTTGTTTACGTTTATTTATTTTTGAGAGAGAGAGAGAAAAAATGAGTGGGGGAGGGACAAAGAGAAGGAGACACAGAATCTGAAGCAGGCTCCAGGCTCTGAGCTGTTAGGGCAGAGCCCAAGGTGGGGCTTGAACCCATGACCCGTGAGATCATGACCTGAGAGGAAGTTGGACGCTTAACCAACTGAGTCACCCAGGTACCCCTTAGCAATTTTAAAAGAACAGTTTTATGGAGTGGTAAGATAGGAACAGAGGGAAGGAAAAAGAGGAGAGGAGACCACGGACAAGATAAAGAGAGACTCTTGTTTGAAGGACCAGGTAGTTGTAGCAGAGGATGCAGAGACGCATCCACAGGACATTTGCACATCTCCTGTGTGTCAGTAGTGGCGGTGACGCGAGCACGTCTCTGTGCTGGGGCAAAGGAGCCAGAATAGAAGGGAAAAAATACGAACTGCAGAAGGAAGAGCTATGCAACACAACAATCTCCTGGAAGAAAGAGAAGACGGGACAGCGGGCCAGGGAAAATCAGCCTGGACTGTGCATCTCTGTTCAGTGTGAGGTTGGCTTGCAAATCATCATTACCTGATCTAAACAGCTTTAGAGATGATCATCAGAGTTAGGGTTTCCATGTCCAAAGTCTAAAAAATTTAATACTCTACGATCAATGGTCAACAAAAACTAAAACCTACAGCCTGTTTCTGTACGCCCTTTGAGTTACAAGTGGTTTTTATATTTTTCAAAGGTTGTTAAAACAAAAACAAAGAAGAGTATGTGACAGAGGTGGCCCAAAAAGCCTGAAATACCTCTTTTTTTAAAAAATTTTTACTTTATTTTTGAGAGAGCATGAGTAGGGAAGGGGCAGAGAGAGAGGGAGACAGAGGATCCGAAGTGGGCTCTGTGCTGACAGCAGGGTGTCCGATGCAGGACTCAAACTCACAAACCACGAGATCATGACCCGAGCCAAAGTCAGCTGCTCAGCTGACTGAGCCACCCAGGCGCCCCCTAAAAAGTTTCTGATTCTTTACAGAAAAACTTTACCAACCCCTGCTCTAAATATTTTTTAAAAAATTGTTTTTTTACTAAGTTTATCTATTTATTTTGAGAGAAACAGAGATAGTGTGAGTGGGGGAGGGGTAAAAAGGGAGAGGGAGAGGGAGGGAAAGAGGGAGAGGAAGGGAGAGAGAGAGAATCACAAGCAGGCTCTGCAGAGCCCAGCGTGGGGCTCGAACTCACGAAACCGCAAGACAATGACCTGAACCAAAACTGAGAGTCGGAT
The DNA here is from genome assembly GCF_027475565.1 of Acinonyx jubatus. Classification (NCBI taxonomy): domain Eukaryota; kingdom Metazoa; phylum Chordata; class Mammalia; order Carnivora; family Felidae; genus Acinonyx; species Acinonyx jubatus. Next base: position 7,070,334 of record NC_069396.1, read on the forward strand.
GCTTAACCAACTGAGCCACCCACGCGCCCCTAAATATTTTACAGGAGTAAGCACACAACAGTTGAAACTCCAGTCTAACAGATATGCAAAATAGCAGGAACTTTGAGAAAACTCTTGCGAAAGTGACAAGGCCATCGTGATGGACCTGAGGGGGAACAAAACCCATCAGATACGCCAGGGCCTTTACGTGATAATCCAATCTTCCTGGGTGGTTTCTATCTTCAGAAACAGATATCCTGGGGTCACAGCCCCCAAAGTGGGTTTATATGCACCTACAAAAAGTACAAAGAAGAAAGAACACCAAAGCTTTTTTTTTTTTTTTCTAATTTGTTTATAGAGTCACTATTGAGAAGAAAAAAGAACTGGGAATTAAAATGTCAAAGGGGAATGATGAAGCAAATTGCATCACACAGCAGTATGATGTAGTAACAGCTGGCCATTTACAAGGATGATTACGGGCGTTATACTGAGCTGTGAGACAGGAGGGCTATAAAATGACTTCCAGGGAAAGATGAACCGTAAGTGATAGGCCCACTTGGCTTACGACTACAACAATTAACTACCCTGTTCACAACCAGAATTCAGGGTGACACAAGTAATTCTCATGTGATTTTCCATGATTTGTGTGTGTGTGTGTGTGTGTGTGTGTGTGTGTAAAAAAAAAAAGATTCTTAAAATTTAAATCTGGTTCTTGTAATTTTACAAGTAAAGCAGTCAATAAAAGTCACCTCTTAGAAGACAAGGTTTGAAAACGCACGTTAAAATTTTAAGACGAGTTCAAAGGCAGGATCATGATGCAGCAACTTGTGAAGCAAAAAATTCCTCTAGAATGAAACAAGTCGGAGCCCTCGTCCTGGTCACACCCTGACCTTTCGGAAACGCGCATAAAACAAAGACATTCATGCCACGACCTGTCAGACAGTTCCAGATTTTCTACCCGGGATGCATTTTCAGAGGCTATTTGAGAGAGGCGCCTTCTGTGCCCGTGAGGACCCCACGCACGTGGTCACGTCCAGCGCCAGCCCTGTCATTTGGGGGCGCTTCTCACAGCGCTGACTGAGAACTGGCTCCTCTGGGTCTCTTCTGCCACGGGGTCCAAACGGACCTTCCCTTCCAAGTGTCTACCCACCTTCCGTTCTCTTTCCCAACGCGCAGAGTTAGAAGGACGCTGTATGCCATTTCAAAGGCAGAGGAGCTAGAACTGAAAACGTTCAAAGGAAAAGTAAGAATTGATAGGCATTGATTATTGTCTCTGTATGCATCCTTTTAAGGCAGTTCAATCAAACCAAAGCGTTAAGTGACGGCTAGGAAATGGGGGGTTTTTTTGTTTCTGTTTTTTTTGGTTTTTTTCTTTTTAAAAAAGGAGATGGTGGCGGTAGGGGAAAACAAAAACAAAAATACAGCCTCCAACACAGTCCCTTTAAGAAAGGCTGGGCTGCACTTGTCTCCAGCAGCTTCGAGCTGCCCTCTCGCTTCTGGCGCCTCTGTAATTTACAATTTACTGTTACAGACTTCTCGAAACAACTTAGAGCTGAAAGTGCCTTCCAAAATGTTGTCAAGGGAACGAATGCTTCTCGATTAATTCTTTGGTCCTGCCGTAACAAAAGCTCTCTCACTGGAGCTGCTCCTCTGGAAGAAAGAATCTGGTCCCTTCTTCTCCCAGGCTTCTTGGCACCAGAAATGGCCTGTTGGGTTGACTGTGCATCTCAAACAGGGCAAATTAAAGACTCTTTTGTAGTAACCTCTGCTGCAGGACAGTTTATTCTGCCCCTCTCCCCCATCTCCAGTACACAGTCAGCTATTCAGTAAAATGTTACGGCAAAAAGTGGAACCCTGTCCAGAAGCAGTGTGTCCAGCGTCCTGACCTCTCATCTTCCACGTCTTCGGCGGTACTTACAGACAGCAGTCAACTCAACTCTCCCGTGGACGAGGTTTCAGTAACGGACTTAGTGCCTCTGGCCCGAGAGACAAAGACGAGGGCTTTGAAAGTACCCAGCCCACCTGTCTGTCTGTTTCTCTTTCTCCCCACGGAATGAAAGACAGACAACGCTGAAGGCACATGCAACACAGTAAGGGAGCCTGGAGGAGGGAGTGATTATTTGGCAGAGTCGGGAAAACGTTACAACGGAAGGGATACTGGAAACAGGCCCTGAAGGATGAATACAAACGTATCTGCCGGAGAAGAGGAGGTCGAGAAAGGCAGAGACGAGAAACGCGTGCAAGCCGAGACACACATACGCACGGATCTGTGAGGCACTTGTAGAATTTCCAAGACCCAGGACAGTGTAATTGAGATGTGTACTCAGCACCGTTATTCCACATTCAACACAAAAACAGAATGCCGCGTTCCCCACTTTGCTGAAGAGCCAGGCTCAAAAAACCTACTATCTCCTCCGCCACCCTCGTCCTTGGTTCCCACATCCCGGGAGCGACGGGCTGCTTTCTTCCCGAATTCTGGACACCGGCCACTGCCCGGTGCCCAGGACGCTGCCGTGGTGGGCTACCCACATCAGCCGGCAACACCAGTCCCTTCCCGGTCCCGTGGACACACAACAACCAAGGCACCTTCTTAAAGGGGAGCACATTCAGAGCACAGCTACTCGTACGGCTAAAATAGCTTCCGCCCTGTAACTAAGGACACAACGGTGTACAACTGAGCTGTAAACTTTGACAACAGGTTCTGCGCTTTACGGAATCTTTTAAAACTACCCCTCACTGAACGCTGGCCGTAAGTGATAAGCAGGGTTTACTGGCATCTCCTTGCCTTTTCCATTTTCTCACCGACAGGTCCTACTGCTACCACCTCCAACCCAGGCACGTCATCCCGACTCACCGACGAACCCCAGCCCAGGGCCTCCTTATTTCCTGTCCCCACAGCTGCAGCACCCTCCTAAATAAGACTTCATCTTCTCCTTCTTAACGCCCCTCAACGTCTGCCCACAACCCTTAAAATAAAACCTCGACTCTCACGTGGACTACACTGCGTGGGATGATTATACGGGGTCCCTCTCCTGCACCCGACCCCGTCCCCAGTCAGCTCTTCAGGACATACTCGGTAACTCCGGGAAACGCTACAGGGGAAGTTTAATCATACTGGAGCGCAGGGTGAGCGCCAACCCAGAACGACAGGGCCCTGCCCGCTCCCTGAATCTTGTTTCGAGCCATTCTACCCGCCACTCACCGTCTTGGCACGATGGTGTCCTTTTGCTCCCCAGTCTCGGGTGCCAGCCTGTTCTTGTCCCTGGACCACAGCACTGCCGTTTTCTGTGCCCCCCGCATTATCCCTGCCCTACTCCCCAGCCCAACCGTGCTCCCATCAGATCCTCCCCCTCCTCCTGCACCTTCAGACCCGCAGAGCAGGGGTCCCTCCATCCACACGGTAGCAGCGACCACATCCAGACTTCTTGTCTGCCTCCTCTGACGGGCTCCATGGGCCCTGGAGCCCTATGTGCCCAGGACACAGCTGTGCTGCACAAAAATGCTCAGGAGGTTTAGTGAATGAACAAGCATATTAGGGAAACTTGACCAAGAATCCAAGTTCTCCACTTAAAGATAGTTGTTAGGGTGCCTGGGTGGTTCAGCCAGTTGAGCATCCGACTTCGGCTCAGGTCATGATCTCACAGTTCGTGGGTTCGAGCCCCGCGTCGGGCTCTGTGCTGACAGCTTGGAGCCTGGAGCCTGCTTCATACCTGTGTCTCCCTCTCTCTCCAACCCTCCCCGACTCACGCTCTGTCTCTCAAAAATAAACAGTAAAGAAAAAAAAGATAAGTGTTTCTGTAAATAAGATTAATTGGGGTCTCTTAATTGCAGTAGTGAACGATCAGATGGGCCATTTTAAATATACTTTTGGGGGGCGCCTGGGTGGCGCAGTCGGTTAAGCGTCCGACTTCAGCCAGGTCACAATCTTGTGGTCCGTGAGTTCGAGCCCTGCGTCGGGCTCTGGGCTGATGGCTCAGAGCCTGGAGCCTGTTTCCGATTCTGTGTCTCCCTCTCTCTCTGCCCCTCCCCCGTTCATGCTCTGTCTCTCTCTGTCCCAAAAATAAATAAACGTCGAAAAAAAAATTAAATATACTTTTGGAAGGGCGCCTGGGGTGGCTCAGTCAGTTAAGCGTCCAACTTCAGCTCAGGTCAAGATCTCACAGTTCGTGGGTTCAAGCCCCACGGCGGGCTCTGTGCTGACAGCTCAGAGCCTGGAGCCTGCTTCAGATTCGGTGTCTCCCTCTCTCTCTGCCCCTCCCCTGCTCACACTCTGTCTCTCTCTCTCTCAAATAAACACACACAAAAATAAAACCAGAAGTTCTTTGAAATAATAAATGAATCTACTTTTGGAGCAGACTTTCAGAATGATCTACTCTAAAAATAAAGACAGTCTATTCTGTCCCCGTTCCTGAAATTGCTACTACTGCACAACATTTGGATACGCAGCACTGGAAATTTAAGTGAACGTCAAAAATAAGTTGAAAAGTCTTTGGCTCTATGTTCATTTCCTTTACTAGCCCCAGAGAGGTAGCAAAAATCAGTTGAGTGACTTAGGTGTCCACATAAGGTGTCTCAGTTTTGACGCCGTTGATGGGGGATGCACTCAAATAGCAGCCAGCATGCAAGAAAGAAAACAAAGCCCCGGGAGGTGCAGGACTCTGTCCACTAGTGAAACGTGAGCTCCCTTGTCTATCGCCTGGCCCCAGAGTCCCCCCAGCACCTAGCTGTCACTGAGTCTCTTCTTGTGTGTTTGGGGACAAATGGCTAAACCCATAATCAAGTCTCTGAACAGTTAACACTAATGATGTAAGGTCCCTTTACTGCCAACTCTTGCTGGGATGAGCTAATAAACCATACATTTCAATACTTTGAGACAAATGCTGACTTTTTGAAAATGGAATTTCTTTTCTTTTTTAGTCGCGTATAGTGGTCATTCAATGTGACATCAGTTTCAGGTGTACAACGCAGTGATTCAACAGATTTGTACACAACGCTATGCTCACCACAGGCGTGGCTCCCTTCTGTCCCCATACGTCGCGGTTACAATATTCCTATATTCCTAGTGCTGTGCCTTTTATACCCGTGACTTCCTCGTTCCATAACTAGAGACCTGTATCCTCTTAACTCATTTTGCCCAACCTCCTATCCCCCTGCCCTTCTGGCCACCATCAGGATTTTTCTCTGTATTTATACGTATGCTATTTTGCTTTTTGGGTTTTATTTTTTCTTTTGTTTTCAGATTTCACTTAGGAGTGAAACCACATGGTATTTGCCTTTCTCAGTCTGACTTATTTCACTGGGCACAATACCTTCTAGGTCCATCCATGTTGTCTCAAATGGCAGGATCTCATCCTTTTTTTGGCTGCATAATGCTCTGTTGTGTATGCACACCACATCTTCCTTATCTAGTCATCTACTGATGGACACTTAGGCTGCTTCCATACCTTGGCTATTGTAAACAATGCCGCCATAGATGTAGGGGTGCATGTATCTTTCAAATTCGTGTTTTCGTTTTCTTTGGATAAACATTCGATAGTGTAATTATCGGATCATATGGTCTTTGTATTTTTAATTTTTTTGAGGAACCTCCATACCGTTTTCCACAGTGACCTACCAATTTACATTCCCAGCGACAGTGTACAAGGGCTCCTTCTCCACATCCTTGCCAACACCTGTTCTTTCTTGTCTCTTTGGTTTGACCCCTTCTAACAGGTATGAGGTGATAGCTCATTGTGGTTTTGATTTGCATTTCCCTTATTAGTGATGTTGAGCATCTTTTCATGTGTCTGTTGGCCATATATATGTCTTCTTTGGAAAAAAGGGCAGTGTTAAATATTTTTAGTGTTTTATTTATTTATTTTGAGAGGGAGAGCGAGAGAGAGAGAGAAAACGAATCCCAAGCAGACTCTGCGATGTCAGCGCAAAGCCCAATGTGGGCCTTAATCCCACGAACCATGAGATCATGACCTGAGCCAAAATCAAGAGTCGGACACTCAACTGACTGAGCCACCCAGGTGCTCCAGGAAAGAGTTAATTCTTGAACTGTAGTTTACTACGGGTCAGCACAATCGTACAAGCGTATGGGTTAAGGCAGTGATGACATTTCTAAATAATGTGACAACAGCTGTGACAGTGGTGCATATTTTCATAATTCACGTTCCTACCAACAGCAGAGACGACGGAAGAGAAAGGAAATAAAAAGCATCTACTTTGTTCCTGCCCCCTCCATCCCCCCACCTCCAACTTCAGGAGGTGATAAAAACTAGAATTTTATTCCCTCCCTGCCAACCACAGGTATTTCCATTTTCACGCAGGTAACAAAGCTGGTCGCTCTGTTCACACAAGGCAGTGCTACCGGTACGTAAAAGGGGCCAGGCAGGTAAACAAGCAAGCAAACAAACAAACAGCCAATTAACCAACCAACCACACCCAAAGTGTCCCATATCTGCGTGGGTAGGTCTAAACTGCACACACTAGCTGTGGTGTAGGAAGAAAACCGGGCGTTGGCGGGAAACTCTTCCTTTCACTAAGGAAATGGAAGGCTGGACAGACACGGAGCCTACTGGCCTCTAATTCCATCCCAAAGTAGAACTGGGCTATGGCAGGGGCGCCTGGGTGTCTCGGTCGGTTGAGCGTCCAACTTCGGCTCAGGTCATGATTTCACGGCTCGTGAGTTCGAGCCCCGCGTCGGGCTCTGTGCCGGCAGCTCAGAGCTGGAGCCTGCTTGGGATTCTGTGTCTCCCTCTCTCTCTGCTCCTCCCCCGCTCACGTGCTGTCTCTTTCCCTCTCTCTCTCAAAAATAAATAAACATTAAAAAAAAAAAAAAAAAGAAGCGGGCGATGGCAAGGAGAGAAGGGAAACCCAGGATCTAAGGACTCTCTCGGCTCTGCGCAGGGCCACTTTCCTCAAACTTCTGGCTACACCCAGTGAATGTGCTCCACTGTGTCAGAAGAGGCTCACACTCACCTCACCTTCCTAAAAGGGAGGTTTCCTCCAAGTCAAGGACTGACAGGTACAATTTAAGTGACAAAAGTCTGAAGATGTTTTGAGCTTAGTATTACTAAACAATTTACAATTATTCAGAGGCCCAGGCAATTGATTACCAGTATGTTAATGTGCCTACAAAACCATGTCCCGTGATATTTCTATGGGCTAATATAAAAATCACAAACATAGGGGCGCCTGGGGGCTCAGTCGGTTAAGCAGCCGACTTCGGCTCAGGTCGTGATCTCGCGGTCCGTGAGTTTGAGCCCCGCGTCAGGCTCTATGCTGAAAGCTCCGAGCCTGGAGCCTGCTTCTGTTTCTGTGTCTCCCTCTCTTTCTGCCCCTCCCCCGTCCGCGCTCTGTCTCTCTCTGCCTTTCAAAAATGAATGTTAAAAAAATTAAAAAAAAAAATCACAAGCATAAAATGGTCTTTCAAATTGTTCCTAAAAAAGATACAGAAATACTCAATAGTTGAAAGAATCACAAAATACCTGTGAGCAAAGTATACATTTAAGGTTCTATATCCATTAGCACATTAACTCTACAAAGGAAAACGAGGGGCATTTTTTTTTTTCCCACATCCCATTACTCAACAGTCTATTTTTTAAAACCGGCCCTTCCTTCTTCCATTTCTGATATACGCTACCTCTCAGAGCTTTATTGCTCAAAGGCTGTTTCATCCAATAACATTACACCCAGATCTTATTTTCCCTAAGTGTTCTACTTTTCTAGTATCTCTGAATGAGGGAAAAATATTATAATTTATTCTCACAGAGAAATGAAATCAGCAAACATGAGACCATCATTTTATAGCTAAGTCACTCTTTGGCAATAAACACCAAGAGAGGAGACTTCACTCTCTGCTCTTTTGAGCACGGGCGTCAAGAGCTCTGACTGAGCATTGGAGGCCATTTAGATGGACACATGACCTTGACCCTCCAAAGAGCTACAGATGCCACGTTCACCTGAGCCTTTGATGTCCTTCCTTCTTTGGACTCACTGCGTCTTAGGCAACAGAGAACTCACAGGAGGATCTCGAACTGTAACCACAGTCTGCCACTTGTCACACCCCACACCTCCACATCTCCACCCTTAACCTAGAATTCCCACTTACAAATTATTCATTTTTATTACAGCTTCAGTACACAAAATAATAGACTTGTCTCCTGCCGAAGGCTCATGCGGCTCCCCCAGGGACTAACCTACAGTACACATAGGCCAAATGACTCCTTATTTGTCCTAATTATGTTTTCTTGATGGATTATAAATAGATTTTAAGCCTCACTGATATCATAAGACAAACTGATGAACAGTTTAAACAATGGATAGAGTGGCTTTGTAATCTGCACGCTTAGGCTGTATTATCGAAATCTACATCCTAAGAAACAGAGTTGATGGAAAAGCACTTTGCTTGACTCTCTTAACTATTTAACAGAAAGTACTGTAAGAACACTGAAGAAGACTAATACAAACTCTAAGAGGTAGAAGTCAAAGGGCAAAGGTAAAAGAATGAGGACTTATCCACCAGTGTTCATTAGAGCTACGTTTTATTTCTATCACATGTACTGTTACTCAAGATAACAATCCTCAGGAAAGTTCCACAATAAGCCTAAACATTCAACACTTCACTTTATGTCAGGCTCACTAGTCTAACAGAATTGTATTGATTTGCTTCTTCATTCGAAACCTTCCAAAACCCTCTCCAGAATTAGAGCATTCGTGGCTACTAACAGTGGCGACCGCCATCTCGTATAAATAAATAAATACCTTTCAGCTGAAATAAGTAATCTGTGTTGAACTTAGAGCTCCAATTTCAAGGGCTTACTTTCCTTAGAAGCCAGAGAAAAGGCTCCTTTGGTCTTCTGAAACAGAACATACTTTAATATCAGATCTGAAAAACCCACATAAGAAAAGGATTTAATCAAACACAGTTGCAAATACTAAACAGGAGGAGGAGGAAGGGGAAGAAGAAGGAGGGGAAGAGGGAGGAAGGGGAAGAAGAAGAAATCATTTTGCAGCACGTGACTGTAAGCCCTCTGGGGCAGATTTCATCTTCTTTGGGATGCGGCTGTTTGGGACGCGTATAGCAGGTGGATGAAAACAAACAAGGCGCAGATCCATTAAAGATATTCAGGCCCAGCTCAGCTCCCATCGCCATGAAGGTGCAGCAAGGGGCAGGTGTCGTCACTGAGCTGAAGACTGCTCCAGAACCGGGAGCTTCCAGCTGAACCCTTAGGCACTAAGAAACTTAACAGACGACAGTCACCGAGGAGCAGCTGCAGACAGGTGACTACAAACTCAAAGCACAAGTGAAAGAAAAGGGAAAAGGGACGTGGGCACGAACAGCGTGCTCTGCACACAGTGGACAAAACGAACGGACGTTAGTGCCTCTCAAGTACAGGGTGGGTACCAGATGCCCAAAGACAGGATGGTGACAATCTCCATGCTGCCATGAAGCTTGCACTTCCTACAGAGATCGTACTGGTCTCCTTAAGTAGTTCATCAGCATCATCTATGAGTCAAAGTTTGGATTTAAATGGAGAAACAGGCTCATCGATAATCAGGCCTTGGAACACGTCCAGTGGGAACGGCAGAAAATAAATGCTTGTTACAAAACAGCTCTACGGGGCTGGGTTTGCACAGCAGAACACCCAACCAAATCCTGTATGCCTGGGCAGAAGAAATGCTTTAATGTCAACACGCACAAAAAAACTTTAAATGATACAATAAAGCTCTAAGAACAGAAGCAGACCCCCTCCCCACAACATATACACACAAAGCCAAAAACAAAAATACAAGAAACCAAAAAAAACCGCTGTCCAAGATGACCTAGAATGGGGGCACCTGGGGGGCTCGGCCGGTAAGAGTCTGACTCTCGATTTCGGCTCAGGTCACCCATCATCTCAAGGTTCACGAGTTTGAGCCCTGCAAAGGGCTCTGTGCTGACAGTGCAGATCCTGCTTGAGATTCTCTCCTCTCCCTCTCTCTCTCTGCCCCTGCCCAGCTCACAGGCTCTCTCCTTTCTCTCTCTCAAAATAAACAAATAAACTTGGGAAAAAAAAAAAAAAGATGATCTAGACTGGATTCTGGGCCCAGTGTCTCCACTGCACCCTCCCAAGACCAGCTTTCCCTGAAAACACAAGGGAGAAATACTGCTGTTCTCACTGTTGGCTGACTCATCGAGGGATCCACAAACCTTGAGACTCTTTCTTTCCTTTACTCTCCAGGATGAATGCTAAACAAAGTAAGGTTCCAACAGATCCCCAGGAAAAAAACCAAACCAAAACAAAATGAATTCTCAAAAGTGAAGAGAGGCTTTTCTGCACCCATGCTCCCGGGGGTTCCTGGTGCTGGAAGCAGGTGCCCTGGACGTGCAGAACAAGGTGGGCGAGTTCGTGCACCTGTCCGTGCTGTGGAAGTGCTCTGCCAGCAACTGCATCTTCGGGGCCAGGGACCACGCGTCCGTCCAGGTGAATGTGGCCCAGGTGGACAAGGTGACAGGCAAGCTCAACGGCCAGTTTAAAACCTACGCTATCTGTGGGGCCATTCACGGGATGGGGGAGTCAGATGACTCCATCCTCTGACTGGCCAAAGCCAATGGCATCGTTTCAAAGAACTTCTGACTCTAAAGGATCACGGATGTGGAATATTTTTCATTAATAAACAGCACCTCCCCTGCCAAAAAAGTGAACAGAGGACAGGAACCTGCATGTGTCCCTGCAGAACCACCCAGCAGTTCATCTTCAAATCCTTTTCACGTACATCACTCCCAAAGCACCACAGCTCACAAGGGAAAAGAGTCTGAACTTCATATCAGATCGATGGGATTGTGCCAGAACCAGAAGAGCCTCAGACGTGAAGCAAAGCAAACTTTGCAATATTCAAGAGAAAGGGAAATTTCCTATAAGCCTCAGGGAACCTTTCCCAGAAGGTCTCAGGGTTGCTGAGAAAGGAAAGATTCTGTGGGTCGTTATACCAACGAATTCAATGTTGCCGTCCTTAAAGGTCGTCAGCTACATTTAGGTTTAGTTTTCCAACAAACCAAAGGGAAAATGTCATTCAGGGATCAGAATGAGGAAGAGCTGGGAAGAGGGCATTCTGGGAAAGCAGCATCCCACTTACTGAGCTTAACGATGGACCATGGAAAGTCCTGCCTGCCTTCCAGTAGCATCTGTATCCTAACACTGCATGATACACACATGCTCTACCCAACTTTTTTTCAGGTTAACATTAGGGTTCTATTGCTAAAGCTGAGTTTTATGTTTTTTTCCCTCTTATACTGAAAGTCCTTCTAGTGTATGATAGCTAAGATTATCAGAGGAAAAATAAATGCTAAGCCAAAGAAGGAGCACAGGAAAAGATTAAACCAGTAGGTTAGGTTAAAAGACTTTTCTATATTAAGTAGAAAGTATGCCAAATGAGCTGCTTTAATTCCTACTCTGACAAAATTGAACTGGTTCCCTCTGTTGGGAGTGCAGAAAATATATAACATTGTTTCCAAATCATACAACTTTATACTGCTTAAGACAGTTACTTAAACTAGACTACCTAAGGATATTATATAAACAAAACTCAAATATTTATAGTTTCTCAGACTACTAAACTTTTCAACACCCAATCCACATGTTAATGACATCACAGACCTAAATGCTCAAGCTTCAACAAAAGGGAAAGTCAGAAACATCAAGTACCAGAACATGCAAACTTATTTTGTTTCAACGTGATTCTTTAAAGTTCCTTCCAAACATGGGGCGCCTGGCTGCCTCAGTTGGCTAAGCCACTGACTTTGGCTTAGGTCACGATCTTGCAGTTCATGAGTTCAAGTCCAGCTCTGGGCTGACAGCTCAGGGCCTGGAGCCTGCTTCAGATTCATATTCTCTCTCTCTCTCAAAAATAAATACACATTAAAAAAACACTTAAAGTTCCTTCCAAACAAAACAGATATATGATAGCAGCATCAGGGTGGCTCAGCTGGTTAAGCAGAGGACTCTTGATTTCAGCTCAGGTCATGATCTCACAGTTCATGAGGTCTAGCCCCACGTAGGGCTCTGTGTTGTCAGCATGGAGCCTACTCGGGATCCTCTCTCTCCTTTCTCTGCCCCTCACCTACTCATTCTCTCTCACTCTCCCTCAAAATACATACACTTAAAAAAAAAAACAAACAGATATGTTATGAAAGCTGGATATCACTGATGTCAAAAATTATTAAATAGTTCATTTGTAAGTAGTAATACAGATAAATCAAATTACTTGTAAGTAGTTTTGAGATTGATCATTTTTTAAATGTTTTTTATTTATTTTTGAGAGAGAGAGAGAGTGCACAAGCAGGGAAGGGGCAGAGAGAGAAGGTGACAGAGGATCCGAAGCAGGCTCCACGCTGGCAGCAACGAGCCCGATGTGGGGCTTGAACTCACGAACCCTGAAATCATGACCTGAGCCAAAGTCGGAAGCTCAACCCACTGAGCCACCCAGGCGCCCTGAGACTGGTCATTTTAAAATACTCCCAAGAACACCACTTCAACAGCCAAGTAAACTTAAAAGAGTCACTGACAAAAACATACACTGACTGATTCAGGTTCATCTATAAAATGTCAAAAATATCTGTCCTATCCATTGAACAAGATGGTTAAAAATGAAAATCAGAATGAGATAGTGTGTAAAAGTACATTTAAATGATAACATATTGTGAATTGATAAGTAGTACAGGTTGCATAAAGAAGAGTTAAATACGAGTAATGTTGTAACTTGGTATCATAAATGGGTAGGAGACAAGGTGTCATTAACCAGGAGTCTAATCTGACTTCACCCACTAAGAACGAGCAACTTCATCATAATACAAACCACTAAGGCCCACTGAACCCCATTTCCTTATTTGGAAAGTAGCAGAATTAGAGCAGCGAAGATCTGAAGTCCCTTTCACTTGGCCACTTTGATTAGCAATATTTAACAAAGAAATTACTGCTTTTATTAATGAGTACCATTTCACATTACTAAATATTCTCATTATTTGCCACCACGTGACAAGTCAATCCCCCACGTTTTCTAATGCAGCAGACACAGCAGCGATCTACCTTTGTGGATCTGCATGCAGACCTGGAGAGTTCAAACACTATTACATACTCCTGCACAGGTCAAAGGTTAAATGAGACGAAGACACATTTTATCCCTCATTTATCAGACTAGTGAGCTGAAGCTGAGATTAAGTCATCTGCCAACAGCTCCCAGCTATAAGAGTAGCCGGATTGGGAAAGCAGGCACAGGGCTCTTCCCAGTTACGGATAACTGGGCATCTGAAATGAAATATAACCGAGCCAGTCATGTAATGGCCCACCTCCTGGGGAAGAAAGGCAGGTAATCACTCATTCAACACATGTGCCGTTCTCTCTGGCTGCCAGGGACACAGAAACGGAAAAAAAGAAAACTCCCTGGCCTCATGGAGCTTACAGCGTGGTTGGGGAAGGCGGGCAAAGTGAGTATACTAACAGTGGTAAGTGGTGTGGAGAAAGCTCAGGCACTGAAAGGGATACACAGCATGTGTCTGGCAATTTGCAATTTTCTTAAAAGCCTGCTGGACGCCTCTTAGAGAACTACAACAATAATGCATCTAAAGTAACCGTCCTTAGCATTTCCCCAAACAGGGAATCCTTTGGGTACAGGGAACACTCTGACCTCCTGATTCCAGTTTGATACGGATTGCTCAAACCTCTCAGCTGCCAGCTAGGCGCTGTCCATCCCACTGACCATCCAAATTCCATACTAACAAAGACTCCCCCCTACCCCCATCCCACCTTTACATCCACAAAGAGTGCAGGGAGATTTACAAAACACGGCCAGAAGTTAGGAGACCGCTTGGACTGCTTCTGAATTAGCACAGGTATCTCCTAATGCAAAGGTTAAAATGGAGTTTGGGGGCTGAGTTCTGCTGGGACAAAGCAGTAAGAACACCTTACACTTCATTTTGCTTTTTCTGACCTGTCAATTCTAGTGACAGTGTCTACTATGAGTCTATATTTAACCAGCTTACTGGACAGTTTCTTCAGCTTGTAGCGTTTTCCCCCCTCCCTTTTATTAAAAGAGCAACCCAGTTTGCAAGAAAGTTGCTCTACGAAACGACAGTCCCCTGCAACATCCGGTATACCTGGTTAAGCACTATCTTTATCAACCTTTAATTAATTAACCTGGTTATTGAGCTGGCATATCAGGTTAAGCTTTGTTTCACTCAAGTTTTAGAATGCCCTCTGAGTCTCTCAAAATCTCACGATCCTCCGTTGTGACCGCATCCTGAGAATTACAGTAAGAGCTCTAAAATTAGCTGCAGCTTATTTTAACGTGTGTCCATAACGCACAGCCCTCCTTTTACATGCAGCGCCCACTGGGAGTGTAAGAAGTCACGTCTGACAAGAACTTCGGCCTTGGGGGGGTCGATCGCTGATCCTAGGGACACGATCCCGCGGGGCTTCCCCTCCGCCCACAGCCGGCGAGGAAGTGTTTGTTTGGCTTCTCCTCGGGAGAGACGCGCCCGGCTCGCTTCGCCGCGCCGGCCCGGCCCACTGCGCGATCCGGAGGCGAGCGGCGGGCAAACTTCAGCCGGGCTCCGCCGGCCGGGCCCCGGCGAGGCCCCGCCCTGCTCGCGGGTGCGGGTGCGGGTCCCGGGCCGGCCCAGGACGGCGTCCGGGGGCGTCGGCGGCCCGGAGGCCCGGGCGAGCGCCGGGCGGTGGGCAACGGAGCAGGGAGGGCGGGAGGGCAGCGGCCCGGCTCCGCGGGGGTCGCCAGGGAGCACTGCCCCGGCTCGAGGGCGGCCGAAGCTAAGGGACCGTCCCGGGGGGCCCGGCAGGGTGTCCGCCGGCAGGGACAGCGCGCCGGGCGGTGGCCGGCCTGGGGGTGGGGGGGACCTGGGCGGCTGGTGGGGACCAGGGGCTCCGGGGACACGCCCGGCCCGGCCCGGCCCGCCCCCGGGCTCCGGGCAGCGCGGCCCCGCCCGGCCCGCCGCGGCCCGGTCCTCACCTGATGTACGGGCTGGCCGCCGCCAGGATGTTCTTCTGCACCGGGATCTCCTCCCCGTCGAGGACCAGGTGCGCGTCGCAGAAGCGAGACTCCTCGCGGAAAGAGCTGAGCGCTCGCAGCAGACGCGCGGCATGCTGAGGATCGGACACGGCGCTGCCCTCTGCCATCGCGGCGCCCGCTCGTCAGCCGTCCGGTCCAGCTGCCCCAGCCGCCCCGCGGGACCCCTCGAGCTGCCCGCGTCCGCGCGCGCCCTGCCTGCACAGTCCGCGCGCGCGCGCGCCCGCCCGGCCCGGCTCTCAGCGCTCGGAAAAGAAGCGGGAGCCCCCGGAACGCGCCTGCGCCATCCGCGGCGCTAGGGGCTGGCGCCTTTAAGGAGCCGCGGCGTTGCGTCATTTCTCCGCGACGCCCCCGCGCCCTCGGTCCCTCCCTCTCGCCCGTAGTCGCCGGAGGCAGCCAATCAGAAGCCTCGTTCCTCCGCTGGCCCGGCTGGTAGCGGTCCCCGCGCAACCCGGGGCTGTCGTTCGCCGGGAGCTGTAGCTGCTGCGGTGGAGGGTGTGCGGGCAGGCTGGGACTCTGTGGTTAAGCCCCGGGCCTCTAGCGCCGCGAGTCTGAATCCGAGCCTCGGCTTCCCACTCAGTGGCTGTGTGGCCATGGGTAAGGCGTCCATCCTCACTTTCTCCATCTGCAAAAGGAAGGTGATGGCTTCTCAGTGGTGTCGTGGACTCTTGTGAGCTCTCGCGTGTAAGCAAGGGCGCAGTAGGTGTAGCTTTTATTATTCCTGAAAGAAAGGGCGCTTCCCAGGTAAGAGCGCAGACCCCAGAAAGCAGACCCTCAAAAAGAGCATTTGGTTGCAGGCTAGGGAAGGAGATGAAGCAGGCGAAGCTGGAGAAGCACGCAAGAAACCTTATATTTTGCAGGGCCTCCCTGTCGACGGTAAGGAGCATGGTCTTGATTCTGTAGGGGTTAGGAACTATGAAAGCGTTTGAAACGGGGTGTTTTATATAGATGACCCAGCTGCTGCGTGGAGAATGAGGAGGGTGGTGCTAAAGCAGAAAGATGCTTAAATAATTGCAGTACTTGAAGGAAGGGTCTGGGGACCTAAATCGAAGGATCTTGGTGTATGTAAGTGGATATTAATGGATGCTTTTAAAGAAACAGGCAGAATTGTGAGGGAGAGGGAGTCCTGGACAACGTTCTGGGTTGAGTAACTGCGTGGATGTTGGTACCCATCAGACAGGAGACGCTGAAGGGGTGGAGGGCATAGAGATCAGATGTCCACATAGGACTAGGTTCCCAACCCCGTGAAGATCAAGGATGTGACAGGAAGCAACTTTGAGTCAGCTCCGTCCCCAGGGCAAGCCCATATGGTCTGAGGTCCCCCCCGCCCCCGGGGAGTTTAAGGGCACATGGGAATGTGGAATGTAGCCACCGTTTTGTACAAACACTATGTTGTTTGTACAACCTAATTGTACAAACATTAGGTCATTTGTACAACCCTCAATAAGCTTTTAAAGAATTAAGCAATTTTTCTGAAGGATTATTAATTAGGACCAAGCACCTGAAGAATGAACAGCATTTCAGATAAGGCAGGCTGGGGTTTTCACTGAATCCGTTCAGTCTTTTCTTTCAACCAGCTCAAAAGGTCCAATGCAGCAATGGGTCTTTGCCCTGAACTAGCGAAGGCTTTGGAGTCGCTGGCAGAAGAGTAATTGGGGAAAAGGAAGTTATTAGTGGAAGGTCTAGACTTTTCCAGTTCCTTCTTCAAACTCAGCTTAGTGTTTATGGGTGAAATAAAAATGTCTAGGGCTGGCTTCAAAACCAGATGAAGTGGGTGAGGGTACAGATGAATCGAGTGTCTATGAGTTACTAATTGTTAAAGCAGGTTGTGGGTACTTGGAGTTTCGTTGTACTAGTCTCCGTATTTCTGTGTATGTTGTAAAATGTCACAATAAAAATAAAAAACAAGATAAGCAGCTCAGACTTCTCCATGATACCTGCCCCATATCCCTGGGAGCGGTCGACACTCCTTTCCCCCAGTTGTTGTTGTACTTTGAAACTGCTCTGGCAGGTAACTTATTATAAATGGGTTTCTTTATCCATGTCACCTGCCAGCTTATATGTTTCAGTGGCTCGATTTCCAGGTGCTAAGCACAGTGCTTGGCCCTAGCAGTACTCAGTGTCATTCACTGAGCACTACTAGGAGGGATGCATGGAGGGATTAACAAAATTGTGAATAACAAGCACTTAATAAATGTTTTCTGAATTTTATCTTTTCTGTTTTTAGTTTATTTGTCTTCATTCTCAACTGGGTTGCTGTTGGGATCAAAAATGATGTATGTGACAGAGAGAGTTCTCTACAATGTAGATATTTGATAAATACGTATTAATTGCTTGGAATGTTGGTTTACTCTCCCAACTATCAGAAGGTTCCAAAACAAAGAGTTCAAATAACAGAATCACCCTCAGGTAACCAGTTTCCCCAGAATGGGGGTGTTGTGTTAGTTGAAATAACTGGAAGTGAGTGGGGATTAGTCAGGTAGGCTCTTCCTGGTAGAGGTGAACATTCTCTGGCATTTTGACAGAAGGAAGGAAGGAAGGGGTGGAGGGGTAAAACACCTGGGCAGAGGGTTGTAGACAGACCCGCATCAACCAGGGAAAAGTTGCTGGCTTGAGACGGTCAGATCAGCAAAAGACCTCATAGATGCTTTCAAAAGCACCCCCGCTGTTTGCAATATTTACCACCATCCCACCCGCCTGAATAACTCATCTTTCAAAACCAAGCACAAACATGACCTTCAAGGAACCTCCAAACAGCCTTGCAGGGCAGAGTGCCCGTGCTGTGCCATGTTCCTGCTTTCTGGGCTGCGCTTTATCCCCTTACCACACTGTAATTAACCGGTTTCTTTGTTGGTTTGCGAGCTCCTCCAAGGTCGGAGCTGTGTTGAATTCACTCGTGTTCCAAGGGACTTGCACAGTGCCTGGTACTTCATAGATGCCCCTCGAGCGTTTTTGCATAATTAGTTAGAGGTAGCAAGTTGGGTCAATGAGCACAGTAGGCAGGATGGAACACAGCAGGATGGCAGGGAGCTGAACACCCTGTCTAGAGCAAGAGGCTGCCCCTCAGCCCTAGCTGACTGCCCCATGGGATAAGGACCCCGTGGTGCCAAATGCAGGGGTTTTTCAAGAGATCTGAAATTCACATGTCAAATGTCCCAGGTTTTCAACATCAGCCACCACTTCCATTTGGGAGAAAAAGATAAAGCATGTGTCTACAGACACCTTCTGGCTTTCATTCGTTTCCTGAAGTAATCAGAAAACCATCTTGGTTTACCAAGAGGGGAGTTAACAATCAAAAGAATGCTAGGTTTTCAATCAAGTGTTGAGTTCAGCTCAGGTGCCACGAGAAACCCCTGCCTTGTGTAGGAAAGCAAGAGCACCCACACGTGGGAGGAAGGCTTGTGGGGCACAGCCTGCAGGAGCCACTCCCGGTTAGACCTTGGACTGTTGTGTAGCCTTTCTTGTTATTGCTCAAACTGTGCCGCCCGTGATACTGTTTACGGCCATCAGAAGGGTGTCTTTGGTGTGATTGTTTCCCTGCATTCCATAGATTTCCGACCTCAGCTGTTGTGAAACGAGTCATTTGAGATCCGGTATGGTCCCAGCCATGTCAGTCTCTGGGACTAAGTGGCCCCTCCTGCTTTAGTGGCTAAACAACCCCCAGAGAAAGAATTTTCTCCTCCCCCTCCTCCTGTTGGGAGACTAAAAAGGGTGTTCCCAAGATATCAGCAGAAGTCATTCATTCAACAAATATCTATTAAGTAACTGCCATGTGATACATTGCAGATTCAATGATGGTGAAAACAGACATGGTTGCCTCAGTGGATCACTGCAGAGACTTTTTACTGTCTTTGTGATTTTCAGGAAGCACATGTATCATTTCTACAATCAGAAAAAAACATTTTCTTTCCATTTGCAAAAAGCTGGGTGGGAGGAGGGGAACTCTAGGTTTATCTTGCTTTGAACAAAGAGCCCTTGAAGAAGAGAAGGATCACCTTGGAGTTTGAGGTTTTGGTTTTTAGTAAGTGTTGGAAAGAGGAGGGAGAGTCCAGTAAAAAAAAAAAATAATAATGCAAAGAAAACAACAATAGTTAGGAGGCTCTTGAGAAAACACTGGCTCTCAGATTCAATTTATTGGAGAGGACACCGAAGCAAGATGAGCCAAGGACTCAGCCAAGGTCGTACATGCGACCTAGTCGGAGAAGAACACAGGCCTCGAGCTCCTGCCTTCCAGCCCTGTAAGCTTTTCCATTACACCAAGTTGACTCTTCGTAAACATGAATTTGGTTGAGACAGTCCCTTCTGATTCATTTGAAGGCGGTCTTCACATATTTTATGGGTAAGTCTGTCATTTGTCCAAATCTATTTATAGCTCCTTTCTTTCGGAAAATCTAAGCTCTTCCAAATTGCTGAGTCAGAGAACATCTCAGTATTTATAACTCTAGAGAGTCGATTCCATGTATTTACACAATATTCAGAGAGGTGTCTCAGAAACCAGTGAACTAATTAAGTTGTAATGAAGACAGTGAGTGTTTCTGAGCAAATCTATGCTATACTCCTCAGCACCCAGTGCAGTGCCTGATACACAGTAGGGGCTCAGTAAATATTTGCTGAAGGAATAAATGTTAGTAACTAGGGAGAACTGAGATTTTTCTGTCCGTAAGGGATTACTTCGGTAGCTTTCGAAGATTCCCCCACCGAACACCAAGCGACAGGCTGCTAACATCTCCAAGTGAGTATCTAATAGGCATCCACAACTATGAATTTAACTCTTGGTTTTACCGCTTCAACCTGCTCATTCCCAAAATCAGTGGCAGCATCATTCGTTTAAGGACAGAGGGCAGAAACTTAGGGACATCCTTGACCTCTGTCTCTCACACCCTTCATCCAATTCCCCAGCAAACCCTGCAGCTCTTTGTGCAGACTGTGTCCTGAATGCAGCCTTAGCCTCACAACCCCTGCCAGTACTGCTCTGGGAGAGCCACTGATCAACTCCCCCTGGACTCCTGCGGCGGCCTCCCAGTGCTCCCCTTGCTTTTCTCTTGCCTCCTTATGAGTCCTTTCTCCCTATATGCTAATCAGATCAAGTTGCTTCCAAGTGCAAACTTTCCAATGGCTTCCCTGTGGCTTACAAAAGCCCTATGTGAGCTCTTCCTTCCTCTGTGACCTCATTTCCTATGACTTTCCTCTTCCTCAGTGTGCACTAACCAAACCAGCCTTTTTTTTTTCCCTGAGTTTATTTTGAGAGAGCGTGAGAGTGAGTGAGCAGGGGAAGAGGAGAGAGAGAGAGGGAGAGAGAGAATCCCAAGCAGGCTCCATGCTGTCAGCACAGAGCCAACGAGGGGCTGGATCCCACAAACTTCGAGATCATGACATGAGCTGAGATCAAGAGTCAGCCGCTTAACCAACTGAGCCACCCACGTGCCCCTCAAACCGGCCTTCTCGCTCTTGCCTGACCAAGCTTCACATACCGGGCCTTTGCACTGGCTGCTTTCTGAGCCTGGAAGTCTCCTCACATTCTCATAACTTGTTCTTTCATTCTACTTAGATCAGAGTTTAAATGTCAACTCCTCAGAAAGGCCTCCACCTAGCTAACTTCATTTTTCCTTGCTGCATAAAACTGTGTATGTTTATTTGCATATTGTGTATCTCCTCTGACTATAATACAAGCTTCATGAGGCCTGGTAGGAACTTACTGTTTTATTTATCACTGTATCCTCAGCCTCTAAAACAATGCGTGGAAAATAATATATGTAATAAGTATATACTTCTTGAAAGAAAGAAACGGAAGGAAGGTGGGGGAGGAGGAGAGGAAAGCTGGATCTTTTCAACCCTTGCTGCCTAACCTGACATTGCCAAGGTGGAGGAAGGTGAATTATTAAGAGTGACTCAAAGGACATGAAAGGAAAGTTACAAATCTTGGGACGTCACAATATAACAGCTCTGGGCACAGGCCAGCCCAATAGCTACTTTCAAACCAAGTTCCATGCAACAACCTTTACCATCCCCCTTTCAGGCAACACCCTCTTGGCACACTGTGCCCTTTAAATTTACTTTGGTCACTGTATGTTGTTGATCTACCCGAAAGCATACAAAAAGTACTCCGTCTCTGTTCCTCTCCTCGGATTCTGGTCACTACACTGCTGGGTGTACCACGAGCTGGTTTATCCTGCACACTTTGTATCTCATGAGTAATTTGCTCCACAGCTCTGTTCAAATGTCTGAAGTCGTCTCAGTTCCTTAAATTCACTGGATTTCCTGCCTGCCTGCCCGGAGTCTCTTTCTCTTGCCCTTGGAGACCCCAAGGAAGTGACTTCAGTCTGTCAACTGGGGGCAACCAGAGTCACTTCACAGAGTGGTCGTGAGGAGTAAACATGAGAAGACTGCAGTGAGGCACTGACCACTGACCATGGGGCGTGGCACGTAGTAGGCGCTCAGTACATGCTGAGCCTCATGTCTCTTGTCGCTGTCGCCACCTGGTTTTCAGTGGCATCCTTGCCCACCGCAGGGATGATCAGCTTTGAGCCGACTTGCACATCAGAATCTAGGCTCTTCCCCTCTGCAGTCAGGGCCCCAGCCACCATGTCCACACGGGTCTGGGTTGATGGTTTCTCCCTGATGTCAGTGCTCACCTCGACGTGGCCCTGGTCTGTCTTCTGACTCCCTCGGACACTTCCTTTTCCTGCTCCGGCTCTTGAACTGACCCCCTCGCCCCCATTCCAATCCTTTTATTTCATGCTGCATGTCTTTAGTTTTATTGTTTTAACATTTAAATTCACTCTTAGGTTTTTCAAAATACGGCAGACCTCTTCTTCAGCACTTTTCTAACACTTTAATATATTTATTATGTTTCAACACCTCTTTATTGAGGTATAACATAAAGTGCACTGATCTTGAGGGTACGGCTCAGTGAAGTGTCGCGTATGAGTACTCCTGTGCAATCGCCACCCGGATCAAGAGAAAGAACTTCTCCGGTGACCCAGACTCGTTTCCCCAAGGAAAGCACCGTCTCCTGTCTATCCCTATTGATTGGCTTTTCCCGTTCTTGAACCTTAGTGTCTGGCTTTTTTCACCCAATACAACACCTTTGAAATTCTTTCGTTTTGTTGTCTATAGCAAGGTGGGTTTTTGTTTTGTTTTGTTTTGTTTATAACTGTGACTATACCACCATGTGAATATGCCACAATATATTTATCCATTTTCCCGTTGATGGCTGTTTGCATTGTTTCCAGTTTGGGGCTATTACCATAGAGCTGTTATGGACGTTCCTAAACAGGTCTCGGGGTGGGCTGTGGGCACTTGCCTCTCGTGTGGACATGCGCAGGCGTTGAATTGCTGAGTCATAGAGCCAGCTCATGTTCAGCTTCAGTAAATACTGGCAGACGGTTTTCCAAAGTGGTCGCACCAAATGATACTCGCACCAGGCGTGCGTGAGCATTCCAGCTGTTCTACATCCTTCTGTAATTGGTGGTGTTGGTCGTTTAATTACACCCATTCCGGTGGGTGTGTAGTGGTATGTGTAGGTTACGTATGTATGTTAATAAATGCATATATGTATGTGTGTATTTATTTATTAAATGCATGTGTGTAAACACACTATTTAAGTGCTTATTCAAGTAGTGCCTCATTTTTAAAAATTCACTTCTCAAAGTGATTTTTAGGAGTTCTTTATCATATATATGGAAATGCACATTTCTTCTCCTTGTCTGCAGCTTGCCTTTCACTCTCTAAATGTCATCTCTGATGAACAGATCTTCTTAATTTTAATGAAGTGGAGTTTATTATTACCTCCTTTTATGGCTAGTGCTTTTCTTTCTTTTTTTTTTTTCCAACGTTTTTTTATTTTTTTTGGGACAGAGAGAGACAGAGGATGAACGGGGGAGGGGCAGAGAGAGAGGGAGACACAGAATCGGAAGCAGGCTCCAGGCTCCGAGCCATCAGCCCAGAGCCCCACGCGGGGCTCGAACTCACGGACCGCGAGATCGTGACCTGAGCTGAAGTCGGACGCCTAACCGACTGCGCCACCCAGGCACCCCATTTTCTTTCATGCTCTGTTGGACACTTTTTGCGACCACCGTGATACTTTCCTGTGCTTTCTTCTGGAAGCTTTTCTTGTTTTTTGTTTTTTGTTTTTTGTTTTTTAATTTTTTGATGTTTATTTCTTGAGAGAAAGAACATGAGTGGGGGAGGTGCAGAGAGAGGGGGAAACACAGAATCCAAAGCAGGCTCCAGGTTTTGAGCTGTCAGCACAGAGCCCAACACGGGGCTCAAACTCATGAACCACGAGATCAGGACCTGAGCTGAAGTCAGACGCTCAACCAGCTGAGCCACCTAGGTGCCCCTTCTGGAAACTTTTCTGTTTCCCTTTCACATTTAGGTCTGTGATCCACCTTGGCCATATGCATTTTCTTAAATCCAGCTCACAATTCAGTTCTTCAGAGACTCATTTATTCATTCATGCTTTTTTTAAAAAATAATTTTTTAGGGGCGCCTGGGTGGCGCAGTCAGTTAAGCGTCCGACTTCAGCCAGGTCATGATCTCGCGGTCTGTGAGTTCGAGCCCCGCGTCGGGCTCTGGGCTGATGGCTCGGAGCCTGGAGCCTGTTTCCGATTCTGTGTCTGCCTCTCTCTCTGCCCCTCCCCCATTCATGCTCTGTCTCTCTCTGTCCCAAAAATAAATAAAAAACGTTGAAAAAAAATTTTTTTTTAATAAAAAATAAAAAATAATTTTTTAAAGGTTATTTATTTATCTTGGGAGAGAGACAGCAGGGGAGGCTCAGAGTGACAGAAAGAGAGAGGATCCCAAGCAGGCTCCACACTGCCAGCGCAGAGCCTGGTGTGAGGCTCGAACTTACAAACCATGAGATCATGATCTGAACTGAAACCAAGAGTCAGGCGCTCAACCCCATGAGCCTCCCAGGACCCCCATTCATGCTCTTGATCACTCATTCACTTAACAGATTCTTTTAGTACCTACATTTGCCGGGCACTTGCGGGAGAAGGAAGCAGTCAGGGTCAACATTTAAGGAACTGAGTGGCCAGGAGAGGAGAGGGGAAACTCGCACACATATAATAGCTAGAAAGTTAGTCATTCAGTTGGAAAATGTGATACAGCCTGACTATTCAAATAGACCAGCCAGAGTCATGTCTCTCTGAGCCTAGCAGATAGGCGCATTCCCTACCTGCCAGCGACCCTGTCTTCCTCATCCTTCATCGGCCCCTTAGCTCCTCCAGGTAAAAGGCCAAGTCCCCATGCCTGGCATCTGAGGTGTCACACTGTCTGCCCCTGCTTCCCCACCTTCATCTTCCAGATCCCCACCACCCTCATCCCAACCCCCCTGCACGCACCCACCTGGTTTCCTGGACAGAACAAGCTGTTCGTCCTGCCAGCTCTTTGCCTCTGCTTCTCCCTCCTGCCTGGGCGCCTTCTCACATGACTCTGGTGCCTGAAAAACTGCTCGCCGTTTTAGCATCACCTCTGTGAAGCCTCTCTGGGCTTCCCTTCTCCCTCATTGTTGTGCCTTGAAATCTCATTCTGGAGCCAGACCTCTGGGTTCAAACCCTGCTTCTGACCGCTTTCCAGCCCCGTGACCCTGGGCATGTTACTTAACCTGCCTACGCCTCACGTTCCCCACCGGGAACAATTGTGGTTCCTGCCTCATAGAGTTTTGTGCAGAAGAAATGGGATTATCCAGCTACAGTTGTTTAACACACTATCTGGCACATAGTAAGTGCTCAGTAAATGTTCACTTAAAACAGTCACACCCATCACAATAATGACCTTTATCTGTTAGCGTACTAGTCTTTTCACTAGACCTAAGGTTTCTGGAAATCAGAGATCACTTCCTTAATTTTGCCACAATTGCCCCTTCTACTTGTGCCCATTTGTGGAGGTCTTAGTACAGTTCCCTGTGCGGGGAGCTTTTTGTCTGTCACCCCAATGAACCTTTACAACAACCTACGAGGTAAGTATTAGGATCCCATGCTGTGGTTTAAAAAACCAAGGCTCAGAGAGGTAGAAACCCTGTCCCACATCCCCCAGCTGATTCACGGAAGAGCCAGGATTCTGACTCCCTGTGTGAGCCCTCATCACGCACCCCTGCCTCTCACTGCATGGCCGGTACTGACACAGTCAGTTCAGTGAACATCTGATGAATAGAATTCACTCTGATAAACCCAGAACCTACCCACGTCTGTCAGAAAGGGACGTGGGTTTACGTGTGCTGCCCGAGTTCTGAACGTGGCCCTCACAGGCCAAGCAATCAGAGGCTCAGACCCTTGTGGCGAAACAGACAGCATCTAGAGCAGGCGACTTGGCTCTCAGCCTTTCCCTCTTGGGAAACAGGCATATTTCATCATTGATAATTTGTACTTTGTGACTGCAAGTTGTGCTAACTTGACACAATGCTGCCTTTCCAGAGGAACAGGTTGTCACTTTTCATGAAATTTGTCCTATTTAATGACACTTTTTGTTTGGTGTCTAATTACCTCCCATCTCTTCTATTGCTCTGTTATAGTCCCAAGCTTTTAAAAATGTTGTGCCAAGAGTCTCGGAAAGATCCTTTTCAAGCAGATTCTGGAAGCTTGGCCTCTCCAGCTCAGTTGTAATTGTCTCGAGAGCAGGGAGCACGTCCTATCTGTCTCTATCTCCCATAGCACCTGGCTTGGTGCATGCCGGGCATTCAATAAGTATTTGCCAGATTCATGATCTGTGTACTTATTTCATGCTGGATACTGGACAAGGTCTCGGGAGGCAGCAAGAAGGAATCAGGTTCAGCTCTTGTCCTCCTCCAGTCCCACGCAGGAGGTAAATCTCAAACATAAACAGCAAACATCCGATGTGCAAAGTGGTGTTTGTGGTGCGGAATGTAGCAGAACTACCCTGGCATATACCCCCTTCCCAGAGCATCACTTGTACGCAAAGATTGCTGGGAAATTCTTTGATATCAAAAAAAGCAGGGGCATAATACAAAGTACACTGTAACACATGTAAGCATGTTAAGGTAAAACATAGGTTTCGAGGTGCTCTGTCCTCCCATCTTCCTTCCGGGGGGGTATCTCCCCTCCCCTCTCGCCTTCAGGAGTATTTTGTTAGGTGATCATGGTGAACATTGCCATTGCATCAATAAGTTTCCAATCAGGCTCTGCTCCATCACTTTCTAGACTTTGAGCAAGTAACCTGAGCTCTCTGAACCTCAGTTTATTCATGATTTTCTAAAATGAGGCTTAGTGTTTTATATAAAGCTTTTGTTACATACACAGTAGCTTTTGTGAATGTTGTGAGGAAGTGAATACTTATTGGATGGATGGATGGACAGATAAACAGAGTAGGGAGCGAGCCAGTCTGTTGCCACATAACAAAAAAAAGGCACATATTTTCTTTCTCGTTAATACTATACGATTCGACAGCATTTTGTACCCTTGAAGAACCTTCATATTCACACAAAATCAGAGAAAGTAGAGCGGTCCCAAGTCTACCAAGGGGAACTACTGAGGCCTCAAGAAACACCCAGAGTCTTACAAAACATGAGACTGGCCAACTTGAGATCTGAGCCAGTGCCTGGTTCAGCACCTTTCATATAGTAGCTGGGGGACCTGGTAAGTGCTCGGAGTGGGGGGAAGGGGTCATGCCTCTCATCCCTGATCTGTGTACAGCCTGTTCACTTGAGCTGTGTGTTGTGAGTCCCAGGATCGCAGAGCCCTCCCAGCCGGGGCAGTGGAGAAGTTCTCTACTTTCCCTCCTCAGAAGCTGATAGAAGCAATGGGCTCTACTCTCCTTAAGAACATACAGACACACAGACGTTCACGTGCAGTTTCAGGAAGCTCATGGGCACCCCAAAGCCCCTCCACCATGCCCCCCGCCCCCCAGTCAGTGCTCAAGACCTTTCTACAGCCAACCTCTTGAGGCCAGACAACCGCAGAAGTCGCAAACTCATTACCTCCAGGCCAGCTAGTAGAAACAGTATAACTCAATACAACAAACCTTGGTGACTTCAGCCAGGGTCCACTTACCCTTCCATCTCTACACCATCTGAATTCTCAAAAGTTTATCTTCCAGTAAAATCCAAAGCCAAACCATTCACTGTCCTCCCAGACTTTCGCAAGTGTTGGCAGAGATAAGAATTGAGGTTATGTGTGTTTTAGAGATCAAAATTGCCAGTGTGTTAATGGAATGGGGTGGGGACTGTGAACAGGATAATACCTAGGTTGCCTGGAATCGATTGGCCTCACCACAGGCAATGCCTTCATTGTTATGAAAGCCATGATCAACCCTAAAAGATAAAGAACCAGACTCACAGCTGAGAGAAACTCGGTCAGGCCATCCAGGTCGTATGTTCACTCAACACTCAGGTACTGAACACCTGCGTGTGCCTAATACAGTTCTAGACCCCTAGGAGATGTGTGAGGCTACAACAGAAGAGTCCATGGGGCGCTTGGCTGGCTCAGTTGGTTAAGCATCTGACTCTCGATTTTGGCCCTGGTCATGATCTCAAGGTTCGTGAATTCGATCCCCACATTGGGCTCTGCTTGGGATTCTCTCTCTCTCTCCCTCGCTCTCTGCCCCTCCCCAGCTCGCACTCATGCTCACACACACACTCTCTCTAAATAAATAAATAAACTTAAAAAGAAAAACAAGGGTCGCCTGGGTGGCTCAGTTGGTTAAACATCCGACTTCGGCTCAGGTCGTGATCTCACAGTTCGTGAGCTCAAGCCCCGCACTGGGCTCTTTGCTGACAGCTCAGAAACTGGAGCCTGCTTCAGATTCTGTGTCTCCCTCTCTCTCTGCCCCTACCCCACTTGTGCTCTGTCTTTCTCTCTCTCAAAAATAAGTAGACATTACAAAAATATAAACAAACAAAAACCCCAAAAAGTCCTTGCCCTGAAGTAATCCTTGAGCTTACATTCCAGTGAGGAGGATGGACAAATACCAATAACCCTAGTAAACACATAAATTTTACAGTATGCTAGAAGGCCAAACGTGCTTCAGGGAAAACTACGTTAAACCATGTGATAAAGGGATGACAAGTGTGTGTGATGGAGGAGTTAACTGGCAGTTAACTTGGGGCCAGGAAAGCCACACTGAAGGTGAAATGTGAGTAGGACCTGAAGGCAAGGAGGCCAGATGTGCTGCTGTGGTCATTCCTGAAAGGACCCAGCCGAGGTGATGCCGATGGCACCACTGAGCGTCTGATGTTCACGTGGCCGGGATTTACTGAGTGCGTTATGAGCCAGGTGCTTGGGGTGGGCTGGATAATGGTCCCCAAAGATATCCAGGTCCTAATGCCTGGAACCTGTGAATGTCACCTAGATGGCAAAGGGACTTGGCAGATGTCATGAAGTTAAGGATTTTAGATAGCAAGGGTATCCTGAGTTATCTGCTGCAGTGTCATCATATGGGTCCTTATAAGAGGGAGGTACAGGGAGACTTTGACTACAGAAGGAGGAAAGCAGTGGGATGCTAAACCAGGGGGACAAAAGCGTGAGTCCCCGAGCCAGGGGATGAGGAAGCTGAAAGAGGCAAGGAAACAGACTCTCCCCTGCAGCTTCCAGAGGGGAGCTGTCCTTCTGCGTGTTGATTTTATTCCTGTAAGACTCATTTTGGACTTCCGACCTCCAGAACTGTAGGAATAAGTCTGCATTGTTTTACACCACCAGGTCTGTGGTGATATGTTCCAGCAGCCATAGAAAACAGTGCTATTTCCGACAAGGATATGGTGATGAACCAAACCGATGAAAATGCCTGCCACGCGGACCACTGCCATTCTGTGCCAGGTGCTGTCCTGTGCCCGTGATGCGTAGTATCCCTTTAGTTGTCGCATAGATCCTAGGAGACGGCTGCTATTCGAACCCAAACCAAGTAACTCAGAGACCCTTTCTCTAAGCATCATAACCGTGTCCTGCCCGTGACCAATTAGGCTGTCAGTGTGCGGCAGCTATTGGGGGTGTGCCAGTGATCTGCTCATGTCATTTCTGATGCCACTGGCCAGCCGGGTGGATTGGATGACTCTGGGTGCCTGAGAGGCTGACCCCTTCTGTTCTCACCACAGCAGGAGAAGGTCTTGCCCAGAGAGAGGAGGAACATCCTTCATTCAAGGGTTTATGAGTGGCATCCTCTGCCTGAATGGCCTGCATCAGCTCAGCTAATTCAGATTGTGGTGACTAAGTGGCAGGCACTTCTTCTGAGGACTTTAAGAACCTGGATTTATTTCATCCTCACGGTACCCTTATGAGGTACATACGTTCTGTTCTTCTCCTCATGTCACAGATGAGGAAACAGAGGCACAGAGAAGTTAAATAACTTAACAAAGGTCCCGAGACTTATCAGGAGCCAAGATTCAACCTCTCGACTGTTTTAAGGCTCATTAATACAATGGCTACAGTTTATTGAGCAGCTACTATGTGTCTGGCACTCTTCATGTACGTGTCACAACAACCCTTTGAATGAGGTACAAGTACTATCTCTATTTTATGGATGGTGAAACAGAGAGGATCAAAACCCAGGCAGTGAGCCTGGAGACCCTGTGCTCATCATTGTCCTATTACTTGTATCTTCTTTGTCCCAGGCACTGTACTAAGCCCCGAAGGTGGAGAAGTGAATAAGATTCAGGCAATAAAAGTAGTGGTCAAGAAGTCGGACTTCGGAGTCTCCGGAACCATCTGGGTGATCTTAGGCAAGTCACTTAACTCTTCTGAGACTCAGTTTTCTCATTCATAAAATGGGAATGGTACCAGGATCTACCTCCGGGGCATTATGAGGATTATATGAGACCCAGCACACGCAGTGCTTAGGCTCAGTGCTTGGCACAGCATGAGTTGTCAGTACGTGTCAGCTGTTGTTATACAGTTGTTGCTGTAATAAGAAAGCTCAGTTCCTGCCCTTACCGGAGAAGACCCATGAGTGATGTAGCCATCACTGTTCCTCCCATGTTCATTCCGACGGTAATTTAACAAACTTTGAACTAGGCTAAGTCTCTAGCTTGCTCAACCCATTGGCAGACTGAAGACAAAATGAGGGAACTCCTGCTTCTCACTAGCTTCAAAGCCGCCCACCATCTCTTTTTCCTCCTGGGATGGGCTAGGACCTCTAGGAAGACCAGTCACCCTCCGCCCTCCTGGAACACAGTGGATGTACTTAAAGAAAGAAAATACCGGAAAATCCCACCAGAGCATATGACTGTGAATTGAACACACATATGCTAGACTTACCTGGAAGTTTGCCAAGACCCAGTGATGAAGATGGAGGGAGGATATTAAGCCTCCAACACAGAGGAGCCATGGGAACCACCACTGACTGAGCCCTTCCATCTTGGCTTCCCTGTTTCTGAACCAAGGCCTCGCTGGGGTCACCAGACAGCTGCCCTATAGCTCCTTCTTGCTGGCTGAAGGAAACATCTTCTACGGAATGATGGAAGAAAAGGAGACACATTTTTATTTCCTGCCTGTAAGATTTATCAACCCTAAAAAGTGACTTTGATGCTGGCACAACCAGATATCCATACACATCACACTGTCTGCGAAAATTAACTCAAAATGGATCATAGACCTGAACGTAAGTGCTAAAGCCATCAAATTCATAAAAGCAAACAGTAACATATCTTTGGGACCATGGGTTAAGTAATGATTTCTTGGATATGACAGAAGAAACAGAAGAAAAATTACATAAAGTAGACTTCACCAAAATCTTAAAACTTTTGTACTTCAAATGGCACCATCAAGAAAATAAAGATCACCCACAAAATGGGAGAAAACATTGCAAATCACATACTTGATAAGGGATTTACATCTATAATATATAAAGAACCCTCACAACTCAACAATAAAAAGACAAATACCCCAGTCTAAAAACGGGAAAAGATTTGAGTAGATAGTTCACCAAAGAAGATATACAGATGGCCAATAAGCACATGGAAGGATGTCTAACATCATTAGTTTTTAGGGAAATGCAAATCAAAATCACAAGACACCACATCATTGTATCCAGGATGGCTAACATAAAAACATCAGACCATAACATATTAGGAAGGATGTGGATATACTGAAACGCTCATATATTTCTGGTGGAAAGTAAAACGGGGCAGTCACTTTGAAAAGCAGCTTGGCAGTTTCTCTAAATGTCAAATATACAGTTATCATATGACACGGCAGTTTTGCTCCTAGGAATATACATAAGAGGAATGAAAACATAGGTCCACATAGAAACTGGTCCATGAATGTTCGTTCACAGCAGCATTATTCATGACAACCAAAGAGAGTAAACAACCCAGATGTCTGTCACCTGATGCATGGATAGACAAAATGTGGTCTATTCATAGAAGGGAACATTATTCGGCCACAAAAGAAACGAAGTGTTGATTCATGCAATACAAACAAACGTGAAAACATTATGCTGAGTGAAAGAAGTCTGTCACAAAGCCCTCATACACTGTGTGATGCAATTTATATGAAATGTCTGGAACAGGGAGATCCATGGAAATAGAAAGTAGACTTGTGGTTGCCTAGAATTTGGGGTAGGGGTGTGGAAGAAGGAGTGATAGCTAATGGGGACAGGGTTCCTTTCATGGGGCAATGAAAATGTTCTAAAATTAGTGGTGATTGTTACACAGCACTGAATATACTGAAAACCATTGAGTTGTATACTTTCAATGAGTGAATTTTATGG
This sequence comes from Acinonyx jubatus, assembly GCF_027475565.1. Classification (NCBI taxonomy): domain Eukaryota; kingdom Metazoa; phylum Chordata; class Mammalia; order Carnivora; family Felidae; genus Acinonyx; species Acinonyx jubatus. The sequence goes on from NC_069396.1 coordinate 7,102,017, forward strand.
TATATGGATTAGATCTCAAAAAAGTATTATTAAGAAGAATGACTCTCAGTCCCTGATTGTCCTTGAAGAGGCTACTGGAGATTTCTCCATTTCTTACCTCAGTACAGATGAATTGGGGATCTGGCTGAAAACTTGTCTTTTCTGCCCACTTTCTACTCCAAAGTTCAAGTTTTTTTCTAAATTCTCCAACTTCTCTTCTGATTCCAGGCCTAAGCACAGGGCTATTTCTTTATCTGGATTGCCCATTTCCCCTAGTTCCCTGCTGCCATCCTTCATATATCAGCCAAACCAGGGGTGGGTAGGGATTTCAAGGTAGCATTGGGTGTCCCCGGGGGTGTTCTATTTTCTTACCACCATTCCACTGAAGTGTGTTGGGGTGTTCCCTTTTCTTACCACCGTTCCACTGAAGTGTGTTGGTGTGTTCCCCGAGGACAGTTCCCTGAGGACAGTTGCCAACATAGGCTTGGTTATCACTGAATGAATGAATAAATAAACGAATGAGTGAAGTGAATACATACCGGAAAAAGAACAAGTGTCTATACAGAATGGAAAGATACGGAGAAGACAGAACAGGGAAAAGGAAGAAGGGAGGATTTGGATGAAAGGTATATTACCATGTACCCCTTTTTTTCCTATTTGTTGAGAAATGTGGATTTCCCTACAGCCACTTTGACCATGCGAACCTCTCACATTCTATAATGGCTTCTCATTTTCCTGTGAATCAAACCAAAACCTTAGGCCTGTCAAAGAACACCCAAAACCTTGTTTTTCTACTCTTTGGCTCAAGAAATACCAAGTTGGGAACCTAGCCAAAGAAAATATCATTAACAAGCATTTGAATCCAGAGCGGGGAGAGGGGTGAACTCTGGAAACATGTGCACAAAGTTACCGATCTGGCATGATTTCTAATAGTCAGAAATTGGAAACAACCTAAATGTCCAGTGGTAGGATAGCATACATCATACCATGTCCCAAAGATGAAATAATGTGCTCCCACTAGAAGAATTTAGTAGTTTGGGGCGCCTGGCTGGCTCAGTAGGTTAAGCATCTGACACTAGATTTCAGCTCAGGCCATCATGGTTCTGAGCCACCAGTGGGGAGCCTGCTTGGGATTCTCTCTTTCCCTCTCTGTTCCTCCCCCGCTTGCAAGCACATGATCTCTCTCTCTCTCTCTCTCTCTCTCTCTCAAATAAATGAACTTAAAAAAACCAGAATTTAGTAGTCTGAGAAAATACTTGTATCATATGTTAAATGAAAGAAGCAGGTTATAAACTGGTAGGTAGGTTATAAACTAACTGCTACTATATAATTTGTGTACAAAACTATTTTAACTTTTTTTAATGTTTATTTATTTTTGAGAGACAGAGAGAGCCAGAGTGCGAGCAGGGGAGGGGCAGAGAGAGACAGGGGGACACAGAATCAGAAGCAGGCTCCAGGCTCCGAGCTGTCAGCACAGAGCCTGATGTGGGGCTCGAACTCACGAACGGCGAAATCATGACCTGAGCCAAAGTTGGAAGCTTAACTGACTGGGCCACCCAGGCACCCCTGTACCAAAATATTTTATTTAATTTTTTTAAATGTTTATTTTTGAGACAGAGCATGAGTAGGGGAGGGGCAGAGAGAGAGAGGGAGACATAGAATCCGAAGCAGACTCCAGGCTCTGAGCTGTCAGCACAGAGCCTGGCATGGGTCTCGAACTCACAAACCATGAGATTGTGACCTGAGCCGAAGTCAGATGCTTGATCGACTGAGCCACCCAGGCGCCCCATGCACAAAAATATTTTAAGTATTGAAAAACAAAACCACAGCAGAATGATTTCAGGGGTTTTCCTTTGACAGTGGGACTACGGGTGTCTTTCTCATTCCTTCTTCAACGTAACCAGGTGTTCCACAATGGACACATATTGACTTTTATAACCAGAGAAAAATATTCACCTAATTCTCTCACTCTTTCAACTGCTCTTTTTTGGGGAATTCACTCTCCGAGTGCTTTGTTCACCCATCTCCAACTCTTTTCCTGCGCACACCCTCCGCCTGCAAGGACAGCTGTCTGCCATGAGCTCCTTCCAAACACTCCGCTCCTGGAGGCGCCCGGCTCCGGGAAGCCTTGCCTGAGCACGAAGAGGAAAGAAGGCTGGCCCATCCCCACCTTGCCCAAACATGGTGCCTCCACATCTCTCTCTGCTCGCCTTGTCCAAGAAAATCCTCAGCCTCTTTGCTGGTGCTTGCCCTCAAGAGACTGTTTCCCGATGTTCCCCAACAGCTGGTACAGCCGACTGTTTGCGCGTCTGCACCTGGCGGCTGAGCTAAACGCCTAGAAGGAAGTTGAGGTAGAGGCCACAGGCCTCATGAGCATTGGACGATGAGGAAGGTGGTAATGACTCTTCTGCATGTCCTGATTTGCCAAGGGGAAGACTTCTCTTGGCCATTTAAAAACCACCCAAACAGTCTTTGAACAACTTAAGAAGTGATCAAAGGTGTTTGTGCTTAACCTGGACCAGCAACCCTTCCTAATGGCGTCAGCCCCACGCTGGGGAACTTTGGTTGGGAGGAAATGAGTGTGAACCAGTAACGCGGATGTAGCACGAAAGCGCGAAGATTTCTCATGAGTTGATTCGTCCAAGTATACACCCAGCTTATTCCTGAATTGGAATCAAAGTAGAAAAACCTTTGAAGGAAAAAGTCAGTGGGTCTGCAAACATCTGAGGGCTTACCCAGTACCCGACACATCTCAGGGAACTTGTGAAATGCTGTGGCTTTATCAAAGCAACAAACAAATCTGAGTGATTGATTGTTCCTGTAAAACTTCCTGGTCATGCGTTACACCCACATGAAGCATAACAAGGAAGGCTCAGAGGATAAGACGGACCGCCTTGTGGCGCCTTCAAGAAAGGCGCATGCATCTTAGCTCCTGTGACATTTTGAGCTAATTACCCTGGCCTGTGTATGAAACACAATGGAGTTAAGGGTCAAGATAAATCGGGTATCCTGCCACTGACCTGTGATGTTTTTGAAACTGGGGGAAAAAAGATTTGGTGCACCAGCCTTCCTCATCAGTCTGGTATCTCACCTGTCATCTTGAACAAGGTAAACAAACCACGGACATATTTTTCTTCCCCGCAGAACTGCACCCTTTTTCGTGAGTAGGTCTGGATACTGTTTGGCAATTGGCATTGAGCAGAGTGGGGGTGGGGAAGTGCTTTTTAATTCCACCCTCTTCTCAAATATCTGAAGTAGAATAACGAGTAGGTGAGTGTCACATCTGTCGACTCTTTTCCGTTTGTGGCATCTGAATGCAGACCTCAGTCGTACTGGTCTCAGGCCACCATGGCTGGCATTTCCTCCCAGCCCATCTCATGAAGGCTGGAGGTGCTGGGATCTCCAAAGGAAGCGTAGATGGTCTTCATTCTGCCATCTCCAGGGGTCACGTTTCTGTTTAATGGGATCCATGAGCTGAGGGTGAAATGGAAAGACTGGGGTGGTGGAGGGGATCTGAGGAACCAACAGGGAAAGAGAGAGAGGAGGGGGTCAGGGATGGCAGGGCAGGAACCTGTGTGTCGTCATTGGGGTCCATGTGAACTGTCTTCCTCGTCTTCCCAGGAGAACATTAGTAAAATATCCGTTTCTTGTTGGTACATTATCGACCAACAATCTGTGTGTTGAAGGAATTCACTCGTGCAATCACTCAACAAATATTTATTATTGAGAGCCTGTGAGGCACCAGGCAGTGTTCTAGGTGCCGAAGATACAGTAGTGAACAAAACACACCCAACATAGAACAATGTGGATGAATCTGCAAGCAATTCTGTGGAGAAGAGTCAATCCCCAACAGTTAATACTGGTGATTCCATTGATATAGCAGTTTTCAAATGATAAAATTTTAGAAATGGTGGTTGCCATGGGTTAGGGATGGGGGAAGGTCATGGTGGGAGACAGGTAGGTATAGTGATAAGAAAGCACCCCACAGAATCTTCGTGTTGATGTGCCATTTGGTATCTTGATCATGGTGGTGGAATAAGGAATCTACACGCATGATAAAATTGTGTAGAACTAAGCATGCACACCAACGAATACAAATAAAACTGGGGGGATCTGAAAAAGATGTATGGACTGAATCAATGTCATATCCTGGTTGTGATAACTATACTATAATGTTACCATTGGAAAAAATGGGTAAAGTCCACGAGGCATCTCTTTTGTATTATTTCTTACACGCGTACATGAATCTTCAATTATTTAAATAAAAATGTCCAAAAAACACCCCCAAAACAAAACCCAACCCCCAGACCTGATGGACCCTGCATTTCAGTGGGAGCTAAGTATGGCTTCATGGTGTTTTTGCAGGGTAAAAGTCCAGACCATCCTTCAGAGCTCTGCCCGCTCTGGGGTATTCCATGCAATGTCACCAGAGATTCCTTCCTTCCTGTCTCAATACATGTCACTGAATCTCTACTGGTGACTGAGTGAAATCCAGATTTAGGAGAGGAGGCAGGTGCAGAATAAGGGTGGAATCCCAGCTTCTCTGACCCTATGACATGGGTCCTTGAGGATTATCTCGCCTGCCTTTGGGTCTCTATACCACAAACCCACTGGACTATAAAGGTGAGACTCAAATGTCCATGGGTTCCCAGTACTCACGTGGGACCCTTCTTGGCATGTTCCAAGCTTCCATCATCCCTACTACCAACCTCCTTCCATCTCTGCCCAAACACCTGGTCTATCCCGGCAGCACATTAAGCTTGGGGAGCCTTCTCTCCCCTACAAACACTGGCAGGGCTCCCTGCCCTGGTTCTCAGCATTAGGCAAGAACTCCTCATGCCAGCCCTGGCCTGGGCCTTGGTCCTGGATTCTAGCCCCTTGGCCATGGCCAGTTGGGTCACCATCCAGCTCCTTAACCCTCTCCTGCAAAGGGGACTGCCACACCAATCTGCTGTCCCAATCTGTTGTACTGGGGCATCTGGCTGGCTGCGAACTGCACTCTATTTTATTGCCTTAGAAGAACTTCAGAGAAAAGAAGCCACGCAAAAATTAAATAAGGTTGGAACAGACTTTAACACTTTCATTATTTTACATTATGCCATGCCTTGCATGGAATGACCACAAGGCAATATGCCTTCCTGGCCACAGATTTTACTAACAACGCATGGTTGAGAAATCTAGATCTCCCAGATGCACAGTCTAGTCTACTGGAAAGAGGGAGACGAGGGGCAGGAGGAAGGAGCAATGACAAATAGTTACCTGCCTCTTCTCTGGTACATCAGTGGTTGCTCATTCTAAGAAGGATGATTATGTGCCTTAATACAATTTCTGGGCATGGTTTTATAAGAAAGGAAAAGGGCTTTCTTGGAAATGCTTAAGCTAATCAATACATATTTGATCCACTTTCAAACAATGGTTTTAGGGCCAAAATAAGACGAAAGAAAAGACACTATTTCCATACCTTTGTCTCAAAGCCACCGCAGAAAGCATAAGGTCAAAAGGAAATGAAGGATCCCCCTTCACCCAGAGAGGAAGTGAGCCCACAGGCCCAACCCACTCAGGTCCATGGGGCCACATGGCAGTCTGGAATCCTGTCCGGCTGTTCCTGGGAAGGGGCCTGCTCCCTCGCGTCCCCGTCTGCGTCTGGGATGAATAACCCGTGGAGATCCAGGTGCACCTCTGCGTCAATGGACGCACGAGCCAGTTCTGTGAAACTTTTGGCATCCAGAACAAGCAGAAAAGGAAGCTTTTGGGGATCGGTAGAGACGATGGCTGATAAGATAATTCCTTTGGGGAAACAAAAAGAGACGTTTTGTAGAAGTGCAGACTTGAACTTCCTCCAGCTGGAGGGATAAATTTCTCAGCTGTATCTCCCCGTCCTCTTTGAAGGTAAGGACGTAATCAAAACAAAAGGAAGGCAAATTTGATGTTCTGTGTGAGCAGGAGGCAACTAGGAATGAGGAACCAGAATACCTGGCTCCAGCCCTGCTGGGGGCCAGGTCCTTGACCTCTCCGACCCTTACTCCGCTCATCTGCAGAGTAAGGATGATTCTCGCTACCCTTGCAGGGCTGCTGGGACGATCTCTTGCATGGTGAATCGTGAAAGCATTTTGTAAAATATTGTGTGCACTGAAGAATGGCTATCAGACTACTGTTTAGAAAGCCTGATCGTAGAGGATTAGTTTCGAGGCTGCATTGAAGCTAATACATGGCACCTAGCTAGACTCAGACTAGCTGCCCTCGATGGCATTTGAATGAGCCCAATGGACTTCATGCCCAAAGTAGCACACTAGTAGCCTCCGCCTTCCCCCCTGTAAAAAAATAAATGGAAATATTCTAAGTATTCACTCTCAAGGGAGGTAGGATTAAATGAAAGAATGCACATAAACTTACAACAAGTGTTCGTGAGTCCTCCCAAAGCCTTCTGGGCTTCAGGGTGGTTGACCATAGTCCAAGTTAGATTGGCGTGGATTAAAATCCTAACTCGGTAGGTACGGGGTGTGTGGCTGTAGGTAAATCACATCATTTTCTCAGCCTCTCCTTTGGTGGAATGAACACAGCGCCACTCCCTGCTCACCAGAGAATGTAGGGGGAGCACTGGCCCAGCCAGTGGGAGGCCAGCCTCAGCAGGAGGTGCTACGAACAATCCCCCACCTCAGAGATGACAGCAACCTGGGGCCCCCTGCCTGGTGCGCCATGCCATGCATGATTAGTAGGAAGACACAGCCCAGGCAGAAAACCACTCCCCACCTCAGGGAAGCAGCTGGCAGGCCCAGTGGGGCAGCTCGCCCTTCCCTGCAGGTGTGGACAGCCCCACCCGTGGTCCTAGTTGACCCCGCCTTGGCATCCCCGGAAGTGTGTGCAGACGATTCTGGGGCAAAGACTGAATCAAGGAGGGAAAAGACCATTTGGTCATGTGGAAATCTACAAAAGAGAGGTGGGCCACAAATGTGCGTTTACAGGTGCTCTGTACAAAAGGTACTCGCTTAGAGATGGTTAAGAATTGTGTCCCAGCCACTGCAATGAATTCTCAAGTGGAAAGGAAGTGGGCTTTGTGTAGTAAACAATTTAATGTCCCGTAAAGGGAGGTCTGATCTTTCCTCCCGGGAGGTGACCTCTAAGCCCCTGTAATGTCCTGCCTCCTAAGAATATCTTTATTTATCTGGGGCCACTCTGATGATCTATCCTAGCAAAGCAATTTGGACGTCATCTTGACCTCCAGAGGGGCTGAAGGCTAAGGATCAACCACACAGCCAACCACCCATGTGTACACGACCAGGCACCTAAAAAGCTCTGACCCCAAGGCTTGGGTGAGTTGCCTCGGTCAGTGATATTCCATAGATACTGTTGGAGCTGGGGTGGGCCATGACCTCCTGGGACAACCAGACACTCCATGAATGGAAATCTCCTGGATTCTGTCCCATGAGCCTCTTTTCTTTCAATCTGCATCCTTTCACTGTGACAAACCACAACCCTAACAGTTTTCAGTGTGTTCTGTGAATCCTTCTATCGAAACCCAGGGACTGGGAGACCCCTGAACTTGCAGTTGGTGTCAGCAATGACGGTGTTTAGACGGACTCCCTAACTCACAGCTTTGGACTCAGAAGGACCCGGGGTTCAAAGCCTGGCTCCAGTGGCAGTGTGATATGGGGGATGCGGAGGGAGGGTCACTGCCTCCAAATGACGTCTCTGACTGAGGGGTGATCACAAGCAGAATGCAGCAAGCGGGCTCCCCTTCCTGGAGTCTTACCATCATCCTCGCCCTTGGCACCCAGCATGGGGACAAACAGGGGTTCTGCTGGCCAGCAGTGCTCCTGTCCCCATTTTAAGGATGACTTTGTGAGAATGTCGTATTTCAGGATCTGTATACCCAAAGAGGAGAGACATGTGAGCAAATTATTAGAGGGCACGGTCTTGCCCTGAAAACACACAGCAACAATTCCCACAGAGAGGATTAAGCCCCTCGAGTGGAGGCTACAAATGACATCTACCTGGGGTCCGTATAACAGCAGACACGAAAGCAGCTAGCTTCCTCCTCCACCTGTAAGCAGAGATCCTCCTGCCAAACCATAGCTAACACTATGCACTGAATTCTTTTAAAAATAAAAATCCTAAATTTATCTGGTGTTTGACACTACATTGCGACTTTTGTGTGTGTTAAATAAACTAGTGAACTCAATGCAAACATTTAAAGGATAATACTATCCTTTTGTTGTTTTAAAAGTGCAAGTCCCTAATCAACAATAGCCGAAGTATGGAAAGAGCCCAAATGTCCACTGATGGATGAATGGATAAAGAAGATGTGGTACACACACACACACACACACACACACACACAAATGGAGTATTACTTGGCAATCAAAAAGAATGAAATCTTGCCATTTGCAACTATGTGGATGGAACTAGAGGGTATTATGCTAAGTGAAATTAGTCAGAGAAAGACAAATATCATATGACTTCACTCATATGGGGACTTTAAGACACAGAACAGATGAACACAAGGGAAGGGAAGCAAAAATAATATAAAAACAGGGAGAGACAAAACATGAGAGACTCTTAAATATGGAGAACAAACAGAGGGTTCCGGGAGGGATTGTGACAGGGGGGATGGGCTAAATGGGTAAGGGGCATTAGGGAATCTACTCCTGAAATCATTGTTGCACTATATGCTAATCTGGATGTAAATTTTTAAAAAATAGTAAAAACTTTTACTTAAAAAATAAATAAAATAAAATAAAATATGAAAAAAAACCCCAACACTGAAGTTTGAGGGGCGCCTGGGTGGCTTGGTCAGTTAAGCCTCCAACTTCAGCTCAGGTCATGATCTCGCAGTTTGTGAGTTTGAGCCCCATGTTGGGCTCTGTGCTGACAGCTCAGAGCCTGGAGCCTGCTTCAGATTGTGTGTCTCCCTCTCTGTCTCCCCCTGCTCATTCCCTGTCTCTCTCTGTCTCTCAAAAACTGAATAAACGTTAAAAAAAAAAAAAGTGCAAGTCCCTGGACTTCTCTTAATCCGTAACAGACCTGTTTCCCCTCAGGGTGTGGGACAAGTGGGGAGTGGCTAGGGGTGTGTGTGTGTGAACCTTAATTGTTTGCTCTGTACATTTTTGCACTGTCTGCCTTTTTTAAAAAAGGTATTCCATTTTATTATTAAAAAATGAAGATGTTAAAGACAAGTGACGCGTGTATAACACTGAGTATAGTCCCTGGGATACAGTAATTGTTCAACAAATCGTAGTTTAAAAAACAAAATAAATGCTCCGAGTTTCAGCCCTCTGCTCTAGAGGGTGAGTTCCTTGAAGGCAGAGGCTGGGATCCCCCTGTTCACTTCCTTATCCTCAGTGCCTGCACAGTGTAGCACATGGTTGGTGCTCAATAAACATGCTAAATAAAGAAATCAATGGATGAACCATAGCCGTGACCTCCTTCCTGAGCTTCAGCCCCTCAGGTATGGCTCCCTCCCTTGGCTGGCCTATCATTGCTTTCCCTGTATTTTGTCCCACTGACCTCACTCTCTGATCTGCCCTCTGTCCCCAAAAAGACCTCCCTTTTCTGATCAAGGTCACCCAGTCTGAGATCCTAGAGTTCAGCTTTGCAGGTAGACACGATTATTGTCGGGAGCACCAGCCCAAATCACACGGGGATTGGTACCTTGGTTGGGATGGGACTCCAGTGAACTTCGGCCGCAAAGACATAGCGGTAGGGCTTCCCGTTGTGAGCATAATTGATCCGAGGCAGCTCTAAGCCTGGAGAGAAGGACACGGCTGATGAAGTCCCCATCACCGCGGGCTGGGAACATCTACCCTTCATGCCAGGCTGGGCATCCTTTCCACAAAAATGGCTCCCTATCCAGGATCCCTGAACTTGCTTCAGGCCCTGGATTAGATCAAGGTTGGTAGCAGAGCAGGGGGAGGGAACCTCTGATAATTACTCTGGCTCTATTAGAAGGTTCCGGAGCAAGGTAAGACAGACCTAGTTTTTTAAGTGTATAAGCATCTTTAATTATCCAAGATAGAAATCAGAGAGAATTGCATGATTAAAATCAGAGGCCACTGCAATTTTTTTTAAAGCTCTTCAAAAAAAAAAAAAAAATACTAATGTGTGCGTGCACGTGTGGGGGTGTAGACCAAAAAAAAGAAAAACCCTGAAACCGTGGAAAGGAGTCTCAATGGGGAATAGTTAAACAAATCTGGTGAATTCACATAATAACATACATGAAACTAATGTTTACAAAGAATTTTAATAATATGGGAAAGTGTCCATATCATAAGATAAAGTGTAAAAGGCTGGTTATAGAATTATCTCCACTATGTTACAAAAGAAGAGAAAAGGTTCAGAAGCACTGCTGGGGTTAGAACTTCCTTGTAGTTTATGTTTTATAGTGTATACCTATGGGTTTCATGTTTCATGAAATTTTTGTTGTACCTATTACTTTTGTAATCAAAAAGACCTGAAAATTTTGTCGACGTACATGCATACATACATGTCTGGTGTGTCAGGTTGAATCTCTAAGTTTAATGTTTATTTATGAGAGGAAGAGACAGACAGAGTGTAAGCAGGGGAGGGGCAGAGAGAAGGAGACACAGAATCCAAAGCAGGCTCCATGCTCTGAGCTGTCAGCATAGAGCCCGATGCAGGGCTCGAACCCACGAACCATGAGATCATGACCTGAGCTGAAGTCACTTAACTGACTGAGCCACCAGGAGCTCTTGAATCTCTAAGTTTAAGTGCTGGGATGAAAGTCCCCTTTGTATGAAGTATTCCAGGCAGCTGGAGCCAACTGCTGGTGAAAATATAATGTCTGGGAAAAGAGGAAGCAGGCGGGGAGCATCAGTTATCAGGCTCTCGTGCCCCTGCATGGCTGGAAGAGGTGGGAAGATGTCCAGTCCCACAGGCAAGTAGTCGGGAGAGTTCCAAGAGATGTCCTGGTGAATGTGAAGGGGGACCACCCACATACAGAAATCAGAAAAAGATGCCCACAGTTGGCCCCAGACTTCCCATGGTGCTCCTGGGCCTCAAACCTGGTCTAGGATCGCACCCCGCCCCCCCCAATCTCCACCCTGTAAATGACTTGGTTATGTAAAATATGATTCATCCCTGCGAATTCCATGAAGCTAATGAAGCCACGCTCTTGAAGAATCTTCAGGATGTAGGGAAGTTCTCAGGCTATATCCATTAAACGGAAGAAGCCATTTCTAAATATCCTGGATGGTATGGTATGCATTTTGTAAAACTATAGATCCAGGGGGTAAGGGCTTTGGAGTCTGAGAGACCTGGGTTCAGATCCTGACTCTGCTGCCTATCTGTGGGCAGGTTACTGAATTATCCTCACCTTTGCCATCCTCAGCTCTAAAACAAGAATAACACGTGCCAACACCTGCCTCCCAGGATTGTTCTGGTAACTTCTACTTTGTGCTGGACTCTCACTAGCGGCCAGGTTCTCGGTGAAGCGCTTCACGGACGCGAACTCATGTAACGTCAAGGACAACAGGATGAGACTGTCGGGGTGAGATGAGGCGATGTCTGGGGAGCCCTAGAAGAGGGCTGGCATATGCCAAGGAACCCACACCCGACAGAAAGACAATGGGGATTTCCAAAGGGTTGCCATGGACGGAGGGATTACGAGGGAGCTGTCTATTGCCATGCTTCTCAGCATTGCCCAAGTTTGCCACAATAAGCGAGAATTCTCTTCTCAGATGCAAAAGACCCCGAACGTTTTAAGCCTCCGTCTGCCCATGCCATGTGGTGGGTGAGCAGAGATGGGGGTTAATGCCTTAAGAATTGGGACCAAGATCTATACATTCACTTCTAAAGATGACTCCCACCGGTGGGGGCCCCACAAAGAGCCTGTTCAAGCATCCACAAGATGCCGTTTACAGCAGGGGTTCTTATGGGCAAAGCTGGGGTCATCCTAACAAAGTCCCCAGGACGGTGTCCCTCCAGATGCCTGAACCCGGTAGGGGGCAGCTGACGTGGAGAGCAAGGCAGAACCGCACCCTGCCACCCTCTAGCACCCTCGTTCCCTGCCCGTGTTGAGCACAGACCTCCCCCTCTAAGTCACGCTTTTGTCACGTGCTGGTGATACACTGAGCACAGGAACACGGTCCTTGCCTCATAGGCTCCTAGGGCAGCGGTTCTCAGTCAGGGTGATGGTGCCCCCAGGGACGTTGGCGACGTCTGGACATGTTTTTGGTCGCGCCAATTCAGGGTGCAGGTGCTACAGGCATCTGGTGGGTCAAGGCCAGGGATGCTGCTCTACATCCTAGCGCCCAGGATGGCCCCCGTCACAGAGAATGACCCAGCCCCCATTGTCAGGGGTGCCCAGGTTGAGAAGACCTGCCCTTACGGGTACGACTTTTATGGGAGGGGTTTACACGCTGTGTCGAGCCCAGCCTCTCTGAGCCATTTTCTCCTCCATAAAATGGGGCTGATGGCCCCTGTCCCACAGGGTATTTTCAAGGGGTAAAGTAGAAATGCAAACAAGCTGTCCCTCTTCAGTAAGTCAGCCTTTGACAAACTGGAGCATTTACAGAGGCCAGCTGTGAAATCATCCAATGAGCACCCCCACCCCCAGTGCCCTCCTGGGAGGCGTTTGAAGATACGCGAAAGAGAACTGTCCCCAGATGCTTTCTACCGGGGCACCCCAAGAGCCTTTCCGTTTGCCCCGTGTCCATGCACAGCTCTTCTGCATCAGAAGGAGGTACTGAGAGGCCTCGGGGGATTCCTGAGGTCCTGTTCCTTCCCTGAGCATCCGGAAGGGAGGCATTTTACTTGCCGTTGTGGATGCCGGTTTGACTACATTTGATCCCACTTCTGCATTCTGAAAGAATCAGTTTTCAAGAAAAAAATTGACCACTTGTTACCCAGAGCAAACAAGTGCTATACCGTGTATGTTTAACAAAGTGGTTTAGGGGAGCCTGCTTGGGATTTTCTCTTATCCTCTCTCCTTCTCTCTCTCAAAGTAAATAAATAAACTCATAGCATTAAAAAAAAAGTGCTTTAGAGGATGTCATCTTTCAAAAAAAATTTTTTAATGTTTTTAATTATTTTTGAGAGCGTGAGAGAGCACGCAAGCTGGGGAGGGGCAGAGAGAGGGGGAGACACAGAATCCGAAGCAGGATCCAGGCTCTGAGCTGTCAGCACAGAGCCCGATGCGGGGCTCAAACTTGTGAACCACGAGATCATGACCTGGGCTGAAGTTGCTCAACCAACTGAGCTAGCCAGGTGCCCCTAGAGGATGTCATCTTCTTCTGGCCTCATGTAAACCACAGGAAGCAGCTATTATATTATTGGTATTCTTTTTTTTTTTTTAATGTATATTTTGAAAGAGAGAGAGAGAGAGAGGGAAGGAGGGAGAGCAAACACACATGCACAATGGGGAAGAGCAGAGAGAGAGGGAGAGAAAGAATCCCAAGCAGGATCCACAATGTCAGCACAGAGCCCAGCATGGGGCTCGATCTCATGGACCCATGGGATCATGACCTGAGCTCACATCAAGAGTTTGACGCTTAACCGACTAAGCCACCCAGGCGCCCCTGTATTATCAGTATTATTCTCATTCTCTGAGAGGGTGTAGCTGGTAGGTGGTGGGATGAGGGTCCCTAAACTCCTGGCTCTTTTCTACTACTCTGGGCTACATTATCTTTCACAGGTAAAACTAATGTGCTAGTAGGTTCTCACTTTTTAAATACTAGGTGATTCACCTGTACAAGGCTGCATCAGTCATTAAAAGGATGTTTATAAAGAGTTCATAATAACATGGGAAATGCTCATGAGAGAGTACTGACAACTGCAGCAGAGTAAATTGTATACGCAGCCTGAGCTCAATGAGGTAAAAAAAAAAAAATGACACTGAAAAGAGCCTGGGGGAAATACACCAAATACTAACAAGACAGCAGGCAGTGGAATTATGGGGACTTCCTTTTTCTACACTTCCCTGTATTTTCAGGACTTTCTCCTATGAAAACCACTGCTGAAATGAAAACAAACAGGCAATCATCATTACTTGGGAGTCAAAGATCGACCAAGCACATTCCTTGGTCTCAACTTACAATCAGACTTTGTTTAGGGTCTTACCCGTCGTGGTTGTAATCCAGGAGAGGGATTGAAAACAATTGATTATTTATTGAGCTTCTACTACTCCCTGTTTCCCTACGTAGGAGCCATGGGGCCTTGAGCAAGTTACTTAGTACCTGGGAAGCCGCTGCCTCATCTTTATAGTGAGGTACAGCAGATGTGTATATGTGTAAAGAGTGTATATACAGAGTGTATATGTGTCTCTAAGTTATTGTGCAGGTTGAATAAAATAATCCCTGAAAATGGTTTACAGGAGGGTCTGGTTAACAGTCAGTGCTAAATAAATGCTAGTTGCAAGCTGATAACACCATCATTGTTTTATTATTACCATTGTTGTTATTATATTACTCACTATACCACCGGGGGCGAGCGCAGGTCAGACGATGGAGGAGAAGCAAGACGGAGTCCCTGCCTTCACGGAGTCTACAGGGCGAGAGTTATTGTTATGGCTGACTTCTCCTCATTTAAACTTTTCTCTGCTTCCCAAATTTTCCAAAATGGGATTTTATAATTAAATGAAACCTGTTTGAGTGATAGCAGCTTTTTGCCGGGAAGGGGATGCTAAGGTACTGCGTCCTAGAGCAGCTGGGATGCAGGGGCCCTTTGAGATTTGCTTAGTTCAACCCCTCAACTTACAGAAGAGGAAGCAGGCCCTGGAGAAGGAAGGTGATTTGTCCAAGGCCACAGAGGGAAGAAGAGTTTGGGCCCTTCACACTGCAAGTCTTTCGCTCCAAAGCAAGAGCACTGCAGGCAGTAGGGCAAAGCAGGTACAAAGGCCCTGAGGCCAGTCCCTTCCCATCCTGCAGGTCTCTGCTCAAAACATCCCTTCCCTTGACCACTCAATCCGCAGTGTCGCCAAGGCACAGCTCCCAGGAAGGAACTGCTGGATGAACGGAGTGGATGCGTAACTCAGTAAGCTTTTCCTTCCACTGTCAAGGTGCAAAACATGTGCTTCACAGGGTGGCTGCAGGAATTCAAGGAGATGAAATGCGTGAAAAAGTCCCACCCGGCACCCGGCACCCCGGTGCTGTCTTGTAAACTGAAGTTCTGGAATGCCTCCTCCTGCATTGAGCCACAAATCGGCAGAGGCTCTGCCTGGTGCCTTGTCGTCACCTGACAGCAACAGGCCTGTTGTGCATGCCCTGGGCTTGTGTCTCGGGGAGTCGGTCTGCAGAGACTTATAATTCTGGCCTGAAACTGGTCAGACTGGTTGAGGGATAAACTGAATTTTTCCACATAGCAGTCACCAACGTGACTCAGCTGCTTTTTGTGGCCGGCGTGCTCAGCTTTGGGAAGAAACAGCTTTCCAGCCCAAATTCAACAAAATCCTACAGGTTTGTTTTGAAATCCCCCAACTTGAGGCAACTCTGTGCGAAGCAGCCATCTCGGTAATTCCCCGAAACACTGGCTTTGGGGGTCAGAAGCCCTGTGTGTGAAATCTGGCTCTCTGGCTTTCTGTGTGAACTTGAGCAGCCTTCCCCCTCCCCCCCCCCCCCCCCCCCCCCCGCCAGCCCCCAGGCCTCCCTGAGGCTGTTCCATAGATTGTACAATATGGGGGCGATTCGTAACTTTTTGAATGGGTGGTGAGCACAAGTGAGGTTGCTTTGACCTGCCGCTGAAGACTAGTTACAATTAAACAATGGTGATGAAAACACTTGGGCCAGGGCCAGGCACATTGTAGTTAGTAACTTGGAGCCAGAGAGACACGCATGCAAATCCCAGCTCAAAATCCCACGGATATTTCTGCAATGTTGGGCAAGTTACTTTCTCTCTCATCCGTAGTCATGGGGATAGCAAGCAACTCAGAGGGGCGTCCCACTGATTAGATGAGAGGCTTGCAAAGCATTTAACAGTTCCACAAATTTTCAGGACCAAGAAGTAGAGCGGAGACCCACGTACCCTATGTCTAAATGCGTTGAGCAAACTGTTACATGAAATACCATTTTCTCCCCCTCCTCCATACACAGACCTTCCTAACGCAGAAGGGCGCTGTCCGAGAGGGCAACCGCTAACCACATGTGGCTATTTACATTTTACTTAAACTTAAGAACAATTACACATCCTCTTCCTCAGCTGCACAAGGCACATTTCAATGGCACACGTGTCTCGTGGCTACTGCCTCAGATAGACAGAGAATGTGTCATAGCTGCAGTGGACTCTTGCACAGTGCTGGTCTGGAAGGATGTGTGAATTTGGAATTCTAGGACTCCTTGAGTTCTGAGCCAGAATAGGGTGGCAGACAAGGGCCAGCCTCTGGGCCCGGGTTCTTTGTCCCTGTCCCCCTTTCTTCCCACTGCACAGAAGCCCCAGCCAGCACGACCGAAGCCAAGAGCCAAATTCTGGCCACCTTGTGAGTCTGAGGCCTGTACACCAGGGGCACGGCCTGCCTTTAGGAAGACAGAGGCAGGTGCTGGAAGCAGTGTTGGAGCTTTTGGGGGACGGAATTCACGGATCCCAGGTAGCTGGTTCGTGGCTGGGGAAGGGGAAGGCACCTGGCTGGGTGGGCATGGCCCCTTGGCCCGAAGAACCCCCCACTCTGTGAAGGAGGGACACTGCCATAGAAAGTCTGGATTAGGGCCCCCCAAATGCCCAGGCCAGAGCAGGGGCCCCTCTTGCCGGGGTCTAAAAGCAAAAACGACATCTAACACAGGTCCCGGCAGATAATGAGCTCTCAATAAATGGCAGCTTTTGAGGTGGGGGAGGGGGGGTGTCTTTGTTTTCACATTTAGGATCAAGACAAAAACCCAAACTACTGAGCCAGGAGTGGAAGCCACCCTTCGTAGGTCCACAACGCCTCCTCCCATGGTGGCGGCTTATGCAAGGATAGCTGTCGGAAGGGAAGGCTAGTGCTCACGAACCCCCCCGGAGGCAGCCCCCCGGAGCCCCGCCGGACATGCAGGGCGGCCAAAGAGCTGTCTGTACGCGCCCACGCCCCTCCCAGCCCGGCCCCGCCTGGGACAACCCCTGCACCGCCCTACAAAAACAGGCCACCGTGCCAAGGGGCCCCACCTTCCTCTGACCCCAGCTGGCCCAAACGCAAGAGAATCTGGGGCAGCCGGGACATCCCAGACTTTTAAGTATACTTCACTCTTGCCCATTCTCTGTGGAGAGCACTTGCCACTTGGGAAATGTTCCCAATGTTAAAGACAGACCCGCGTCCTTTCAGAGACCCACTCATTTCTCATCCGCACGTCATGCGTTCATTGAGTTAAAGTGGTTAAAAGCTTAACGAGGACCCTCCAAGGGCCAGGCCCTGTGACGTGCGTGGGACAATCAGCTGACAGGAGGACGGGCTCTGGCTCTCAGAGCTTCACGGGTCCGGTGACTGAACAAGCTCCCTTGCCGGGGACAAGGGTTCAGCAGGAGCTGCAAGTGCCACTGGCACGTACGAGGTCCTCTGAGGGGAGCAATGACCCTGACACCTGTAGGGCCAACAGGAATTTGCCAGACTGAGGTTGGTTCTCCCTGCTTGCAAATTGAAAGCCTCTGTGGGCTGAGACCACACCCTCGTGCCCCCCCCCCCCCCCAGGTCCTCCACCTCCACCCAGAGGTTCTGCCTTCACTGGTCTACACCGGGGTCCGCCCAGGTGTGGTCTCAGAACCCCCAGGTGAGTCCAACCTGCAGCCAAGTCAGGAGCAGAGGCCTGATCCGAGTAGGACAGGGTTTCAGGCAGGGGGACAGCCATGAGCAATGGCCCCAGACTGAAGGGTGCCGGAGGCAGGTGGTATCTCCTTTGGTCTGTCCTAATAAGCCTTTGGGTAGAACGGAATTGGAGCTGCCAGACCGGGACATGTCTGCCATGGGCATGTGCTCAACTTTCCGATTTCAATACGCAGGCAGGGCAACTTGAAAGTGAAGCAAGGAGCCTTTTTAAGGGACAATAAATAGCAATTAAAAAGCGTGGCCAGGGCTCACTCTTCTTTGCTGGTTTCAAAGCAGTAGATGGTTCACACGGTGGCTTTTCAAAATCTACATGCTGAACTTCTTAGCTTGGTTCCAAGGAAGCAAATCATTTTTCAAGCACGATAAAAGGCTATAAAATTCTCGGTGTGCGGGCAGTGGGAGGGAGTGTTTCCTCTCCAGGTTTCATCCCCAGGCTGAGGTCGGCGTGAGGCAGGGCCGGGCCTCGGGATGTGCACCTGTGTGCTCTGTGACACCACCTCCCACCACTGCTTCCCGGAACCAGGACACCAAGACTGGCCCTGCTTGGCCCTGCGGGGCTGCCCAGGGTGGAGACCGCAGAGGCCAGGAGCCCATGTGACGACTTCGTGGAATGTGGCCACTCACTCAACAGCCCTGAACCCGGTGAGGAGAAAGTTCACTCCTTTTTCTCTTCCCGATCTTTCCGACCGGGTCAAGGAGAGTCTGAGTCAGGTGCCATTAGCTCTTTAACACCTAGTACTCTTAGGACTTTCTTCTCAACAAAGAGGTGAAGTCTTGGCAAGCCGCGGTTATCCGACCAGAGAGTAAGACCTTTGCTTTATTGCCGCTGCTTCCCCCAGCTTGTCTTCCGATTGCAGTGAGCGATGCTCTCTTTCCAGTGACTAGCAACGGGTTACCTCTTAAGAGGGAGATGGTTAAAACAAAACACGATTTTTTAAGGGTTAAATTGAGGTGATAAAAATGAAAATCGGGACAGAGATAAACCAATGACGGCAGATGGGGAAATGCCGACAAGACAGGAAAGAACCCCGGCTCTGGGACCAGAGAAACCTGGGTGCACACGCAGGCTCCACTGACTGACGAGCCCGGCAGTGAGGTGGGAGGAGGCTCCCTGGGCCTTCTGTCGGAGTGTCTTCCATTTCCCAGGCCTGCAGAGGGGGACCCTTCTGGGCTTTTCCCAGGTGTTAGGCCTGCTGGGGAGAGCAGGAGAGTTGACACCTTTCCCAGCTACGAGTGTGCACGGAGAGACAGGCAGGTGCCAATCATGCCTCTGCCACTTGGGGCATGTTCCTGAACCTCTCTGGGCCTCGGTTTCTCCATCTGTAAAATGCGGCTAACATGAGGACCTCTCCCATAGGGTGTTTTGCTCATTAAGTGAGGCAAGGAAAATAAAACGCCTAGCAAAGTACCCGGCACATACAGTGCATTTAGTAATAGGAGCCACCAAAATCGAGGTGAATTGGATTTGCTTTCATTTAAATTAATTAAGTCGTGAAGTCAGTGAGTTCTGGAGCCAGAAGTCTCTGTAGCCTCTGGGAGCATCACCCTAATTGAAGATAATGTCTGGCCTCGTGGTCATTTTTAATGCAAGACGCGGACGATTCAATAGCAGGGCATTTGGTGAGTGAATAGTGACGAATCCTGGCCTGGGACCGTCACACGAATATTTAAAATGATGTTGCAGAAGAATATTTAACGTCACGGGGAGATGTTTAGATACACGTGTAAGTGAAAACAGTCGCACACAAAACAGTATGCACATAATCCTCCGTGAAAAGGAAGGAAGGGCTGATACACGCTGCAACAGAGACGCACCTCCGAAACACCGTGCGGAGGGAGGGCAGCCAGCCGCAGGGGACCACCTGGCGCCTGGGTCCACGTACATGACTCCAACAGGCAGATCCTCAGAGAGAGGAAGGGGATTAGTGGTTACCTAGAGCTGGGGGAGGGGCGTGGGTTAAGGGGTGCAAGGTTCCTTTCCAGGGTCATGAAAATGTTTTAAAATCCATCGTTGTGATGGTCACACAACTCTGTAAAGATACTAAAGGCAACTGAATTGTACACTTTAAATGAGTGAAACGGGTGGATGCTATGTGAAATTCTATCTCCATAAGTCTATTGAGAATTCTGCGATCTCCTCTAAAATTAAGCAATATATAAAATATACGTATATATTTCTAAATTTTAGAGAAGTCATACTACACAGAATTTTTAACTGCTCTATCGAGAGACATATTCATGTGCATGTGTGTTAGATCTGCATATACACAGATACATCGACAGATGTACCAATATGGCTGTCTAGTGAGAGAGAGACTTTGGAGGAATACAAATATATCTACAGTAGGTCTGTGGGTTTGTTTCCTTTTTATCTAATCTATATTTTAAGTTGTTTTTTTTTAACTTATTTTGAGGGCAGAGAGGGAAGGGGGGAGGGAGGGAGACAGCGAGCGCACACAGGCACAATTTGGGGAGGGGCAGAGAGAGAGGGAGAGAGAGAGAAACCCAACCAGGCTCCGGACACTTAACCAACTGAGCCACCCAGGTACCCCTCCCTAATCTATATTTTCTAAGGCTTCTGCTATAAATACGTATCATTCTTGGAGAAACAATGAAAAGATGTCTTTAAGAACAGCTCACTTGGGATTTCAATGTCAATCAAGCCGACGCCAAAGTAACTGCCCACTTGGGCTCACGACGCCCCAGGAATGAAATGGGCCCCCGTCCCGCCCATTACCTTGTCCACATCGAGGGGCACGGCGAACCTCCGGAGGGTGGGAATGGAGGTGAGCCTGGAGTTCTCCTCCAAGTCCTGGTTCAGGTTGGCCAAGTAGAAGAGCTGATAAAGGCTGCTGTCCTCGTAGGCGATGACATCAAACACAAGGCAGCCGTCCTCTTCGTAGGCGTTGACGTGATGAAACACCACCATGGGGTCCATGTAAAACTTGGTCGGCACGGGCTTCCCAGTCCTTTGGTCGATGATGTGAACGTAAGTCTGAAAGAAGACGCGCATCCAGGGGTCAGCCTTCCCTCTGCTGGCCTGGCGCTGTGGCATCGGGTACAGGTCGGGATGCGGCCCTGCCCTCCACTAGCTCGTGACCCTGAAACGTCCCTTGTCCCAGAGCTCCGGCCACGCAGAAGCTGAGGACACGGGAGCTGCCTGCCATTACACGTCTGTGATCACCTCCTTCAGATGGATCGGAGGGAAGCTTTGCCGCTGGAGCCTCTGCACCACCAGGAGGACTGCCTGGAGGAGTCCCCGAGGGTGCGCTGTCCCCTCCCCACCCCCTTCACTTGACTGGGACTCCAGGTGGGTGGCAACGACCCAGCTCCCTGGCAACAAATGGCCAAGCTGGGGAGAACTGGCCAGTCCTCTAGCCCTCCCCGGGTTCCAGCCACAGCTGGATCCCCTAAAACCACACCAGCCCTTCGGGGGCCCCTCTCCCGACCTCCTGGTTTGCCAGCTTGTCGCAGCAACCTCCTTTATCCTGGGGGCTGCAGCGGGGAGAGACCATTCTGGTGAAGGAGCCCCAAGGGTATCTGCACACACCTCCGGCTGTCATGGGGTGGTATCGCTCTGGGTGGTAATTAGCCATGTCTGCAGCCCCACTTGCCTAATCCAAAGTAGGTGTGGGGGTTCTTCCTTGTGGCAGCTTTGGCCCAGCCACCCTCCTTCCGAAAGGCAGGGCGGGACTGCTCCAGGCTGTTCCCTGGTCACCTCCTCCCAGCGTATCCACCTTTCTCTCCTTCCCCAGAATGTAGCTTTGAACATTAAGTGGGAGAGCAGAAGAGGAAGGCTTTGACAGCCTACGGGCGTTGGAACGGGCAGGTGACTACAGAGGTAATTATTTTAGCTCTTTTCTTCTCCATGACCCCAATTCCTGGGGTCAGGCACAGGAGCTTTTAAGAAAGCTCTCTTCTGAAAAAAAATTTTTAATATTTATTTGTTTTTGAGAGACAGAACATGAGCAGGGGAGGGACAGAGAGAGAGGGAGACACAGAATCCAGAGCAGGCTCCAGGCTCTGAGCCATCAGCACAGAGCCTGACGTGGGGCTCGAAGCCACGAACCACGAGATCATGACTTGAGCCGAAGTCGGATGCTTAACTGACTGAGCCCCCCAGGCACCTCAGAAAGGTCTCTTCTAAATGCATTCTAAAACCCTTCCCGGGGCTTTCTGCCCTGCCTCTGGGGGCTCGGTCTTCCCACTGTGGGATTCTCTGAGGGCCACGGGATCTCCAGGGGCTGAAGAGAAAACCCAACTACCGCTAGCTTCCCTGCTGGCCCCCTTGGCCCACTGTTCATTCCAAAAATAGAGAGAGAGGGTCTGTGACATAGGAGACACTTTTTCAGTAAAAAGAGAATAAAAGCAAGCCCCTGCCTTCATGGAGCTTCTATTCCAGTGGGGGGAAAGGCCAGCAGTCAATGGTCAAGTAACGTGCCAAGGACAATGAGCACCACTGAGAAAAATGAAGCCGGGTAGGGGATAGAGAAAGCCTGGAGTGGGGTCTGTTACAGATTGGTTCATCATGGAAGGCCTCAGGAATCTGGACTCTGAGGAAGGAAGCGATCTGGGGAAGGATATTCCAGGTGGAAGGGACAGGAAATGCAAAGGCCCTGAGGCAGGAATGTGTTAGGCTGGTTTGAGATACAGGAGGACCAAGAGGGAGGCTGGGTGAGCAGGAAGCCAGGGGTTGGGATGTAGACATGTGAGGATTTGCAGGCTGGTCAGTGAAGTCTTGGATCTTATTCTGAGGAAGGTGGGAAATCATTAGAAGGCTCTGAGCAGAGGAGGGACCTCACTCTCCTCGTGGAAAAGGACAGGTTTTAAAGAGGTGGCCAGCCGCAAACAGGATGCATAGTTGCACATGTACATAAAGACGTCCATAATGGGCAGAAAGGGGAGAGGGATGTCAGGGCATTGTAGTGGTTCCCTCTGGAGAGGGCACTGGCCGTGGTGGGGGGAGAAGGGACTTGATACGTTGCTTCCTATACTTGGGTATTGTTTGAATAGAGGACACTAAGAATTACTGGATATTTATCACAAGTAAAAGTTGACTTATTTCAACAGGAAGTAAGTACACACACATATCCATGCATAGATATATTCATACGCATACAAATGTACACACATATGCAGACATCCATATATACAGGCCTGCATATACACAAGTGCAGACACACACGTGTGCACACATCCATGCTTTGAGCACGCAGGTGTGCCTGAATGGAAGCTGTTTCTGTTTACCACTGGTGGAACACTCTATCATTACGATGTCTAAATCATCTCTGGCTCTGCTTCCCTGACATTGTATAGTGGCTGCAGGATGCTGAAAGGGCCTCGTCCATGGACAGTGGAAGCTGCAAGGAGCCCGGACATGGGTCAGGACTGAGGAGTGGCCCTCGGCTGAGGGGGCCGCCTGGCTGATGAGAGCCGGCTTGCCCAAGGCCACACACTCACCCAGGGACAGTCCACTCTACTGACTCAGTGAGTTGGGACTTGGCTCTCTTGCCCTAACTCAAGACCACTCTGCAGGACCATCCAGCTTCAGAACTCTCTGGAAGCGTGGCTAATGCTTCCGGGGAGACTGCCCGGTAGCTCACTTCCTCCCTCCCTTGGAAACCTCCTGCATGCTAACCTCCATCTCAGCCTGCTTCCCAGGATACCCCACTCTGGCCATCCTGATGTTGCGGGCTCGGCCGACCCAGTGGGGGCTGGGGGTCTTGTCCAGGCCTTACCTGGTCCTCCCTGTGGAAAGCCAGGCAGGAAGCCCAGTTCACTCCCCGGATGTACGCAGTTGACATCTTGAGGACGTCCAGCTTGAAAGGCTGCTCGAGGAAAACGATGTAGTTCTCGGTGACTCCGAAGCTGTGGTAATAGCTCGGGGAGAGGAGCGAGCGGGAGGTGATGGAACCGAACACCTCTGTGTGCTTCAACGGGTTCTTCCCCTTCGTGTCCTCTAGAGAAAGGTAAGCCTGAGGAGCAGTGTGGGGCCTAGCTGCCCCCAGACAACGCCACGATCACCTGCAGCTGAGCCTTTCAAACTGACCTGGTCACTAAGAAGAGCCTTTGGGTAAGAGCCGACAAGTAAACCGATGAAGGGGTTGAGGGCTGGTCGGGGGTTAGGG
Source organism: Acinonyx jubatus (assembly GCF_027475565.1). NCBI lineage: Eukaryota > Metazoa > Chordata > Mammalia > Carnivora > Felidae > Acinonyx > Acinonyx jubatus. Next base: position 7,125,861 of record NC_069396.1, read on the forward strand.
CTTCTCACCAAGGCCTACCCGCCTCTCCTGCTCTGTGAGACCCAGTGCTACAATCTGCAAACACTGAGCCACAGAGCTAGGCTTCTGGGCCGGGGCCCGCAGCGCAGCCTGGGGACTAAGCCCAGCCTCCAGCTGCTTCTAGCATCAAGGTTTCTTTGGAACACAGCCACACTCCCTTCTTTCACAGAGTCTGAGGCTGCTTTTGCTTTGGAACTGCAATGGCGTTGTTCAGTAGTTGTGACAGAGACCACAGGGCTGCACAGCGTCAGGTATTTACTCTTGGACCCTCTACAGAAAAAGCTTGTCAGCCCCTAGCCTGGAACAATGCCTCTCGTGCACACGGATTATCTGGGATTGTGATAAAGTGTGGAGTTTGACCCAGTAGATGGGGCTGGGGCCTGAGGGTCTGTATTTCTATTAAGCGCCTGAGGGATAGGGCAGCTTCCCAGGCTTCAACTTTGCTTTTTGCTGGGGACCATCATCTGATACATATTTCGTAGGGTTTCCATGAACTTCTTTCGGCACTGCCCATTCCCAAACACCTGGGAGACTAAGTACCCATTGTGATGTGGGGCTGCTATATACCTTGTGATGATCCAAGCAGGCTGTAGGGTTCCCATTTTACAGACGGGAAACTGAGGTGCGATGGAATGGGCCCGTCATTATGGCCAAAGGCACAAGGTTAAGCCAAGAAGACCCGGCCCCCCGCTGAGCCTGGCTGCCTCCTCTGTTATTAGCGAGAACAACACTCCCAGAGTGAAGAGAGAGAACAGAATGCAATAATGGGGCAGCCCAGGCTCGAGCGAGCTCTTATTCTCCTGCAAGGGTGAGTCACCATGGGCCAAAAGGTCTCCCCACCCAGGCCTGGGGCTCATTTATAATGAGTTACCTGCAAGCGTCCCCACCTTTCTTGTGGCCACCTGTGCACACCATAAACAGCTGGCTGGTGGGAGGGGTGCTGTGGGGTTGTGGGGTGGTTCTTTTCTTCACAAAACAAACGGAGCACAAAGCAGACCAAAATGAAAAGTACCCTGGCCTGGGAGGCAGGAGGCGGGCGCGAATCCCAGGGAAGCCGCCGGCATGGAGCAGGCCATCAGAGAGGAGCTGCTGGCAAGATGTGGGGGCTCCTGTCAGCTGTGTGGTGGTGGGCATGTCACCTGATCCCCCTGGGCCTCATCATCCTCCTTTGAAATAGAAGGTGTTAAATGCCTAGACCTCCCCTAGGTCTGACGTTCTAGGATTCTGACTAGGCTCTATATTCCTCTATTGGCTTAATTCATGGGAGTTCCATTTAACAAGAATACACTCATTGTGCCCTCTGACCTTAGGGGCTCCCATCTGCCTGGAGCCTGGTAATTAGCTCAGGAGGTGCTATAGGACTACGGAGGGCACCAGCAGGGGTCACACATGGAAGCCACTTGCCCTAAACTTGTAAGTTCTGCCCTGTCTCCTGAGTCCTGCGCAGCCACCCTCGGGGGGGCCTGGTTTCCTGGGTGTGGTTCCCAGGAGGGTCCTGGACAAAGAAGGGCCAGGAGCCTCCTCCCTCGGGAACATGCAATCACAATGGGCCTGGGCTTTGCTCCACATTCCTGGCCTTAAATGGAGAAGGTTCAGAAGGCCCAGAAAATGGGGTGGGGGTCTGAAAGGCTGACAGTCTGAAGCAGGGCTGAGCCCCCACAACAACACTGGGAGCCTGGCTTCAGGGGCTGGGATGAGAGTGGGCAGCACAGCTTTGGCATACAAAGTTTTGTGAGAAAACTAAAAGATATCAATGGAAGGAAGGAAGGATGGATGGAAGGATGTTTGATGGGTGCGTGGATGGACAGACGGACAGTTGGATGATGACTGATAGGTGGATGGATGGATGGATGGATGGATGGATAGGGAAATGGTGGGTGAATAATGGGTAAATTAATGAATCAATAAACTGGAGCCTAAAGAAAAACAGGTTAGAATAGTAAAGGAACTTACTTCTTCCAAAAGGAAGTCCAGCCACACCTCTTTTCTCCTTTAGGAAAAAAGACTCAAGGTCATCTGAATCACCCATGTAGGAAAGGGTCAGATTGAGTCTCAGGTCATCAACAAAAATCAGAACTCTTTGGAAGGAGCCACCCTTGACATCTGTGTTTCATCATATCCCCAGAATGACCTACCTGGTACTGTGGCAGGGATCTTAAAGATCACATATTTTGTCTTCCCCTTGTCCATGATGGATGTGCCCACATTAAGAACATTTCCAGCCGCATCATAATGAGGATGCGATGTTGCCAGATTTACCGCCACGTAATTGCGATAATCCACCTGCAAAATGACAAACACCTGGTTTTAAAAAGGAGGTGGGGAGGGTGAGATGATGAAAAGCTGGCCGCTTCTAGATTCGGAGTGATGATGGCTACGTTTGCATACCTCCTGGTCTGAAGGTAAGGCGACTTCACCTTTCAAGAGGATGTTTACTCTTGAAACCTGATATGACCTCAGGGGGAGCCTCCTACAGTAGGGAGGCTGCAGGGGAGCTGGTGAGCTGTATGCTCTTCCCTGCCCCCTAGCCCTGCCCCCTGGGTGTCCTCAGCATGGAGGCAGATTGCCTGGCCGAAGAGTGATGACCTAGGCAGAGAGGCAGCCTTAGCGCTAATCTTAGCTGCTGCTCTGTGTCTTTCTGGTTACGTCATTTAAATTCTCCCCTTTTGCATGCCACAGAGGCATAAATCTCCAGGCCTCTCTCCTAGGATTATTCTGGGAACAGAGAGTTATAAAAACACTTGGTCGAAGTGAAACTCAACTAACGAGCTCCATAATGACCCCCCACTCCCAACAGGGCACAGCCATAGAATAATGTGTGGCCGGGGAAACAACTGTCCTCCTTTCCTCTCCAAGAATAGCACAACCTCCGGCCAGAAGTCAACCAATACTTCATGCTCTCTTAGTATTTCCTCTCTGAGGCTTTGTGGAGAGCATACATTGGTTGGACCTATGCTGCCTGGCTTCAAAGGTGCTGGCCATAACTTCGCAGCTAAGAAAAGCACTCCCTTTACCAGATCGTTAAAATGTACTGAGGAGACAATGAGGCTTTGGCCAGCCAGCTGGAGAAGAAAGTGGGTCTATTGATTTTCGTGAAAATGTTGACTTGATTCTGCCCAGGAAAGGCATCTGCTTGGGGATTTGTTTCCATCCCCTTGCTCTCTGCCTAAGGCCTCCCTCTTCAGGCCAACGCCAGGTAGGGCTGCTAGAGTCTGGGCACTCTGGTGCCATCATTCATTCCAACTCCCATTAAACTTCCCACTCAGTGCCAAGACAGTGGACAGTGTTATGGGCTGAATTGTGTCTTCCAAAAAGATCTATGTACCAAGGGTTAGGGCTTCAACATATTTGGAAACAGGGCCTTTGTAGATGTCATCAAGTTAAAATGAGGTCATTCTGGATGGAGGTAGGCCCTAATCCAATGATTTGTATCTCTAGAAGAGATTGGAGTGATGCATCTACAAGCCAAGGAGCACTGAGGATTCCTGGCAGCCACCAGCAGCTGGAAGAGGCATGCCAGAATCTTCCCCTAGAGCCTTCAGAGAGAGAGAGAGAGAGAGAGAGAGAGAGAGACAGAGAGAGAGACAGAGAGAGAGAGAGAGAGAGAGAGAGAGAGAGAGAGAATGGCTCCATGGACACCCGGATTTCAGACTTCCAGCCTCCAGAACTGTGAGAGGATAGATTTCTGTTGTTTTAATCCACCTAGTTCGTGGTACTTTGTTTTGGTAACCCTACGAATAAACAAGATGAACCCACAGAGTCCCAACCCTAAGGGAGCTTACAATCTAGTGCTAAGTGTTGTGCTGGGGAAACTCAAGATCCAATGGCTTTAGAGGAGGGGATGCTCCTGTGAGTTCCTGCAGGTCACATGACCCCACCCAGGTCCCTTTCACAGACCAGGAACTGATGCTGGTTATACATTCACTGGTACCTTCTCCAGGGTTTCCAGAGTCCGTGGGTTGATTTTCCTGATGTAATTGGTCTCTGTGGTCGCATAGAAGTCTTATCCACACTTCATGATGTTTATCAGGCAGTTGTCTGTGAAATCAGGGATGGTATGGGACAAGTAGGAAAAAGCTCTGTGGAAGAAAGCAGATCAATAGCAAATCACTGGCTGTGTCTACCCAGCTGGAAAGTTCTGCATAAGATAGCTTTAGTTTCCCTACCACTTAAAATGCTCTACTTCAGGGTCTCAAAGACTTGAGGAGTCTGGAGGACTTGGGTATCAAGTTGTCCAAAGATACCACCACATTGAGTTAGCTAAGACATGAGTCATCTGGGGAAAAGATGGCCACCAACTGAACCCTCCTGGGCTCTCAAAAATCCATTGGTCTCCCACACCACAGATATCAAGAGCTGGTAGGTTGTTCTGAAGTGTTTTAAGAAGCTCTACAGAAATCGTATGTACCCATCCATAATGGCTCCCAAAGACTAGAAAAACAGCTAATTCTTGCTTTTGGCAGGAACGAGAACCCTCTGAATTTGTCCAGGAAATTAGTTTTCTTTTATTTTCTTTAAAGGAAAGCAAACAAATTGTGAGATTAAAAACTCATCATTAGTTTGATCAGAAGATCCGGACCCATGTATTGGTTAGTGCTCCCCCTACTGGCAAGCAGTGAAGCAGCAAAGATGTCTCACAGATGCTGGTTTTGCATTCATTTCCTCCCCCTCCCCTGTTCCTGCCTGGTTCCTCCCCACACCTGCAAACCTGAGGTCAGTGCTTGCTGTGTGCCAGCCCCAGCACTGGATCCTGGAACTGGAAAGATGAGGTCAGTTCCGGAAAAGGAGAAGCAATCTTCTGTCTCTGGGCCAGCATACGAACACATTTCCTAACTCTCCTAGATCTGAAGAGTATCAGGAAGGAGATACGGACAGCAGGTCTGATTCCCTGGCCAACAATTTAGTTGTCAAGTGTGTGACACATTCAGAGTCATCAGAGCTCAGATGATTTGAAATGTAGTCAACAACAACAACAAACTCTTCCGTATCTCTTTCTCCCATTTGCCCACTTCCCTCCTCAAACACCCTACGAGTTTCTCTAGACACATATAAGTACAAATAAATCTACCTTTCTTCCTGCTTTTTTTGCACACTACACCACATATTATATGCTCTTTCTATACCTCATTCCGCCCCACACTCACCACTCAACAATGTATCTTGGAAATTTTTCCATTGAGTACATAGAGAGCATCCTTATTCTTTTTTTTACTTCTGCCTGGTATTTTCTTGTATATTTTCACTTTTATTTAACTACCCTTCTGTTGATGAACATTTGGGGTTATTTTCAGTTCCTCATCACAACAAATGACGCAACCTTGAATAATATTGCACGTTTGTCATTCCAGATGTGAGCAAGATTATCTCTAGATTGAAGAGAACACACGTTTGTGATTTTGAGAGAGAATTCCAAATTGCTCTCCTACCAGCCATATGGAAAAAATACCTAATCATCTGTCAGATGCTCACTGTCCCTCTTGCTCTCAGTGATCAAGAATTGCATAGTATACACGGTCAAAGCCCGGTCAGGTGGTTTTCATGCACCCTAAAGATGACTCTCAGGGAAGTGAATGCTGGTTGTTTTGACCACCAAGGATGTCAAAAAGCATGACCAGATTCAAAATGGACAGCTACTTAGAAAATATGTTTTTGCAGGGGTCTGGATGGGCCATCGTTCCAAACTCTGACACCACAATCCTGTTGGCCTTGGTGTTGGCATTGTAGGTATCACTTCTCAGGTATTTGCTCCTGTAATAGACTTCACCTGAAAAAAAAAAAAAAGATGCAGAATCATCCCAGGCTGACACTTTTACAGAGTTTTAAGGTCAATTTCAGCCATTCTGGGGTATTATGGGGGGGGGGGTACAGGGGAGGTGAGTTCAGTAAAGCAGTCCCTTTTAACGTGTGGATATAAGAGAATTTGCAGCAAACTCTCACTTGAGACTCACATTTTCTCACTTGAGACTCACAACTGTATGTCAGGGTAAGTATCCCGATGAGCTCCATTTTACATGGCAGGGAACAGGAACATTCCCTTGCCCGGCCAAATGTCACCTAACCAAGAGGTGCTGACCTGGCCCATTGACCATCTCTTCTACCATGCTGGTTTCCCTCCAGGGAGGTCCAGATTTGGAGGAATGGTTCAGAAGGCCTCATACTTGGGGTCTGGGTTTCCCCAGCGTCTGGTTCAGCCCTGAAAGCCTTTCGTTGGCCATTTTAGCCCCTGGAGTAATATTTGATGCCTATTACAACCAGAGGGTGACCTAGGGCCCAATTCTGTGTAGCAGGTCAGTACGTGTGTGGATGTCTAATTCATGCAGTTACTGGAGAAAATCTAAGTCACTACATAAAATCAGGGACTCTTGGGGACCCTTGGTGGCTCAGTTGGTTTAGTGTCTGACTTCAGCTCAGATCATGATCACATGGTTTGTGAGTTTGAGCCCCGAATCGGGCTCTGTGCTGACAGCTAGAAGCCTGGAACCTGCTTTGGATTCTGTGTCTCCCTCTCTCTCTGCCCCTAACCCACTCTCATTCTGTCTCTCTCTCAAAAATAAAAACATTAAAAAAATTTTTTTTTTTAAAGCAGGGACTCTTGACCAGTTCATCAAGACCAACCTGAAAATGTACTGGATGGTTCTAGACCTGTATTAGGTTCCTATGGCTATTGTAACAAATTACCACAAACTTCGTGGCTTACAACAACACAAAGTTGCTATCTTACCATTTTGGAAGATACAGGCTGAAATGGGTCTTACCGGCTAAAAAGCAAGGGGTCAGCAGAGAATCCTTTTCTTGCTTTTCTAGCTTCTAGAAGCTGCCTGCATTGCTTGGCTTGTGGTCACATCACTCTACCCTCTGACCCTCCTCTTTCCCTTGTGATTACACCCAGCCTACCGGGATAAACTCCCCAACTCAAGGTCCTTAACTTAGTCACATCTGCAAAGACCCTTTTACTTTGCAGGCTGACCCGTAACATATTCACAGGTCCCTTCCGGGAGACAAAGGGGAGCAGGGGTGGGGGAGAAAAGAGGAGAGAGCTGAGGAGGCCCACCTGGGAGTGGATGGATCAGGAAAGTCTTCCTGGAGGAGGGAAGCACTCGAGAGAGCGCTTGGAAGATGAATAAAATGGTTTGCCCACAATAGACTGGGGAGGTGCAAGTAGGAGAGGGAGTAAGGCATTTCCATTCACTCTTCCTGGAAAGTGTGAAAGCACAGGCCTGGTGGTGTAAAGGCCAGCCCACCTCCTGTAAGAGCTGAGTCAAGATGGGCTTGAGCACGAGGTAGGGGCTTGGGAGCAGCAGGAATGAGATGAGGTCAAGGGATGGCACCCTACTGGGCTACAGGAGGCCTCTGAACTTCATTTGCTGGACAACTTGAAACCTGTCGGTTTTTAAATTTTCATTTAATTTTGCTGTTAATTAGCAAGTGACATATTGATTTTTCCACCCTAAAGAACACATTCCTTGCTGTAGTCAAATGTAGGTTTCCAATGCTGGCACAATTATATATAATATGCAAAAAAGGAGGATGCAGGTCATACTGACATTTGATTCCCATAAAAAAAGTTGATCTGAGAAATGCCCATCACATATCCACTGCGAGTAATGGGCGTGGGAACACCTTCCCAAGAAATTCTGGTCCGGTGACTTTTTATATTCAAGAAAGGAAATCGTGCTAAGAGCTAACATTTATTGAGCATGGGTGTGCTAAGTGCTCTGTGGACATTAAAAAAAAAAAACTTTTATTTTTTTACGTTTATTTATTTATTTATTTATTTATTTTTTTCAACGTTTATTTATTTTTGGGACAGAGAGAGAGAGAGAGAGTATGAACGGGGGAGGGGCAGAGAGAGAGGGAGACACAGAATCAGAAACAGGCTCCAGGCTCTGAGCCATCAGCCCAGAGCCTGACGCGGGGCTCGAACTCACGGACCGCGAGATCGTGACCTGGTTGAAGTCGGACGCCTAACCAACTGCGCCACCCAGGCGCCCCACGTTTATTTATTTTTGAGAGACAGGGAGAGACTGAGCACAAGTGGGGAAAGGGCAAAGAGAGAAGGAGACACAGAATCTGAAGCAGGTTCCAGGCTCTGAGCTGTCAGCACAGAGACCAACGTGGGGCTCGAACCCACAAACCACGAGATCATGACCTGAGCCAAAGTCGGACGCTCAACCAACTGAGCCACCCAGGTGCCCCAACTGTGTGGACACTTTATGTGTATTTTCTGGTTTAATTCTCAGAACAGTGGAAGTGTATAGAATACACCAACTAGAAACGCGTTCTTTAAGGGGAAAAAAAAAAAAAATCAACCTAATGGCATTAGCTAATTAACAGCGAAACAAAATTTAAACAACGCAGGGAGGTTTCAAATTTCTTAGCAAATGAAGTACAAAGAGCCAAGGCACTCGTGGCCCTGCAGACCCATTTCCAATTCCTAAAACCGAGGCACAGAGAGATTAAGTACATTGCTTGAAGCCACACAGCTAGTGAGGGGGTAAGCTGGATTCAGATCCTGACACAGCCACCACCATCAGTTTGACCATTCTGTCCGATGGTTGTTATTAAAAATACACTCAGAGAAATGTGCTACCGTAACTGCATGGCTTGATGAAGCCTCACCAAATGAACCTACCCATATGAGCTACCTCCTAATTGACAGAACAAGAACCTCCTTGGAAGCCCCTCATATCTTGTCCAGTCACCAGCCTCCCCCCACCCAGAGAACCACTATCTCGCCCTCTGATGGCCTCGATTAGCTTCACCCTCAGGATTGTATTGTATCCAAAGGATGGGAGTGTCCACTTCAGTGGTAATGATTCCCACCTGTGCGCTTAGATGGACATAACAATAATGGTGACAGTAGGCTTCATAAAATTGGAAGAGATCATGAAGGACCTTCTAGTTCTTTCTCCAGTCTTCAGGAGGTAAATGGTGTGTGCCCAGGGGCAGATAACCATCCACTCTGTCCTCAAACATCTTTTCAGAGGTGGCCGCTGTGAATAAAGACCACTGAGATAGTTCAGGATGGAAAGTTCTGTTCTGGGGCAGCAGGAAGAAATAGAGAGGAATGGTTGGGAGCTGGGGCTTTCGGTTAATCCAGCTCTGGGTTCACGTGTTCATCTACTACCCAGGAAACACCTCTGTGGGCCAGGAAGCGGGGGGCGCGCAGGGCAGGCAAATCTCTACCCCTGAGGGGATTCAACTCTGCTTGGTCATCCACCATCTATGCACTTGACCTGTGTCAGAGGCAAGGCTCTGTCTTCTCTGCTCTGATGTGAGGATCTTGGTATGTTCCTTACAGAGCTGCTATAACACTTAAGGCCTGTAAAGCACGCAGCACATAGTAGGTGTTCAATAAAAGCTACACATGCTATTGAAATGCAGCAGGTAGAGTGGGCAGGGCTTTGGCTCCATGTTTAGTCCCAGTCCAAGCTGTGTGACCCTGGGTAAGTCTCTTTCTCTCATTGAACTTCAGTTTTCTCAACTGGAAATTCGGGATCACCCAACCCTTCCCCAGATGGGATTGGCTGTTTGAAATGAGATGGAATGATACAAGGAGTTCGGCCCGTTGGCACACAGCATGCACTTGCCAAGTAACGACTGCTGAACTTCTGAATTATCCAGAAAAAATCCTGGAGGCAGGAAGACTCAGCTGGGGGTTGGTGAGGCCACATGTACATTGGTCTTTGGTCATGCGTTACACAGAATCTGCTACAGGGCCATCCTGGCCTCCCCCAGAGCCAGCCTGTCCTTCACTGGTCGCTCTCTCTGAGGTATGCCACCCACAGACACTAGCTAAGGTGCTTCACCTAAAATGCTGAGTTATGCTCACTTGAAATGTAAACATCCAATCCAGGCTGGCTGTCAGCAGGAGGCCCATTTCATATAAACAACCAGTCCCAGAGCACCGAGGGCTCAGGGGCCACAGGAAAACGGGTCTCTGGAGTTGCTCAAGGCTGACACTCAACTCTGAGGCTGAGATTAAAGGCCACTGCACATTCCCCAGCACCCTGACCCCTGGTGAGCCCCAATTAGCCACATTCTTTCTAAAGGGACACAAGTAAACAGCTGTGCTCCTGCCTGGAATCTTCTAGAACTGGGTCAAGTTTGATATTCTGTGGGGAGTAGGATCTTTTATATATACATATCTCCCCATTTTAAGCAAACTTCTAAAAGGCTAATTTAGGGCTATAATAATTCAAAAAAGTCCGCTTCAGAAAAGGTTAAGTTCTCAAGAGCTCTTTTTGTCCCCAAACCTTGGTGATGCTAGCTCTTGGAATTCACATGTTCGAATCCTCATGGGACAGTGACCTTGCCTCTTATTAGAAAAGTATCAAATGTACTGCTGAGGGAGACTTGGGTTCATTCTCCTCTATGCCTGCTTTATAAAAAATTTTTAATTTTCAAACAATTTTAGACTTAACAAAAAAGAGCACTCCTTTGTCTGTCTGGTTTCTCCTGCACTCTGCCTCCTTTAGTTAAATCTTTGTTAGGTTTTCATTTTATTTTATTTTATTATTCTTTTTTTAATGTTTGTTAATTTTGAAGGAGAGAGAGCATGAGCAGGGGCGGGGCAGAGAGAGAGGGAGACACAGGATCCAAAGCACCTCCAGGTTCTGAGTTGTCCGCACAGAGCCCAACACAGGGCTCGAACTCATGAACCGTGAGATCATGACCTGAGCCGAAGTTGGATCCTCAACCAACTGAGCCACCCAGATGCCCCAAATCTTTGCTAGGTTTTCAAAACATTAACTTTCCCTGGCCTCTGCTGAAGGCCACAAACCATTTTTCTGTCTTTTTGCTTTCTTACTCCAGTCTCTTCTTACTGGTCTGGCACTGATTCAGGTTCTCTGTGCTGGCTGTACACTAAATCACCTGGGGCTCTGAAACAATGGCAGAAGCTTGAGCACCACCTTGGTCTTGGGTGGGACAGGGCGGCTAGGATACAGGTCCACTGTGGTGGTCTGCTCGAAGTTTTTTTCGAGTTAGGGCTTCTTTTGATTGATGTGATCTATCATCTAGGAAATGCGTTAGAAACATTGATGCTCTGCCCTGACTCCTTAGGATGATGACCCACTCAGGCCTGGGTGGGGTCTCAGGATTTGCAGCTTTAATCCTAGGGGAAGCTGATGTGAGAAGCACACAAACCACCTTTTGAGAAATACTGGCTCTGTGTTATCTGCAAATCAGAGAAGCCTTCTCACTCTGTGTATGCCCTCTTGAATCATGTATAGTAGTATGTAATATATTTGGTTTATGTTTCTACTCTTGGGGAGTGGAATGGGGAGCCATTGGGAGTTCTACAAGGAGGAGACATGAGGCCAGGCTGTGCCACACCAGGGTTGGCAATCTGGCAGCCTTGAGAGGACTGAGCTGGAGAGATGAAGAGGGGGGGAGGTAGCTGGCAGGAGAGGGAAGGGGGACAGAACTGCATAAAGCTTAGGTCTTTGGATTCTGGATTATACCTGCCCTCCGCCACTTCCTAGCTGTGTGTATTTGAGTAAGTTACATGTCCTCTCTGGGCCTCAGACTCTTCTGTAAAATCGAGAGGTACCTTCCTTAGGAGCTGTAGGGAGGGCTGAGTTGGGGGTAGACATGAAGCACTTGGGCCAGTGGCCATCAAGCACTCCCTGTAGTGAGTGGTGAAGAGATGGGCTGGGAGATTGCTTCTTCCAAAACAAGCTTTACCTCGTTCATGCCATTTTGGCTCCATAAAGAGTTTTCTAGTGTCCCTTAGGGCCAGGCCCCGTGTTGGGTGATGAAACACAATTTGAACAGAGACCCTGTGCTCTGGGCTTCCAACCACAGGCTGGAGAATGGTGAGCTGACCACTGCAAAGCAGATCAAGTCACGTACGCTTGACACAAGCCAGGTTCAAGAGCAGCATGGGGAAGGGTGAGTAATTGGGGGGACTCTCCGTAGTTCGCATTTTCCATAGTTCCAGATTATGGATACAACTATTGTATATACTTTTTTATTTTCTGTATATTATGATGTTTTGACATCTTAAAAAAAAAAACAAAAACCTTTCTGGTTGGGGGAAACTATCTTTCCCTGGACTAGCCAGTTCATAGAGGTAGCCAAGGGCTCAGCATATCTTTGAGATGACATGGGAAATGACCCAATCCAGAGCCAGACCTCCTCTGTCTGGCCCATGTACTCTGGAATGCAATATACCTCCACCTTAATCACCCCAGGGCCAGGTGCCAGGCAATCAGGGAGTGCCCCTATAGTCCAAAGCCCACCAACCCTATTCACACCAGCCATTCTATGCTATCTACTCTGCCCTGTCATGTCTTTCCCTCAGAAACTCCAGTACATAGCACAACAACAGACACTTAGATCAATGGGACAGAATAGAGAACCCAGAAACGGACCCACAAACGTGTGGCCAACTAATCTTTGACAAAGCAGGAAAGAACAGCCAATGGAGTAAAGACAGTCTCTTCAGCAAGTGGTGCTGGGAAAACTGGACATCAACATGCAGAAAAATGAGCTTGGACCACTTTCTTACACTATACACAAAAATAAACTCAAAATGGATGAAAGACCTAAATGTAAGACAGGAAGCCATCAAAATCCTTGAGGAGAAAGCAGGCAAAAACTTCTTTGACCTTGGCTGCAGTAACTTCTTATTCAACATGTCTTTGGAGTCAAGGGAAACAAAAGCAAAAATGAACTACTGGGACCTCATCAAAATAAAAACTTCTGTACCGAGAAGGAAACAATCAGCAAAACTAAAAAGCAGCCTGACAGAATGGGAGAAGATATTTGCAAATGACATATCAGATAAAGGATTCGTCTCCAAAATCTATAAAGAACTTATCAAACGCAACACCCAAAAAACAAATAAGCCAGTGAAGAAATGGGCAAAAGACTCCAATAGACACTTCTCCAAAGAAGACATCCAGATGGCCAAATGACGTGTGAAAAAATGCTCCACATCACTCATCATCAGGGAAATACAAATCAAAACCACAATGAGATACCACCTTATACCTGTCAGAATGGCTAACATTAACAACTCAGGAAACAACAGATGTTGGCGAGGAGGCGGAGAAAGAGGATCTCTTTTGCACTGTTGGTGGGAATGCAAACTGGTGCAGCCACTCTGGAAAACAATATGGAGGCTCCTCAAAAAACTAAAAATATAGCTACCCTACAACCCAGCAAGTGCACTACTAGGTATTTATCCAAGGGGTACAGGTATGTTGTTTTGAAGGGGCACATGCACTCCGATGTTTATAGCAGAACTATTGACAATAGCCAAAGTATGGAAAGAGCCCAAATGTCCATCGACGGATGAATGGATAAAGAAGATGTGATATATATATACAATGGAGTATTACTCGGCAATCAAAAAGAATGAAATCTTGACATTTGCAACTACGTGGATGGAACTAGAGGGTATTATGCTAAGTGAAATTAGTCAGAGCAGAGAAAGACAAATATCCTATGACTTCACTCATAGGAGGACTTTAAGATGAACATAAGGACAAAACAAATGAACATAAGGGAAGGAAAGCAAAAATAATATAAAAACAGGGAGGGGGACAAAACATAAGACATTCTTAAATATAGAGGACAAACAAAGGGTTGCTGGGGGGATTATGGGAGGAGGGTTGGGCTAAATGGGTTTGAGGAATCTACTCCTAAAATCATTGTTGCACTATATGCTAACTTGGATGTAAATTAAAAAATAAATAAATAATTTTTTTAAAAAAGAAACCCCAGTACAGGCCATGGCTTATGTGCTTCCCCTGCTCAGTCTTCTGCTTCTGGATCCCCCTGGTGCTGTCCCCTGTGGGCCTGTGTGACATGGTGCCTCCTAGGACCTGTGAGGATAACAGCCTTTGTCCTCCCAAGCCTCTCTGGGTGTCCTCTTGTGGTCACATCCGACTGACCATTTCATAAAAGAAAACAAAATAACCAGTTACCTCTAACAACAATTTTTGAGTTTGAAAATCTATGACAAACTTCTAGAGTGTCTAAGCAGCATGGGACAACTTTGGTCACTTGCCTGTGTAGCCCACTCAAGGGTCTGGGTGGATGGCAGCCATGCTTCTGCAAGACGGCCATAGCTTGGTCATCCCTGCTGGGTCCCTTGTCCCTGGAGTCCCTATGGAGGGATGTGAAAGCCACCACTCAGTAAGCTGTTAGGGGTCACTTAGACTACCTGCCATTTCTCAGGGAGTGATGTGGGGGTGGGGTAGGGACAGCAGGGATTGTTGCAAACTTTAACCCTAGAGAACACAAATCAAATCCCAGCCCTACCTCCGTAACCTCAAATAAGTCACTCAACCTTTCTGAAGTTCCCATTACCATGTCTGCAAAGAGGGGACAAGAACATCTCCCACACAGCGCTAACGGGCCACAAGGACCTGGAACTCCAGCCAAGCTGGGCCTCATGGGAAGGAAGACACTGTACCTTTATCTTTCATGCACCTTTATTTCCCTAGGAATCACTGGTAACTGTCGTCTAGAAAAGGGGATTTTTAAGGCTTAGGGCTGTCAGGAAATATGGAACCATCCACTCTGTAGCTCAGTCTTGGCAAAATCTGTTCGTTTTTGTAAACTCAGAGCTCATGGTTTTCACACATGGGGTCTCTATTTGTGAAATCTTGGAGCAAGCCACTGGCATAGAGTCTGCACTCAAAAAGAAAAGTAATTGCTGAATGGCTTAAAAGAACTAGTAATTAAGCAAAAATAATGGTAATGTTTACTGAGCATATGTTATGTGCCAGGCATTATACAATGTTTCTTACACATATTAATGCCTTTAACTTGCACAGCAACTGTACATATAAAAGATCCCACTGCCCGCAGAATATCTATGACATATGCTGACATCTCCATTTTACAGATTGGGGGGGGAGGGGTAGATACAGAGAGGGTGAGTAACTTGGCCAAGGTCACACAGCTTGGGTCCATGTTAGCTAGGAAGAAGATGGGATTCAAACCCAGCGACAACGATGGTGGTTTTCAAACTATTCTCTACCTACCATGTGTCACACCCTTGCTAGACACCTAGGACTTCTTTTTATTTATTTATTTTTTATTTTCTTAATGTTTGTTTATTTTTGAGAGAGATAGACAGCATGAACAAGGGAGGGGCAGCAAGAAGGGCAGACACAGAACCTGAAGCCGGCTCCAGACTCTGAGCTATCAGCACAGAGCCTGACTTGGGGCTCGAACTTATCAACCGGGAGATCCTGACCCAAGCCGAAGTCAGACGCTCAACCAACTGAGCCACCCAGGTGCCCCTAGACACCCAGGACTTCTAACGATCACGACAGCTCTCCAGAGGGAATCATAAAGCTCTTTATGCTGAGGAGGAAACTGAGGCCAAGTGAGGTGAAGTGACCAGTTTATCATGCTGGAATGCAGGGGTTCAAGAAAAATGTCAGCAAGCTGAAGAAGCACTTGGACGTGAACATGCCCAGCATGTGACTCTGAGCCTGTGAAAGCCTCATGCCACCCATCCCGGATGTCCGTAAGAACTCAGAGCATGCTGCTGGGACAGCACGGCCAACAGCAAATAGCCTACAATTCACCTCTCGAGCCAGGCACCTGCACTCAGAATTCTGCCTTGTCTAGCCATTTCTATTTGCCTCCAGGGAAGAACCACTGAGCTTGGTGTTGAGCGACTGGCCTTGCCCGGTGAGCCACAGACTGACCTCTGTTCTTTTCAGCTCTATGCTCTTCCAATTTTGACTTGAGGCATGTCTGAGTCCAAAGCCAGTAATCTCCTGTTCTTGCCCACCTTCTTGAGAATGCATATTATTTTGCAGGTTGGAATCTTCGAAACAGAACCTTGGCCACCTTTCCAGGGAGGTTTGTGCTCTGTGGCTGGCTGAATGATGGCCTCCCCAAGATGTCCATGTTCTAATCCCTGAAATCTATGAGTATGTTACCTTACAGGGCAATGTAAATGTGATTAAATTAAGGATTTTGAGAAGGGAGGTTATCTTGGATTATCTGGGTGGCCCAATGCCATCACAAAGGTCCTTATAAGAGGCAGACTCCAGGGTCAGAGAAGGAGATGTGATTATGGAAGCAGGGGGGTAGGGTCGGGGGAGAGTGAGGGAGAGAGCATGCACACAAGATGGCCTGCTGCTGGCTTTGCAGATGGAGCTGGGGCCCCAAGCCGAGGAACGCAAGTGGCCTCTAGAAGCGGCAACAGGCAAGAAGACGGACTCTCTCCCTGGAGTTTCCAGAAGGTACACAGCCCTGCCAATGCCCCGTTTTGACTTCTGACTTCCACCACTGTAAATCTGTGCTGTTTTCAGCTACTCCACTTGTGGTGGTCTTTTATCAGCAATAGCAAATCAACACGGTACTCTTACCGTCTCTAATCGTGAAACTGTGGAGCAAAGCCAGGCCATCAAACCAGTGGTTATATCTGGTCTCCCCCACTGCCACTGTGTGCATTCCGGGCCCATTGCGAAGCAGAGTGCCCTGCAGCCATGATGGAATCCTGCCTGTTAAGACAAAGAAAGTTTTGTTTCTTCGTCCCCACCAGAAAACTACGAGACATGGCCACAGAGAGGAACGGAGGCCATTAGTCCCAGTGCCGCTCAACGCACCCATTCGTTCATAGAGTAGTTGTTTCCAGAATGGGTAGGACATGCCCAGATTGTGCTAGCACTGAGGATACAAAGATGAACAGATATCACTCCTGTCCTCAAGCTGCTCACTACTCACAGAGGAGATGGATGAACAGACGCCCAAACCACATGTGGATAAAGGTGACGTCACCAGCTCTACAAGAGTGCTGCGTGGAACAGAACCTCACCCCAAGGTGGGGTGAGAGCTGGGAGGGTACCTCCTGAAGGAGCCACTGGCTGGGTCTTGAGGGAAGGTAGGTATTTGTCTCACAAAGGCACAAGGAAAGAACATTCTAGAATTTTGCCATCCGATATGGTAGCCACCAGCCTCGTGTGGCCACTGAGCATTGAAACCTGGCTAGTCCAAACTGAGATGTGCTGTAAGTATAAAACGCACATTGGATTTCAAAGGCTAAGCATGAAAGGAAAACGTAAAATATCTCATCAGCAATTTTATTTTTTCATGTCTTTTCTTTTAAATAATGTTTAGTTTTTGTGGGCAGGGGAGAGAGAGAGTGTGTGAGCAGGGGAGGGGCAGAGAGAGAGGAGGACACAGAATTCAAAGAAGGCTCCAGGTTCTGAGCTGTCAGCCGAGAGCCTGACAGGAGGCTCGAACTCACGGGCCGTCAGATTATGACCTGAGCCGAAGTTGGACGCTTAACCGACTGAGCCACCCAGGCGACCCTCATCAGCAGTTTAAAAAATACTGATTACATGTTGAACTTACAGTATTTTGGATCTGTTAAGATATACTATTAAAATAAACTTTACCTGGTTTTTACTTTATTGACTGTAGCTATTGGAAAACTTAAAAGTGCCCATGTGGCATGCATTTTATTTCTGTTGAACAGCTCTGCTCCAGAGCTAGGGTGCTGGAATGTGGTTGGTGCCCCACCCTCGTCCTCCTGGCACAGACCTCTTCCCGAAGGCTGCCATCTGCAACTACCTGCAGCTCTCTGCCGGAAGGCTTTGTTTTCACTGCGGGAGCTGCCCTGCCCACACACTGGGCAAGCTGCAACACCTTGGAGTCGATGCCCCTGGAAGCGGCTGTCACCCGGTGATGGATGGGGAGTAGGACGTCAAATGCCACCACTTCCTTGCCCTCAGTTGGGACAATGTGAGGCATGCTTTGCACTGCGTCCAGAGGGTTCAGCTCTGATGGCTCACGGTGGTTGGTGGCTTCACAATGCCACCTTTTCCGGTTTCCCTCCCGGTGTTTCTTGAGATCACGTCCCAGATAAACTACCTACATCTGAAGTCTTCTCTCTGGAGGAACCTGAACCAAGAGATTCCAGACCGGCTGAAAAACCAGCTGATGTGTCAGTATTTCGCAAGACTGGACTGTAATTTTCGAGTGAGGATGCCCCAAATATTCAGGCTGGAGAGTTAAGCGGGGGCCCCAAGATAAAGGTCAACAAGACCATACCGAGGGCTTTGCTTTAATGCTCAGAGGAATGGGGACAGCTTGGCAGGTCAAAACAGGGTATGACAGGATCAGAGCTTTGTGCATTTTTTTTTGTTTTTACCGAAATAAAATTCACATAAAAGAAAATTTTAAGATTAAAAAAAATTTTAATGTAAAAAAATTAAAATTTTTTAAAATCTTAAGATTTTTTGTAATGTTTGTGTGTAAAAAATTTAAAAATTTTTAAAATCTTAAATCTTAATGTTGTGTCATGTTTGTGTAATTGTAAGGTTTGCAAGAATGCAAGTGGGGGTGGAGCAGAGAGAGAGGAGGACACAGAATTCAAAGAAGGGTCCAGGTTCTGAGCTGTCAGCACAGAGCATGACACGGGGCTCGAACTCACAAGCAGTGAGATGGTGACCTGAGCTGAAGTCAGACGCTTAACCAGCTGAGCCACCCAGGTGCCCCCCCAAATCCACCATCTTCAAGTATACAATCCAGGCGTTTCTAATATATTCACAATGTTGTACAACCATCACCATCTAGTTCCAGAACATTCTATCACCCCAAAACAAAGCTCTGTACTCCTGACAACCACTAATCTACTTCCTGTCTCTAAGGATCTGCGTCTTCTGGACAGTTCATAATGATGGAATACGCTCAGATTTGAGGTTTCAAAAGTTGTTCCTGACTGCGGTATGGAGGGTAGCAGCAGGAGGAGCCCAGGGGAGGCGGCAAGACGAGACAGAGAGAGGATGGAGGGAACCAACAGAGATTTGGAGGACCTGGAATGGAGAGGACTGGGAGTCTGAGTGAATATGGAGGAGGGGGGAGACACCCCAAAGGGCCACCGAGTCTCCTGCCTTGGACAACTAACAGAATAGCAGGGCTATTCACAGAGACCCATACGCAGGAGGAGCAGGTGAGGCAGAGAGAGATGAATCTGAGCACACAGTTAAAGCCCTCGAGAGAAGGAAGACACTGAGCACCATGTGCCAGGCACTGGGTTGCCAGTGCCTCAGCTCACATAGCCCTGGCAGCAGTCCTCTGTTGGACATAAGAGGGAACTGAAGCAGGAAATTCTTAAGTAACTGGCCAAGGAGGGTTCAGAGCCAATAATGCATAGCCCAACGTGAAGCCTGGCTATGGCCTCTCTGGGCAGACGTGGCCACAGAGACACAATCCTTAGTTAGCGGTTGGCCAATGGACACTAGTCAACGGATTAGACTTGACCCAGGACTGAAAGCCTGGAATGAGGATCAGGAGCCCGTCCTCCCTCTGCTGGCTGCCTGGCTTTGGGCAAGTTGCAGCCCCTCCCTGGCCCCTCAGCTTCCCTTGAGGAGGGAGGCGTGATGCACAGCAGTTCTCACACTCGAAGGCAGCCGGAGAGCGTGTAGAAACACAGATTGCTGGGCTCCACCCGCACAGGATCTGATTCAGTGGGTCTGGAGAAGGCCCAGGATTTCCTGATTCTAACCAGTGCCCAGGTGATGCCGAGGCCGCTGGTCTAGGGTGGAGGTGGGGAGAACAGCTGATCTAGATCGAGGGGTCCACTCAGATCTATAGCAACAATTCCGGTTTTCCAAAATGTCCAAGATTTCCATGGAGTCATAAACAGAAGGTGCACGGGTGATGTGTCCATGGCAAACCAGAGCATGAAAAGATAGGCTCTCATTTTTAAAACAGAAAATTAATAGGGGCGCCTGTGTGGCTCAGTTAAGGGTCCGACTCTTAGCTCAGGGCACGATCTCAAGATTGGGGAGTTCAAGCCCTTCATCGGGCTCTGCGCTGACAACGTGGAGCCTGCTTTGGATTCTCTCTTTCCTCTCTCTGCCCCTACCCTGCTCGTGCTCTCTCTCAAAATGGATAAACTTAAAACAATTGTTTTAATAAAAAATTAATAGTAAATATACTTTTGTTTTTAGAAAAAAAACTTGCAGGCCATTTTTGTACAATCTAGATCTTTTAAAACCTTAAAATCTTCCAATATTAAGAGTGCTTAAGAGATGGAAATACAGCTGGTTTCACTCTGTGCTCCCATGGGTACCTCAACTCTTTTATCTATGTGCATATACACCGAACACACACATACACACACTGTAGGTGACTTAGGTAATCAGAGAAAAACATACACGGAAGCTGTTTTTTCAAGAGCCTTCCAAGGCCATCCCTCGGTTGAAAAGCTCCAATCTGACTTTCCTTACAGAGAAAAATGCTCACTTGTGGAAAACCTCCAGTCTGCGTATCTGAGGATGAAACCACTTGTGTGGCCTGAGACGGCCAGCTCGCGGTTCTCGGGCGGGGGCAGCACGGAAGAGGAGAGAGCCAGAGAAATAAGGGATGAAGAAATCGAGACACAAACCCACTAAAGGAATTTCCTCGTCGTGGGTGGTGTGGGGGGGCTCCCACTCAAGTTCTGTTAGGCTTATGGCTCTACAGGAACTCAAAGGCCAAGATGACACCGTGGGCACCTGGGAGGGATTCCCGCCGTGTGCTCTGCATGTCCTCTAGTGTGCACGAGTCCAGGGTCACCTACGCCTCCATGCCACTTTGAAATTAACTTAGGAGGTGCACAGTTTCACGAACGTGTCGCCCACTTGTGACGCATCACATTTTGCAGACTAATTCTGCTGTACGTAGGCCCGTCACAGCATCCCCAGATGCTTCTCCTGTCAAGAGAGAGATCCGCTCTCTCTCCTTGGAAAGAGTTTCCGTGTATAAAAGCACACCTAGATGTTCACAGACAAGATGCCTGGGTTATGGATCATTCCCCTCTATTGTTTTCCAGGTTTTCCAAAAATAATGCGCAATACACATTACTTTTATAAACAGAAAAAAGTGCACGTCTAAACAAGAGCAGAAGAGCCAGTCATCTGTACAAAACACTCACCTGTCACTTGGGCCCTCACAGGTTCCAGCTGCTCCTTCTTATTTCTGCCAAATATGACATCCATCGCATGGGGCGCTGGGCGGTGGCGATGTGGACGGTGAGCAGACACTCTGACGTGTTCCAGGCAACTGCTCGGCTCCTCCTTTTCTCTCCTTTCTGCTTTCCTGCAGCTTCCTTCGCTTACATCTCTTTTCATCCAGATGCCACAAGAGCCTGGTGTCTCTTCGCACTGTACTGGCCTTCCTTATCTTTGGTCAAAGGTCAAATTCCCCAGCCGGGAGTCCTGGTCAGTCTTTAACCGTCTTACTCTATCTCCAGCTCCCTCTCCAGCTCCGCTTCTGGGCTAAACAGGAAAAGCTAGTTTTTTTTGCTGGGTTTAGATCGGCGGGATAATTGAGTGGGTGCATTCGGCATCGGTATGCAGCCTGAGATACCCCAACCCAGGAGGTGAACACGATTTACGATCAGAACAACAAGAGAAACTATCAAGATACAAGACACCTGGGATTAAGGGAGCTGAGCGCATGTCAATCATGTGAATTCCTGCTGCACGTGGTAGGAACGTCTTTGGCAGAGAGAGGATTTTTGCTTTGTTTTGAAGAAAGATCCTAAACCTCCCTTTCCTTAGGAAAAAAAAAATCATATGCAAAGAGCAACTTAATTTATTATATTTCTTTTTTGGAACAATAAACATAAGGAACCAAAAACAATAAACATAAGGAACCAAAAATGCTACTCAAGAACAATGGGGAATGGTTAAAAAAACAAATGTCAGTTCGACTTCTTGGTCTAACAGGAGGAAGAAACGATGCCCGAATGTGACTTCAGGGCTCCCCCGTATTTGTGCCTCTTGCCGTGATGCCCAAAATCCATACCCAAGTGGCCAGAATGTTGAGTGATGAGTTAATGGACTCCTCTCTACTCCTATTGCTTACAGAAAGGAGCAGCTATTCCCCACCCCCCCCCCGGGGTAGAGGAAGGCAGGGTGTGCTGCCTGCCTCCCCACGGCTGCTGAGGACAGTTCTTGCCAGGTCTGGGCTGAGACCACGTTCCGGACCTCGGAGCCCAGTTGGGACAGCCTCCTGGTCTGGCTGTGCGCGGACCCCTGGCTGGGAGCTCCTGAGGGTCCAGCACCCGGCCTCCCTCCACACCCACTGATGCAGGATCTCTGTGGGAAGCCCAGCCCACACTCGTCTTACAAATGTCTCAGATGATTCTAATTCTCGGCAGGTGCTGAGGGGCCCTGGTCCAGGAGAAGAGGTGGCATATTTGAATTGTTAAGAGATTGACTCGTCCTTTTTCTAGGAGTCTGACTTATCCTCTCCGAGCCTGCATTTCCTTAAGTGTAAAATGGGGGTGCAATGATGTCAAAATCCCCAAGTGTTTGGACTCAAGGGCCTAGCAAAAGCACCTGGCCCCAAACAGCTCCCAGTTATTAGCCTTTCTTCCCCAATCACTCAGGAGGCAGTTCCCTTTGACCCACCTTTTCCATTAAACCCCATAACTTGCCAGTTTATTCTCCTGTCTGGTCTAAACATGTGTATCCATGTCGGGGTTATTATTCTTAGGCTGTGAAAGCTGTGTCCTCATGGGGATTAAGTGAGAGTTTCTGGCATAAACTATGGACTCAGGAAAAAATGCACCTCCAGGGGCAGCTGCTCTGGTGCAGAGAGGGAAAAAAAAAAAATCAGAAGACCCTGTTGGGATCCCAGCCCTGCGATTAAAACCTGTGACTGTTGTGGGGCACCTGGGTGGCTCAGCCGGTTAAGGGGCCGACTTTGGCTCAGGTCACGATCTCGTGGTTTGCGGATTCAAGCCCCATGTAGAGCTCTGTGCTGACAGCCTGGAGCCTGCTTCGGATTCTGTGTCTCCCTCTCTACCTGCCCCTCACCTGCTCACAATGTCACTCTCTAAAAATAATAAACATAGAAAAAAATTTTTTAAAAAACTGTGACTTGTCACCTGTCCCCTCTGAACCTCACTTTACTCTTTGAAACAGGATGGCAATACCTAGGTCGCAGGGTTTGTAGGGAAGACAATATTCAAATTGTGGAGAAACATGGCTGTGCCTCCTTTTTTGTCCATTTCGTATACCCATCAAAGCAATGGCTGCCACCCACCCAATGTGTTCTCAGAGTCAAGTGCTTTGCCAAGCACTCTACGTGCACTGGCTTGCTCCGACTTTATATAATCCTAGGAGATGGGTACTCCTAGCCTCATTCTAGAGATGCAAAAAGTCTGGAAAGAATCAGCTTTCCCTTAGGTCACATAGTGACTAGGAGACAATTAGGAAGCCAAGCCAGGCAGCCTGACTCCAAAGTACACACTTGGTGACAATTCCACACAGCACGGACACACGACGGATGTTTGCTAGATTCTTGTTGAACGAAACAATGGGTGGATGTATCCATGGGTGGTGGACCCAAGAGGGCCAGTCATGGGTTGATTTCACTGCCTTGTTATTATAATAGTGAGGAGCTAAGTCCAGCTTTCTTCATTCAGCCCTGTACCCTGGGGGCAATTAGATGGTGAGGTCAGGATTTTTTGATAACGGGGATAATAAACTGATCGTAACAGTGGATAATCTGTATTAGTTTTCTAGGGCTGAGATAACAAAGTCCCGCTGGACGGCTTGAAGAGCTGGACGGCTTGAAGAGCACACATTTGTTTTCTTACAATTCTAGAGGCTGGAAGTCCAGGACCCAGCTGTCAGCAGCACTGGTCTCTTCTGAGGCCTCTCTGCCTGGTGTGTCGATGGCCGTCTTTTCTCACCGTGTCCTCAGGTGGGTGTCTGTCTGGGCTCATGCATCCCTGGCTATGTGTCCAAAATTCCTCCTAGAAGGACACCAGTCAGGGTAGATCAGGGCCCACCCTAATGGGCTCATTTTAACGTTGTCACCCCTAACAGGCTCTACCTGTGAACACAGCTACAGTCTGAGGTGCTGGGGCTCCAACATAGGCATCTTGAGGGGGGGAGGGGAAGACACGATTCAGCCCATGATAATGTCATGAAGGTTCAATGAATTAACAGAAGATGCTTTGGTTGGAAATAACAATATATCTGGAAACCCTAAAGATGTGCATTTATCTCACACATCAAGTCGTCTGGGGGTCCTGGGTGGCTGGGAAGTTCATCAGGACCCTCTGGCCAGGCACCCCTGTACCATCCTCAGAGGGTTGGCTTCCCATCCTTAGACTTGCTCAGTTTTGCTTATGAGCAATTGCCTTCACTCCAGGAATGGTGTCCTCCCATAACGAGGTGCCAAAACAGAGACACAAGGTGGGGAAAAGGGGGCATTTCCCTCTGACAGCTCTCTCTTTATGCTATGGAACAGATTCTTCTCTTAGTCTCATAGGCTCAGCGGTGTCACATGACCACCCCTAGACCAATTCCTGGCAAGGAGGAGCAGGTGTGCCCTGATTTTCTTAAATCCATCGGGAGTCCTCCCGGGCAGCACGTTGCCACCAGATTCACCCCAGGATTCCATTAGCAAGGAACAAGGAAGGGATGGCTTGGGATAGATAAGCTGCAGTGTTGGCTCCAGGCAGTACAACGTTCATGCAGTCTCACATTCACTTATTCACACAGCACATATTTACTAAGCATCTACTGTGTGCTGCAAACACAGCAGCGAGCAAAGCAGGAAAATAATTCTGTGCCTTCTTTGAACTTACCCTGAACTTACACCGAGTTCTGGGACTACAGAGGCGATTAACGAGACTCAGTCTCTGCCTTCTTCACTGCCTTGTTCTTTTCTGTTGGGAGGCGGAGTCTTTGTGTCCCAAAGGTCATATATTTCCCAAAGGGGTTAGGGATTCCTGCCGTGGTTCACGGGACAGCTTCCATGTTGAACCTCTATCCTTCCTTTTTGTAAACAGAGATAACAAGCAGCAGCTGCTCTTTCTCAAGAAGCTCTGGCACTGCTCTGGACCCATGGGAGCCTCAACCCTGCTTTCTAGGTCTTTGCTAATAAGGGGAGAGTGGGACACGAGACTTGTCGCCAGTGGGAGCTGTGTCCTCCAGCCTCTCATAAACACCATTCGCTGGATGCCTGACATGTGTCAAGTGCCATGCTAGGTGTCTGGTTAGCAGTATGTTATTTAATTCCCACACATCCCTGCAAGGGAGTCATTAACAGCCTTATTTTTACAGCCTCAGAGATGTGAAGGAACTTGATTCACGCACTAGGCAGTGTAAGTTCCTCCCCACTACCACTTTCTGAAGTTGCTGGCTGAGGGACAGAAGTAGATATGAGAGCAAAAGTGGGTGTTCCACAGACCACTTTTAGAATGCATTTGCTGCCTTCAGATGGACTGAAAACTGGCCAGTGCGTAAGAGAGCAGGGCAGTGGGAACGTGGACAGGAGTAGCTCATCTTACACATGAGTTTTGTTCATCTCCTGCTCCAAACCTTAGTGGCTTCCAACAACCACCACTGTCATTATCTCTCTGGGCTCAGTTCTGTGGGGGGATTGGGCTCTGCTGGGCAGTTTTCCTGCTTTCGACGCTTGGCGTTCCTTACGTGGTTGCAGGTCTGCTGGTAGTTGACTGACATGCTAAGAGGGCTGGGTCTTGGCCTCTCCCCGTCTCCATGTGGTCTCAGGGTCTGTCCTTGACCCTCTCCATGGGATCTCTCCAGCAGGATAGCTGGACTTCTTCCATGGCAGCAAAAGCCTCCAAAACAGGTTTCTAGAGAGGGGCACCGAGGTCGCTCGGTCGGTTGTGTCCGACTTTGGCTCAGGTCACGATCTCCCAGTTTGTGAGTTCAAGCCTTGCGTTGGGCTCCCTGCTGTCAGCCTGTCAGCACAGACCCTGCTTCATATCCTCTGTCCCCCTCTTCCAACCCCTCCCCCACACGTGCTTTCCCCAAAATAAATGATAAAAATTTTTTTTAAAGTGTTTCGGGGGGGCGGTGCCTGGGTGGCTCAGTCGGTTAAGTGTCCGACTTTGGCTCAGGTCATGATCTCATGGCTTGTGAGTTCGAGCCCCACGTCGGGCTCTGGGCTGACAGCTCAGAGCCTGGAGCCTGTTTCGGATTCTGTGTCTCCCTCTCTCTGCCCCTCCCCTGTTCACACTCTGTCTCTGTCTCTCTCAAAAATAAATAAACATTAAAAAAAATTTTTTTTGAATGTTTCAGGGCACCTGGGTGGCTCAGTCAGTTAAGCTTCTGACTTCAGCTCGGGTCACAATCCTGGAGTTCATGCATTTGAGTCCCGTGTCAGGCTCTGTGCCAACAGCTCAGAGCCTGGAACCTGCTTTGGATTCTGTCTCTCTCTCTCAAAGATAAATAAACATTAAAAAAAATTTTAAATAAGTGCTTCAAGAGAAAGGAAGCAGAGACTACCAGTCTCCTATAAGGGTGAACCCAGGACTGGCATAGTTTCACTGCCTGCTATTGGTGAGCACAGATCCCGGACTAGGTGAGAGTGTGAATACGGTGTCTAGATGGTGTGGTCCCTTACTGGGCCACCCATGGCCCTAACAACCCAACAGACCCGTCTGCATTGGAGCCACAGCTCTTGTGCTTACCAGCAGAGTGTCTGAGCCGCTTGCTTAAATCTCAGACCCTCAGTGGCCTGATCTTGAAAATAGGAATTATAATACCTATCTCGCCGGGACTCCGATCATGTCCGTCGTGGTGCTCAGAATAGTTCCTTGCCTTCCTTTTCTTGGGAAAGAGAAAAATTGGAAAGATCAGGTAATCTGATAATCAGAAATATCAATCTTTTTGACCGGTGATGACGCACACATCTCTGGCCTGCCACTGAAGGAGAACAGACGTCTGTGGCCTAGTCTAGGATCTTGAGTGGGTTCTAGTCTGGCTGTGAAGACGCGTACACAGTAAGTGACAGCTAGGTGCCCGTTACGGCTGCTCTAGAAGAGGCGTGGCTCTAGAAGAGGCGTGGGTAGGAAGTATCATGGGACTCTGAGGAAGGAAAGTTTGCTCAGGCTGGGGAAGGCTGGGAAAGAAGGCTTCCCGGAGGATGGGTGCCCAGCGGAGCCCTTGAGAGTGGGACGTGTTAGTAGGCAATGAGGAGGACCAGTGTGAAAGACGGCATGGAGCTGGACAGTTCTAGTGGGGGGACAGTGAGGAGGACAGGCTGGCTCCACCAGGGACACCGAGAGAAATAATGATCTTTATAGGTGCCACTTATTGAGGGCTCCCCAGTGCCAGATACTCTTCTAAGCCTTTGGCACAGGGGAACACACATCCTCCTCACAATACCCCCGAGTGTGGGTATTCAGCCCATTTTACAGACAACGAAAGCAACACGCAGAAGAGTTAAATAACTCACCAGCACCCCGGAGCTGAGCTTCGAACCCAAGCTGCTTGGCTCCCGAGGCCATACTTGCAATCACGGTTGGTCTCCACTACTGCCAAGATGGGAGCGGAAAGTGGTTCAGGGGTTGGATCGCGCGGGGATGTAAGAATTTGGGCTTCAAACTGTGGACAGTGATCTCTCGGTCAAGAGACCGTGTGCAATGAAGGCATTAACGTGGGAGCTTAGCTGTGCTGTCCAGCACAGTAGCCACTCGGAGCACGTGGCTGTGAATTTAAATATCAATTAATTACAATGAAATTAAATTCCTCGCTCATCCTAACCATATTTCGAAGGTTCCACAGACACACGTGGCTAGTGGCTACCATACTGGTATGTGCAGACAGAACATCTCCATCACCAGGGAAAGTTCTACTGAGTGCTGAGCTATAGCAGGAGAGTTGCTAAGATGGCATGTGTATATGACCGAGGTGGACAGAGGCAGCGATGGCTGCGTGACAGGCCAGCGTAGAGGGTACAAGTGTCGGAGGAGTCCATGGTTGGCAGGATAAAAATGTGAATCAGCCCATGTGTTTGTTCATTCACTCATTTGTTCACCTGTTCCTCAAATATGGAATGCCACCCATCCAACGGGAGCAGTGGGACATCCCAGGTGACACAGGAAGATCCTCCAAGGCCGAGGGGCATGATGAAGAGAGGCGATGTCCACGCTTCCCAAAAACGGTGATGCTGAGCCAGAAGCTTAAGGGTGGCTGGGAGCTGGCCAAGTAGAGAAGCCGGGCAGCACGCTCCTGGAAAGGGGGCAGCCCCAGAGGTACCACACGGCATTCCATCCTACACGGCTCCGGATTATTGGAGGGGTGGGGCTGTGGCAGGAGAGAAGCAGGAGAGGCAAGGAGGGGCCAGAGGAAAAGGGCACGCAGGAGAGGGAGAGGGGGGATGTCCACACACTTGGGGCCTGCAGGCTGGGGTTGCTGAGAGGGAAACAGGAAGACGCAGGGAGCCAGAGGGCAGCAGGGGATCCACGGAGGTGCTGCCCGGCAGGGCTTCAGCCCCAAGTTGGGTCAGGTATCTCCCGGGCTTCCTCCCAAGTCACACACGTTTGCACAAGTTGGCCATGCCACCTCCGGCAGCGATGCAGAGCCTGTAGGAGAGGATTCACTTCCAGACAGTGCATGGTCTGCCCTCTGGAGGGTCTGAGATGCTCAGTGGGCAAGCAGGAAGGCTTCGTCTCGCCTCTTCCTTGGGGAGAAGGAGAGGCATTCGCTGATGTGCGCCCCCTCATCTGTATTTTGCACAAGCTGTACCTTCTAATTCTGCCACAAACCTGGCAGGTACTGTTACTATCCCTCCCCACTTCCTTTTTTATCAAGGAAACAACTGACGCTCAGTGAGGTGGTGTCCCTGGGCCACAGGTCACACCACACGTAGCAGAGGTGAGAGATTGGAGCGTGGGATCCTCTTCCTGTATAGTTTAGGGAAGAAGCACGGAAGAGAAGGCTACCTTTCCTGGGGCCACTTTCTCCATGAATGTGTTGCATCCACAAAGCAGTCATGAGGCGAAGAAGCAAAACCTGAATTCAGAAAGAAAAGCTGTGCTATTAAAAAAACAACAACAACAGCAGAAAAACCCCAACAATCTTATTTTGCGATTCTGTATCTATTACAAAGTTACAGTCTAGAGTGAGTTAATATTTCCCTTTTGGAGTTAATGTTATCGTGTGTGAATTACTTTGCAATTTTCTAATTCAGTTGGCTTCTAAATGGTGACTTTAGTTAGCCAGGGTGAAAAACGGAGCAGATAAAGTGGAAAGCTCCGGTGGCGGGTTTCCAGGGGACAGGCAAGGCCCCAGCACCGGGGGCAGCTGCCTCCCCAAGGGAGACGGGTCAGTGGTGAGATCCAGAACACCAGCTCTCCACGGCCCGTCCCGGAAGCAGGACGCAGGGAGTGCAGGGAGAACGTGCTAGGATTCCTGGAGGGCACACTTCACCGCTGAAACCGGAGACCACAAACTACCCCATTAACACTGAGGAGGGTTCATGAACTCCACTAGGTCCTACAAGAGGCCAGAGACTAGCGTCCTGTTGGGTATCAGAGACAGAAAGACAGGAAGTCGTAACTCCGGGACTCCATGAACTGCCAGCCTAACAAGGAAGGAAGGAAGGCAAGTAATAATTATTATGATAATAGGCCACGCTTGGGAGGTAGAAGGGACAGAGTGAAATGCAGAGGGCACTACTGGGAGAAAGGGGAGTGCCTTCTAACGCCGGAGCAGGAACACTTTAATTTTCCACCGTGTTGCACTCAGAGCCTGGTCAGTGAGGCTTCACAAAAATTCAATTTAAATAACAACCACCAGGTTAGAGTCTGGACTGTGGTCCTGATGTTTCTGCTTCCTAAATAATCTTTCAGATTGTTCCTCTTTCCTCCAGCCCCACCTCCCCAGCCACCATCCTCACTATCGCTCACCTCTTGGGAGCAGCCTCCTCACGGCCTCCCTGCCACATTCTACCCTCCCTGCTGCCACTAGGTGACCTGGCTGAAATGCAAGCCTGATATTGTCACTCTCCTGTTCCAAATCCAGAGTTTAGCACAGTGCCTGGCATGCAGTAGGTGCTCAACAGATATTTATTGAATGAATGAATGAATGAATGAATGACACACAGCCTCATTGTGCTACGTCATCATTGTATTGACTTGCCAAGGCTGCCATGACAAAAATACCACAACCTTGGTGGCTTACACAGTTCTGGAGGTCAGAAGTCAGAAATCAAAGTGTCTGCAGAGCCAGGAGCCTTCTGAAGTCTCTACAGAAAACCCCTCCTCGCTTCTTCTAACTTCTGGTGGTTACCAGCAAGCCTTGATGTTCCCTGGCTCCAGGCTCTTCTTCTGTTGTCACATGGACGTCTCCCTCTGTGTCTGTCTCTGTGTTCAGCTTGCCTTTTTATAAGGACATCAGTCACTGGGTCTGGACCCACCTTAACCCCAGCATGCCCTCATCTTGATTAGATCTGCAAAGGCCCTATTTCCACGAAGAAGGCACATCCTCAAGCACCAAGGGGTAGGACTTCAACATGTCTTTTTGGAAAATGCAAATGAACCCACAAGAGCCATTCAGCAAAAGCAATTCAAAAGTAGAAATTTAAGCCTGGATAGCGCAGTCGGTAGAGCATCAGACTTTCACTCTGAGGGTCCAGGGTTCAAGTACCTGTTCACATGTTTGTGGCTTTGGGAGGCTTGGATGGCTCAGTTGGTTAGGCATCTAACTCTTGGTTTTGGCTCAGGTCATGATCTCATGGTTCATGAGTTCCAGCCCCACGTCTGACTCTGTGCTGACACCGTGAAGCTTGCTTGGGATTCTCCTTCTCCCCCCTGTCTCAAGCTCATGTTCTCTCTCTCTCTAAACAAACAAACAAACAAACAAACAAACAGACAAACAAACAAACCTTAAGGAAATAAAAATAGAAATTTAAAAGGCTATCAATGAACTTAATTTTACAGTTAGGTTCTCATAGTTTCTCTCTCATTCTCTCTTTCTCTCTCTCTCTCTCTCTCTCTCTCTCTCTCTTTTTTTTTAGGGCTAAATACTCCTAAACAGTACTAATGTGGAAGCAGATTAAACTCCTATGAGAACACAGAAGACACAACATTTAATTCCTGGAGACCGTGAGGCAGCTTCAGAGAAGCTATCCTTGAAAAGAGGATACAGGTGTTCAGGCAAGCGCATAAGAAGAGGCACTTTTGTAAAGAAACAGCACGTGCAAGACTGGTGTGATGGGCTAGGGCAGACCCAGGAGGGGGGATAATGCTGGGGGTTGTAGTTTATGCTGGTTCTGGGGGCACTGACAAGGATTTAGTATTATAAGGCCCCTCCCTGAGACGCCCCTTCTACCAGCTCTCCCCACCCCTACCTCCACCCCCACCCCTTTCTTCCTGGCTAATCTTTCAAGATCCAGGTCACCAGCCACCCTGGAGAAACCAACAACTTAGCATTTGAGAATAACACGGAAGACCCATCTA
Source organism: Acinonyx jubatus (assembly GCF_027475565.1). NCBI lineage: Eukaryota > Metazoa > Chordata > Mammalia > Carnivora > Felidae > Acinonyx > Acinonyx jubatus. The sequence goes on from NC_069396.1 coordinate 7,157,083, forward strand.
CATACACGTCTACAAAATCAAGAGAATACCACCCACCATCCCAACGACTGAGGCCATTATTAGTTGCTCGGAGATGGTCCCCAGGCACAGAACTGAAATAATCAGGGAAGTATGCAAGATATAGCTCAGCTGTGTGAGCGTGTGTCTCGGGATTTCATCTGGCCGTCTGAGTCTTCAAGGGGGATCAGCGACGCAAAAAACCAAGATAATTGATCTGGTTTCAATAGGCACTGAGTCCATAAGCAAGAATCATGAAGATGTTTGCACCCTGTGGCCCCAGGCCTCCCAGTCTTGGGAAGAGACCTAAGGTTGGGCTCTCCCAGAAGCACACCCCGAGACAAGGATTCAAGTGCCAGTGGTTTATTTGGGAGGCGAACCCAGGAAATGCCAGCAAGGGCATGGGGAAGTGGAACAGGGAGGGAAGATGTTGATAGTGCATTATCAAGGCTGTTACATCATGGCCAACAGCAGCTCAGCCTGACTACTGGGCTGTGAGATGCTGTGAGCATTCTTTACAGTTATCTTGAGGGATCTGGGCGATGGACCCACCAACCCTGGCCAATCAAGGGTGAGAGTTTCTCCCAAGAGGCACAAATTGCCAGGCACTTCCATCCTGTCTCTTATGTGCAGGGAAAGGCAAGGAATTACAGGTGCTCGTATTTAGAAGCCTTACGTGGTAAGTGTGAGTGGTTAAGATGGGCCCTTGACAATGTCTGCTGCAACCCTCAGGAGGTAAGTCCGCTCAGGCTAAATGGCAAGTGCAAGAAGATGTTCATAGCAGTGTTGACTGAATTGCAAAACTGAACACATAACAAAGAGATGACAAAAACCACACAAAGTATCTAGCACTGTGGGAATGGTTTAGTAAATATCCATTCGGGGAAAGGAAGCCCAGCCCTCACCATGCCAATCCCAAAGCCCTTTAACATCATGGAAAAGGCCTACCATCTAAAGTTAAGTGGGAAACTGTAATACGAACTAATTACATGCACGCTATGGTTGTGTCTGGGTAAACATCTATCTCCCAAGCAAGAAGCATTTCAAGGAACCGCAAAGAATGAAAATGCTTTGGGGTGAGGGAATCATGAGAATTCTTTTGCTATGTTGTCTTTTTAGTTGAATGGAGGGCAAAGATTCAATTCAATTTATGACCAATAAAAATACCAATTCATATAAAGCAATGTATTCCCCCCCTCCCCTGCCCCTGTTTCCTGCATGCCTTCCCAAACAAATTGTTTCTCTTGAATTCTTGGCTCAGTTGGCTTCTGGAGGAACCCAAACTAAAAGAGATCTATTCCCAGGATTGGGGTGACTGAGCCACAGGGTGTGAACATCTTTATGGTTCTTTTCATGGACTCAAGGCCTCATTTAAACCAAATTTGCTCTCTGTTTTCATTTGCTGGTCCCTAAAATCAGGGTTTAGAAGCTTAGGCACCTGGATCAGATCACTGGAAACAGGCTCGCACGGGTCCAGCCATGTCCTGCTTCCTTTCGTCACGTACACAGATTAGTTTAAGCCACACTGGGAGCTGACATCACCAAGATGAATTCTGTGCCCAGGAGTCTGCAATCCATCAGAACATAAAGACTGCAAAAGTAGAATTCAGCCTGCACATTTGCACTCATTATCAAATGTCTCCAAGCATGTTCCATGAGGGACATAAATTAAGCCTTTACCCAGGAGATACATTATCACTGCATGAGGGCTTCCACATAGTTTTCTAATAGAACTCATTAGAAGCTTGGCCCCCAGAGATAAGAGACCAGTATTCTCTGTGCTCCCACCAGTGACTCAGCAATGACATTGAGTCCTACCCTGGGCTCTGTCTGGCAGGGCTACTCCAGAGGGCTTGGAAGGGCTTCTGGAGAAAGCGACAGGGGCCATGGGTCAGTCCCAGTGTTGGTTTGAAAACGGGCCTCTGGACACATAGAGCAGGGAGAGACCGAAGAAAAAGCAGATCACCCCAGATGGGTAGGTGGCAGGTTTAATAAGCAAGAGAACTTAACATACAAGCCTTGTCTTGGGTGCTACAAGTAGATCTCTGTACTCACTGACCAAGTCTTAAAAGTTTATATAGGGGCTTTAACTGGGTTCAGTCATATATACTGTCCAGATGATTTCAACACCACATCACTATCTCAAGGCTGTGTCCTCGGGACAGCTTCTGGGAGCCAGGAAGGCAAACAGAATGCTCATTTCAAGGACAGGGCAGGGGTGAGGATCTTCCGATTGCCTGGGTCCCGTTCATGGGTCAACCAGCAGTCATAGCCTCTCAACCTCCCCCAACACACAAGGACGTGGAATATGGGACCAGGCTGGCAAATGTTCATTGAGTCCTACTGTGTGCCGGTCATGGGATGGACAGAGATTAAGAGATATTATCCCTTTCCTGCAAGAAACTCATAGAATAAAACAACCTAAATGTCCATCAACGGATGACTGAATAAGCAAATTGTAGTGTATCTATACACGGGACATTATTTAGCTACAAAAAGGAATAAAGAGCTAATAATGCATGCTCCAATGTGGATGACCCTTGAAAACATTATACTGAGTGAAAGAAGCTAGACACAAAAGGCCACATATTGTACAATTCTATTTATATGAAATGCCCAGAATTTGTAAATCCATACAGACAGAATATAGTGCTTGCCAAGGACTGAGGGAGAAGGGAATGGAGGGGGGAAAAAGATGAATTATGTCAGAGCAGGTAAATAATTTAAAGAGAGATAACAGACACCTGTGGTTCTCTACAGTCTGGCCACTCTGCTGCAAGAAACTATTTGCCTAATACCTGTTTTGAAGGTTCTAGAGTCCCACCACATTGCAAACGTCCCTCTCCAGTTTCAAATCACTAACTTCTTATACAGACCCGTCATCCAGTATTGTGTTTTATTGTTAACAGTATAAACCATACCCTTGGCATCTCCCCTGACCCGACCCAAATGGCCTATATAGATATATCCCCAAAGAGAAAGAGCTCCCAAGAGGAACTCTGGTGTTAGTAGTTAAAACAATTTTTCCCACCACTGATGGAACTTAGTAATTTTGTCAAATTCAGTTAACTTTGAAAGTTATCATGAACAACAAACATTCCTCAAACATTACTTGGCAAACAAGGAGCTAAGGTGGGGAATATATTAGTTATGGAAAACTCTTCATTGAACAGTTATTCTATAAACTTTTATTGAGTGCCAAAAAAGGAAGGGAGGGATGAAGTAGTGGAATAATGATCTGTGCTACAAGATGGATGAACCTTGAAGACACTATGCTAACAGAGTCAGTCACAAAGACCACATATTATGTGATTCTGTTTATATGAAGCATCCAGAGTAGGCAAATCCACAGAGCCAGGAAGGAGATTAGTGGTTGTCAGGAGCTGGCAGGAGGCAGGGCTGGAAGTGAATGCCAGCAGGTGAAGGGTTTCCTTTTGGGGTCATGAAAATTTTCTAAAATTGGTCATGATGAAGGTTGCACAACTTTGTGGATATACTACAAACCACTGACCTGGAAGCTTTAAATGGGCGGATGGTATGGTATGTGAACCGTGTCTTAAGTGTTTATCCACAAAAAAAGAAAAAGGAAACTCAGAGAAGAGAGGCATATTATGTGGGGCAACTTCTACAAAATCCACAAAGGAACTGACCTTTGAGCAGAGTATCAAAGGTGGACAGGGCAGGACTGAGAGAAAAGGGCTCCTGGCAGAGGGAAGAACACAGGCACACAGAGGTATGAAGCAAGGTTGCTAGCAGTGAACCAGGATAGTTAGAAAGAGCTGTGTGTGACTTTGACCTAATGGGGGATGATGGGCCCATGAGATTTACAAAAAAAAAAGGTTTTATTTTAGAGAGGTAGGAGGGGGGGAGAGGAGCAGAGGGTGTGCGCGCACGAGAGAGTGAGCGCCCAACACAGGGCTCAATCCCACCACCCTGGGATCATGACCTGAGCCAAAACCAAGAGTCAGATGCTCCATCAACTGAGCCACCAGGAACCCTGCCCTGAGATTTTTTTAAAAAAAGAGTTTATTATTTTTGAACAGGTAAGATATTCACCACATGGTACAAGATAGAAAAGTTTAAAAATGTGGCCAATGACACTCTGGAAAACAGTGTGGAGGTTCCTCAAAAAATTAAAACTAGACCTACCCTATGACCCAGCAATAGCACCGCTAGGAATTTACCCAAGGGACACAGGAGTGCTGATGCATAGGGGCACTTGGACCCCAATGTTTATAGCAGCACTCTCAACAATAGCCAAATTATGGAAAGAGCCTAAATGTCCATCGACTGATGAATGGATAAAAAAATTGTGGTTTATATACACAATGGAGTACTACGTGGCAATGAGAAAGAATGAAATATGGCCCTTTGTAGCAACATGAATGGAACTGGAGAGTGTGATGCTAAGTGAAATAAGCCATACAGAGAAAGACAGATACCATATGGTTTCGCTTTTATGTGGATCCTGAGAAGCTTAACAGAAACCCATGGGGGAGGGGAAGGAAAAAAAAAAAAAAAGAGGTTAGAGTGGGCGAGAGCCAAAGCATAAGACACTCTTAAAAACTGAGAACAAACTGAGGGTTGATGGGGGGTGGGAGGGAGGGGAGGGTGGGTGATGGGTATTGACGAGGGCACCTTTTAGGATGAGAACTGGGTGTTGTATGGAAACCAATCTGACAATAAACTTCATATATTGAAAAAAAATTTAAAAAAATGTGTCCAATGAAACAAAAGTCTTGCTCCTTCCTCTGTCTCCCACTGACCTAGCTCCCCCAACCCCTGACCCAAGCAATCACTACTGCCAGTCTCTCGTAAGTCCTTTATGAGATACATTCAACACATACAAACAAATCTTCATAGATGTTTTTGTGCAAATAGGAGTGGACCATTGGGGCACGTGGGGGGGCTCAGTCAACTAAGCGTCTCTTGATTTTGGCTCAGGTCATGATCTCATGGTTGGTGGGATTGAGCCCCACATTGGGTTCTGTGCTGACATCACGGAGCCTTCTTGGGATTCTCTCTGTCCTCTCTCTCTGCTCTTCCCCCTACTGACACACATGCAAGAGAGCTCGCTCGTGCTCTCTCTCTCTCTCAAAATAAGAAATAAATTTTTAAAATTAAAAAAATAGGATTGGACCATCAACAATGTCTCATACTTTGCTTTTAATATTAGCAAAAATCTTAGATATCCTTCTAAATTTGTATATAAACAATTTGATCATTTTTTGTATGTGGGTATGGAGGACGTACCACATTTTGTTGACCACTTTCTTATCAATGGACATTTAGGTTGCTTCCAATTTTTCCTTCTTATAAAATTCTGCAATAAATAACTTTACATGTATGAGATTTTGTGCATGTATGAATTTATTTGTAGGTAAAATTCCTAGAAGTTGAACTGCTACATTATAGAGCTTGTGCTTTAAAAATTTTGAGAGATATTGGGATGCCTGGCTGCCTCAATCAGTAATGCATGTGACTCTTGATTTCAGGGTTTTAAGTTAGAGCCCCACAGTGGCTATAGAGATTAGTTTTAAAAGTATTAAAAAATAATAAATGAAATTTTTATAGATCTCGCCAAACTGCCCATAATGGAGGTTGTACCAATTTACACTCCCATGCAACGAGTGAGTCTGTTTCCCCACATTTGGGGAGTGTGTTTGGATATATGGTCACTGGCCAATTCATACAGAGCCTTGTATACAAAGCTGAGAAGCTTGAACTCGATCCATAGACTACAGACACCCACTAGAGGGTTTAAGGCAGTGGGTGAGGATGGGCAGGTCTGAGGTTTTAAAAGCTTATTTTCATGATGATACTAAAACAATTTTGTAGGAAATCTGTATTCTCCAACAGGCATGAGTGGTAATGTGATGAACCAAAGAGGGGGAGACATATCCATTAGGATTTAAGCCACGTTGGGGAGAATGTGATTATCATGTGGGCACAGCTGTCACTCTGGACAATAGGATTGCAGATGAGCGCTACTTGGTTCCTTGACCATCTCATCACTCCCACTTTCCTGCCATTTTTCTTTTATCACATACTTCTCACATGCTGATGGCTTCTCGTGAGACATGTGGCCCTCTAGGGTAATAACATCAAACCAATAGCAAGGAATTTTTATCAGAAGCTAACAGTTGATCGAATGACAAGCAGACAGGTGAGATAGCGGCTTTATGTTTCTCTTGAAGACTGTTTTGCAAATTAATTGGATTTGGAACAGGCATTGAACAAAGAGCTGGGGAAAGCAAAAATGTAGACACATTCATCCTGAGCCTTTCGTCTCTTAAATAAGAGGTAGGAGCTATTATTGGATGCAAAGAGAGAAGGAAAGATCTCTGGCAGACAGCTGTGAGCCACAAGCATAAGAAGGACCTGAGCACCAGCTCCATCCAGATGCTCCAGTGGTGTTTCAAGGATGAATGCAGTGGGCTTGCTCCTCTTGGGGCTTGCTCTGAGGTTTAGGGCTGCAATCGCTAAGCCAGAAGACGGCAGCTTTTGCTCAAAGAGCCGAGTGGCTTTCAAAGACTCTTGCTATGAATTTGTGCCTCTCAGCCACACCTTCTATGGTGCCCAGAGCTGGTGCGAGGGGCAAGGGGGCCATTTGGTCTTTATTCGTGATGAGGACACCCAGAAGTTTCTGCAGAAGCATATCTCCCAGGACAGGGAATGGTGGATTGGACTTGTAGGAAACTTGGCTCGGAATGGAACCACAGAAGGTAGGTGCTGTGGAAGCCGTATTTCACAGGAAGCTGGTGGCCGCAATTCTCACCATTGCTTCTTAATCCGGAACCGCATGGAACAATGTAGTATATCCTACTTCTCATGGTAAGGACACCCTCCTCTTTTGTGGCTCAAATGAAATGATTCATGTACAGTATCTAGCACGGAATCTGACACATAGAGGACACTCTGGAAACGTTCATTTGTTTGAATGTATCTAATAATAATATTAGCTATGGCTTCTTTAGTTCTTGCTAGAATAGTGCCCAGCACTATCCTTAGTACTGCTTGCCTGTTACCACCTCGAATCCCTACAATAACCAGTGAGATGATATTGTTGCTTCTCTTTTACAGATGAGACAACAGAGTCTCAGGAAATAATTACTAAGCTATTTTCAAAGCACCTCCATGTGGCTTTCCCCATTTCTTATGAGAGTAAAGCAGGTTAAGAGCTTGGCACCACCCCATTCACATTCGATGGTCTCATTTTAATGGTCCTCCTAGAAACCCTTACTTACCTTTGACTCTGTGAGGGCAACTTCCTCCAACCCCAGCACGGTCCGCTGAGTCTTCTATGCACCTGTAGGGCTTGTCCACACCTCTGAGAGGGTACTTTTGGCATGACTTTAAGTTTTTAGGTGTCTGTCTGCCTTCCTAGACAGTGAACTCCTCGAGGGAAAGAACCACATTCTGGCCACTTTTCTTTTCCCAGTGCCTGTACATAGCAGAGAATGGACAAGTGAACATTTGTATTCAATTTTTGCACCTGTCCCACGAGGTATACATTGCTACTTGTATTTTATGGATGGGAAAATGAAGTCCAGGGGGAGAAAATGGTTGGCTCAAGAGAACGCAGCAAGAGGACTTCCTCTTGGGTCAGCAGCCTGCCACATCACATTGTCCTGTTGAAGCCACTGGGTTTCAGAAATGCGTGACTTGGTCTGGGCTAAGCACTTAATACCAGAGTGGATGGAAAGGCTGAGAGAGCAGTTGGGAACGCTCATTTTAGGAAGCTCATAGCCACTGGATTTGAATTCTAAAATTCATTTTCAGGCAATATCTATTGAATAGTTTCTTGATTTGTAGATGTAGCGATTGTGGATTTCTGTATATTGAACATCACTTCCTATACATTTAAAGGAGTTGTGTCTATTTGAAATCACCAAGGGATACCACATGGCTCATTTTACATAAAATGAGGCAGATCTGTGTAGGCTGACATGTAACAACCCCCAATATTTAATGTTATTGAAGAAGAAGCAGAGTGTCATGTGGAGTATGATGGCATTTGTGTAGATTTCAGGCACTCATAGTTGCTGATATAGGGATAAAACTCAGTCTGGAACAATTCACAAGATACCTAAGAGTAATGGGAGTAACCCATAGGTTGGGAGGGGGGTGACGTTTTCATTTTATGCCCCTTTTCACTCTAAAAATTTTTTAACCATTCATATGTATTTTAAAAAATGAATAAATACACTTGTGAGTCTTCAAATATTTGCTTTTTAGTGTTTTCTAGATTTCTAGTGTCCTTGAAATGCCTCTGTATTACATACACACACACACACACACACACACACACACACACACACACACACACACTCTTCTTCAAGAGTCACATCAGTGTGTTCATGGGACTGAGGAGTTCTGGACATAAGGAAAATTTCCATTTTAAGTGAGTGTGCCCAAATATATTTGACAAGGGCCCCTGCTGCTCTCAGGAACACCTTCGAATGTCCCGAGGCACACTTCTGTGTTCTTTTCTAGGTGATGGTAAGACAGAGCTAGAAGCATCATGTCCTTAATGAAACTATTTTGTCTGGGCTCCCTGACTTGGCGCCCTGGTTTCTAGGTTGAATTCTTACATCTGGGTGTTGAAAGGTAACAGCTAGCAACGCCCCTTCGTTGGCACGGGAAAGAGAGGCCGTCAGCCTGTCGGTCTTAACCGGGCACCTCCTGCAGCACCAGGAGCTGAGCTGAGGCAAGCCCTGTGCATAAAAAGGGTCGGAGGAACGTTTGTAAGTCCTGGTGCTTGTGTTCCCATCCCAGGGCTGGGGACCTGGCTGGACACCTCAAACGTGAGCTACAGCCACTGGCGCGGAGGGCAGGCCTCTCCTGCCCCCGACGCCTGTGGTTACATCGGGAGAGACGCTTCCTTTGGGTGGGTGGCCTCAGACAACTGCACGCAGCCGTCTGCCTTCATCTGCGAGTTTGGTGAGCTGGCCTCTGTTGTGGGGTCTCCCTCCTTCTGTCTCTCTGTGCCCCTCTATGTGTCTCTGTTTCTCTCTATCTCTTTCCAGGTGTCCCTGGGTCTCTCTCTCTGTCTCCACGTCTCCTTAAATGCCCGCCTGTCTCTGTGTCTGTGTTTGTGCCCCTCCATGTGTCTCTGTTTCTCTCTCTTTCCAGGTGTCCCTGGGTCTGTCTCCACGTCTCCTTAAATGCCCGCCTGTCTCTGTGTCTGTGTTTGTGCCCCTCCATGTGTCTCTGTTTCTCTCTCTTTCCAGGTGTCCCTGGGTCTCTCTGTCTCCATGTCTCCTTAAATGCCCGCCTGTCTCTGTGTCTGTGTTTGTTTCATCTCCCCAGCTCACAACCCCGACTCCCTGTCCACTTACCTACCAGCCTCCCCTGCATCCCTCTTTTCCTCTCAGACACCTGCATCTGGGGGCAAATACCCAGCCCTACTTACTCTCCTTTCCAGACTTCCTAAAAGGAGACATGGTCCCAGGAGGTTAGTCTCACTCACCCTCAACGCCTACCGCCCTGGCCGGCCGGGTCTGAGCCTCCGGTGCTCACCCTCCCTGACTCCTGAACGTCCCCGCACTCCATTCTTGTGTCCTTTCCAGCTGCTGTCCATGGTTGACCCCCTTTGTGCCCTGGGAACTCCTCCCTAGGGACTACGTGTAAGAGCCCCGGCATGAGTGACCCATGGCCCCACGATAGGTCCTGCCTGCCATGCAGGGACCCTGGCATAGGGGCCTGGTCTTGGAACTGAGCTACCCCATGTTCCCCTGACTTTCAAGCCAGGCTTAAGGGAAGCTTCCAGGCTTCCTGGGCTCAGCCCCTTCCCTATCCCCAAGCCCCTCAGTGAAGAACCCCAGCTCCTGGGGCCCATTCTGGATTTGGGCACTTACAGGCCCCCTGCCTCCTTTCCCCCGTCTGGTTTTAAACAGGTGCCATGTAGCGTTCACTTCTCCAGCCTGGCCGATTTTGGAAACTTGGAGCTTCGGGGACCTATGGGTCATACAACTTCCCTCTCTTTTGATCACAGCTCCCCAGTGCCTCGCCCCCTTGTGCACCCCAACTCAAGAGCCTGTCTCAGAATCTGTCGGCCCCAGGGCCTTGGAGCCACTGGTACAAGGTCACATCATGAACAGCTAACACGCACCAAGCAGCACTTCCAGGAACAGACTCGCGTGCATTTATTCATAATAGAAGCACCTCTGCTGTTTGAGGCGAGGCCTATGATAAAGCTAAGAACAGTGGGGCTCAGAAAGGGTAGGCTCCTTGCCCAAGACCACACAGCTGGGAAGTGACCATGGTAAGACCTGAACCCAGGTTTGCCTGTGGTCAGAGAGAGACTGGCAGATGCTGGCTGCTGCCGGCTTTGGAAATGGAAGAAGGGGTCACAGTCCAACAAATGTAGCTCCTCTGGAAAAGGCTCGGGAGCAGGCAGAAGAAATCAAGTCCACACCTTGATACTAGCCCAGGAAGACCCATTTTGGACTTGTGACCTTTATAACCAGAGGATGATAGATTTGTACTGTTTTCAGCCATGAATTTGGTGGTAATTTGTACAGAGAGCAGCTGTAGGAAACTAACACAGATTTTTGGTCTCATCCTCTACCCTGTGGTGTTCCCACCAGGCAGATGGGCTGGAGTTTGGATCCAGAGTTTCCTTTCTGGCTGTGCTCACCTGAGCCAAGTCATTGTTTTCCAACAAACATTCACTGAATGTAGACCACATGCCAAAAGCCGGGCTGGAGGCGGTGGGGTGGGGGAAGGTGTCTCAGCACAGCAGCCCCCCTGAGCCTGATGTTCCTACCGGGGAGGATAGTCGCCCAGCTTCTAGGATTGGTAGGAAGATGCACTCAAGTCACTCATTCATTCAACAGGTGCTTGTTTAGCATCTGTGACGAACCAGGCATTGTTTTCAAAAAAGACTCAAGTTGCCACTTACAGCTCTTACTCTGCACGTATAAACTCATGTAATCCTCTTAAAGACCCTGTGGGGATGCAGTACGGACACTCCCCTGTGCTGAGGGGCACAGAGAAGCTAAGGCATTTGCAGAGCACACAGCCAGTGTGTGGCTGGTGGCACCTGAGCCCAGGCAGTCTGGCTCCAGAGCCACTCCCACGCCCGCCCCCGTCTATTTCTCACTCTTGCCGGGTCCCTCCACCTCAGCCCTCACCCCCGACACCCTTCCCCTCCCCGTCAACCAGGCACTTGCCCAACCGTGACCATGATCCCCCCTAAGCGTCGCCTTCCCTTTGTCACAGGCGTTGGCCAGAGTCTGGCTTGTGACGGCTTCAATGCCACCATGCACTGTGGCTCAGGGGAGGTCATCCAGATCCAGGATGCCTTCTACGGGCGCCAAACTCCCTATTACTGCATCCAGGATGCTGCGCGGCCCTCAGACCTGGAGGAGGGATGCGGCTGGCTCAGCGTCAAGGACGAAGTGGCAGGTAGGCCCCAAGGACAGCTCTGGCTGTGGGGGCAAGGCAGGTCATGGTGCCCCATGCCTAGCAAAGGGTTTTGGAAGGCTTGAACCATCTTCACATCTGACCTTGGGCCTCCAACATTAGGAAAATGGGGCCATCTCTGCCCACAGCACCATGCAGGGAAGCAAGGGGGCCAGGGCTCACCTCCTCACCCAATGCCACACCCTCCCCTGCGGGCCAGGGGGGCATTCTGCTCCCCACTCCACTTGGTCGCAAGAAACATTGCTTGCTTTTTTTTTTTTAATGTTTATTTTATTTTTGAGAGAGAGAGAGAGAGAGAGAGAGAGAGAGAGAGAGAGTGAGTGAGAATGAGCTGAGGAGGGGGAGAGAGAGAGGTGAACAGAGGATCCAAAGCAGGCTCTGCACTGACAGCAGAGAGTCCTATGTGGGGCTCAAACTTACAAACCATCATGACCTGAGCCAAAGTTGGATGCTTAACCACCTGAGCCCCCAGGTACTCCACCTTCTTTCTTTAAAAAAAAATTGTTTATTTCTTTATTTTTGAGAGAGACAGAATGTGTACGAATGAGCAGAGAGAGAGGGAGACAGAGAATCCTCAGCAGGCTCTGTATTGTCAAGGCAGAGCCTGACTTGAGGCTCAAACTCATGAATCATGAGATCATGACCTGAGTGGAAATCAAGAATCAGATGTTGAACTGACTGAGCTATCCAGGCGTCCCGCTTTCTTTTTCTTATTTAATTTTTAAAAATTTCTAAATACTCCAAACATATAGACAATAAAAGCATTTTGGGGTACCTGGGTAGCTCAGTTAGTTGAGCACCCTACTCTTGGTTTCAGCTCAGGTCATGATCTCACGGTTCATGGGTTCGAGCCCTGCATTAGGCTCTGGGCAGACCCTGAGAAGCCTGACTGACATTCTTTCTCTCTGCCCCTCCCCCACTCACACACGCGTGTGTGTGTACATGTGCTCTCGCTCTCTCTCTCAAAATAAATAAACTTAAAAAAATATTTCGGTGAATTCCCATAGACCTCCTACCCATTGTTGCTAAATCCTGATGACATTATTCCATATTTGCTTAATGTCTCCTCATTACACAAATGACGTGACTTTGAATTTTGTATTATCCACTGTGATACACATACCAGTTCGTTTCATCTATTGTATAACTACACCATAATTCGTCTCTTTCTCTGTTGAGAGTTGAATGGGTTGTGCCCTAATCCCTGGCTATTGTGAATAATGCTGAAACACACGATCGTGGTGGCAACTCTTGTCCATGTGGGAGAGTTTCTCTATGGCCTTGTTTCTCTAAATCACATTAAATCTGCCTGTGAGCTGCATTTGCCTGGTGACAAGGGCTCAGTTTCAGAAATTACAGGGGCTCCCTGCACCCTCCTGGGGGACACAAAGGTCTTAGAAACCTTTATTGTCCAGGACGTAGGGATTCCCCTCCTCTCTGCTGTGGTTATCAGTGTTGGGCCTGCAGGGTCCCAGGAAGGCAGACAGTCTGTTGCTTTCTTGGCCAAGTGAGGACACAATAGTCTGTGCCCAAGCTGGGAGCTCTGGGGCCTCAGGCTGAGTCTCCCCACATACGTCTCTCGGCAATTCCCTGAGGGCCCCTGCCTCCACCCAAAGGCCCTGTGAAGATTCCAGGAGGAATGCCCTGTATTCTCAGAACCTGCCAAGCGGCCTCATCCCCGACTTGGGGAAGATGCTCCCTCTGCCTGGAGAGCGACTTGCTCTTCTCCCCCCACGTCTGGCCTGCACTGTCCCTGATCCCCTGGGAGCAGGTGTGGGGGAAGGAAATACTGTTCTCCCCACCACATCTGGCCCGCATTGTCCCTGGCCCCCCAGGGCAGGTGTGGGGGAAGGAAATACTGACATCAGCCATGTGACTCCCATTCACTCTCCTTGTTGCTCTGGCCTTCCTGAGGCTGTGGCCCCTCTGAGCGGGAAAGGCCTGGGCTGGATGGGCTGACAGATGTGCCTCCCTCATGGAGGCGTGGAGGGGGCTGAGTGGTCTATTTCCCCAAAGGCCCAGATGCAAGTTTCCAAACCTTGCAGCCACACCCCAGAGAGCAATTGGAGGGGAACCCTGCATCCTCTTGGGAGAGGTCAGAGGAACAGATGTGGGCAGGGTCTGGGGGGATCCGTTTGTATCTAAGTAGCAGGCTCACTCATTCATTCAGCCAGTTGGTCAGTAAACATTCGTTCAGCCCAATCTCATGCCATGCTCTATCCTGGGCTCTGTGGATAAAGGGATGAATCAAACAGTTTGTTTTTCAAAGAGCTTGCAGTCTAATGGGGAGACAGATAATGAATACAAGCAATGGCCTAGCACTGTGCTCCATGCCATAACAGAAGAGAGCAAAGGTGCTTTGGATTTACTCATGCAAAACTCATTTTGTACCTGCTAGGTGCTGGGTACTGTTCTGTGTGCTGGAGATACAGCAGTGAACAAAAACAAAACAAAATGCTCCCATTCTCTTGGACAGTGAAGTATACGGCTGTGGATGCACATAGTAGGGGCAAAGAACTCTGAGGGGTATATCAAGCCGAGTCCCATTAGGAAAACAGAAATCATGTTAGGTCTTTCAATAGAGGGAATTTAATGCAGGGAGCTGGTTGCCCAGTCATGGAAGTGCTGAGAAGTCAAACAGGGGATAATGATACCACCCTGACACAAGCAGCCACGGAAAGTCACCACTACCCCTAAGGGCCAGAGGGACAACCTGAGTGGATGGTCTCACCAAAACCAGAAGTGAGGGCCATCCCACAAGTGCTAGAATCATGGTGGAGGCTGCCCTGTGGGAGCGAGGTCCATGAGGGAGGGCCTATTCAGAGGGAGCTGCAGTCAGAGAGAGGATGAAAACACAGGATAAAAAGCCCTCTGCCCTCTTATGTCTTCCTGTCTGGGGAAGGCAGAAGTTTGGCCCCCAAGATTTGCCATCCTAATCCCTGGGGCTCCGGGTATGATGAGATACCTTCCCTGTGAATGTGTTAATTTGCATGGCAAAGGGGCTTTGCAGATGGAGTTACGGTTCCTAATCTGGATTATCCAAGTGGGCACAATTTAACCACATGATCTGTTAAAAGCAAAGAACCTTCTCTGGCCAAAGGCAGAAAAGAGATGTGGCCAATGGAGAAATCAGAGTTTAAGTGTGAGACAGGTCTGATACCCTACTGCTGGCTCTGAGATAACAATGGAGGGCCACGCGCAAGGACTGGAAAATGGCCTCTGAGAGCTAAGGGCGGATCCAGCTGACAGCCAGCAGGAAATGGGAACTCATTTCTACATCCTGGGGCACCTCACCCACCTGTCGTTCCTCCCAGGCTTCTGTGTAGGCATGTAACTCATCTGCATGGGCAGGAGGGAGAGACGGCAGGTGACCTGAAGTTTCTGGCCTGGGCTCTCCACACTTCTCCTTCCTGTGGGCACCTGGACGGGATTCCTGATCTTTTCCCTCTTTGCCAGTTCTCAGGACGAAAGTTCCTACTTCAGGCCATGTGACTGGATGCTACTGGACCAGTGGTTCTCAAAGTGGGGTGCCAGGGCCAGCAGCATCAACATCACTTGGGAGCTTGTTAGAAAAGTAAACAGTTTTTTATAAATGTTTACTCATTTTTGAGAGAGGGAGGGAGGGAAGGAAAGAGAGAGAGAGAGATAGAGTGTGTCACTCAGCAGGGGACAGGCAGAGAAAGGGGGACAGAGGATCTGAATCAGGCTCTATATTGACAGCAGTAAGACTGATTTGGGGCTTGAACTCACTAACTGTGAGATCATGACCTGAGCTGAAGTCAGATGCTTAACCAACTGAGCCACCCAGGTGCCTCTAGAAATTCTAAGGAAATTCTTAAGCTGACATCTACACCCACTGAATCAGAAGCACTGGGGGTGGGACCTGGAAATCTCTATCTTCCAGAGCCTTCCAGAAGATTCTGGCATATTCTAAGATTTGAGAACCCCTGTGCTGGCCCCTGAGCTGCTTGAGGGAAAGAATCCTACTTCTCTCTCCCCCTAGGACCTCGGCCCCTGCCTGGTCTTCAGTGGACACCAGCAGATATTTGTGGGGTGGAAGGTGGGTGAATGAATGAATGAGAGGCCATTCATCTCTGTCTGAACCTGTCCCTTTCTGTCCTTCCTGCTGTTCCTGCTCCTTCTGGGATTCGGGCACTTCCCAGGCCAGTGCCAGGGGCTGCAGGTGTGCCAGGTGGCCGCAGATGGGACCTACTTCGGAGACCCGTGCCCCACCCAGAGCAGCTACCTGTGGGTGCAGTACGAGTGCCAGGAAGGTGAGTCCCCAGCTTGCCTAGCCATGGGAATTCCCGATTTCCACACCAGGTCCAGCCCCACTTGGAGCACTGGGAGAAGACACCCCTGGGCGTCGATCTGTGTACTAAGACTTCCTCACCCACCACTCGTGCCCTGCAGCCTGACCTTCCCACCCGGCTTAGCCTCTTGGGGTAAAGAGTCTGAGGCTCCTGTTGCAGAAATGAGCCATCAAGCCAGAAGTTCGGTTTCCTGGAGTGGCCCAACAAACACATCAGATAAGGCCAGCATTGCTTGACAGAAGAAAGCCAAAAGATGTCTCACTCCCCGACCCCACACCCACCTGGGCCACCGCCCTGCCCTGCCCGTAGGCTGCATTTTAGGTCACACATGAACTTTTAAAAACTTGAAAGATCTAAAAGTAACATGTATAATTACAATTTATAAAACTGTCATAAATCAAGAAAGAAGAATTCGTCCCTTCAATTCTCCAGTCCTACTCCTCCTAAGGAAACCACTGCTAAATGTTTACTGTAAGTTCTTCCCTGCTCTTTATTTTTTTTAATGTTTATTTATTTATGAGAGAGACAGAGAGAGAATGAGTGGGGACGGGGTAGGGGGGGGGGGGGGGAGAGAGAGAATCCCAAGCAGGCTCCGAGCTGTCAGCACAGAGCCCAAAATGGGACTTGATCTCATGAAACGTGAGATCGTGACCTGAGCCGAGATAAGAGCTGGATGTTTGACTGACTAGGCCACCTGGGTGCCCCTCTTCCCTGCTTTTTAAACTGTTTTCAGACATGGCTGTGTATGAGTGTACATACATAAGTTATAATCATTTAAAATATATTAGTTTACAGCTCTATTTTTTTTTTTTAACTTAATAATATATTCTGGACATCTCTCCAAGTCACTACCTTATTCTTTTAATGGCTGCATAGTATCCCATCATAAGATCATGTCAAAATTTATTGAAACAGTCCCCTGTTGACGGACATTTAGGCTGCTTCAGATTTTCTGTTGTTAGGTGCACCCTGCAGCAGTCATTCTCATGTGTATATCTTGACATGTGCCGGATTCTGTTTAGAGGAGAGGTCCCTAGTACAGGGAATGCTGGGTCACAGGGTATGTGCAGCTTAAATGTTCAAAGATGCTGCTAAATTACACTCCAAAGTGGCCGCGCTGATTTGCACACCTACTAACCGTGTATGAGAGCTCTGCTTCCCCCTAAGGCAACGTTCTGCCACCGTCCAGAAAATCAGTCACAACACACTTTCCACTGAGAAGATGAGTTGACGGTGCAGGGAGCTCTGAAGGGAAGAGCGAGTCAGGGAATGTTGGGGTCCCCAGGGACGATCCAGGACAGCAGGGTCCATGGGTGTAGAAGGGGGGGTACTACAGAGAGAAGGGGACAAGTTTTACCAGCGCCATTAGTGTCTTGGAGATGCCTGGGTGGAGTAAGAGGGAGCGGGACGTCTTCATTCTATTTTCTGGGAAGAAGAGGCCACGTGTTTTGGCAGTGCTTTCTGGTTGGTGGCTTTGCTAATGGACAAAGGGTGCCCTTTGGAGATCTGCCAGTCTCAGTGTGGCTGTCACTGGACAAATGCATCGCTTAGGCCAGGGGGTGTATTGGTCTGGTGACCCCAGACCAAATTTTCTGCCCCAATTTTGATTTCAAATATCCTGCCCCCATGTGAACCGGTGTGCTCTAATCACAGTGTTTCTGATTTGTAAAGGGAGAGATTCTATCCGGCAGTCCCCCCACTGCCGTGCCCCCCCCCCCGCCCCCGCCACAGTGCCCAGAAAGGCCTCGCTGCTGCCTGCGTGTCCTCAGGCAGCTATGAATCAGGACCACGAAGACTTTCCGACTAGCTCTGGAAAGTCCTTTTGATGTGCATTCAGCTTCTTCTATCTTTTCCTTCTTCATTTGTGCTCAGAAACTGAAAGATTCTGCTGCACAAATTAGCCGGGGGCTGTGGGAAGCCTCAGCAAATTCTATGCCCCTCCCCGTCCTCCATAACAGTTTTGAAAGCTCAGGTTTTGTAAAATGTAATGTGCACTAAATGGCTTACAATGAATCTTTGGCCACCTTAGCCAAGTAGATCTTCCTAAAGGTGCTTGGCTTGTCTTTTTAAACATGATGAAATACATTTAGACAATCAATAGAATCCTGGTTAAATAAATTAGAGTACATTGTGCAGCTATTAAAAAGAACAAGGCAAGGGCACCTGGGTGGCTCAGTTGGTTGGGTGTGTGACTTCAGCTCAAGTCATGATCTCACAGTTCGTGGGTTCGAGCCCCACATGGGGCTCTGTGCTGACAGCTCAGAGCTTGGAACCTGCTTCGGATTCTGTGTCTCCCTCTCTCTTTCTGCCCTTTTCCTGCTCACGCTCTGTCTCTCTACCTCTCTCAAAAACAAATAAACGTTAAAAAATTAAAAAAAAAAAAAAGAACAAGGCACTTCTGAGTTCATACAGAACCATCTCCAACATATAGTAGGTGAAAAAAAAAAAAAAAGGAAGATGCCAAATAGTGAACACAGCATGAACCATTTGTAAGAACAGAAAAGTATGTATGTGCTTAGAACGTGTAGGTATCCCTGGAAGGTGACCCTGGATACTGGTAACAATGATTGCCTCTGGGGACACTGCAGGATGACAGGGGAGGGAGGCTTTTTTCTCACTCTATACCCTTTATACATTTCAAATTCTGTACCTTGGCATGTATTACCTATGAACGAAATATAAAATTTAAAAGAACTTTAAAAAGTAAAAACAGGGGTGCCTGGGTGGCTCAGTCATTTAAGCGTCCAACTTTGGCTCAGGTTATGATCTCATAGTTTATGGGTTCGAGCCCCACGTCGGGCTCTGTACTGACTGTTCAGAGCCTGGAGCCTGCTTCAGCTTCTGTGTCTCCCTCTCTCTCTGCCCCTCCCCTCCCCTGCCTCTCTCTCTCTCTCCTTTTCAAAAATAAATAAACATTAAAAAAAGTAAAAATAAAATTATAAAAATTTTAAAAGCCCCACCTAAAGATAAAGGACAGGTGGATAGAAGAGAGTATGTTTTAAACAGAAGCATGCAATTTTGCTTTGTGATGGCATATAGCATTTTCCTTTTTGATCTGCAGGCCTACAGCTGATGGTGTCCAATGAGAGTTTCATCTTTGACAATGTCACCATCTCCCTGACATGGCTCCTCTCTCCCTACATTGGAAACCTTTCGTGTATAATTAGTACAGGAGATGGCCACACTTTTGATCCCTACTACCCTCCCAGGTAAGAGGAATCTCTGAGCCTTGAGTCAGGATGTATCAGTCAGCTTCTGCTGCATAACAAAACATCCCCAAACTTAGTAGCTTACAATAATATTTATTATTCCTCATGGTTCTTTGGGTCAGCTAGGTGGCTTTGCTTATCTGGGCCAGCCTTGCTGGGGGCGTATGGCCTCAGAAGTCCTCATGTATATGTCTGGTGGTCAGCTGAGTGTTGGCTAGGGGCATGTATTGCATAATAATCACCCAACAGGCTAGTCTAGCCTCACTGGCATGGTGGCAGAGGGTTTCTAGCAGCAACTGAGAACAAGGCCTACTGTGCAAGCATTTTTAAAATCTCTACTTGTATCACATTTTCTAATGTCTCATTGGCCAAAGGAAGTTCCATGGCCACACTCAGGCTCAACAGGTGGAGAAACAGACTCCACCTGTTGATGGAAGAAATGGCAGAGCCACAGTACAAAGGGGCATACGTACAGAAATGGCATGCACAGGTTTTCTCACTATGGAGGCCACATGAACAGTCTTGAAGAGCTGGGTCCTTATGGGTTCGCTCTGTGTAGAATCGCTCCTGGGTCACTGTCCAAGGAGTTGGTAATGATGTGAAAAAGATGCTCGCATGGATGTGGGAATGTTTTCTGTTGGCAAGAATAACAAATAATAATAGTAGCAATATTCATAACAGTCCAGCCAAGCAGCTTTCACATATAATCTCATTTAATCCTCACTACAAACCCTATCAGCTAGATCTATGCTATCCAGCAGAACAGCCACTTGCCACATGAGCTATTGGGTATTTGAAATGTGGCAGGTCTTAATTAAGATATGATGTTAATTAAAACACACGTGGGATTTTGAAGATTTCATCCGCCCCTCACCAACCTCTCATAAAAGATGTAAAGTACCTCACTAATTTTTAAATATTGATTACATGTTGAAATGAAAGTATTTTGGATATATTGGGTTAAAGAAAATAAATTATTAAAATTAATTTTATGTATTACTTATTCAATGTGGCTCTTAGAACATACACATGGGTGGCTCACACTGTATTTCTATTGGACAGTGTTGAGCTAGGTAACTGTTATTTTGTTTTCATGGACAAAGCAGCTGAGGCTCAGAGAGGTATAGTGGCAGCGCCCAAGACACACAGCTTGTGAGTGGCAACATGGTGACACAAGCCAGGACTGTCTGGCATAAAAGCTGAGGCCCTCAAGCCCCTGGCAGATTACACGGCATGAAGGCATTATACTCTGCATCCCCTAGGAGAGCCGAACCTCCCCAGCCTGATGGCAGCTGAACTCAATTCATAACATTTCCAAGTCCTACTGGGCCTGGGGTAAGCTCCATTCTGCTCTGCTGGGTGCCCCCAGAATGATCCAGAATTTCCAGATCCTCAGTGGGTTGGGGGCTTCTTACAGGGGTCTTCAGTTCAACATGAATCCCCAGGGAAATAATGGAGGCTCATAAGCCCCTTTCCTAACCGTAAACATCTGCAGCTCTACCCTGTGGGGAGCTAGAAGTTCTGAATCCAGTCCTGCACATGCTCAGCATTGCTGGAAGCCCTGGCTGGGGTGGGGCCAAGAGGGGCCAGCCCTGTCCCTGGCCCAATTCTGCCCCAGTGAGGGAAAGTTTCACACTCAACAGTCCTCTGAGGCCTCAGACATTGTGCTGTGCCGCCATATAAAATGGCATGTCCAGAAGCTAAGGTTCTAATCCCAGCTGCTGCTAACGTGTGTGAGACAATTTCTGGTCTTGGGTTTCCGTTCCCTTCCCTGTCGCATTAATATTGGTGGCTGCCTTGTTTCGTGGAGTAAAATGAGAAATTACATGTGAAGATGCTTTGGGGGAAATGTTACAAAATGTTACAAAAGTGATACAAATACCCATGACCTTGTTGTGCAGGTTTCTTCCTGCTTGCTACCATGGCAATGAAAAAACAGCAAATGCTAAGCTATACAATCGTCCGGCCCCCAAATTTTAAACAACTTGCATTTGGCATTCGTCAAAATCGACTGTCGGTAGCCCTGCTAAGACCTTTAGTTACACAAAGACATTCCAGTAATAAACAAACAAACAAACAGTAGCTACAAATTGGAGCAAATGAGACAAAATGCTAGTATTAGTCAACTCTGGATGGTGAGGCCAAAATACTCAGCTTCTTCTGTCATTTTGGTTAATTTTGGGAGATCCATTTCCAATGCTTCCTTATCAGCAATAGCAGCCTCGGCACTCAACCTAGAATATTAAAAATGGCATGAATTTTAAGTTCACAGAGGTCACATACCTTGCGTGAATGTCGCTGTGCTGTTATGTGTTTGTACGGCATCCTACTTTTGCTTAAGTCATGATAAGCTAAGACCTAAATGGGCCACTTCCTCTCTACTGCAGACAAACAACATGAGCTAATGGGGAATCCGATCTGAAATAGAAACAACATAATAAAGTCAAAGGATTTCTCCTTTAGATTCTTCTTGCCTTGCACTCCCGATGTATTGTGTTCATATGAACGTCAAGCTGTTTTGCTTTACTGTTTGTTGTAGGAAACTTTATACGTTTCTGTAATTTATTGTGTGCCTCCTGGACCAATTTGCGAAGGTGAAATTTGTCCTTGTCCAGCTTTGGGTGTCTCAGCGCCACCTACCGACAGATCAGGGGATTGCCATCATTTTGGGGTCTATTCAGAGCTGCCTCCACACGTACCTGAATCTGGAGGGGCCGCTTCCCTGGAAATCGGTATTTCGTAAGACAGAACAAAATTCAGAGGGACCTAGATGTACACAGGATGTTGGGAAGCTCAGAGGAATTATGTGTAAGGTTATGGTCATAAAGGACTGAAGTCTTTCGGGGGAACCAGGCAGGAGCTATGGAGGTAGAGAAAGGGACAACAGGGATGTGAAGGGGCGTGGCCTCCTCAGGTAACTGCGAGCACCTCGCGTTACAGCAGGAGTTCGGGGTATGTGGGGGAAAATGAAAGATGCTGCTGGAAAACTCAAAAGGAGTCTGCTGATAAAGAGCCTTGATATGCCAGCCAGTTTGGAGAAATTGTTTTTAGGAGAACATGTAGGTTGGGCACCAGGAAACTGATTTGGGGTACAGCAGGTTTCCCGGGGGAGGGGGGTTCCAGGATGGAGCAGGGGCAGAAGGTACAATGGGATGCACTAGCAACACAGGCCCTTCCCATCCCTACAGAGAATTCTAGAGCCGGGACCTGACGGGACTGAGGCAAGAGAGTGGAACCTCAGCGCTCTGGCACAGAGCAGCCATGGGATGCAGGAAGGCACCCTGCAGGGGAGGAGGGGGGGAGGCTGCTCCCTTTAGCCAAGGGGAATTCCTGGAGATGGATTCATCTGTGAGGCCTTGGCCACTAACACACCAGAGTGCTGGGGAGGGGCAGACCTCGGCCTTGAAGTGCAGAATCTGGGTGACTCACATCCACTACAGAGGATACTTAAGAATATTTAGGCCATTTGGCTACATGATCTGTGATTGTTAATACTGTTGCAAGAGTTACTAATAGTCACTGGGTAATTTTAAGGGCTAAATGGGACTACAAAGAAGAAAATAATTGGCACAGAGTTGATTCTTAAAAATGGGTAATTGTTGCCATTATGTTAATATTACAGAAGCACATACTACTTTTATTTTTAAGAGGCTAAGTGGCATAAATGCCATCCTATTATACACACATACACACACAAAACCCCACAATATCTGAGCCTATCACATACCAGGTACTTACTCAGCCATGGTCTCATTTAAACCTCACAACGACCCAGCCAGGAATGGCTCTCACCTCATTGTATGGACAAGGGAGCTGAGACTCAGAGTGGTTGAGTCATTAGGTTACACAGGTGACTGACGGAGCTCTGGAGACCTCACTTCCGGCTTTCTACCCTTTCCATTCTACCACACTGCCCAATTTGGTCAGGTGGCTTTATCCACCAAGCCGGCTAGCAACTTGTGAGTGACATTAACAAAATGGCACAGACCTTGGTATTCTTAACAATTGGACATTCTGAGCAAAGATAAAAAATGTGAGCTCTCTTCCCCATTTTCTTTCTTTTTAAAGAAAAGCCACATCCCATTAATGTAAACGATCAAAGCAGCATGTGCAAATCAGTGAGTGGCAGTGTCTTCGACTAAGTTTTAAACTTTTTATTGAGGCATAAATATGTACGAAAAACTGCACAAAAAGATACAACTCAGTTAACTTCTACAAAGTGAAATGTCTACACCCATGTAACTCGTACTCAGATCAAGAAACAAAATATGACCAGTCTCCCAAGAGTCCTCCCGGGGCCCCCAAGTCTACCAATTTCTACCACTGTCGATCAGTGTGACCCGTTCGAAACTTCTATAAGTGGAATCATAAAGCATATTCTCTTTTGTGTCTGACTTCTCAACAGTACATTTTTGAGATGTATCCACATTGTTGTGTATAACTGTGCCTTCTTTGTTCTCATTTCTGTAGAACATTCCATCACATGGATATTCCTTGCTTTACTTATTCCTTTCTAGTGCCGGTAGTCCTTTTGGGTGGTTTCCCCTTTGGACAATTACAAACTATGTGGCTGTGAACATTGGAGCGCATGTCTTTGCTGCATTTCTGTTGGGTTTGCACCCAGGAATGGCACTGCTGGCTCGTGGGATCATCAAAAAATGTTAGGTTGTTGCCTCCGTTGCTTTGTACTCCGAGCAGATCTTCCCTTTGTTGGCAGCAGTTTCTAAAAGCACTTTGCTGTCTTCTGCCTCCAGTGAGATCACTGGGAGACAAACCAGGAAAAGTCCGTTTCTCTGCCTTTCGTTCCTGAGCACTTTCAGTTGGCAGGAGAGCTCAAGGAATGGAATGAGTCGCTTTTCCCAGCAAGATCCCTGAAAAACAGCCCAGATTTTGCTATTCAAAACCATCCTTCCTGTGACTGAAAAGAGTTAGTGTTTTCTTGTTCTGAAATCCACGTGGTCTGTTATTAGAGCCTACTCCAGCATCCTTTTGATTAGTGTTTGCTGGTGAAACTTTTATACTTTTACTCTTAACCTATCCATGTCATTATATTTGTTAATTTTTTTTAAGTTTATTTATTTATTTTGAGAGAGAGAGTGAGGGTGAGAACATGAGCAGAGAGAGAGAGAGGGAGGGAGAGAATCGGAGAGAGAGAATCCCAAGCAGGCTTTGTGTTGTCGGTGCAGAGCCCAATGCAGGGCTCAATCCCATGAACCATGAGATCATGACCTGAGCTGGAACCAAGAATCAGCTGCTTTAACTGACTGAGCCACCCAGGTGCCCCCTTATCATTATATTTAACGTGGACTTCTTATAGACAGTCTATGGTTGAGAATTTTTTTTTAATCCCATCTGGCACAATAATTGGTGTGTTTAGATCATTTATAAGTAATGTAATTATTGATATAGTTGGATTTAGGTCCACTGTTTTCTTGTTTTCTGTTTGCTCCTCTGTTTATTTTCCCTCTGTTCTTCTCCTCTCTTGCCTTCTTTTGGATTATTTGAATATTTTTAGCATTCCATTTTAACATATCTATCAGCTTTTTTGGTTATAGATCTTTTTATTACTTTTTTAGTAGTTGCTTCATGGATTACAATATACATATCCAACCTTTCACAGTCTATATGGAGTTCATATTTTACTTCATTAAAATGTTGAAGCTTTACTGGCATATAGGTCCCTTTGCTCATCCTCCTCTATATTATAGTTGTCATATGTGGGACATTTACATATATTGAAAATCTCTCTCTCTCTCTCTCTCTTTTTTTTTTTTTTTAGTTTATTTACTTTTGAGAGAGAGAGAGAGAGCAAGCACAAGCCAGGGAGGGGCAGAGAGAGGGAGACAGAGAACCCAAAACAGGCTCTAGGCTCTGAGCTGTCAGCACAGAGCCCAATGAGGGGCCTGAATTTACCAAAATGTTACCAGTCTATGGATTTACCAAAATATTTACCATTACTTGTGCTCTTCCTTCACCCTTGAAATTCAAAGTTTCCCTCTGGTATCATTTCTTTTCTGCTGGAAAAACTCCCTTAAACACTTCTTTTATAGTATATTTTTTGGCAACAAATTCTCTTAGAGGATTTCTTTATTCCTGAGAACGTCTTCATTTTGCTTCACTTCCTGGAGGACATTTTTGCTGGATATAGAATTAGGTGTTGACAATTCTTTTCTTTCAACATTTAAAGATGTTGTCACTGTCTTCTGACTGCCATGCTTTTGAAGGGAAATCTACAGTCAGTCACATCACTGTTTTCTTTACATGCAATGTGTCATTTTTCAGGCTTGTTTTGAGATTTTTTTTCCCTTTACCTTTGATTTTCAGCAGTTTTATTACTGTATGTGTGGGCACGGTTTTCTTTAACTTTTCCCCTTTTGTGGGGGATCCATGGAATTTCTTGAATCTTTACATGTATGTATTTTGCCAAACTGGGTAAGTTTTCACCCATTATTTCTTCAGTGTATTTTTCTACACCGATCTATCTCTTCTCACTGGTCCTCCCATGACATAACTGCTTTCTTTTTTGATATTGTCACACAGGTTGCTGATGCTCTACTCATTTTTAAAAATTTAATATTTTATTAAGATGTCAATTTATCTTTTCTTCAGCTTGGATACTTTCTCTTGCTCTTTGTTCAAGTTCACTGACTTTTTTCTGTCATCACTATTCTGCTATTGCAAGCATCCAGTGAATTTTTTATTTCAGATACTGTTTATTTCTAAAATTTTCATTAAAAAAAAAAAGTTTCTGTTTCTCTGCTTAGAATGTCTGGCTTTCCGTTCATTTAAAGAGGGTTTACTTTTATGTCATGGAGCATGGCTGAAATAGCTGATTTCAAGTCTGTCTGATAATTCCAACCCCTGAGTCACCTGAAAGCTGACATCTATTATGTTTTCACTTGAGATTGGGTCAGATTTTCCTCATTCTTTGTGTATCATCAAGCAATTTTGGATTATATTCTGGACATTTTGATAGTAGGTTCTGAGACTTTGGATCCAGTTAAAATCCTCTGGAAAATAGATTTTTGTTTTGTTTTAGCAGGCAACCCACCTGGTTAGGTTCAGACCACACTTTATGACTTGCCTTCTGTGAGTGGTGGTTCCCATGTTGGTGTCGTTTCCAAACCTGTTTGGGTTGGCCCCGCTCATGGGACACTCAGGATGGTGTTATGTTGTAGTCTGACTCAAACAAAGCCTTGGCTGTGTGTCTTTGGCTCTACTTTGCACGTGCATAATATGTGAGTGAGCTCATAGTTTGTGCTGGGTTGTTCATGGAAGTGGGGGCCCCTCCTCTCCACATCTCTCATTTTCAGGGTCCCCCCACAATCTTCAGCTCCCACACATCTCTCTTCACGGCTCCTCTGGATACAAAGATGGGTTTTCTCTTGGGAATTAGGTGTCTGCATCACCCTACACTGTCAGTGCAGCTCCAAGAGCGAGAACAGCCTAGGGCATGGCCAAAGAGAAAAAAAGAGAAATGACACAAAACAAAACCAGGTATTATTTGCTGTGCCCTCAGACTCACTGGGTCTCTTTTCCTGGTTCTCTTGGCTAAACAGAGGGGATTTCTCTTGGGGTTTTTGTTTTCTTCATTCATTGTGCAGTTCATTGACTCAGGGTACCCTAGGGACAAAGCCAAGATATAAAGGAGATTAAAAAAGAAAAAAGACACAAAACAGGAAAGTCCCATCTTTACAGGTAATTCTTAAAGCCTGGGCTTTCCTCCCCAATCTGTCTGCTGTTGTTTACTTTTCAGAGTCCTCAGCAAGCTTCTTTTTGAATTTTGCCTAAAGTCGTAATCAATGGAAGAGACAGGTGGTGGCTTTACTCTTGGCAGGCACCAAAAATCCAGCTACCGTTTTGCAAGCCTTTTCACAAATATGCTCATTTGTCAAATATTTCTCAGCACGCCCTCTATGCTAGGCGCTGTGTTAGGTGCCGGATTTATAACGGAGATCTAGACAGACACCGTCTGTGCAGACGACCTAGCGGGGAAGAATGCCAGTGGTGGAGCAAGCACACAAGGAATGAGTGTCACCCAGGAGAAGCAGCCGAGCTACAGCATTGCCTTTATGGGGAACCTAAGGAGGGCTTCCCTGAGGAGGTGATGTTCCTTTGGTCCCTGAGCACCAAAGGAAGAGCATGAGTGTGAGCAGACAGACGAGCCCAGAGCCTTCCCAGCAAAGAAGGCCTTGAGGCCCACCTGCAGGCCTTGAGGCCCACCTGCAGGCCTTGAGGCAGACGGGAGGTGGCACATTCCAGGAACCGAAAAGAGGGCAGAGCGGACATACAGCTGGGAGGGGTGTGGCAGGAGATGGGGGTGAGGTCAAGAAGGGAGGTCATGTGGGTCTTTATGGGCCACATTGGCGATTTTCAATCAGTTCTCTCGGCGAAATGAGAAGCCAAGCTTCTATCATTCTGATACATTTGGAATATGACCCCACTTTACAGATGGGGAAAATATGGTTCAGAAAGGTAGGCTGGGGCATAGCATTTTACAGACGAGGGGGATTTATGCGAGCCACAGAGGGAATAAAGAGCAGAAAAAGGACGTGTAACCAAATATTCAACCCCCTGATTGGTCACTGCTATTTCTTCCACTCCCACCTGCTCTAGACACCTCAACGTAACCTTTGTGAACACCAAGGGCTTGGTCACGTAGCATCTCTTTCTTCACCTGTTTATCTTTGCAGGGCAGGGGAGGTGCAAGGTAGGTGAGTGCATATGTGCACATGTGTGTGAATGCATGTGTTTGTGTGTCCCCAACATGGCCAACACTAACTATTGCTGGCAGTTTATCCAGCAACGTGACCCACCAGTTCACAGTCCCTGGGGAATTTATTGTGTTTGCCGAGTGCACAACCAGTGAGTGGCATGTGATGGCTCAAAAGCACGTGACAATCCGAGACAAGACGGAAAGGCTCAGCGTGACTGGGTGCTCCGGCCTGTCGACGTTGGGAGCCAGTCCTCTCTGCCGCACTGTCTTCGGGGAACCTCTGTGGATTCAGGTGGTACTTGATGGAGGTGAGTCTACAGAAATGGTCAAGGTCAAAGCAACCTTGATTTTCCCCAGATCTATCCATCCAACTCCCAGGCTTTAATAAATACTAACAGCACTCATGTATCCAGTTAGTTTTTTAGCTGTTCAACTTATTTAGCACCTTGTGCGTGCCCGGAACTGGTCTGAGTACTCCACGTGTGCTAGCCCACCCAGTATATACTATTATTATCTCCACTTTACAGATGAAGAAATGGAGGGAAGGTTCAGGAATTGGCTTGAAGTCACAAGGCTAGTAAGCTAAGTGAAGCTCTCTGCCTTCCGATGCCCTTCTTTACCCACAGTCCCATCAGAACAGAATTGCCAAGTCACTCCTTGTTAGGGAACCTGAATAGGACCGGGAGAGCTACCAGCTGGGCCTGAGCCCATCTCAGTGAGGCCAGCGTTGACCAGCCTGGCACAATGATGCTGCCCCCAATCAGGACTGACATGGAGCAACACGTACTGCCACAGCCATAGCAGATGTTATGGCTGGTGTCCCTTGTGATTGGTCAGTTTCTTCTCTGATTGGTCAGAGAGGCCATTTTAATTGGTCATGTCCATTCTGATTAGTCAAAGCGTCCTTTCTGATTGGTCACAGCATCTACTCTGATTGGTCACAGTGTTCATTCTGATTTATCACAACATCCATCCTCTTTGGTTGGGACCCATGTAGTTTCAGTTGTTAAACATTCTGAATATCATCCCTCTTCTCAGTAGAGACCCTACCAACGAAGACCCACCAGTACCTGAGGCAGCATCTTTATTCCAGGCACAGGTCTGGTTTGAGATCCGGACAGAAGCCTGCTGGGCTAAACCGCGTGGCACAGAGCTGCAGAGGTGAGGACATGGCTCAGTCCGACCTCACAGCTCCTGGAGCCTCACCCAGCAGAGATATGATGGAGCTTAAACACAGGGTCCTGAAACAGTCGTCGGGGCTCCTCTCTGTCTCGGTGTGCTTGTTGGCCAAAGACGGCTGCTATGTGCACCAGGGAAACATAAAATAATCCTTCATTTATGTTTTTATCCTACAAACGTAATTGCCTACTGTTTGCCAAGTGTGGGGAGAGGGAGCAGTAAGCATGAGTGTCAGAAGGTACCATCATCATTGTCTTTATCATCGTCATTAGCATTGTCATCGCTCAAACAAGAAATACCCTAGCTTGGCTTCTGTTGCAAAGAATCCTAATTTGGTGGTTTAAATCAGATTTTTAGAGTCAACCACAGTATTTAGCATCCAGGTCGGACAGCCGGCCCCAACCTATAAGGGAGCCGCATCTTAAGGTGAACAGGCTGAGTGTTCCCGTGGAGCAGGGTTTCAGGCGGTCTGCCACGGAGGTGGAAGGAAATGACTTCACCTGCTCCTGCTTAGGCCAAGACTCGAGGCTAATTCTCAGGCATAAAAATCAGCCACGCCTCGGGAGACGCTCCTGTGTTAGCCTTCCACCCTCCAAGGACAAACCTGTCCTCATATTTTCATTACAAACCTTTAAGTTTATGGGTAACACACGCAGAGCACGGAGCAGAATATGCAGATGAGCAGAGAGGACTCAAAAAGAAAAATCACTCATGAACCCCGTACTCAGAGATCATCACTGTTAAGACTTGGGGGTGGGCCTATCCTTCCGCATGTCTTTATGGCTATACCATCTCCATGTCTATGTCCAGAATCTGACCTTGGAGCTTGGGTCTCCACCGTCTCAGTACAATCTACTGCATGGCTGTTGCCAACATTCTTAAATATCTCTCACCCCACATAGGAAGAGGGGTGACTTACACTGTGCTGTCGGGTAATACAACCCTGGCTGAGTTCACCACATCAAGCGGCCTGCTACCCTACAATCTGACCCTGGACAGAGCAGCCCAGCAAAGGATGGGACCCGGGATGCACCACCTGGAGATCCGAGCCACCAGCAACACCACTTCTGCACCCTCCTGGAACATCACAGTCTCCTTCACGGAGCCTCTGTCAGGGCTATGGGCCTCCTGGGCTTCCGACCACTTGGAGCTTGGACAAGACCTACTGGTCAACGTCTCGGTGGCTCGTGGTGCACCGGAGAGACTGACCTTTGAAGTGGCAGGACTCAATGCAACCTTCTCCCATGAAGAAGAGAGTCTCCAGGGACCATTTGGGATTTACCCTGTGGCAGTTCC
The DNA here is from genome assembly GCF_027475565.1 of Acinonyx jubatus. Classification (NCBI taxonomy): domain Eukaryota; kingdom Metazoa; phylum Chordata; class Mammalia; order Carnivora; family Felidae; genus Acinonyx; species Acinonyx jubatus. The sequence goes on from NC_069396.1 coordinate 7,187,223, forward strand.
TCTTGAAGGTATTTGGGGTGGGTGGGTCTCCTCCCAAATTTCCCTCCTCTTTCCTTCCCGACTCGGAGTCCAGGGTCCCGCCAGCCTGTGTCTGTGTGTCCTGAACACAAAGGGGGTTCACAGCATCCAGCCTGGGGCATAAAATAAGAAGAGACATCTTATCTGCCCTCAGAGCTTAGAGTCACAGGGGTTCTCACTTGTGGCACTTCTAACGTTCGGGGCTGGATCGTTCTTTGCTGTGGGGGTTGTCCTGCACACTGTAGGGTGTTTACTGGCATCTACCCACTGGATATCAGTAGCACCAGCCTCCTAAGTACAACCAGAAATGCCTCCAGACATTGCCAACTGTCCCTGGGTAGCAAAATCTCCCCCACTGAGAACCACTGGAGGAGAGTTGGAAGGATTCCAATTTTTCCATCATTTCTAGAGGAGAGTGTGGTTCAGGGGGGATCTGCAGTCCATGCCCTTCAGGGAGCGAGAGATAAAAGGGTGGGAGAGGGAGGGACAAGAGAGGAAGAGTCAAGATGCTGGCTGGAATAGAGATAGGGTGACAGACTGGCTGGCACCACCAAGGGAGGAGACTAGAGGAGACATTTGCATTTAATCTGGAGAGAACAGAGAGTCCTTCAGGGCAATGTGGTGAAGTCAGCAGCCAGGAATGTGATGAGGGTCACAGAGTCCCCAGCCCACCCAGAACCCTGCCTACCTTCCCCGCCAAGGATCTCAGAAGTCTGTAAGAGAGGTGGAAATACTGCGCCGGGGTGGGGCTACAGTGCCCTCAAGCAGCAGATTTAGCAAAAGAGATAGGTTAAATGACAGGTTTCAGAAGAAAACCATTACAACTTTGCCAGGTATCAAAGGTCCAGCTTGGAACAAGAGGAATCCAGAGTGAAATGAAATGACAATGGAAAACATACACACTATATAGGCTATAATTCAAATGCAAATTAATTTTTGTTGTCTACAAAAGCCGCTTGGCAGGGGATAATAGATAAAATCTCTACATGCCCTGTGAAGTTGTGGCTCACTCTTAAATGGTAAGTAGTCTTCTTTTCCCCACAAGAAAAACAGATTTGGATGAGATAAAGGGGGTGAAGAGGAAGGAAAGGGCACCAGGTAGGGCAGGAAGACCCTCACTTATCAGCGCTGGCCCGGTCCTGGCCAGCCTTGCCTGCCAACCAATGCTCACCAGCCCAGCAGATGTTTGCAGCTGCCTCTTGCAGGAGCTTCTGTGGGCTTCTGAGGCCCCTGCTAGGTCCCTGAGTTGGGGAGGGGGGCAAGACAAACATCTGGTCCTCAGAAAATTCTCACCTTTTCTTTGGCCAGCTACCGGTAGTTTTCCAAACGCAGGAATGCAGCCCTTTCCTGCCCCCACTCTCCCTCTCACTCCACCCCGTCATAGACCATCCTTCAAGAGTATGAGAAAGGAACCTGTCCATGGGGGTCCCGGATCTGAAAGAGCACATATCCACCTTTCCCAGGGTCCCCTCTGATGAGCTCCTCTCTAGGCTCGAGAAAAGAAGGTAGCACCCACCACCTTTTCCCATGAGGGAGGAGGGTGGGATACACATATACCCTGAGTCTTACAAATCCTTCTCTCCCCTCTCTGCTCCTCAGTCTTTTGAAAGTCCTGTCATGTCCTTTCTTCTGCTGGAATCTCCTCTCTAATCTGACCAATGAGCACTACTCGTCCTTTGTACTTTAGCTTTAGCCTTGCCATGAACCATGATCAGTGCAGTGACTCCCTGCTACATGTCCACAATGCCCCCGTGCCAGTTCTTGCCATGGTTGGCACTTGGTCTCCTACAAGCATACTAGACTATAAGGAACTTGAAGACAAAGACCATGTTTCATTTACCTCTGTGTCCCAGAGCCTTGCACCATGCCTGGTATACAACAGGGGTCCATTAAATGCTCAGGATGAAAGATTCAAATGCTGCTGTCAGCGGACCAGGAAGCATAGCTTGGGAGAGCTGTCTCAACACAAGTTAAACAATTTATTGCAACACCCTTAAGTCTCCACCTTTTGCATTACAGGCACCTTTCTGGTCACGGTAACGGTGAGGAACGCCTTCTCAAACCTGAGTCTGGAAATTGGAAGCATCACTGTTTCAGGCAAGGAATTTCTGCAAGGGGCTATAAAACTCATGACCAGCAGTCTGGGTCATCACACTTGCTCGGGATCCCGGAAGGGACTCTTCAAAACAGAGCTCTGAATGCTTACCTTGCTCTGTAGATTTTAAGAATTCTCTGGTTACTCTAAAGCGCTGTCATGTACACAGTAAAACATTCAACCGCTGTTACAGAATTCTAAAACATCCGAGTTTACTGCTTTAGGCTCCAAGCAACAGGAGGCCCAACCTAGGTGGCTTTAAGTTTGGTCGTTATGATGTCACATACTGAGAAGTTAGGAGGTAAGTAGTTCCAGGATTGGTTCAGGGGTCCAGTGTCACCGGCAGGGACCCAGGCTCAGTCTGCTATTCTGTTCTGCCACCCTCAGAGTTTCTGCTTTGCCCATAGGGTTGCATCTCATCAACATGGCTGCTGCAGTTCCAAACATCGCAGGTCAACCCAGGATCATCCAGCAGCTGCACAAACCCGTTTCCCCCTCTGTAGCTCTTGTTACTAGGAGGGAAGTTTTCCCCACAAGTCCCCAGCATTCTTCTCCTCAGATACCATCAGCCGGGGTCACGTACCCTAGCTCTAAGGGGTGCTGGGAAGCAAGTATCCAGCAAGTATCCACCCTGGCTATAAGGGGTGCTGGGAAGAAAGTATCTAGCAACTCCAGCTCTGTGGGAGAAGGTGGATTCTGGCAGCCAAGAAGAAGGGTGGGGTAATGGCTGGTAGGTAGGCAGCCAACAGTAGCTGAAAGTCACAGAGCTGAAAGTCCACAGCAAATGTGTTTGCCAGGACTCTTTGTGTAGCAAGGGACAGAAAAGCAGTTCAGACTGGCTCAACTCAAAGGGAAATTTTATCAACTCACAAAAAGAAAAGGCCAGGGGCGCCTGGGTGACTCAGTCGGTTAAGCGTCCAACTTTGGCTCAGGTCATGATCTTGCAGTTCGTGAATTCAAGCCCCACATAGGGCTCCGTGCTGACACCTCAGAGACTGCAGCCTGCTTCAGATTCTGTGTCCCTCTCTCTCTGCCCCTCCCCCCGCTTACACTCTGTGTCTCACTCTCTCAAAAATAAGTAAACATCAAAAAATTAAAAAAAGTAAAAGAAAGAAAGAAAGAAAGAAAGAAAGAAAGAAAGAAAGAAAGAAAGAAAGAAAGAAAGAAAGAAATGGAAAGGCAAAGTCCAGGGTTTAGGCACAGCTAGATCCAGTCACTCAATATTGTCAGAAATCTGCCTCTTCTCATCTCTTGGTTCTATGTTGGCTTTATTCTGATTCCCTCATCCCATCAGTAGCAAGATGGCCCCAGGCTTCAGTCCTTACTTAACCCTAGAGGAGAAGGAGTCCCTCTTTGCTGACATTTCTAGCCCAAGTCCTGAGGCCCCCTTTACTGGTCCAAGCTTGGTTCATGTTCCCTCCTGGACCCAGTATTGAGACCAGGGGAAAGTGGTATTCAGTTTGGGGAGACCAGGATCACATGCCCACCTGGAACATGCTGTAGGGGTGGCGTCACCCAAACCAAGGACTGAGAGCAGGGGAGGGATGTTTCCCGGGGGAAAGAATCGCCCATAAGTGCTGTTACCAAAACAAGGGGGCACGGATGCCTGGATGGGGGACAAAACCATCAGATGTTTGTGCAATTGTCCACAGCCCTCCTTTTCCACTTATGGAATGTGAGGCCCAGAGAGGTGAACTGACTTCCCAAAAGTCACTCAGCTAATTCATGGCAGGATCAGAGGCAGCAATTACGTCTCTTGATTTCTTCCTTCCGGGTTATTGGCCCATCTGCCTTAAGATTAAGAAGGAATCTCTGTGTCTGGCATCTTAGCTTTGCTTTACATAATTTTATAGACCTTCGAAGTGAGAGTTCTCAGAATGAGAATTCACTGGGAGAGAATTTTGTAAAGATCAACAGTACCCAGATGTTAACCAGGACACGAGAGCCTAATGACTCCCCCGGATCTGCCAGTGCAGATGAAATACATTCCTGTCTTAATCATTACACTTTAACTAGACATTACCATATTCACATTTCGATGATTTTTCAGGGCATATCAACTGAGTGTACATGTTCCATTTTTTTTTACCTTGCTATACTAACCCTCTTTATAGACATACACAGATTACAAGGCAATGGTATAGAAGCACAGCAGTCAGCTCTCCTGAAGCCTTGAGGATAGGGATTGCCTTTTGTCGTGGGTGAGGAACCTAAGACTCAGAAAGAATCACTAACCTGCCTGGGCTCACACAGCCAGTAAGAGGCCAACAGGAAGACCCAGAAATGCACTGTGGTGTGCTGAGGCCGGGCCCTAGCAGCTTGCCAGAGCTGGTTCTGTGCATCTGTTGCTCTATAATCACTGAGGTCAGCTCGGTAGCCTGAAATCTGCCTTTGTGGGAATACAAACACCACCGGAAGTAGTAAATGGTACAAATCAGGGCTCCCCACTCCCCACCCTTTAACTGGTAGTTAAACATTTAACAGCATACAGCCACATGCTGGTCTCTAAATCTCGTGTTTTATTTGCACTGGCAACTGCCTGACTCTTTCTTAACAACCGAAGACATGTCTTCAGTCCAGTGGTGGACATGATGGTTTGGGTGTTTACCCATTTTGATGACCTGAATGCTTGCCAAATTTCCCTAACTCATTTCCAAGACAGGTGGATCTCCCCAGGGCATCTTCAGCACACCCTCTGACTCTGCCCTTTGGTAACCTTATAAACACCTACCAAAGTCTGACGCCTGTTCTCATTGTGTTCACAGCTCCTTCCAGTGTGCGAGAACCGTCTGGAACAAATGCCAAGAGAAAGAATGTGAGTTGTTTTGTTTTTTAAACACTTAACCTCACGAGAAAAAGATGTCTGAAAACTCTGCTTTAGTTTTGAGTTTTGGCTTATTGGTGCTAATACCCAGAGTACTAGGAGGCATGGAGGTTTCTTCCATTTGAAAAGAGATCCAGAAGGACTGAAATCACAGAAAGCATGTTCTCCAACCAGAACAGTGTTATATAACGAATCAGTAATAAGATATCTGGGATACGTACATACCTTTTAGACATCACGGAAATTAAAGAGCACACTTAAAAAAAATCAGGATCAAAAAAAAAATTCACAAGGAAAATTAAAATATATTTGAGTGTTAATGACAAAATAACCTATCCAAATTTGTGGGATGCAGCTAAAGCAATGTTCAGAGGGAAATTTATAGCTGCTAATGCTTAAATGAGGAAGCAGGCCCATGTTCCTCAGTTTTTACAGCAGGACTAAGGCCCGACTCCTTGCTGTTGACATTGTCCATGCACGTACTTTATTCAATAACAAAGACTATGCGTTTATAATGTCAAGGCTTGGTGTTAGGGACTAGGGACACAAAGGTGAATAAACAGCTGTGGCCCCTGCCTTCTTGGAGCTTAGTGGGTGAAATTACTAAACAAATTAGCATGTAATTAGGAATTGTGGTAAGTGTTTACAAGCAACAGGGTGCAGTGACAACCAACACAGCATGGCCTAGCAAATGTGATCGGATGAGGCCTCGTAGAATGGGACATTCAGGTGGAGACCTGAAGATAAGACGGTCAGCCTTGCTGGAAAGCAGAACAAGAGCTTTCTGGGTGCACAGATATGAAAGCCCCAAGGCTAGAAGTGTCCTGAGGCCTGTGGGCGGGGAGGGAGAGCATATAGGAGATTACAGAGAGATGGACAGAGGCCCGATCACATGAGGTCTTAGGTGCCAAGACAGGGGTTTGGGTTTTATTCTTAGGCCATGGGAGACTACAAGGGGTTGAGTTTTGCCATGTAGCCTCCTGTTACACCAGACTAAGCCCTTTAGGCCCAGCTGTTTGATAGGTCCTGCCAGAACTTACTCCAGGAACACACCATATGCCTGCCAATCCCTCCTCCTAGAACCCACAGACTCCATTATTGCCCAGCTCACCCTCACTCCTCCTCTTTCACAACAGCTCTGTAGTCTTTTTCTCTGGGGAAGCTTGTCCTGACACTGGCTGCCCCCCTTACAGAGGTCACAGCTCTGTGTCCTCCTCTGCACCAGACGAAAGAGGAAGGACATCACTAGCTTCTCTCAATCCGCAGCAACCCAGGCATCAAATGCTATCAAACCATCTTCAGAGGAGCAGATGTTCTCAACCTACTGCCTCCCTCTTACACGTTCTCGTAATTCTCTGGGCCCCCCTCTCCTGTAGCAGCTAGAATTCTGTGTTTTAGTCATCAGTTTCTTTGTCCATCTTCCCTCCTAGACTGAAGAGCAAGGCCCAGGTCTCTATTCTTGTATCTCTAGGCATCAAGCATGGGGCCTGGCCCAGAGCAGGCCCTGGTAACAGTTGGAAGCATGATGGACACTCAGCAATGAGCCCATGTTCAGACTAAAGTTACTTACCCAGTGACCCATCTCCAGAGGAGAGCCAGGTGGATCAGATAGGGTCTGTCTCCATTCTGTGCCTTATGGTGCGACTACCCTTGGCACAGACTGCTGTGGGGAAGAAGGTAGGATACCAATTGTGGAGGGGCATCTCACCAGCCAGCTGCTTTTTCTGCAGAGAGAGAAAGGGGACAGGCAGGTGTACGTGGAGCCTGGCCAGTATGTGGATCCTTTCACAACCGTGACTCTGGGCTGGCCAGACAGGGACAAGGATTTACGTTTCCAGTGGTCATGCGGTAGGTGGCCTTAGAGCTCTGGAACTGTCCTATCTCACCACAAAGTAATGGATAGAGGTCAACTTTGCTTTTTTTTTTTTTTTAATCTTCACACAGGCATTACTTATCCTTGACATTTTGTGTGCTTTGCATGTGCCAGAGATTGAAAATCCCATGGAAATGGGAGGTGGCGGGTGTGGGGTGGGGGCGGTGGGGTGGGGATGGGGGAAAGCAGTGGCAAACCAAGGCAGAGGGAGCCCTAAAGGCAGCAACACAGAGATGCATTGAGAGGATTAACCCTAAAAGTCAATAGGCTTTATTTTCCCCACAAACAAGATCAGTGCTAAAAACAAAGCAAAACAAAACAAAACAACTCCTTCCTTTTGGGTGGATCCCTCCTGTCACCTCCTTGCCCTTGCTGGGTATGTCACTGGGAGAGTCTAGAAGGGAGGAGGCATTTTCTGACAAACCAAGAGGACAGCACCAGTACCCACTTCTTAGAAATGGTTGTCCTGCTTTATAGGGATACATCCTAGCTACGTACACATTCTTTCGGAAATGAATGCCATCCATATCACACTTACTATTTTTATGATTTTTTTTTCTTTGAACAATACATCCTGCACATTTTAATGCCATGGTATCTTCTCTATCTTGATTTCATAAGAGAGTAAGTGCATAATAGACTGTCAAAGTTGATGTATGGTCATTTATTTACTGGTACCCTGTTTTTGGACACATAGGTTATTCAGAATTATTTGCCCGTATATAAACAACATTGTAATGAACATCCTTGTAGTTCTGCCTTTATCTGCATCTGTGGTTACCTTCAGAAGTAAGTTTTGAGAATAAAAAATAAATTTCAAGAAATGGAATAACTGGGTCAAGTCATATAAAATGTAGAGCCTTTTGATATCCACTGGTAGGTGCTCAGGACATTCTTTGGAATATTAGTTTTCACTATCTGAATTCACAGAGGATACAGGTATACAGTTTGGGTGGTTGAGCTGATGGCCTGACCCTAGGTCATGTCCCGTGAATGACTACCAAACTTCGGGGCAGGGGGAGCAAGGTGACTGATGGGTAAACATCGATCAACACAGATGAAGGGCGAGGGATAGAGACTTACTGAGCCAGTATCATAAAGCAGGAGATGGCATGTGTCCTCCCAGATGGGGAGAACGACCCGCCGGATCCCCAGTGTACCCACAGGGACATACAGCTGAGGACAGTTGTTTCCACGTGGTATGAGAGGTACACCAGGGACAGGAAGCTGTCCTGGATGCTCCCCCAGGCAGAGCTGTATATCCCCGCCCCCCTCCCCTACTATATGCCTGCCTGTCCTCAGTGCAGGTCGCTGGTGCCGAAGAAGCAGACAGACCCTGCAGGTCTGCTCAGGGTCAGGGTGAAGGGCGGCTCATGTCCCCAGAAGCATCCTTCTGCAGTGCCATCCTCGCACCCTGCAAGTGAGAGTGTTTTTAAAAATCAAACTCTCTCTTTGGAGCTGCTTTTCTTATCTATGACTCTTTTCTTCTAAAAACCCAGACCGGAAGCGTCCTTGGATGATCACAGCCTTTGCCCCTCTCTCTCAGGACGTTGCTGGGCCCAGTGGAGCTACTGTGTTGAGAGGCATCTGCTCCGTGTGGACCAGGGGGAGCTGGTGCTTCCTCCGCCCTGCCTGCCACCACCCAGCTCCGCTGTCACCCTGCGCCTGGCCACCTGGAGGGGCGGGGAGCTGGAGAACCGGGAGGAGCAGTGTCTCTACGTGTCTGCACCCCTGGAACTCAGGCCTCGAGTCAGGTGGGGGCACGAGAGCAAACTCCCGCAGCAATGATGTCCCTTCGGCCACCGTTTACCGAAGAGCCAGGGCAGGCAAGGCTTCCTCAGCCCAGATGTGAAGAGGCTTCGAAGAGGAATTAACTTGGCAGCAAAAGGGGGGCTGGAGAGGGAACATGGGTGACAAAGGGAGGAGCACAGAATAAGCCAGAAGTGAAAGAGGCTGGTGTGGCTCCTATGGAGGGGGACAGGGGAGCAAGAAGAAACGAGGGGAACAGGCAGGGCCTGGCTCTGGTGGGACCGTGTGGGTTATAAATAAAGACATGATTCTGAAGAGTTCTGGAAAGCCACCCAAGGGTTGCAAGCAGGCTGGGGACATGATCTGTCCTAGTACAGAACGCTGTGGCAGCAGGGTGGAGAGCAGGCTGGAGGAGGGCAAGAGCGGGCTCAGGGAGATTGCTTGAGCTCTTGCATCAAAGTGAAGGCTGAAGGAAGCTTGGTCTATTGGGTGGGGCCCAGACAGAGAGACGTGGCAGGGATAAGGGAACAAGCCAGGGATGACAGTGCAGGACTACAACAGGAGGAAGCCACTCTCCCTCTGAGGACTACAGAGGTAAGCAGGGGGATGGTGTCCTGGGAACCCTGGGAGCTGCAGCTGTAGGGGAGGCGGCCCCCAACAGGAGCTGTGGGCTTGGTTGGAGGAGCACAGCCACTGCCAACAGCAGCCCACCTGCTAAGGAGCAGGGACCGTGGTGAATAAATACCCTCCCGCCCTCCCATTGTTACCTTCTGATCCCCAGCCAATGCCTCCCATTGCTGGACCCAAGCAGAAGCCAGCCGGCACAGGAATGTGGGTGACACAGTCCACAGAGATTAGCCTCCTAGTGTCCAGGGCCACGGAGTTGATGGAGAGCAGGCTGTGGGGACAAATAGAGAATGTCCAGCACACCAGTGTTAGGACAGACATGAAGACAGGAGGGAGATTGCCAGCTGCTATGCAGTTACAACTGAGAGGTCCCGGGGATGGGCTGGACCCACGGCAGGTGCCAAAGGGATCTCTTACTGGCTCAAGGGAGGGAGCGGGATGCTATAGAGAAGGCCCTGGAATCGAACCTAGACATGCTGGTTTGTGTTGCCCTCCCCCACTCAGGAGTCGTGTGACCGGGAACAAATCACGCCAGCTCCATGAGCCAGGTTTTCTGGCTCTGACAAGGGGATTCTAACATGTGGCTCCTAGGGTTGTGGTAAGCACTGGATGAGGGAGTAACGATGCAAATCATTTGTAACCTGTGGCACGCAGGCAAAAAAACCACAGTATTCCTTTATTATTGGAGCTAGAGGGAGTCACAGAAATCGTTCTTAACTCCCCATTTTGCAGGTGAGGAAACAGACTCAGAGAGTTTAAGTGACTCATACAAGGTGAGCATTCACAAGAGGCAAGGACAGTATCTGAGGACCCTGGACTCCATGCACTTTCCACACCACTGTCCTGCACCCTGAATGAAGTGGGAATTCGGTCAGGCACAGGTCCTCTCCTTGACCAACGTTACAGGTCCTGGTTTGGGTTGGGGCAGGGGTTGCCTTTATTCCATCTCCCACCAGAAGAAAGGCCCTGTGCCACCTTCTCAAAGGACTTGAGAAGAACCGGACAAAAGACCAGCCCAGGAGGCCTGAGTGAGCTTCCTCACCGCCTTCTGTCTCCCCTTCAGCTGCGAGGAGAACCACAGACCTGGGAACCCCGGGGAAGACACTGTGCTCAGAGTCACCATGGGGGATGGCTCCCCAGGGGCCGTGTTCAACTGGTATTTAGATGACACCTCGCTGGGGAAGGTGAGGACGCTGGCAACCACCCACTCTGACTGACCAGACCTGTGTCGCATGTCCAGTACTGAGCACCCCGGGGGGTGGGGGTTGGGGGGTGTTCCCCAGAGGAAACCCAGGTCATGGGTCAGAAGGGAGAATGGATGCAAGGGAGCAAAAACAATGGAGAAACCTCAGAGCAGATGCTACGGGTGCCCCAGCCCGGTCCCTCTTACTAGGCTGATGCATGGTCCCCAGCTGCTGTGGAGTGACCGCTGGCCAATAACTGATGGCTGGGGGTGGCCAACGGCCCAGGCCTCTTGCCTCTGACAACCTCTGCGGTGTGGCTGTCACTTCCTGTGGGATCAGGCTGAGGCTGGCTGGACACCTCCTGAAATCACTTCCCTGCCTAGTTCATTCTGTGCCCTACTCTGCTTCCTTCTTCCCTCTGGTTCTCCCAAGGGCCCTCCGGCAGGAAATGACCTGCCCGTGAATCCCCATCTCAGGTTCTCCTTCAAGGGAAACTGACCTCAGACAATCACCTAAGCAAGGCTGGAAATTGGGTCTCTGGGCTGACTTGGGGAAGCAGGTGGTGCCTTTGCCGCAGAGACAGATCTGGAAGGCCTCCCCAGGGTAAGGAGCCACTGCCCTGCGGAGGTCCAGCAGCCTGGCTGCAGCCTCGGGGGCTCTGGGTGGTGTTCTCTTTCAGGCGGAGCCTCTCCCACCCGCCTGCAGACTTCAAGGATTTTGGCCCAGGGCTTTAATCCTCCTTCAGAGCAACACGTCCACGCTGCGGCTGAACAGCTCCTTCCTGCAGACCTGGGGCCAGGCCCTCCGAATCAGAGCCACAGGTGCGGAAGGCTCCCCGCAGGCCCCGGCACGGTTTCCGCCTGTCTGCCGAAAGCGAACCAAGGCAAACTCAGAAACCCAGAAATGTGGGACATCAGTGCAGGGTCAAGGGCCACATGCAGAGTCTGGTGTCAGCCCCATCGCCACCACTTTCTAGCTGGCGGCAAGGCATTTAAACTCTCCGTGCCTCCATTTCCCGCCTCCGAACTGCACTATGCAGGGTGGATGAGACAGATCATTCTGGTGCAGTCTGCGTGTCCTGCCAGGTCGTTCTCACCTTAAACAAGCCAGTGCGGTGGGAAATGTAGATTCTCAAAAAGACAAACAATGGGGGATTACTCTTCCAGATGCATTCAGTTGGTTCGGTTTTTCTCAAAGTGGCCCACAGACCACCCACACTGGGACAACCAGGGATACTGGTTTAAAACACACACTCCAAGGCTTGCCCCAAACTTTCTGAGTTAGGTCTAGGCTAAGGAATTCATTTTAACCGATTAAAATTCTCTTCGTGCCCAGCTCTTCCAGGCACATACTCTTTTTGAAGTGTCAGGTGGTGAGGGATGCTGGTGCAGGTAACTGTGGGCTCTTCGCGGTGCTGTGGAGGCCTGGAAAGAGCATGGCTTTGGGTGGGGTCAGCCCATTTCTAGATTCTGGCTGTGGCCCTTCCTACTAGCTCTGTGATCTTGAGCAAGTCCTTTCATTTCCCACTATACTTCCTCATCACCACAACTGCAAGGAAGCTGCTAATATTAGCCCTGTTTTACAGATGAAACACTGACTCTCAAAATGTGAGATCCTGGGGTGCCTGGGTGGCTCGGGCGGTTAAGTGTTCAATTTGGCTCAGGTCACGATCTCACGTCACGGTTCTTGAGTTCGAGCCCCACATTGGGCTCTGCGCTGAACGGCTCAGAGCCTGGAACCTGCTTTGGATTCCGTGTCTCCTTCTCTCTCTGCCCCTCCCCCTCTTGTCCTCTCTCTCTCTCTCAAAAATAAATAAACATTAAAGAAAAAAAAAAGAGTCCCACAAAAGTGAGACCCCAGGATACCTGCATCAGGGGGAGTTGTCAGATGTGCAGATTGCTGGGCCCCACCCCAGAACCTCCAGAGAGGTCTGAGGCTGGGGGTCAGGAGAGGAGCCTGGGAACCTGCATGTTTAACAAGCTCCCAGGGTGATCCTGAAGCATGGTGGAGTTTGGGTGACTCACACAGCCCCCCAAACACCCTCTGTCTTCACTCCCCAGCAGTGACCGGGCATGCCTATGGGGAGGACACCTATGTGATCGGCTCTGGGTCTCCCCCCGAGGTGCCCACCTGCACCATCACTCCGGAGGAGGGTACCGTTCTGACAAGCTTCGCCATCTTCTGCGACACATCCTCGGCCCTGGGCCCCCTGGAGTACTGCTTCTGTCTGGAGTCAGGTACTGCCCCAGGGCTGTGCTCTCCCCTGAGCTGCTAGGCTCCGTTTCTCCCAGAACAGGGGCCTGTTTCCCTCTGGGAGCTGCAAAAAGTATGTTCCATGTGTGAGAGACGTTTGCAGAATGAAGACCTCCCCCAACTACACCTTAGCCCCACCCCAGGCACACTGACCCAGTCACACACCCAGGGAGAGGTGAAGCTGGCCCCATCGATATCTCCTCCATGGCTATAGAGGCCAAAATGACCTCTGCCCTGGCATAAAAGACGTGGAGGGGGTTAAATGGATGAGAATATGCAGAGGTGTGACCACTGAAGGCCTCGACTAGAGAAAGGTGGACACAAGCAATCCTGAGACCCAGAGGAGGGTGGTTTTCATGGGGTGCCAGTTAAGCAGATGTGGAATGCAGGGATGTTCAGATGGCTGTGACTGGGTCTGAACCTGGAGGGAGTCAATTCACGGAAGGAAAGTAGGTTCCATGTCGAACCTGCATCCCCCCCAGATGGAGGCCGGCTAGCTGCTCTAATTCCAACTGGTTGTTCCAACTGGTTGCTCACACAGGTGAGCAAAGGGGCAGGGAAGTGAAACCATGTAAAACTCAGCTGTGAGTTATAATTCAGTAATTTCATGATTGTCTGCACATTACAATGATTAGTGATTCCACTGAGGGGGGAGGTCTCCTTTAAGGATAGGAAAGATATGCATTCATTCGTTCGTTCATTCATTCATTCATTCATTCATTCATTCAACAATAAATATTTATTATACCTCAGGCTCTTCCAGGTGCTAGATACATAGTAGTAAACTCCACAGGGCAAGTCCCTGACCTCCCTGTGTTACAATTAGTGGTGGAGACCATTGGTAAATAAAGACATAGGACAGGGGTGCTGTTTAGATACACCAACCTGGGAAGGCCTTTGTACAGGAAGTGACTTTTGAGTGAGCTTCGATGTTTTGAGATAATTTTTAAGATCGCCTCCTGCCCTCTTCTTCCTCCTCCTTTTTGTAACTTGGTTTACCTCTTGAATTTCTTTGTAAACCTGTAAAGAGGAATTTTTTTTGAATTTTTTATGGATTCTAGTAAAATTATTCCAAAGTCATAGCAGCACGCAATTACCTACAGAGACTAGGGGATCAGTATAGATGGCTGTCGTCTCTCTGAAAGCACAGAGTCGTTGAGTGCTTGCCACGTCTTTGTGAGCTGTGGCTTCTGTGTCCTTGTCATCAGGCTCTACCTTGGTGGGTTTTCTGTCTCCCCAGGGCCTAGAGATGCCGCCCTAACTGTTCAGTTTCCATTTACCAGGTTCTTGTCTACACTGTGGCTCTGAACCTGCCCTCCAGTCAGTTTATCTGCCACTTGGAAAAGTAAACAATGACTTCATGCTGACAGTGGTCATTTTTGTGTCCAATCGGGCAGGGGACAAACAACAGGCCCATGCACTGGTGAAGGTAGGTGGCAGCAGCCTTTGTTTCTTTCCTGAGAAAACTTGTTACCCAACTGAACTTCCCCAAAAGGGTGGCTGGGTTGAAGGGAGCTAAGGGCATGACCATATGAATCACTGATCCATTCATTCCTTCAACTAGTATTTTCAGAGCACCTGCTCTGTGCCAGGCCCTGGGGACACAGATGTGAACATGGCCACTACCTTTGTAGATCTTACATCTCAGTGGCCAGAATAGTGCCCTGGAGTAATGCCCTGGAGGCTTGGAGAAGGAGGACCCAGAGATGAGTCAGACCAGTGCCATCAGAGTCCAAAGGAAGGAGGGCCAAAATCAGCCATCAGGGCTACATGGCAGAGAATGGATTAAATCTGGGTAAATTTCAAGGGTGAGAGGCCAGGAGGAGCAGGAAGGGACTGGGGGAACTATGAGGAGGGCAGTGAGGGGGAAGCAGCGACTTGTCCAAGGCTTGGTTTCAGTGGCCGTTGGATGCCTGCTACAAGCGGGCCCGGCTGCCCTCAGCCTCGGGAGAGACCCCAGGCCATGTGCAAAGCCTTCCCGTCATGCTCTGGCCTGCCTTGTGGAGACTGCGACTTCAGGCTCCAGATTCTGGAACAAGGACTGGTGAGTTCAGGGCTTCCCTGCGCTGAGCATGTTTCCTGTTTCCCGGTCAGGTGGGACTTGGAGACACCCACGTTGAGAATGTGGCATTCCAGGCTGCAGTGGTGGAGAACATCACCACTGCTCTTCGAGGCGAACGGGACCCCGAGCGGCTCTTCCAGCTGGCCAGGGCCGTGGCATCGGTGCTGGACCAGGAGTGCCAGGGGCGGGGCTGCAGGCGGCTGTTGAACGTGGACGTCAGACAGAAGGTGCTCAAGATGGGGCCCTTTTACACTGTCCACTGGGGCCCCGGAGTCTGGAGTGGGGAGTGGAATTTATGGAGCTGTGGAGAAGACTTTGGCATCTCCTGAGCTGTTGATGTCACTTCCCTCTTCTGGTCCTTTCACTAAGTGACCTGAAGTGATGGAAACCTGCTTTCCTTGCTCTTCCTGGAGTCAAAGCCTTCTAGGGAAGGAAGGAATTTAAGAGTCTTGCTCCAATCCCTCCTGTCAAAGGCGACAAAACCGAGGCCAGAGGAGAAAAGTGGCCTGGCCCCAGTCATATGGTTAATGGGTTGGGGTCAGACGTTAGACGTCATCCCACTTCTGTCACTTTCCATCTATATTGTCACAGGCTGGTGAATGAACTTCCCTAAGCCTCAGGTTCGCCACTGGAAAATGGGGATGATAAATAGTGTTTACCTGATAAGGTTAGGTCAAACCATTTGAAATTACCAACATTCAACCATTTTTAACCCACAAAATGGCCATTTCGTGTGTTACAACCTGACACGATAAACAACTATTGTAGAACATACGATTACCTCTACTCCTGGTGCCTGCTATATGAATTCAGGCACGTGTGGGTGCAGGTACACACAGGTGCACGTGCACGCACACGCACACACACGCACAGTAGCACATACACCTGCTGGGCATGAAGAAGAAAAGAAAGACTTTTCTGGTTCCCTGAAGGGTTTGCAAGAAAAGTACTTAGCATGGTGCAGGACACGTGGTAAGGACTTAATACAAAGAAGTGGTGGTTGTCATAGTGATTACTTATAGATAAATGACGTTTATTGTGCACCTACTAGGTGCTGTCGGCTCCAAGAGCTTCATGGGTATGTAATCCTCGTTAAAACCCTACAAGGTAAATGGTGAGATCCCCATCCATGTTACAGAAGAGGAAACAGAGTAAGAGAATTTGAACAGCTTGCCCAGGCCCACATTTCTAAGTAGGTGGTGAAGACGGGGTTCCAACGCAGACCGGCTCTTCCCCAGTCTACCTCCCGCCCTCCCAAGTCTCTCACCCCTTCCCTGAGTTCACATTAGTACCTCCATACACCCCCAGAACCCACCACCTGGTTCTCAATCTTGGTTGCTTTCACTCTGAACATTACCCATGGTAGACTTGCATTTGGATGTCCTGTGGTTCCCTGAGCACACAGACTAGGCAGCCCGACCCAGGGTCTCCTCATGAAAAAGTGGGGTCCTGGCAGCAGCCAGGTGTAAAACTCTAATGCGGTAACTGAGAAGACTTTAAGAAGGGCTCTGTTGATAAAAGTTGGGGCTCGGCCTGAAGTGAACAGAATCCAGAGGGAGCCACTGCATGTGGAGGGGCTCCCTGGGACAAGCAGTGGCTTCTGAAGAATGAGGCCGTTGACCAACCACAGTGGACTGGCAGGGAGGCACCGGGAGTATAGCTTCTAGCTCTCTCTCCTCCAGTCCTCTCATCTCCTGCTGCATGAGTCCACCGACAGAGAGTCAGGAGCCAGGGGCATCTCCATGGAAGCTGCCTCCAGGACAGTGACCAAGGAAGGAGGGAAGATCCACAGAGGCAAACATGACTTAACCTTCCAGAACGTCTGACAAGAGTCCCCTCATATACTGGCCTTTTCTTTCCTCCATCCAAGCCATAGCCTGGAGGCATCCTGACTTAATAGCAGACAGGCTCAAGCTCTGCAGCTGCCATGAAGGGCCATCAGACAGGTAGGCTGAGTGAGCCGTGAGGAGCAGGCCACAGAGGACTAGTCACTCAGATCCGGGCTGTGCCAAGTGGTTGCCACTCGCTTATCTAGGAACTCACAGCTAAATTAAATGGATTAAAATGGGGCGCCTGGGTGGCTCAGTCACTTGAGCATCTGATTCTTGATTTTGGCTCAGGTCATGATCCCAGGGGTTGTGGGAACTCTGTGCTGAGCAGGAAGCCTGCTTAAGATTCTCCCTCTCTCTCTCCCTTCCTCTGCCCCTCTCCCCTGCTCATGCTCTCCCTAAAATAAAATAAAAGAAAGAAAGAAAGAAAGAAAGAAAGAAAGAAAGAAAGAAAGAAAGAAAAAGAAAAGAGAAAAACTTAGATGAATTAAAATGAAACAAAGTTTAAAATTCAGTTCTCCAGCTGCCCTGGTCATGTTTCAAGGGCTCAGTAGTTGCATTTGGTGAGTGGATGGTGCAGAGACAGGACCTTCCATCATTGCAGAAAGTTCTATGGGGCAAGTGCTGAAATTATCTTTTTAGTTCTTGTGTGTAGCTGTCAAGGCCGGTCCCTGGCCCTTGTAAGGGCTCTGTGGCTTAGGAGACACAGTCCCCAGAAGCCTCTCCACTCCCCCCTCCAACTTCAAAGCCAGCACCTCAACATCTTCAGACCCTTCATTTCCTCCTCCCTCCCTCCCCAAATTTCCCCTCCTCACTTCCTTTTCCTTCCTCCCCCACCCTATTCTCCACCTCTGCCTCCACCCACACATCTCCTTCTCTCTGACCCTCCTACCTCCCTCTTACAAAGACCCCTGTGATGACAGTGGCCCCACCTGGTTAATCCAGATATGCTCCCATCTCAGAACCTCTCACTTAATTAAAACTCCAAAGCGATTTTGCCAAAGTCCCTTTTGCCATGTGACGTGACATACTGACAGGTTTCAGAGATTAGGATGTGGACATCTTTGGGAGGCCATTCTTCTGCCCACCACACAACCTATGAAGCAAACAGAGGTCTGGGCTTTGGAAAACCCCAGATGAGCCTGGTCACTTGCTGTGACCCCAAATCTTTCTGAGACAGAAATTACATTTCTTCTTCCTCCCTCTGCATCAGGTCAGAGAGCACATGCTGGGGTCACTGTCTGCGGTCACTGCCACCCTGGGGGACATGCAGAAGGTGCAAGGGCTGGCCCAGGTTCTGAGAGAGGTGACCCACCGCAGTGAGGAGCTCACACCCACGGCCCAGGTGAGGGAGGCCCCCTGCTGACCCGGGCCAAGCCATGGGACACACACCTCTGCAGTGGGTAACTGACGTCCCTCCTCAGGTCGACGGTCCCTCAGTCACGGGGCCACCAAAGCTCCCACCATTTGGTTTCCAAGGGTCCTGCATGGGTGGTGCCCAGAAAGAGAAGATGTCCTCCCGCAGCCCCTGTGTCTCATTCTGGTGTCCCAGCCGGGGTGCTCACACACCCCACTCCCCGACCTGCCAGTGGCACCCCAAGGGAGCAGCTGACTCTAATCACTGAGGGACACTCCAGTGTGTGCCCAGATCCTGCTGCTAACCCACCCATGTTCCCCGTAAATACACCACTGACGTCCAGCTGCCAGCTCCTGCCCTTCTTTCTTCTTCAACCCCCGCCCCACCAGCCCACTCTGCCTGCCCGCACCTTCAATCCTTGCCTCAGGGTCTGCCTCTTGGAGAACTCAAATGAAATCACCATGCTCCCAGTGAAATGGTAGCCAAGGGTTCAAAATGGAGCCCTAAACAGGGAGGGGAGAGCTACCCTGGCTGTGCTTCACCTACTGTCAGGAGGCGGAGCCCCTCACATTCTCCAGCCCGGAGCCAGCAAGGCTGACCTTTATTTCTGAGGCCACGATGCTTTCAACATCACACTTGCCATTTACACACCCATTTGCTCATCCATCCATTCCATATGCACGCATTGATTCGGTACCTGTGTACATCCGCCCCTCCATCCTTCCATTCGCTTATCCAGGCACTAATTTACTCATTCATTCAACAAATGCTTCCCGAGTGCCTAGTATATACCAGGTACTGTGCACACACCAGGCACTGAGAATTCAGCAAGTCACACAGACATAGCTTCTACCCTTGCGGCATTTTCAGACTACTGGGGCAGCAAGAATTTACACAAATACACACAGAACCACAAAACCGGAATAAGTGTCTTGTCCATTCATCTATCCATCCACCACCCATCCATCCATCCACCACCCATCTATCCATCCATCCATCCATCCATCCATCCATCCATCATCCTTCCATCCATCCCCCCCAGTTAGGGAAGGTTTACTGCTATGAGCTAGGCGTGTGCAAGGCACTCTGGAAAGACTCAGAGATGGACTAGGGTACTCTCCTGAAGGAACTTCCCACATTGTAGGAAGGAGAAGCTGACCTCAAGTGAGTGACACGGGCAGCCTGTGCAATGGGCCCAGATTTTCCCTAGTTTATCTCCCCGCCCTGCTCCCCTCTACTGCAGCCCTTGTCCTTGGAATGGTGCAGGGGCTGGTCTGGCTCAGGAGGGGCTCACGTTGCTTTCCCTTCCCCTTTGGGTGAGCCCAGCGGGAGGCCACCTGGGTTCTGCAGGATGCCAGTGAAGCTCTGCTGGCAGCGAGCTCTAAGGCCCATCCTGAGGACCAGAGGCGCCAGGCGGCCACCAAGGACCTGTTTCAGGCCGTGGGCAGTGTGCTGGCAGCTTCCCTGAGGGACGGACCGGAAAACCCAACCGGGGCCAACGGCAGCCAGGTAGGTGTTTCAGCCCAGATGCAGGCCTCCCGGCTACCACATGCCCCGCTCACACCAGCCTTTCTTTCTTTCTTTTTTTTTTTTAATTTTTTTTCAACGTTTATTTATTTCTGAGACAGAGAGAGACAGGGCATGAACGGGGGAGGGGCAGAAAGAGAGGGAGACACAGAATCGGAAACAGGCTCCAGGCTCTGAGCCATCAGCCCAGAGCCTGACGCGGGGCTCGAACCCACGGACCGCGAGATCGTGACCTGGCTGAAGTCGGACGCTTAACTGACTGCGCCACCCAGGCGCCCCTCACACCAGCCTTTCTAGATGGGTCTTTCTCTTCATCTTGCAGATGAGGAAACTGAGACACAGGGGTTAAAGTCCTCTCTAGGGAACTGGAAGAAAAGTTCCAGAGACCAGAGCTTCTGGGAGCCAGTGTGGTATACTAGGCAGAGCACAGGCTTTGGAGCGAGGCAGCCTGAGTTCAAATCCTGCCTCTGTCACCTTCAAACCTTGAGACTTGGGCTGGGTGCATGACGACTCTCGGCCTCATTCCTCATCTGTAAACTGAGGCAACCCGCCACCTCCCAGATAAGCCACCAACTGGTGAGATCACACGTCCACCCTCCCGGTTCTCAAACACAGAACGCTGTTAGAACAGAGGCAGCCTCTGGAGTGAGAACGGACGTGGCACTGTCTCATGCGGCCCCAGCGCCCTGACGGGCCACCAGGGGAAGGGCCTCCCAGGACGGCCTGACAATGGAGCTGAAGGCCCATCACCTTCACCAGGTGCTTCCCGTCTACTCGGGAGCACACACACACACACACACATTTATGTTCCAATACTTATACTCACACATACCCTCAAACACACATTCGTATGCAGACACACAATCACACAGATACTCACAAATACATACACACTTCAGTCTTTATATTCACGTCACCCTCAAATACATACGTTCGCATCCACTCAGTCATATCCTCTCTCTCACACACACACATACACGCACACGTGTAATCTGTGCCCCAATAGGAACTCTTTGCAAACGTCCAGCCCTTCCCGGGTCCTTGACCTCAGTGAGCCCACATCCTCATCTGGGGGTTTGGGTGGGGTGAGCAGCAGTCCAAGCCCAGGTGACCCTGTAAAATGGCTCTGCCTGTGGCTTTCCATTTCCCCACAAATAAGACGTGGGCTGTGGGTGGACGGCAGGGTCGGACAGAGCAGCACAGAGCGGCGCAGAGCGTGACAGCCTAGCGCACGGACTCAGGAGCCAGCTGCCTCTCCACCTGACCGTTGAGTCCTGGCACTTGCCTTTTTCCACATGCGACCTCCACAAGTCACTCATCCTTTACGTGCCTTTGTTTCCCTGTCTGCCAAATGGGTAAGTGACAGCACCTGCCTCACAGAATTGTCGTGAGGATGAAAAGGGTTCACATAAGTGCTGGAATCCGTGCAAGTGTTACTCTTCATTCCCTACAGAGCCTGGCGCTCAATGAACGGCAGTGTTGTCCCTTGCTCACTCCTCTGCGCACCCCCACCCCCTGCCCAGTCCCTGCTGAAGGCCCCACGCTAGCCTGGTGACAGTGAGCAAAGGTGGCATATGGACACGGGTCACAGCAGCATCCCCTGCTTCCTCTTCCAGATGGCCACCGTGCCCCAGCTGCTCGATGTTGTGGAGCGAGTGCAGGCTGCCCTCCTGCTGGGGACACTGCCTGGGGGCCTCCCAGCCACTCTGGCTGCCCCTTCCATCTCCGTGTACACGAACAGGTAACCAGCAGCACTGGCATCCCCAAGACAGCCTGTCCCCTGACCTGGCTCGTTCCATAGCCACAGCCCGAGACCCTGTGACAGGCAGAGCCCAGGCAGCCAGCCTTGGAAGTGGGAGGGCTTTTCACCAAGAGAAGGTCCCCACATTGGGTGCTTGTGCAGCGTAGGAGGGCAACGGCTGAGTCCACACCCCGTCTTGGAGCCACCCACAAGTCCTGAGAGTTGGGTCATGTGGGAGCCACGCAGGCAGGGAGGCTGAATGAAGGGGGCCTGCCCACCTTTAACCACATCCGGGGTGTGCCTGGCCAAGCCCGGTGCTCCCCAGAGCTGTGGGCTGGATTCAAGAGCACTTGCCCTGGGAGTTCATGGACCTGAGGATGCCCTCCACCCTGCATTCCTCCCCCTGACAAGCAAGGGCTGGACCACACTGCAGGCCCTGCTGGGACACCTGCAGTGAGCACCCTTCTCCGATTCTCCATGCCAGGGTTACCCTCCTGGGTCCCAGGGGCAATTTCCTGAAGCATCACTCTGACCAGAGCTAGGGTCTGAAACCAGGTCCCCAGTCTAATCAGACAGGACAATGGCAAGGGCCAGAGAAGATGAGGCTGGGGACCCATGATATCAGAGATCAAGTAGGTAGGGGAGCTAGGCCGAGAGAAATGCTCACATCAAAGCTCACTTATTCATTCAGCAAAGGATGTGTTGACCCCCACTGTGTGCCAGGCACTCTTGTTGGCACGGGGGGTGCGCCCTTAAACAAAGCTGGCTAAAGCCCTGTCCTCACAGTGTGTGTGTGTGGGGGGGGGGGGGTTGTCGGCTACCTTCCATGCTGTTCCATTGACACGAGCGTACAGAACCGCCTTTGGGGACTGAAGCAGAGCCGCCTGCTCTAATGGTGATACTGGGGCTCCCGGCAGAGCAAGAACTCTTCCTCTGACACTGACTTTCCTCTCTCTCTCCTGGCACCTCTGCTCTCGCCTTGTGGCCAGAATACAGCCCTGGAACTGGCGGGGCTCCTCTGTGCACACTGCCGCCACTTACTCTGCGACCTTCACCCTGCCCGCGGCCTCCTCCCTTGGCTCCATGGAGGCCAGCCAGGAGCCTGTGGACATCAGGGTAACAACAGTAATGCCCTCCTCGGGAGCAGCCCTTTACAGCTTCTATGGCACTTGCACTCGCATGCGTGTTTGCTCGGTTATGTTGATGACGGCCCTTTCAATTACACATATTACTATGCCCATTTTACAGATGAGGCTCAGTGACCTGCCTGAGGCCACAAGCAAAATGGCAGGGCTGGGATGCAAACTCCCAAATCCATCCTTCTTCCACTGTGTGGTGGAACTTCCCCGGCAGCCTCGGTTCAATTAGTTCCTGGAAGTAAAGTTCTTCGGACTTTGTTCCATAACTAGGAAACGGCAAGCCCAGGGCTCTTTTCACTCCCAAGTTAGGGCACATCTCTCTGTTCCTTCAGCCCCAACAAAGACAGACAAATATCTTTCTCTTGGGGACTCGCTGGCTTTGCCAAGAAAAAAGGCTCAGATGGTTTTACAGTCCAGCAGCTGCACAACTCTAGCGGGTCTGAGCAGGTCCTCAGCCTTGAAAGGCAGACACACACCCAGAAAGCCAGACACAGCTAGCTGACAACAGGGTCCCCCATTCACCCCAGAGAGCAAGGGCCACTTGTCCATCCCATCTTGGGAAACCCTGTCATTCACACAGGGACGCAGTCACCTTCCAGCCTTCAGGGGCCTTGGCCAGCACTCTGTGTTCTTGGTTTCAGATGATGAGTTTCCCAATGAGCCCTTTCCCAGCCCGAAGTCACTTTGATGTCAGTGGAACTGTCGGTGGCCTCTGTCTGACCAGCTCCAGTGGACATCTCATACCCGTGAAGAATCTGTCGGAGAACATCGAGGTAGAACTTGGGGGTGCTTTCAGAAGTCAGGTGTCACTTCTGTTTTCTTCTTCAACTTGGTTGGGACCAACAGTTGATTAAAGAGGAGAATCATTAAGAATGGTCCATACCCTGTCTTACACGTTGTATTTTACCTTAAAACTATAAATGTATATCATTGTCAATCTTGGGGTGTACAATTGAAACATTTCTTTCAATCTGTTGATTGGAATTCTAATCATTTTCATTACATTAACCACCCTTACATTGCAGGCTCTGAAATGTCCAATTTTCTCTAAAATGAAGCAAAAACATCAGGGCGCCTGGGTGGCTCAGTTGGTTAAGCATCTGACTTTGGCTCAGGTCATGATCTTAGGGTTTGTGAGTTCGAGCCCTACATCAGGATCTCTGCTGTCAGCCCAGAGCCTGCTTTGGATCTTCTGTCCCCCCCCTCCCCACCCCTCTCGCTTGCTCAAAAATAAATAAAAACATTAAAATGAAGCAAAAATATAAGTGCATCATGGTGCAATACAAGATCAGATCCTCTTGAGGATCTCTTGAGATTTTAGTGAGTTTTTTCCTAATCTAGTTTTCTCATCAATGACTAATTCAATACCAATGTTTAGCAATTCATCTTTCCTGTATCTCAAAGCATTCAGCTTAAGTTTTTATGCAAATAATTCTTTTCACACTAGTACTCTGTCACTTTATGTCACTCTGTGGAATACCTCATTAAAATTGACCTTTACAGGGGCGCCTGGGTGGCTCAGTCAGTTAAGCATCTGACTTCGGCTCAGGTCATGATCTCACGCTCCATGAGTTCAATCCCCGCGTCAGACTCCGTGCTGACAGCTCAGAGCCTGGAGCCTGCTTCAGATTCTGTGTCTCTCTCTCCCTGACCCTCCCTCATTCATGCTCTGTCTTTCTCTGTCTCAAAAAGAAATAAACATTAGAAAAAAAATTTTTTTCCAATTGACCTTTACAAACACATGTGGACATAAGCAGCTTTGGGATAAACACATGTGCCCACTGGTGAGCTCACACCTTGACTGGCAGGAGAGAGCTGTCATAGGCTGGGTTCTCTGGAAGCAGGTGCTGAGAAAGAGCTTGGGGTGCTAGATGTTTGCTGAGACCCACACCTGCAAAGAGGGAGGAAGGACAGCAGGACCGGGCAGAAGGAGGAGTCAGATCACAACCCAGACCTCACAAAGGCCCGGTCAACTCAAGGGGGTGTGCTGTACTTGTTACACCGTAACAAGTACCAGCCATTGGAATGATAATAATCATTATTATTAATGATTATTAATCATATCATTAATTAGAATGATAATAATCAGGCTTATTATTTTTTGTATGTTTTCATGTTTTGATATCTTAAAAATCTTGCTGGTGAGGAAGAAGTCTACACCTTTCATATGTAGACTAACCAACCCCAAGTCCATACCCCCAACAAGCCCCTTTATCTGACTCACACACCAAGTCAACATTTCCCCTGTCCTAAACCATCCCGAGGCCAGGTACCAGGCCACCACATGAGACCATTCCTATAGTCCCAACCCTGCTGAAATCATCCACATGGGCCTATCTGAAAATGGCTTACTCTGTCCTGCCGTGCCTTTCCCATGGAGATCCCAATAACGGCCCTGACCTGAGCTTTCCCCTGTGCCTGCCCCTGCCTCCTGACCCCTGTGGCCCTGCATGGCATGGTAGTCCCCTCCTCTTAGGAAATGTAAGTCACAGATTCTTTCAATGGCACTGGCCCCTCCATATCAGCACTCAGTTGCCTCCATAAATTAAAATCCCTCATGTACAAATGAGACAGATGTCCCACAGCAGGCTGCTAAGTCTTGGCCTCATACCCCTTCTTCGCCCCCTGGATGCAGGAGGCCCCAGGAGGGTGTGCCTCAGACGAGGTGGAGCTCTGCAGCCGGGACCGACCCTGAAGGAGCTGACAGCTGGAGCCTGTCTGTGAGTGGGGAGCAGGCCCTTCCTGGAAGGGGGCACATGGTGGACATCAATCAGTCTGTTTTAAGAAGGGAACACAGAGCATCAGTTAATGGAGAATGGTTATGAGAACTTCTAACATATTAGTAATAGCAGAATAATGATAGCTGCTAAGTTTTTAGTATTACTCTGTATCTGGCACTTGGCTAAGTATTTTGTATGTAATATCATTAAAAATTTTTTAACGTTTGTTTGTTTTTGAAAAAGAGACAGAGAGAGAGCGCACGCGCGCACAAGTGGGGGAGGGGCAGAAAGTGAGTGAGACACAGAATCCAAAGCAGGTTCCAGGCTCTGAGCTGTTAGCACAGAGCCCGATGTGGGGCTCAAACTTACCAACTGCAAGATCATGATGTGAGTTGAAGTCGGACACTGAACCGACTGAGCCACCCAGGTACGCCCCCCCGCCCCCGCTTTAAAAAAATTTTTTTTTAAAATGTGTGATATCATTTTTTAAAAGATTTTTTTGTACTAAATGTTTATTTATTTATTTATTTGGGGTGGGGGGGGGGCAAAGAGAGAGATGGGCAGAGAGAATCCCAGGCAGGCTCCATGCTTCCAACACAGAGCCCGACGCGGGGCTTGAACCCACAAACCGTGAGATCGTGACCTGAGCCAAAACCAAGAGTCGGATGCTTAACGGGCCACCCAGGCACCCCCAAAATATTTTAAGTAATCTCTACACCCAATGTGGGGCCTGAACTCACAACCCTGAGATCAAGAGTCACGAGCTCCACTGACTGAGCCAGCCAGGCGCCCCATGTATGCGATACTATTTTTAATACCCTGAATGAGTCTATGTGGTCTACTGATGACAAGGAAGCAGAGGCTCCGAGTGGCCTGTTAACCGGCTGGAGGTCCCACAGCTGATATAGGACAGAGCCAAGATCCAAACAGAGGTCTCTCTGCCTCTCTGGCCTGTGCTCCTAACTTAGACACTTCACTTGCTTCACACCATCGTCAACATGACCATAGTTCACACAGCACACTTGAGCGAATGAGAAAAAGTCTGTCCTCTTTCTGTACAGATGCAGCCCAGTCCTTGGTATGCAGTTTGATGAGTGTGGTGGGTGAATAACAGCCCCCCGGGATGTCCATATTCTCATCCCTGAGCCTGTGGATTTGCCGCCTTACATGGCCAAGGGGACTTTGCAGGTGTGATTAAGGATCTTGAGATAGATCCTTAATCCAGGGTCCCTGGATGATGTGGGTGGGCCCAGTGGCATGCCAGCTCCTTACAAGAGGCAGAGACAGGGAGAGTTAACTACAGAAGACAAAAGGCTGATCTGATGACAAAAGCAAGAGGTTGGGGTGATGTAAGGAGGGGCCCTGAGCCAAGGGACACGGCACCCTCAGAAGCTGGAAAAGGCAAGGTTCTCTCCCAGAGCCTCCAGACGGCATCAGCCCGCCAACCTTAGCCCCGTGGAACTGATTCTGGACTCCTGGCCTCCAGAACTGTAAGACAGCAGATCTGTGGTATCGGAAGCACCAAGATAAGCAGCCCCAGGAAGCTGATAAGATGAGCACAGCAGAGTGGATCCTGGTTCCCCAGGCACTCACCCTGCCCTGCTCTGCACAGCAGCCCTGATGCTTACTGGCACTCCCATCCCGGCACACCCCTGATGTAACTGTTTCTGATGACAGATCCTGCTGCCCCGGCTTTCAAAAGGACACAGTGAGCCAACTGTGTTAAACTTGACCAGTCCTGAAGCTTTGTGGGTGAACCTGACTACAGATGGCGCAGCTTTGGGAATCCAGCTGCACTGGAGGCCTGATATCCCACTCATGCTCAGCATGGGCTACGGCTACCACCCCAATGAGACCAGCTATGACACCAAAGTTCACCTTCCGCCAACGGCTGCTGCAGGTAATCCATCAACTGGGCCAGGTTCTTGGGCAGTGGGGAGAGGGTAACCAACTTAAAACTTGAGAATCAGAAGCCATGGGGGAAAGAAACTTTTTTTGTTACATTAAATGCCTATTTTTTGGTGTTATTACTACTACTACTACTACTGTTAGCATCAGTATTATTTATTATCTGGCAACATTAAGTGAGCACCTACTAAACACCCTGAACTGATATGCACTTATAGAACTAACTTCACTGCAATCCTCATTACAACCCTTGGGATGGGCACTATGGACATTTCCTCTTGCCAGATAAGAACAGAGAGGTTCACTGGTACAAAGTCACACAGCCAAGAAGGGACAGAGTCAGAATTTGAGCCCTCATCTACCTTACTTGGCAGTCGTGCTGACTTGGGAGTGCCTCCTATTCTCTGCTCCAGATCTCAAGGGAAGAGGGCTTTCTTAGGATATCAGGGAGACCATCAAGGTCAGCTCCCCTGGCCAGTCACCTTGGTCTTTCTCTCCCATGACATTAGCCCCAGTCTCCACAAGGCTTCGGGCTGACCTGGAGCCCTCTCTCTTGCAGATGGACTGTCCACGTGGATTCTGAACCCAGAGGACCTGCATTTTGGAGAAGGCATCTACTATCTGACTGTGGTCCCCGAGTCTGACCTGGAGCTAACCCCCACCAGGGACCTCACAGTTGGCATCACCACCTTCCTGTCCCACTGTGTGTTCTGGGATGAGGTCCAGGGGACTTGGGACAACTCTGGGTGCCAGGTAAGGAGAGGACACAGCTCTCGTGGCTGTTCTGCACCCCTCTACAGTGTCTTTGCATATGCCGTTCCCTAGGCCTGGAATGCCCCTCCTCCCCCAGTATGGTTAACTAGATCCTGCCTCCAGTATCACTTCCTTGAGAAAACTGTTCTTAACCCCCGGGCAAGTCGGATTTCCTGCTGTAAGCTCTCCCAGTACATACATCCATTCCTCCATAGCACTAAACACAGCACTAAGCCATTTCACATCTACTCAGGAGGTCACTGGGATGATGTCTATTCCCTCAGTGCACCAGAAGCCCCATTAGTTGGGAACAGTGTGCTTTGCTCACCATTGAGAACAAATGACCATTGAATGAATGGACATTCATTGCTAAGGAACTGAACTCAGAGTCCTTTATTCCATGCCAGGTGCTGTGTTCCGTGCTCCACAATAACCCTCTAAGACAGTAGGAATTCCCATTCTAAGATGGTAAAACAAAGGCTCAGGAAAGTCAACAAATTTACCCCCAGATCCCTTGCCTAGTAGGTGGGAGAGCTGGAACTCAGACCCAAGCCCGTCTGTCTCCAGCGCACGAGCCTTCTGTGAGATGCAGCACTGCTTGCCCAGCCCCCCACCCAGTCTCGCCAAGCCCCTGGATGGCACAAGGCTCTATTAATTGCAATCAAATCCCTGTCTCAAGTCAGCTCAGCTCTGCCCATGACAGTGTCCAGACATTAGCTCTGAGGTCATCAGAGGCCATCCTTCATGCATCAGTGTTCCTCTTCCGCCTTCCCTGCCTTTGATCTGCTGTTCTCTCCCTGGGCCAAAGGCCCTTTATACCTACCCTGCATGGAAAACTCCTGTGCTATTCACCCTTCCATCTCCCACTCCAATGTCACCTTCTTGGAAGCGTCCAGACATCGGGACTCTCCCTTTCTGGACTTCCACAGCATTTCATACCCTCCCCCAAACAGCAACCTCCACATCTAGCTGAAATTTATCACATACCTGTCTCCATCTAATAGACCGTACCTTCTTTCATTTATTTAACAAATATTTGCCGTGCGCGAGGCAGTGGGGATATAATGGTTAGAAAAACCAGTGAGATCTCGGTCCAGCAGAGGACACAGCCAAGAAGCAAATGCCACACATAATCGAATGACAATGGTCACAAGTAGTGTAAGAAGCCAGGCCCCAGCAGAGCCACAGAAGGGGACTCAGACCCAAGCTCCTTCCGGCTTTGTTTCTGCTATAACTTCAGCTCCCTTGTCAACTCCTGCCCTGGCTTCTGGCCACCACACAGAGGGAGTTCCCCAAAGTGCCAGGAAGAAACGGGTGCATCGCGACGTCCAAGAGACAACATGTTCCCCGTGCCCGTAATAGAGCCCTTTGTACCTCGTGAACAAGGCCCTGGGTGTGTTGCGACCTTCCCAGAGTCCTCACTCCCGGCAGCTGTTTGATGCCCACGCTGCTGGCCTGGAGTGCCCGGCAGGCTGTCCTCAGAGGCCCGAGGCTCAGAAAGAGGGATGGTGTAGCCGATGGGGGCGTGGGCTCTGCTGTTGGACAGACTTGGGTCCAATCCCACTTCATCAGGACTGGGCAGGTGACTTTGGGCAGGTTGCCGCACCTCTCTCAGCTTTCCCATCTGAAAATGGGGATACAAGCTGGTTACCACTTACAGTTGGGGCGGGGCCTGGACAGGAATAGGGGGATCAAGTAGTTAGTGTGGGGTCTGGCACAAGTGAGTGCTCCACAGAGTCAAATGGTTGTTGTGTTGGACAATCTGAACACGGAGAAGACAAAACTATATATAAAATGGAAATCAAGGAGACAATGAACATGGGACTTGGGTGGCGGTTGGGTTGGGGGAGCATGAGGACAGCCCAGGGGAGGACTACTCATCTAACTGTAAGTTATTGGAAAGTTCCTAGCTTTCGAGTAGGGTAGGGGGTTCTCAGGACTTACTATGTTATTGAAAATATACACCTACTAATACACGCGTACATGAATGCAGGACATACAAAAGTCAGATGTGGGAGTGTGTCATGGATGAAAAGTTATATGAATCCAATATATACACGATGCTCATTATATAGAAGTAGATACAGATAGCTATAGCTATAGCTATAGATAAAGATCCCTGGGGAGCCATAAATAAGTAAATGGGTGGAAAGACAGCACCAAATTCTCTAAATGGCTAAAGAAAGCTCCAAGTCTGTAGACCGCAGACCTTCTCAAGGGGTAAAAGCAGAATTATTGCAAGGGGGCTGAGAATCTGTATTCCTGCTTAAATATTTTCTCAAAGGTCACTAAAGGTGCAACTAATTTAGCAAGGATATGCGCAGATTTATTCCCGGAGTTCAAGAGACTCTCACGCTGGAAGGGTTGGGAAAGCCCGGGGGGACAAAGATGTAGGCATAAAAAGCCTGGTCCCTGGGCACCCAGCACTGAGATGGTCTTGTCACTGGCACCTGCTTGGTTTCTTCTCTGAAACCATCTCCACTCCTTCCGAGTGCCCCAGGTGTTCCCCTAAGGCCCACAGCTGCATGACAAGCGCTGACCAGGATTGCGAAACAGTGAGAAAAACAATGAAGCAAACACGGAACTAAGCGCCATGTGAAATCTGTCAATAAACACTTGGTGTCATGCCCATGTGACCCCTCTGCTGGGTGGCTTGTTAAGGAAAAGAGACAAGAGTTACCTGCTGGGGCAGTTTGGGCTGCAGCAGGTCCTTCCTCATGCGCTGAGCTGAGGGGAGAACTTTCTGCATGCCAGTGTTTCCTGCTCCCCACCCCTCCCACCTCACCACCTCCTGGTAGACCCTGAAGTGAAAAGTGGCACTGACTTGTGGGATTGAACATAATCTCTGCCCACCAAATGGCCCGGGGGGGTAACTGAAAGTTGACAGAAGGATTTAGGAAAGGACTTAAGTGCAAGGTGTGAATTAAGAACACAGATGGGGGGTCCCCAGCCCTGGTCCATTCCTGTCTCCACCCCCACCCCTGGCCCCAATGTTATGGTCCTGTACCACAGGGGACCATGTACCCAAGCTCCACCCACACACCTTGCCCCCCATAGCCGCATCCTGCCACCCTCATGCCCGAGGGTGGGCACACCGGTGGCCAGTCCACCAGAGAAGAGTGATCCTGAGGAACAGGGCTGTGCAGGCCCTAGAAGCAAGGGATTCCAGGTCCAGGTCCCCAAACCATAGTCTAGAAGGGGGAATCCCAGGGCCAGGACTAGGGTAAAACAAGTGAGACATCTATGGTGCAAAATTTAAGGAGGGCTTCATCCTCAGGGTCACCTAGAGCCTTTCCCTAGACACGGTGAGTGCTATGTGCTGTGGTGGGCACGTCCCTGGGGCCCCCTGACTCCCTGTCTTGTGCAGACAGGTGCTGCCTGAGGATAGCTAGAGCAGCGCGCACTCAAAGCATGACCCAGGCAAGGGGCCCCTGGTGCCTAAACCTAAGAGGGGTGAAATTTAGGGAGCGCATTCCTGGTGCTAAGACACCAGTTCAGGATTTAAACATTTGCCCTTCCCTTTTCTTTACATGATTCCCCAGTATCAGTTTTTTGGTTTTTTTGTGTTTGTTTTTTATCTTCAGTGTGAGATGACTGACCACCCTAGCATGTCCCAGGACTTGGGACTTTCATTTTTAGAAATAGATAAGTCCCTGGAAACCTGAGATGAGCTGATTACCCTGGATGGCCTCTCAGCACCTAGCCTATTGCCTGGCATAGATTTTACACTCAATACATATCTGTCCAATGAGTGAGCATCGGGCGGAGAATATAATGGAATCATGTGCACCAAAGTTGTGACAATGGCTGCTAATGGAAGGTGGGGGATAGAGGGAACTTCGCCTTCACCCGTAATAGTTCTTTAAAGGGGCAAAGATGACTCATGAGATACAAGGTGCCCACTGAGAATGACGGGTACAAAGATACTTGTTATAGATAATATGTCAACATTTAAAGATTTCTAGCTAACTAATAGATCTCAAGAGAATCCTAGGGCTGGTCTCCCCGGGCCTCCTCGGGGAACTGTGCACCTCCCTTGGGCTTTAGTGAGCCAGAGACGTGCTGGCATTCCTACCAGGGCCTCTTTGGGGTTGCAGGTGGGGCCACGGACCACCCCTTCCCAGACACACTGCCTCTGCAACCACCTCACCTTCTTTGGAAGCACGTTCCTGGTGATGCCCAATGCCATTGACGTCCGCCAGACCACCGAGCTCTTTGCCACCTTTGAAGATAACCCCGTGGTTGTGACTACCGTGGGCTGCCTCTGCGTGGCCTACGTGCTGGTGGTGATCTGGGCAAGGAGGAAGGACGCTCAGGATCAGGCCAAGGTGAGGTTGCATGGTCTGCAGGAATGGGAGGAAGGAGCAGGGGGTGTTCCCTTGCAGGAACTTCAGGGGATGGAGCTCAGGTGGGGAGCCAAAGGGCCAGCAGCAAAGCCAGGTCATCCCAGGCAAGCCAGCTTCTCAGCCTCATTATATATAAAATGTCCATTCTCATCAAATTGTCAGGAGGATTATTCTACTGACCATTTATTGAGGATTTACTAAATGCCAGTGATTATCCCATTTAATGCTCACTTCACCTCTAAAGAAGAAGATTGAGAGGCCCCAAGACCAACCTCAAGTTCAGCGATTTGCTGGGAAGACTCTCAGAATTCAGAAAAGCTGTGATACTCATGACTATGGTTCATTGCAATGAAGGATGCAGATGAAAATCAGAAAAGGGAAGAGTTCAGGAGAGATCTGGCAAGAGCTTCCGACTACTCCCCCAGGAGAGCTGTATGGACAGACGGCATTCTCTAGCAATGGCGTGTGACAGTTCATACAAAGCTCACCTGAGCCCTGGGGTCCAGGGTTTAATGGGTGGTCAGCCACAGACATGAGTGCCCAGTGAGTAACTGAGGTCAGTCACTCAGTCTCCAACAAATCACCTATCATCACCACCACCACCCAGAGGTCAGACTGATACAGCATGGCCCAAAGCCCTCATCATAAATCAGACTGTTAGCAGAGACTACTTGGTGTGGACCAAGGTATTCAAAGACACTCCATCACTTGGGGCGCCTGGGTGGCTCAGTTGGTTAAGCGACCGACTGTGGCTCAGGTCATGATCTCACAGCTCGTGAGTTCGAGCCCCGCGTCAGGCTCTGTGCTGACAGCTCAGAGCCTGGAGCCTGCTTTGGATTCTGTGTCTCCCCCTCTCTCTACCCCTCCCCTGCTCATGCTCTGTGTCTCTCCATCTCTCAATAATAAATAAACGTTTAAAAAAAAAAAAGACACTCATCATGCAGGAGATTCCAAGCACTCAGGGGTTATCTTTCAAGAGCTGGCCAAGATCCAGGTCTTTCTTTGAAATGTGCAGGGTATGGACAACCCGGGCCTTCTGAGTCCACCCTTAACCGGACGGTGCCTCTATCACCTTACAGAGGAAAAGACCAAAGATCAGGGAGGGCAACTAACTGATCCAAAGTCACCTCCAAGAAGCCAGAATTCAGACCCAGATCTGCCTGACCATAAAACAGGTCTGAGGATAGAAACGAGAAAAACAAACTGCCAACAACAAAGTTCTGATTACTTTTCTAATATGTGCACCATATCTGACATTTAAGGAGCCTTCAGTAAAATTCTGAGTGTCTGAGTGAGCACATAAATACTTGCAAGGATGCACTGTCACAAAGTTCTGAAATATTCTCCATTTCCCGCCCTCCCCACACACAGCAACGCCTCTCAGGATGTGAAGGTGGCACAAAGCTTAATAAGCTCATAGTTACAACATTTATACTGCTGTCTTCGATTCACACGAGGGATTCAACATTAATACTTTAAGCGCCTCCCCTGTTGCTTGGTTCCCAAGAAAGAGACTCTGCAGCGGAGCTGAGTGTGCAGGGTGTTTCACAAGGAGTGCCTGCGTTCAGCCCTGGAAAGGGAGGGAAGGAGGCAGGATGAGCAGAAAGAGAAGCAGCACTGTCCACAACAGCCCAAGTACGGAAAGAGCCCAAGTGTCCACCGAAGGATGAATGGACAAAGAAGATGCGGTGTGTAAGGACAATGGAGTATCACTCAGCAATGAAAAAGAAGGAAATCTTGCCATTTGCAACTACGTGGATGGAACTGGAGGGTATGATGCTAAGCGAAATGAGTCAGAGAAAGACAAATACCATAGGACTTCACTCATAAGGACTTGAAGACACAGAACAGATGAACACAAGGGAAGGGAAGCAAAAATAACATAAAAACAGGGAGGGGGACAAAACAGAAGAGACTCTTAAGTATGGAGAACAAACAGAGGGTTGCTGGAGGGGTGGTGGGAGGGGGGATGGGCTAAATGGGGAAGGGGCACTAAGGAATCTACTCCTGAAATCATTGTTGCACTATATGCTAACTAATTTGGATGTAAATTAAAACAATAAAAGTAAAAAGGAAGGAAGGAAGGAAGGAAGGAAGGAAGGAAGGAAGGAAGGAAGGAAGGAAGGAAGGGAGAGAGAGAGAGAGAAAGGGAAGCTGGGCTGGGAGCTCCAGAGATGCCCTGGGTTGGGTCGAGATGCCCAGGTCTTGAGCATGCCCACATACCACATCAATCTGCCATCGCACGTCAGCCTCCCCAGGAGGGCATATGACCTCAGTAGAGGTGGCTGTCACATCCCAGACAACTGGAGCAGACAACCGTCCACTGCTGGGAGATCTGGACGGCTCACCACAGAGCCCACTGCAACCTCTAGTCCAGCTTTGTTTTGTTTTGCTGCTAAACCACTTTAGCCTTCCTTCCTTTTAAATTCCCTTAGAGTCCCAATCTGGTTACCAATGTTAGAAATTCTAGATAAACAGAGTTGGTATCATTCACCAGATCAAACACTGAACGTTCTCACCTTAATACCAAGTTCATTTCCAGTTTGACTACTTTGAGTCCTATTTAATATGGAATGCATTTTGTACTATTTTATTTTAAAAGTCTTTTATTTTACTTGTTCTCACCCAATGGAATGAATACATAACATACACAATTTTGCTCTCTTCCCTTGTCATGAATGCCCAGCTTGCTCTTGGCTGCTGTGTATGCATGAACCCACTGAACAGGGCCCTCCTAACGTCATCCTTCTGTCCAGGTGAAGGTCACAGTGCTGGAGGACAACGATCCCTTTGCCCAGTACCACTACCTGGTGACAGTCTACACTGGAAACCGGAGAGGGGCAGCCACTTCCTCGAAGGTACCTGTCCATGCAAGACTCCCCCCCCGCCCCCCGCCCCGGTTGATCAGTGTGTCCCTCCCAGCAAAGCCCTTGCTGGCCCACTGTGGAGTCACGTTAGCATAGTGAATACGGTATTGTAGGATTTTTTTTTTCTCTTCTCATTTTTTTACAGGAAAGAATCTTTTTGGCAAGCAAAACATCACCCCAAGCCCCAATATTTAAAAAGATAAAGTAGGAACTTGTTAAGGGAGAGATGGGGCCTAGCACTATGACACTGGTCATCTCCCTTATCCCTATCAAAGAATAACTCAGTTTGTAACCTGCATGCAAATTTGCTCACATAAGAAGAGTCAGCAAACTGTTATCAATGGGTAGAGCAAAAACAAAATTCTTCAGAGAGAAGGGAGAAAGGAAAGAAAGGAACAATGCCTCCCATTTGAAAACAAGGAGTCTTAGATTTTTGGGGGTAAACTGATTAGCTGGCATCTAGCTAAAAGGTCAGGTTGAGCCATCTGTCCTGGAGCAGGCTGACGAGAGGTAGTAAAGAAATTATTTCACTTACTTATCAATTCTCTGAGGTTCGTGAACATTTGGCTGTGGAGCATAAAGCAGGTTGTCCCTGCAATGCTTCGGCATCCTGAGTTAAGTCTGGCCTGTGCGATGTTCCTCATCTCGATACACTATCTTGACAGCAGCCTCCAAGGTTCCTTTACTCAAACTGAGGGCTCAATGGAACACACTTTGAGAACCACTGGCACTGTGTCTAGTATCTCAGAGGAAGCTCCATTGTTTTTTTCAAAAATGACATTGAGCTTCATTACAGTGGGGCATTTGTCTGTTACTTTTTAAATCTTATTTTCATTTATGTATGCATCTGTTTTATTTTTATTTATTGCTGTGTCTTAGGTCCTCAAGCAGGTGGCTAACATAGAGTAAGAGCTCGGTAACTGTTCACTGAATAAACATAGGAATTAATTTCATCCATCGAATGAAACATTCATCTTATTTCTGTTTGACACTAAAGAGACTACCTTATAGGAAAGACATGAAAACCTACGATCCACAGGCCATTTTTCTTTCTGGAGAGTTGGGCCACATGTCCGTTTGATATTGTCTTAGTTTGGATGGTTAGTAGAGGCCAGGGATGCTGTTAAACGTCCTACAATGCACAGGAAAGCCCCCAGAGCAAGGAATCATCCGGCCCAGGATGTCTATAGTGGATGAACCCTGCTGTGGAAGCATAAGGAGTTGCCTTGAGAGGGGGACCCTAGGACACCCCAGTAGGGGACTGGGAAGCTGATAGGGAAGAGAAAGAACTGATAAGGGGTGCATTATCAAATCCGTTACCTCTCTGGTCAGCTGGAGCCTAAACCCACTATGGAACTTGGCAAAATAGTAAGCAACGTGGGCCTCAAAGTCACCCCACTGATGGCTGGGGGAACTGGGTCACTTACCCACGAATCCCATCAGTCACTGGTGGAGAACAGCATGTATCACCATTAATTCTCTGGCACTTCAGTCTCTGTTCTAACAGCCCAAGAAACCCCAGGAAAGAGACAGCTGCTGGCAGTTGGACATGGGTGCAGGGACGCTGCAGTGGTGAGGCTGACAGACGTGGGCAGAACACAGATGGCAGTATGGTGGCTGTTTCTGCTCAGGAAATCAGCCATCAGTATCACCTGGACAGCTGCAGAAAAACAGATTCCTGGGCCCTGGCCCCAGGATTTTCAGTTGAGTGGTCTGGAGGGGGTGCCTAGGAATATGCATTTTCAAGACAATGGGCACTCATGCATTCACATCTCAGGGCCAGGTACTCTGGGAGACACTGGGAATATAACTGTTAGGGGGAGAAATCAGTCCCTACCCTAAAGCCCTTACAAATAAGTACATGGGAAGGTTTAAAAAGTTACCAGAAAGTGTTTTATAACTCACGCTGAATACATAAATGCAGATAGTGTGACCCCAAATCTTCATACACCTGGAAAATAATTCAGTAGGCTCAAGATGGGAGAAGAGAGAATGAAGGGGCCGTGCTATGTTGGTTTTCACTGGTTTTTGGACACTTCCAAGGAAACACGGCCAGCAAGGCCTGGTTACCAGGGGGAGTTGGCCTCTCCTAGTCTCTGGATTTCAGGTGACTGTCACCCTATATGGCCTGGATGGAGAGAGTGAACCCCACCACCTGTCAGATCCTGACATTCCAGTTTTTGAGCGAGGAGGAGTAGATGTCTTCTTACTCTCCACCCTGTTCCCCCTGGGGGAGCTGAGGAGTCTGCGGCTGTGGCATGACAACTCAGGGGACCATCCATCCTGGTAAGTCACGGGGGGGGGGGGGCAGCACACCACGAGAACCCCCTAAGTGCCAGCCCAGGGCTGTGCACATGCCACCTGGCTGATCCACACAAGCCTCCGCAAACACATAGAATGGATCCCTACTTCACTGATAAGGACAGTGAGGGCGGGAGAGGCCCACCCATCCATGAGCCACACAGATGGGATCAGTAGCTACAAGGACTGGAAGTTGCAACCCTGGCGTCCAGTGTTAGCTCCACCCTTGGCACACTGAAGCATCAACCTGTCATTGAGCCCCCAGCTCCCCATCTGTAAAATGGGGATAGGTACCCGCTGTGAAGACAAACCTTGCCCAATAAGAGGGGACTAAGGAGACAGTGGGCTGATTGTTTAGTGGAAGAGGCAAGAACAGCCGCCCCTGCTAAGCACTAGACTAAGCCTTCCTGTTTCTGTGCCTTTTTTCACTGGCTCCTCAACAATGACCAAGTACTCTCATTCAGGGACAAGTACCCTCATCCTTGTTTTGTAGGTGGGAAAATCCAAGCCCAGGGAAGGTAAGTGACTTGCCCAAGGTCACACAGCTGGCAAGCTCAGAGCCAAGAATCTGCCCCTTCTGTGTGAGGCCAAAACTAGTCACCTAGATGAGTCATTTCCAGTCTGACCCCCCATCAGAGGCTTGCAACTTTAGAAAAACACAGCACTTACATTGCTGTCTTTAATTTACCTAAGGGATTACACAATACTACTTCAAGGGCTGTACATTGGACTCAGAGATAGAGTTGAATATGCAGGGTGCCTGGGACCAGCCCCTGGGCAGGGAGAGAAGGAAGCAGGAGGAGCAGAGGGGGCAGAGCTCTGATGCAGCACAACAGCGTGGCTGACCCCCACGGGGAGCTCTGGAGTGTTCCGAGTCGGGCTGAGATGCCCAGGTCTTGACCACACCCAGGCAATGCACCCATCAGTCACTGGATGTTGGCCTCCTCCGGAGGCTGTGTGACCTCAACAGAGGAGGCTCTTGCATGCCTGACAGGGCTGTCCTCCTGGAAGTGAGAAGACGCGTGTCCAGAGCCTCCGAGCATAGCCCACATTATGCAGTAAATGCTCAGCAGAGAGTGGCTATTGATACTATCACTATTCTTACTGGCCATAAGGCAACAGGGGAAATGGCTGCTCCGGCATCTCCCATCCCAGCAGAGGCGAGATGATCTCATTCCTTACGCGGGCCTCAAAGACCTAAATCAGGTTTGATGATTGATACCCATGAAGTCCTGAGTCCAAAACAGACGGCTCGTTCTCTGGGTGGAAGCCGACAGGAAGACGAGGTTTTGTGCGCCCGAGTCTGCACCTCCCTGAATGCACACAATTTAGACAACGTGGCTTTCCTCACTTGCATCTGGATGCTGGCCCTGGGCCTGCTGCCCTGCACTAGGGTAAATAGTTTCAGAGGGTACCCTCTTGCAGCAGCATCTCTGTGAGCTCCCCACGTGAGGCCAAATTCACCCGCTGATCGGGGCATTTTGGTCAAGGCACCAAGGAAAATGAAGAAAAATACAGTTTCTCTTTTCAGGAGCTCTTGTTCTTGGGCTCAGGTTTGCAAAGGTGTTACCTTCGTGGTATCCAAAGAAGCCTCACCTCCCAACCTTGTCCTCAAAAGCGTGGGTCCCTTCTGCAGGTACGTGAGCCGGGTGCTGGTGCATGACCTGGCAATGAACCGGAAGTGGTATTTCCTCTGCAACTCGTGGCTGTCCATTGATGTCGGAGACTGTGTCCTTGACAAAGAATTTCCGGTGGCCACAGAGCAGGACAGGAAACAATTCAGGTACTTTTTTCTTTTCAAGCAAACGCTGTTCACCTTATTCTTTCATCTTTAGGGAAGGTGCACTGCAATCCAGGTGAAGCAAAACAAAAGCATGTTTCAGCTATCGGGACTGCATAGCTTCAAATGTGTGACGTTAATGACCAATCAGTTTTTCTTGTTGGGACTGAGGGGCCCTGGAGGGACATGGACCCTCTGACACAGAATGATCTTTGACGTGGTGAAAACGGTTGGAACGGTTATCCGTACTTCTTTACATGTGTCGTACAATAGTATGTTTTATGTGACTGAACAGCCTGATTTTGAAAGGCAATTCCATGTCTGGCCATCTGGGGCTCCTTCTTCATGCTGTTTTTTCCACACGGGTGTTTCAGCATGTGTCTCCCTTAGTTTTACTTCCTTCTTTCCACATCTGCCCAAACACATCAACGCAAATACAAATGTACACACACACA
This sequence comes from Acinonyx jubatus, assembly GCF_027475565.1. Taxonomy (NCBI): domain Eukaryota; kingdom Metazoa; phylum Chordata; class Mammalia; order Carnivora; family Felidae; genus Acinonyx; species Acinonyx jubatus. The sequence continues at coordinate 7,226,631 of NC_069396.1, forward strand.
CACACTCGTGTGCACACATACAACACCACAGACCGTTTATTTCATATATTTTAAAATGGAACTACTCCTACTATGTCACCCTTTTTCTTTGATGGTACACCATGAACATCCTTCCAAGACAGTGTGATTGGGTCAAACTCTTCCTTATTGGCTGCATGATAATCCACAGACTGGATGTCCCACAACTAATTCAGCCATCCTCCTAGTGATGGACACTCAGTCTGTTCCTAACCAATATTAGAAAATCAAGAGACTCCATAAAAACCCGGCAAGTATGAAAATGCAGCAAGTATGTTCCTGCATGACACCAATCTGCTAGAGCTGGGGACCAGCTTTCCTCTTATACAGGCCATGTACACTCTGTTTTGCCACAATCCCCACCCACTCCCTATTATCTTACTCCCAACCCACTTCACTCATTTACTTCATTTGTTTGTGTCTACCCAGGTCCCTTTAGGTATGTGAATTTGTCACCTCTACTTTATTTTTGTTTTATTTTTGAGAGAGAGAGAGAGAGAGAGGGAATAAGTGAGTGCATGAGTGGGGGGCGGGGAATGAATCTTAACTGGGCTCTATGTTCAGTGCAGAGCCTGATGCAGGGCTCGATCCCACAACCCTGGGATCACGACCTTAGCTGAAGTCAAGAGTCAGACACTTAACTGACTGAGCCACCCAGGCGCCCCGTGACCTCTACTTTAAATGCCTTCTGAGTTAGGTTCAAAAACAAAGTCTGTTTCCAGTGCATTTACTGAAAGGTGACTTTCCCTCCTAGCTGCCACTCTGAACAGCCCAGCCTGCAAAGGGAAAAAGTCTGAGTCCGAGAGACTTGGACCCCAGGAGAAGTGTAACACAGATGTGGGCACACTGCACAGTTCCACATGCTGCTACTGACTTGCTGCACGACCTTGGAAGAGTCACTGCACCTCTCCAGGTCTCAGCTTCCACATCTGGAAAAGGAGTTGTTTGGTGTGCCTACCCCACGGGGACCCGTGCGCGTCCTGTGAAATGATGTGGGGAGCAAACTTAGCACGGCGAGCGCTCGGAGTAAGTGCTCGGTCACAGGAGCAGATCATCAAACGTGCGATGCCTGGAAATGAGACAAAGGGGCGTCTGAAGGCAGGACTGTGTCACTTCCCCATGAATCCTGGTGCCCAGCAGAGCATGGGGCACACAGCACGAGGCTCACCAAATATTTGGTGAGTTGTCAATAGAACGATGGGCAGAACAACCACGTGGAAAATCACTGTTGCTGGCAGCTGACCTATCTCTTTATGCACCTTTACTCTGAGTCCAGGCCACTCACACAGTACAGAATGACAGTCAAAGTACAACTCTGAGGGGTGCTGGCACTGGCCACCAGAATGGGCGCCAGCTGGGAGCATCAGTTCTGCACACTCAGGAGAAGCAGGGCCCCTGATTAGACTACATTCTGCTCACAGGGAAATAACACAGATTTTTAAGGAGAATATGGTGCCATTTCCAGAAACCCTGTCTTGCAATTTTTATTCTCTCAAACTGAGCCTGAACCTATAGCCTGGAATTGTTAACCAGTATCCTCCAATGCACTAATTATAACAAACCTAATAGTATAGCTAACTACTGTATGAAAATTATAACAAAAATAATTGCTAGGGGCACCTGGGTGGCTCAGCTGGATAAGCATCTGACTTCAGCTCAGGTCATGATCTCACGGTTTGTGGGTTTGAGCCCGGCATCGGGCTCTGTGCTGATAGCTCAGAGCCTGGATCCTGCTTCCGATTCCCTCTCTCTCTCTCTCTCTCTCTCTCTCTCTCTCTCTCTCTCTCTGCCCCTCTCTCTCAAAAATAAATAAACATTAAAAAAATTGTAACAAAAATAATTTGCTAACACTGATGAACACTCACATACATGCCAGCTACTTTACCAAATGCTTGACAAAAATGATCACAAACCTTTCAACAGTCCCATTAGGCAGATTATGTTATTATCCCCATTTTACAGACTAGTAAACTGATGTGGAAAGAGTAAAGTAACTTGCCTGAGGACACACGACGAGCAGCAGGGCCATCTAGGATTGCAACTCACTCTGTGCAGAGCCCCCACCATTAACTCTGAATGATGCCAAGGGGCCGTATGTCTCCCACACTAGAGACAGTAGAGGATAAATCTTGGAAACAAGCCCTTCCCTCGCATCCCAGGACTGCTCCGAAGAGACCAGCCTTCTCCAATCCCTGTCCCTCTCTCCCTGCCTCTTCACAGCCACCTGTTTCTCATGAAGACCTCCACAGGCTTCCAGGATGGACACATCTGGTATTCTGTCTTCGGCTGCTCAGCTCGGAGCAACTTTACCCGCGTCCAGAGGGTGTCCTGCTGCTTCTCCATGCTCCTCTGCACCATGCTGACCAGCATCATGTTCTGGGGTGTTCCCAAGGACCCAGCTGAGCAAAAGATGGACTTGGGTAACTCGCACTGTCATGACGGTCAGGGATAGTGCCACACCATTCCCGAGGTCCCACGACCACCCTCTGATTCAATAATTCAACAAGTACTCCCAGACATCAGAAACACCGTTACACTCATTACAGAGGAAGGATACGGGTCAAAATCAGGAAAGGAAAGAGGTGTGTGGGGCTGGGGCAGGGGGAGAGCAGGTACACAGCTTCCAGTTGTCTTCTCCCCACAGGCGATCTGTGACCATGCTCACTCCTCCTGACAATGATGTGTGACAACACACATGGAATACTGCCAACCAGGGACACTCCCCTGAGCCCTGGTATCCAGAGTTTTATTGGGGCTTGCTCACACAGACATAGCTGACCCCCACATGGCTGACCTTAGCCTCCGGCCCCTCCAGAGGCTGAGGTGATGCTGTGTGGCCAAGGCCCTCACCACTAATCACTGTTAACATAGACTACGGAGTGTGGCCCAAGACCCCAGGTAAACAAAGGTGTACCTACCAGGCAGAACAACCCAAGAGCTTAGAGGTCACCTCCCAGGAGCCACTCTAGGGCCAGACGTCTCTGTGGGCAATGTGAGTCCTTACTGCACAGCCACCTTCTGGAAGTGGTGGTGGAGAGTCTCCCACTGACCCCTTCCCTCCTCTGTCCTAGGTAAAATTGAATTCACTTGGCAGGAAGTGATGATTGGACTGGAGAGCTCTCTCCTCATGTTCCCCATCAACCTCCTGATCGTTCAGATCTTTCGAAACACTCGTCCTCGGGTCACTAAGGAGCAGAATGCTGGGAAATGGGACAGGGGCTCCCCCAGCCTGGCCCCCTCACTGCAGTCCATGGAGGATGGCCTTCTGACACTTGAAGTGGTGACCAAGGCATGTCTTCAACCTTGGCGGTGGAGGGGTGTTCTGAGGCCTGAGGCCTGGCGACCCCACGTTGTCTGACAGCATCAGTCACCAAGATTCATCACCTACACACACATGTGTGCACGTGCACATACACACGCGCATGCATGTTTACATGTGCACACGTGCACACACATGTGCGTGTACACACATGTATAGGCATCACGCAGGTGCACATGTATACACGCACACACCTACAGACACGTACACGTGTGCATATACATATACAAAGACATAAACAAACATATACATACACTTGCACACATGTATATGTACACACACGTGCACACATACATACACAAAAACACCTACAGGTATGCACCTACAATTTCTGGGAACCCTGTGTGTACAAAATATTACACCTTTATCATAGAAACCCATGGAAGGGACTCCTTCTGCATTCATGCACCAATAAACATTTACTGAGCACCTACTACATGCCACACTTTGAGAAATACAGCCTGGAATGTATCAGTTCAAATCCTAGAAGAGGGACTCTACAGGTGACAAAATGGAAGCTCAGGGTGGTCCAACGTCACATCTCAGTGGGCAAAGCTGGGATTCAAAGCCAGACTGCCAAGCCCTGGGGTGAATTCTCTTCACCACTATACTGCCCCATCACCTATAGCTCACGTTCCCCTTACCCAACCTGGGCTCACTTGCAGGATATGTGGAGACTCGTCAGCTCCCTGTTTAAAGCTCTGAAGGTGCCAGCACCTGCCTCTGGCTGGGAGTCAGTGACCTTGATGGACATCAACCAACTGTTGGCCTTGGTGGAAGATGTCATCTGTGTGCAGAACATGGTAGGGCAGGAGTCCTGGGAGGAAGCCAAGCAGAGAGAGGACTCCTTAACACGCACTCTTGGGTCTGTACAAGCGGAAGGTAAGTCCTGATGTTTCTGATCTGGGAAAGGGGACCGGGTGGAGACAGGACTTTGGGCTGCATCTGGATCACTAGGGAGTCGAGAGGTCCTATGCAGTGTCTTCCACTGACCTCCCCTGCAACCACCTGCTGTCACCTCCCTCTCTGTACACAGGCAACCCCTTTCTTCACAACACCACGCTGCCTTCCCACTAAAGGCCTTTCATCTAGAATGTGTTTTCTCCTCTCTTAGCTAATTCCCAATCAGGCCTTAGTCTTGGTTTAAGCACTCCTTCCTCAGGGCAGCAGCCCCACCCCCAGTGCCACAACGGGGCCTCCAGACACATACCCTTTAGCCCCTAAGCTTCTCTTGCGTCGCTCTGACAGTGCCTGCTGCCACATCGTGACTTGTGTGAAGAGCTATTTAAAATCTACAGCAACCTTGCTGGAGCGTGAGCTCTGTGAGCTGGGAGCCTGTCCCTGTCCTGTCTCCATCTGTCTCATGCCTGGCCCCATGCAACACATAGAAAGCACACAACGAACGTGAGTGGGATGACGTCAGCACAGCAGGTCATGATGGAATGCACAAAGCAGAAAGGGGAGCACTGGCCTATGTGTTAAGGGGAGCATTGGCCATCCTGACAACTCTGGGTATTGGCTCTGCGATTAACGGGCTGTGGGATGTGGGGCAGGTTACTTCAATTCTCCTCGCCTCAGTTTCCTTTCTGTGAAGTGCCGGGGGGTGCAAAGTCAAACCAGACCCATTTCCAAATGTAAGGGGCAGGGCACAAGATGGTGGACAGGGCAGTAGAAAGACAGTAAAGAACACGGAGTGGCAGGGTGAGAAGTCACTCCTCCAGGAGCAAATCTCCGTTTGGTACTTGTGTGTCTTTAACACCCTTTTAATCCTGGGTTAATTCTCTGGCAGAAAAACAGCAGGTCTCAAACTCAGAGCTTTTTGAAACAGTATTCCGCTAAAATTTAGTAACATCATTTCATTTTTATTGAGTTCTATATATGGCACATTATTCTGGTTTGGACTACTCTCTCTGACTCCCCACTTGCCCCTTTTCTGTTCATCTTCCACCCACATCGATGTTGCCAGTGTTCGGAACAGGCTGTCCAATAGAACTTCTCACAGTGCTGGAAATGCTCTGTATCAGTGCCATCCGGTATGACAGCCACTGGCCCCATTTAGCTCCCGAGCACTTGAAATGTGGCTAGTGTGACTAAGGAACTGAATTTTTTAATGGTAATTTTAATTAATTTTAATTTAATTGATGGGGCCAGTGGCTATCATACTGGATAGTGTGGGCTAAGAATGCTGCCATTTTTAACACACAAGGCCGATCACTGTGTAAATCTTGTTTAGAATACAGACACGGAGTCTACAGAATGGGGAATTTGAATTCATAAACTCTTGGTCCCACCACTGATATAGTGAATTAGCTTCTGGCTGAGGCCAGAATCTGCATTTTAACCAGTCACTTAGGCAACTTTCGAGCACACTTCGAGTGTGGAGAGTCAGTGCCCTCAAGACAAGATCCCAACTCCTCACTGTTAACACTTACGGCCCTCATGGCCGGGCCCACGCTGACCCCACGGTCAGCTCCACCTTGACCCCCATGCTCCAGAGAGCTGGGCTTGGGCTGCCTATGAAGGCCGACCCTGCAGGAGCTCCGCTGATGCCTGCACTGGACGTCTGGCCTTGAGTCTGGGGCTTGGTCTTCCTAGCAGAGGCCTCAGAACGTGGACTCTGGAGCCAGCCAGGTCCCGGGGCTCTCACAGCCGCACCAGCAATTGTGCAACTTTGGGCAAGGTGCTCAACCTGCGACTTGGCTTCCTCCCCTATGAAACGGGAGGATTGATCCATCCAGCCTCTTGGCTCATTTCAAGGACTGAATGAGGTCACAAGACACGTGCTCAGCCTGATACAAAGCAGGTCTTCAGTGGTGTTATGATAGATAGGGAGTGATGGTATCTTCCAGAAGCACTGCCTGAGGGCTTGCAACCTGAAGGCTGTTGATGTCAGAACCCGTAGCTGTGGCCTCGGCTAGGCAGACCCGGGAAGGAGGGTGAGGGAGGAGGCCTGAGTCAGGGAGACAGAGTCGACATTGCCCCAGACCTTCCCCTGCATCTAGCCCAAGCCCTGCTGCACCTTTCTTCACACGGCGGGTTACCTTCCTGCTTACTTCTCACTGGTGACTGCTGGGGAGCCATGGGGCAGGGGTGCTCTCTCCTGTCACCTCCCATATCTGGCTTCACGTACCCCTTGCAAAGACAAACGCTGGTCCAGTCGACCTGCGCTCTTTACTGTCCCAGGAGGAGGTGCCCCTGGGTGCCCGCCTTCCAGCTCAGGGTCAGAGACCCAGACCTCGTTCCGCTGGAAGAGGCCATGCATCCCTTAAATACATGGACAACAGTGGAAATGTCAACATTGTTTCTTTCTTGCAATGAGTCATTTAAAACAAAAAACATCTTTATGGGTTTTTTGTTTGTTTAACTTTTTAGGAAGCCGAAATGTGAACAAGCCAACTGTGGGAAAACATTCATGAGATTATCAAGGGAATTTGGCCAGTGACTGGCTATTTTGTGCTATTAAGGGATTATCATCACTCGTTTCAAAGGCTGACAATGACACCGTGGTTTTATTTTTAGAAGCACACTGTAGCATTATAGCACATCGTAGAAGCACATGGAGAAGCATACTGAGATATTTAGGGACATGACCTGGGCCTTGGAATTTGCTTCAAAATCATCCCTGTGGAGAGAGGGCGGGCTGGGTGCAGGTGAAGCATGAGTGGCCACGAGTTGGTAATCCTGAGCCGTGGGTGTGTACAGGGTCATGTCCTCACACTCTCTGCTTTTGTAGGCTAGACTCTTTACATGATTTAAAAAAAAAAAAAAAGTTGAAAACAAAAGGCTAAGACCGACACCAGGCAAATCTTGGCAGGAGGCAAATCTTGTATATATCAAAATATTTGCTGATGAGATACCACCATGTCTAGGATTTGCTCTAAAGTATTCCAGAAGAAGAAAAAAGTGGGGGACGTTGAGGGGCGGGGCAGAGACAGAACAAGATTAGCCCAAGGTTGGCTCTTGTGGCAGCAAGTGATGGGCATTTATTCTGTTCTCTTCTGCCCATGTGGAAGGAAGCTTTGAGAGCGCCCTTGCTAAAAGGTTAAGAGCAGCCTATGCGTGCTAACTGGCCATGGGAGCCTGGTACCTCTCCCCATCTTTCTGAGCCCAGGTCTCTCACGGCATGGCACACAGCAAGCGCTCGACACAAGAAAGCCGTCACTAACACTGCTGTCATTTTGCCAGGCTGTCCGCTCTGTCCTTCGGCACCAGCTGAGGCGCTTTCTCTCCCTTGTCCTCCAGAACAGGTGCCACGCCCAAGTGACCCTCGGAAGGACAATGCCTACAGGTGGTGTCTCTACCTTCAGCTGGGGCATATGGAGCAAGAGCTTCAGCTGGTGGGGCCCTGCGGCCTCTCCCAGTGCCAGAGCCAAGCCCGGGCCCTCAGCCAGCTGCAGACCCTGAAGAGCCTCCTTGCGGGCCGGCTGGGCACCCCACCCCAGGCGCACACCAGGTAATCCACTCCCCCCAGGTGCTGAGTGGGCACCAGAGGAGGGGCCTGCAGAGAGAAGGCAGCCCAGGAAACCTTGGAAGGATGTTCACCCAGATCTTCGCAGCAGAAGGGATTCAGGATTCCTGCACAAATTCAGGGAGGAAGGCTTTGAACAGGGCAGTTTGCCAAAAGGCAGTTTTCAGCCCTTGGTAGAGCACCTCACAGTGTATAGCCATATTCATGTGGGCAGTTTCCTAACTGTGCACCCTTGGACAAGTCCCTCAACTTCTCTGCGCTTCGGTTTTCTCATCTGTAAAAATGGGAATGATAATTCCTATCTCCTAAGTCAAACTTAAATACATTTTTAGGGGTGCTTGGATGGCTCAGTCAGTTAAGCGTCCAACTCTCATGTTCGTGGGATCAAGCCTCCCATTGTGCTCTTTGCTGGAAGTGCAGATCCTGCTTGGGATTTTCTCTCCCTTTCTCTCTGCCCCTGTGCTGCTCACGTGTGCACACACTCTCTCTCAAAGATAAAATATTTTTAAAATACATTTTTAAAGATAATCAGTGAAATGTGAATACAGACAGGTTATTAGACAACATTAAGGAATTGGTAATTTTGATAGGTGTGAAAATTTGTTACTGTCATTCAATAAGAAAATGACCATTTTTGAGAAATATTCTGAAGTAATTAGGGATGCTTTTATATTAGGTCTGGAATTTATTTTTAAATATCCCAGAGAGAGACAGAGACAGAGACAGAGACAGAGAGGAGAGGAGGGAGAGAGAGAGAGAGAGAAAGAGAAGGTAGATGAAATGAGTCTAACAGCCATCCCTTGGCTGTTGAAACTAATTGTTCAGGGTCTGTAGTGCTGATTTTTGTAGGATGAGAAATTTTCATAATAAAAAAACATGCGGGGCACCTGGGTGGCTCAGTTGGTTAAGCGTCAGACTTCAGCTTAGGTCATGATCTCATGGCTCATGGGATGGAGCCCCATGTCAGGCTCTGCAATGAAGGCACGGAGCCTGCTTTGGATCCTCTGTCCCCCTGTCTCTCTAAGATAAATAAACATTAAAGAAAAGTTTAAAAAATTATATAGTACCAGCCATCTAGGCTTCCCGTGAGTAATGGGAGCAAATCTGTGTAAAGCACCGAACAAACGTGACCTCAGTAGAATAAAAGTATGTAAACCGGAAGGAATGTAGAATGAAGCCCTTTGAGGCGGGTACAAGATACAGAGGAGAAAACTGAGGTCTGAGAGGTCAAGGAGCTCAGCCACAGTCATGCAGCTGGTGGGTGAAGTGGCGTGTGAACCTGAGACTGGTAGGTGCGCCACCCTGATCATACCCCGCTCCTTTTCAGCTCCCCGATGGCGAGCAAGCCTCCTCGCGGCCTGCCCTGGTGGTGTGTCCTGGGGGGCTGGCTCCTGGTGGCGGCCACCAGCGGCGTGGCGGCCTTCTTCACCATGCTCTACGGCCTGCACTACGGGCGGGCCAGCTCCCTCAAATGGCTCATCTCCGTGGCCGTCTCCTTCGTGGAGAGTGTGTTTGTCACCCAGCCTCTGAAGGTCAGGCTGTCCTGGTCCCCTGTGCCCACACTTTCCCTCCTGCCAGCTGACCTGTCCTTACGCTTCTATCATCCCTTTATCTATTCATTACAAGCTTACACAGCACCTGGTTGGTAATGATGACATTAACTGCAGAGACAATCCGATTTGGGGACAGAGGCTCTGGGACTGAGACTCTAGGCCAGGCCTAGAGGCTTACCAAGATGTGGTACGTCCCCGTCACAGTCACCCTCAGGAGGGTCCTTGCCTCCGTTTTATGAGAACCCAAGGTTAGGAAGGTAAGGTCACAAAATCCTGCCCTGGGGCACACGTGTAAAATATGAATAAAACCGTATTTCCTCAATTCTAAGATCCTTTTAACTGTGAGACAGGCTAGCAATTTACAAGAACTTTACCTTCAGAAAAGAAAAATACCAAGTCATTAAATGTGTGCATCAATTGGAAGATGCACTCCTATTTCTGAAATGTAACGTTACTACCAGAGTTGGAGGAATACTGAGCCCCGGCCTGGAGCTTGGAGCCACAGCTCCCGCTGGACAGAGTCAGGGAGGAGGAATGCTGTGTGTGTCGGGGGAGGTGGGGCACCTGCAAAAGGAGGGGACATTTACAGTGATTCTTTATACTTACAAGACTTGCCAAATCCCTCATCCCCATTTTACCAGTTAGTCCCCAGTTCTGCCCCAAATAGCCTTTATCAGAAGATATAGGGTCCCCTGGGGTGGCCTAGTCCATTAAGTGTCTGACTCCTGATTTTGGCTCAGGTCAGTATCTCACAGTTCGTGGGTTCGCGCCCCGAGTGGGGCTCTGTGCTGACATTCTCTTTCTCTCTCCCTCTCTCTGCCCCTCCCCTGCATGTGCCGGTGAATCAATGCAGGAGGAAGGAGGGAGGGGTGGAGGGAGGAGAAAGATGTAACTCAGTACTTGAGGTAGTAGGAGAGATAAGAGAGAGCTCTGGCAGCAGGAGGGCGCAGGCGGAAAGGCTTTGGTCTGAAAAGTACGGAAAGCCCAAGATTCACTATCTCTGCCTGCTTGGTGGCCAGGTGCTGCCACCCCCCTCCGCCCCGCCCCGATCCTCTCGCCTCATAGCCGCGCCCCCTCCTGGCACAGGATGGGCTGGTTCCCACTTGACTTCCCCAGAGCAAGGTTTCTACAGATTTGACCCCGATCCTGACTCCTCCCAGATCAGGAGTTGATAGGTGCCAGCTCAGGCCTGGGATTCACAATGGGTGTTTCCCAGGTGCTGGGCTTTGCTGCCTTCTTCGCGTTGGTTTTAAAGAAAGTGGAGGATGAGGACGAGCCCGTGGTCTCCCTCCCAGGACATCCGTCTGGCCCAGGTAATGGTGCACAGGTAGAGGCAGGGACCTGGAAACTGATGAGGCTGAGCCCTACAGGGCCCAGCCGCTGACCTTCTTGCTCCAACATTCCTTCATCCCTCATTGGGGAAGTACCCCTGACCCATCCAAAAACAAATGACTCCTTCCCTGTCTCCAGGGCAACCTTGTTTCTTCTCTACCCCAGCCCTCTCTCTTGTGCCCAAGCAGGACCCCTTGGCCAAAAGAGGCCCCTTGGGGGCCGTGCTCTGCATGGCCATCTTCTCTGTGTAATCCCAAGAAAGCAGCTTTCTCCCCCAAGGCCCAGGCCCCTGGCCTTTAGAATGAAAACCAAAACAGAACATGCTTGCAGCTGGGCTGCAAAGAGTTCCAGGACAAGGGTCTGCAAGCTACAGCCCAGGGCACAAATGGAGCCCACTGCTTGTTTTGGTAAACAAAGCTTTATTGGAACAGAGCCATGCTGACCCTTGTGGGAGGAGGGCCACGGAGCAGCACCTTTCCCTGCAACCTGATACCTCACTTCCCAACACACACTCCAGAGAAGACCATCACACAAAACAAGCAAATAGAACAGGATCAACACTCTAATAGTCCCACGCAGAGACTCGACTTTCAGGGAAAAGAAAACAGAAACAAATCAACCAAAGACATACCTACATTCTTGTACAGACTTTATACAGCGGGGTTACCTCCTAGAGTATCCTTCCACTCTGGGGTAGGGTTTGCATTTGTTTTTCTCTTGGTTTTGGCTCTGCAGATCCAAAAGGTCCATTAAAATCTTCTCCCCAAGATAAAAGAGTAATTTTTGTCCAAGGAGACACCAGCTTCCAGAACAATTAAATATTCATTTAGTCATTCCTTTGGCAGCTACTCAGGGAGTACTTGCTGTGTGCCAGGCTGTTCGATGGCACAGGAACATGATTTACATAAAATCCACTCACTGTAAGTGTGTAATTCACTGATTTTAGTAAATGTATACAGCTGTGCAACCATCATCTCAATTCAAATTTGGAGCAGCTTCATGACCCTGAAAAGGTTTCCTCTTGACAACTTGAAGCCAATCCCTGCTCCCACCCCAAGCAACACAGCACTGGATGGAGCAGCTTGCCCTTGGAAAGCACAGCCCACTGGGGGAGACGCATTAAACAAGTAAACAACACAAGCAGACATGCAAGTGTGCAATGTGAGAACTTACGGAGAGAACGGGAGAGTGCAGGCCTCTCTGCTGAGATGGTGCCTCCGTTGGTTCCTGGAGCCTGGTGCAGGGAGGGACTGCACATTGGGCACGTGCAAAGGCCCTGAGGTGGGACAGGGCTTCTCATTTTGTAGGACTACTGACAGTGTAGCCAAAGCATAGGGAATTAGGGGGAGAATGGTTCAAAATGAGGGCAGGGACACCTGGGTGGCTCAGTCGGTTAAGCCTACGACTTCAGCTCAGGTTATGATCTCACAGTTGTGAGATCGAGACTCTAATTGGCTCTGTGCCAAGCATGGAGCCTGCTTGAGATTCTCTTTCTTCCTCTGCCCCGCACACTCTCTTGCGTGCACTCTGAGAAAGGAATGAAGAAGGGAGGGAGGAAAAAACAAAATGAGGGCAGAGAGGTGGGTGGGGAGCAGGGCCTTGTAGCACCTGGGTCAATGCTGGGGTTTTGGAGGGCTAAATACGAGAGGCATGATCTATCTTGTGGTTTGAGAAACATTACTATAACTGCTTTTAGGAGACCAGAAGTGTTGGGTCAAATGAACAAAAGACTACTGGAAAGGTCCAGACAAGAGATTATAGGTACTGGTAGTGGGGGTGGAAAGAAAGGCATAGATTCAAAAGACAGTGGGAACAATACACCCCTATCAGGATAGCTCAAGTGAAAAATGGTGATAATAGCAAATGCTGAAAAGGATGCAGAGAAACTGGACCATTCACACAGTGCTTCTGGGAATGTAAAATGGTACAGTCACTCTGGAAAAGAGTTTGGCAGTTCCTTTCAAATCTAAAAACGGTCTTACCATATGCCCCAGCGATTACATTCTTGGGCATTTATCCCAGAGACATGAAGACTTATTTTCATGCAGGAACTTGTAGCTACATGTCCACAGCGGGTTCATTTGAAACAGCCAAATGGCCATTCCTAGGAATCTACCCAAGAGAAATGAAAATATATGTCCATACCAACACCTGTACACGAACGTTCATAGCAGCATTATTCATAATAGGCAAAACTAAGAACAATCTAGACATGAGTGGATAAAAACATACAGAAGTATATCCATACCAAAAAAAGGAACTAAATACTAATTACACAACAACATGGATGGACTCCAATCCATTATGCTAAGTGAAAGAAACCAGACACCAGAAACAATGCACTGCATGATTCCATTTATATGAAATATCCAGGAACAAAATCTATAGAGACAGAAAGCAAATTAATGGGGCTGAGGGTGGGAGTGGGGACTGACTTCATGCGGATATGAGGGAACCTTCTGGGTTGATTAAAATGTTGTACAATGAGGTTGTGGTGATGGTTGCACAACTCTATAAATCTACTAAAATCACTGAATTGTAGACTTCCAATGGGAATATTTACGAAAATTATAGCTTAGTAAAGTGGCTTGGAAAAAGAAGATCCTTAGAATTAGACATGACAGGACTTGGAAATATTAGTTACCCTCCTTCTTCCATCCATCAAAATTTCAGAGCACTGGGATCTATCTCAGAGTCCAAGAGCACGGCGGGGGGCGGGGTGGAGCGTTGTGCTTTCAGTACGAGGAGAATTCTCCGTGGAAGGAGAAGGGGCAGAATTCTGGGTGTGGGGATGGAGGGGCGGAGGCGCGTGGAGGGCAGTGTTGGGAAATGGCTCCTGGCTGCAAAAGCAGAGGGCAACTCCACCGCCCCCTGGGGGACAGTCCTTGTGTCCTTGCTTTCACAGACCCCTCTGCCTTGTTCCGAGCACGAAGGTGCAGCAGAAAGGACATCTACCAGCCACCTTTGGCCACTGACATCGAGAAGATCAAAACTACACACCTCAAGGAACAGAAGGCATTTGCCTTCATCAGAGAAATCTTGGGTAGGCAGCAAGGTCACCCACAAGCAGTCTCCCCACTCGCTGGTTGTCAGCAAAGACTTGAACAGCCAACGGTGCAATCTTTGACAGACCCACACTGCCTCTGGGCCTGTTTTCCTAAATATCAACTCGCCCCAGCTTCTCCCCCATGCTGAAAGTCCTTTGGTGGCCTCACATGAACCTTAGGGTAAAATCTGAGCTCCCCACTGTGGCTCTGCCCACCCCGGGTCACCTCTCTTGGCCTGTGTGCCCTGAGCTCTGTCACATCGTGTTCTACAGCTCCTGGGACTCCTTGCCCTCTGCGGACCCCAGGCCTTGGCACAGGCTAATCTAACCTGCCTGGAATGTGCCTCCCCTCCTTCCTACCTTTCCTTCTGGCTAATTCCTTATTCTTTTATTCTCAGCCCACAGATTGGGTGTCTTCAGAAAAGCTCCCCAAGCTCCTGTTGACCAGGAGCTTCTGTATATCTTAGTCTGGGTTCTCCCATAAGCAGATTTGGGTACAAGTAGTTGGTTGGGGAGGTGATCCTGGGAACCACTGGCAGAGAAAAGGAAAGTACAGAAGAGAGAAGGCGGGCAACAGAAGATGTGGTGATGAGTGGGTTCCATGTGGGAACCCATGTGGGAGCTCAGTCTTGCTTGGGACCTCTGTGGGAGTATGTAGTACACGGCCCCAAGTTGTCACTCGCAGGTCACTGGTGAGGGTTGCTTCCAGGGAGGACACTGACCCTGCAGCACTCCCAGCCTGCCTTCCCACTGGCTGAGCACATTACGGCCAGACAAACGGAGAGCAGGGAAGCTTGCATAGAAGTAGCAGCATGTACGGAATACAGAGAGCACAGGGGTACGGGCGGAGTTCCAATTCATCCCAGGCAGGGGCTGCTGGAATGTATATTCCTAGGCTCTGGACCCAGAGATTCTGGATCAGTAAGGCTCTGCATCCCCCTAAGATTTTGATATGTGGCATCCTAAACGAAATCTTTGTACCTAAAGGGCCCTTACATCACACTCACCTGTCTACAGGTAACCTCCCTGAGGGCAGGGAACACAACGGTCATTTGCATTGCTCTGTCCTCAGCACTGCAACATGGCAGAGGCCCATTTTTAAAAGACTCTTTTTAAGAAACATTTATGGAGCATGAATTCTGTGCAGGCACTATTTTTAAGTGGTTTATAAATATTAATTTATTGACTCCCTCATCACAACCCTGTGAATAGAATTGTCCCCATTTCACAGACAAGGAGATTAAGGCAGAGGGGTAAGTCACTTGTGAAAGTCACATGGATAGGAAGTGGCACAGCCAGGATTGGAACCCAGGCAGGAGGCTTCTGGTCTGTGGACTTTACTCCTTTCTGCTGTCTAAGGATTGGTTCCACTGTCACTGGGGGGAGGCGGGGGGCTGGCGAGTAGCTGGTCTACAAGGCCTTGCTATGCGCCATTCTATTTCCTGCCTTGGGCTTGGGACTGGGGCCCCTGTGTGACCAGGGCTATGCCTCCCTTCCCAGCATATCTGGGTTTCCTGTGGATGCTGCTGCTGGTCGCCTACGGGCAGAGGGACCCTAGCACCTACCACTTCAACAGACACCTCGAGCACAGCTTCACCCAAGGCTTTTCGGCCGTGCTGGGCTTCCAGGAGTTCTTCACATGGGCCAACACCACCCTCGTGAGCAACCTGTACAGTCACTACCCAGGTACTCTCCCCTCTCCCAGGACGTGTGTCAGCCCCCTTGTGCATATTCCTGAGAACAGGCATGGGTCACTGTCACCATCAGCATTACAGACAACCGATAACCACGGGACGATATGCTTTGAAGGAGTGACCCTCAGAGGGCTGTGTGTGCACAAGACAGGAGCCCTAAAGCTCCCTGGGTACAGAGTGGAGGACTTCCTGAACGAGAGACAACCAAGCACGAATTGGCTACATGGAGGCAGAACCCAGGCAGAAGGGGTAACATGAGAAAAGGCAAGCCTGAAACGCCACAGCACATTCCTGGAATTATAAGGCACTGGGTGTAGGCTAGGAGTTGAGGACCAGTGAGAAGCAAAGCAGGAGACAGAAACAGGGGCAAGATCATGAAGGGCCTCAGAAGTCCACAGTTTATGCCTAAGCGAACAGGAAGCCACTGACAGTTTCTCCACGAGAGAATAACAACCAACTCTGTGTTTAAGAAGGATCATTCTGGAATCATGTGGAAGTTGAAGCGGAGAGTAGTTAGGATGCTAGGGAGAAATGATGGGGCTGATGCAGGAGTGAGGGGCTAGGGTGACGGAGAGAGGGGCATGGCTGCAGACAACACTGAACAGGGAGAGTTGACGGGCCTTGTTGACGATTGGGATGTGCGCATTGAGGGAAAGGGCACAAAGGGTCTCCAAGGTGATGACTGGATGGGGGCCGTACCATTCCTCAAGAGAAGTTATGTGGGAACTGGATGACGCCTAAGTAGGGAGATGGTGGTGAATGTGTCCTATGGTTGGCCATGAACTACTCTTGACTATTTCATGACGGCTACACTGAAGTTCATGTTAGCGTCCAGGCCGGGGAACTTGGAATGCGCGAAAATGATTTTGATGGCCACACTGACCTACTGGATTTTCATCTCCAGGCTTTGTCACTGATGGCAACTCCAGGCTGGTTGGCAGTGCCCAGATTCGCCAAGTGAGGGTCCGGGAAAGCTCTTGCTCTCGTGCCCCACAGCTGCAGGCTTCTCGTCATGGGTGCCGCGCACCCTACTCCTTGGATGTTGAAGACCTGTCAGACTATGGGGAAGGCTGGAATGCCTCCGTCCTCAACAACAGCAGCAGCCTCTCCCGGGCTTGGCAGTACGAGAGCCAGAGCCAGCGCCGAGGGTATCCCTTCTGGGGCAAACTAACCATGTACCGGGGAGGCGGTTACGTGGCCCCCCTGGGGACCGATCGCAGAAGCACATCGAGGTAAGACTCACTTGATTCACATGTGGCCAAGGAAAGCCAGGTGCTAGAGTCCAGGTCTGATTGGGGGGTGTAGCCAAGTCCATTCACGCTGCTATGGGGAGAGACTGGGGTTCTCTGAAGTATGCAGATGGGATTTCCAGGCCCCTGGACACTGCAGTCTCCCAGGTGGAGGGGAGGTCCCTCTCCAGCACCCTCAGGCTCGTGGGCTGAGTCCGGTGGCCTCGGCTGGAGCCAGTGTAGGGATGGGGAATTCCACCAACCACACAAAGCCATCCACCACCAGGCAGATGGGAAGCGATTAAGGCTCTTCACCTTACCCAGAATTCTGCTATGCACAGTGAATTACAGCACCAGAGAATAACACAGAGTTTGGAGCATTCACTGTTTTTACGGTAGCAGAAGCAAGCCTACTCTTTGTCCAAAGGATGCCATCTCACCTTCGTCTCCTGAGGTTGCTCACTATAAACACAGCCTCGAGAAATGGCTTGGGTAAAGCCCAGAGAGGACCCTGCATTCCTGGAACACCCAACATGGTGGTGCAAGGACACGCAGGGCACATGCAGACCACCTCTCCCGGCACACTCGAGAGTTCGAGCGTCAGAGGTGTTAAACCCTGGCACAGTTTCCTGTTAACTTTGCAGACCCAGGCAAGTTAGTGAATCCACGTGAACCTCAGTCTCCTCCCTGTATTCTTACAAAACCGAGGAACACTGGTAACAAATCCCCAAGGAGAACAACTGGCAGGGGACCCCTGGGATTAAGGACAGGTTAGGGATAGTTTCTTTTGGCACAAAAGGTGTTTTCCTGCCACTTGGAACAACTGATACTCTTTCTTCTGCACACCAAGCAGGATACAGACCCACTGGAGACAGGGCATGTTTTAAAATGTTTAAAAATAGTCCATCATTATTGCTGTCACACACACACACACACACACACACACACACACACACACACACACTTTCTCTTCACAATGTTCCTGACAAGGTGGTGTCAACACCATTGTAGAGGAGGAAACTGAGTCATGGAGCGGTTATTAGTTTGCCTGCAAGGCAGTCAGGGTTTGAACCCAGGTCCATGTAGTACACGCTCTTTCCGCAGCAGCAGTGGGCAGACCTCCAGAAACTGGTCTTATGTGAACTGCCAGTCCAAGAGAGATTTCAACAGCCGCGGCTGACTACCTAAGCCCCTGATTTTCTACGCACTTCCTCTTACTCGGTGATCCTTGAACTTTAAAAAGAATCACAATAAAAAAAAAAAAAAAAAAAAAAAAAGGCATCACAATCCCAGGAAGGGCTCATTAAAGCACAAATCCCCAGTCTCTGCCCCCGGAGTTTCTGTTTTGGGAGATCTGGGGTGGGGCCTGGCAATCTGCATTTCTAACAAGTTTCCACAAGAGGCGGATGCAGTACGGGGACCACACTTGGAGGACCTCTGCTCTGACAGCCAGGAGACCATGGGTGCCAAGACACTGCACCATGGGTGGGAAACTGTGATCACTCCCAGGAGCAGTCCCAAGGCCCTGTGGCCCAGGGCACGGAGCTGAGTCAGAGGGAAAATTTTCCACAGGAAGCCCTGGCTTTCTCCTGGGGCAGAGCGGGTAGGGAGCCACTGCAGATGGAGATGTCTCTAAATACTCCTCTTCCTACAGAATTCTCCAGTACCTGTTTGACAACACCTGGCTGGACAGCCTGACCAGAGCCGTTTTTGTGGAGTTCACGGTCTACAACGCCAATGTCAATCTGTTCTGCATCATCACTCTGACCCTGGAGACCGGCGCCCTGGGTGGGCAGCCTCACCTGTGACCCCACTTGCGTTCTGGAAGACAGACGCCCCTCCCTCTGGGCCAGGGCTCCTGACCAGGCTGGGCCTCGCTGCCCCAGGGCCAGAGCTCCAGGGCAAATGGTTGTTTGGGAGATTCGGGGCGGGTCTTGGTTGTCCCCGGGCACCCAAAGGCCAGGCTCCAGGGCTGCACCAGCCTTATTCCTAGTTGCCCTCACTTCTCTCTGGCCTGTCTCCCAAGACACTCTAAGGGAACGCAGTTGGGGTTTGAAAGCATCTCATATTCTTGAGCTTCCCAATCTGGGGGAGGCAGGTTGAGGGGCTGGCAGGGAAGAGCTGGGGAGGGTGCAATCTGGGAACAGATAATTTCATCTAAAGTAATACTTTACTACTCTGTACCTCAACCTACAGCATGAAGTACATTTTACATCATATTCCAACACACAGACACACAAATACACGTAAGACACAAGAGCTTCAAAAACATTTCCCTGAACTAGATGTACTGTGCTCTGATCTTTTTCCCCATTACCTGCCCTCCTCCCTCTTTTAACGCTTTCAAAATCTACTGAAAATGCGGCCCTAAAGCCTCTTCAGCTAATAAATCAATTTTCCTAAAATTCAACCACCTCTCCTTTAAAAATTAAATGATTTTTAGTATCAAATTACATTTTTAATAAAACTAATACATGTCTATAGTTCTTTAAATTTCAGAACTGTGTAAAGTGAAAAGCAAAAGGCCTTCAGCTTCTATGATCACTGGCCACTGACAACATCGTGAAGCACTTCTATCACATCCTTATGGGGGGGATGGTTATTTGTATACTTATATTCTATTTCTTTTTGCCACCTTTACAGCTCTTAGGACCAATTAAACAGTTTGTTCCCAAACACACCTGATTAAATTATATGTTTCTAAAAGATGAAAAGTGAGGGGTGGTTGTCAGGTCTGGTTGGTTCAAGCAGTCCACCGATGTCGGCAAGGACTCAGGTTGTTTGTGTCTCTCCATTCTGCCATTCTTGGGGTTGGCTTTGTCTTCAGAGGCAGTAGCCTTATTAGTCAGATTCGTTTTTTTCTTAAAAGATAACTAAAATATCATTACAATATCTGCCAAAAAGAAAAGATACACAAATGGATGAAAGGTGATTCAAAAGAAGGTTGAATTTTAGGCATATTGGTCAATAGATGAATCGGTCTTTAGTGAACTCTTTTTAGGTGAATTGGCTTTAAGTGAGCCAGCCTTGGGGCAACTTAAGAGTCGGTTAAGCATCTGGCTCTTGGTTTCAGCTCAGGCCATCATCTCACGGTTTCGTGGGTTCGAGCCCCGTGTCAGGCTCTGTGCTGACAGCACAGAGCTTGCTTGGGATTCTTGGTCTCCCTCTCTCTCTGCCCCTCCCTCACTCACACTGTCTCTCTCAAAATAAATAAACTTAAAAAGTTAAAAAAAAAAAAAAAAAGTGAGCCAGCCTGGAGCAGATTAACGTTAAGTGGGCAGTTGTGCTCTGGCTGGAGGTGACTGAGGGCACAAATGGAGGCTACCAGATGCAGAGGGTAGGGGACGGCTCTCCCCGTGCAGCTCCCGGCATCCTTTCTGACAAGTGCATTGTCGTTGGCATCCCCCGTGTGTCCCTGTCCAGTCCCTTGGGTTTTTGGGTCTGAAGGACCTTTATCTTCTCTTCTGCCCTGGCCAGTCCTAAGAAGGGCCTGAGATTGCATCATGGCACAGATGACTTCCGGTCAGAAGCGGTGGCTCTGAGCAGGCAGGTGACCAGTAATGAGCAGAACGTGTTTTGCTTCCCAGGAACCTTCTTTGCACATGCGAACCTGCAAAGCCTGCGCCTGTACCCCTTCACTGACGGCTGGCACCCCTTCGTGGTAGCAGCAGAGGTCATCTACCTCCTGTTCCTTCTCTACTACATGATTGTGCAGGTGAGGGGTAGACTAGGGCTCCCTGGGCTCGAGGTGGCAGTGCGCCTGTCCCATCTCACACACCTTCCCTGGAATGAGGCCAGCAGAAGGGAGAGGGAAAGGTTCTGTCTGCCTGTTTGCCATGGCAACTTTCCGGTCCTTCTGTAGTCATGAGGACCCACCCAGCTCAAGGACCAACTTTCAGCACCTCTCAGGAACTAAGATTCAGAGGCTGGTCCTTCCCGGATGGGGAAGGGAGAGGAACTGAGACCTTCCAAAATTGTCATAGGTGGGAGACAGAGACAGGTGACTGTGCTCCCTGTGGTCTGGTTCACCTGTGGTCCCTGGGAATTAGGAAACAATCCCCTTTGCTGCTTTTACAACCATGTTGCAAAATGAAGGTACAGACATTGATAATGATGGGGATTTGAGGAGGCAGGGAGCTCATTTGAAGCTTGGGATATGGCCTGCCCCTTCCCCCACCAAAAATGCAAATCAGGTCTCTTAAAAGGACATCCCCAACCCCTGCTCAACAGCCACGACAAACGCCTGAAAATCAGGATGATACCTTGAGTGCCTACCACGTGATTCACGTTGCGCTAAGAATGCTGCATGGATTTTCTCCTATAATACCAAGAGAAAGGTTCTATTGGCTCCATTTCACAGAGTAGGAAGCTGAAGTCCAGAGACATTAAGTAATTTATCCAAGGCCAAAATTGAACCCAGAGAGTCTAACCCCTGAACTTGACACTCTGCCTCACCATGAGGCTCATAAACCTGGATCCCACAGGGTCTCTGAACATCGCCAGTTCAAACCAAACAGGGAACAGTTACCAAAGAACAACCTAAGTCTTTGCATTTTTCTAGAACATCAAAGGAGGCCCATCTGCCTACCTACCTCTGGGCTGCCCTCACCCTCTGCCTGCAGCTGCTTCAGAACGCTTCTTTCCAAAACCCTTAAATCTTTCTCAAAATACTGCTTAAGCAATTTTTAAAATCTCTCTCTGTCCCTTTATGATGGAGGTGTACTTAGCCAAAGAGGAGTCCTTCCTCCCTAAGAGTGAGTAGGAGGAGGGAAATAAAACAGACAATAGAAGAGTCTCTTTAGTGGGGGTTGGGGAGGGGGACAGTGGGGGAGGCCTAGAACTTACACAGCACAATTCCTTTTGACTTGCAACACCTGATGAGGAAACAGAATTAAAAACAAAGTCTCTGGCCAATCTAGAAAACCTCTCCACAAAGGCACAAAGGTCAAGGAAAAAAAAAAAAAAACTAACAAAATTATTTATTTCTAATTTATTTATTTTTATTATATTATTTGTTATTTCTAATCTATTCATTTATTTCTAATTGTGGTAGATTATGTATACCATTGTGTATGTTCTATGTTATATTATATGTTATTTTAATTGTGTATATTTTATATCTTACGTATTATATATACATAAAAACACGTATATATAATATATAACAAAGTTTACCACTTTAACCACTTTTAAATGTACAACTCGGTGGCATTAAGGACATTCACGTCGTTGTGCAAAAACCATCACTACCATCCATCCATCCATCCTTCCATAACTTTTTTCCTCCTGCAAAATTGAAACTGTACCTATTAAACAATAACTGTCCACTTTCCTCGAAGAAAACAACTTTTCTTATTGAATAAGCATTAAACTAGAAGTTAGGAACATCCCAGGCAATCCACTAAGAGATTCCAAAAACAGATAGGAATCTCACCCTTGCATATTGCTGGGCAGATAGGACCCATTACATACTCCTTCTTAAGATAAACACTAATTAATCCTCAAGAGGATTTATGGCATATCTATCCCACTAGTCCACTCTAAATTCACCTGGTAATTGGGGTGGCCACTCGTGTTTGCTAACTATCTTTATCAAAAGAAAAATAGGGGCACCCGGGTGGCTCAGTTCGCTGAGTGTCTGACTTCGGCTCAGGTCATGATCTCACAGTTCATGAGTTGGAGCCCCATATCGAGCTCTCTGCTGTCAGCACAGAGCCGGCTTCAGAGCCTCTGTCCCCTTCTCTCTGCCCTCCCCCGCTGACACTCTCTCAAAAATGAATAAACATTTAAAAAAAAACTAAAAATAAACATATATATTCACAACAGGAGGTAATTTTGTAATTTGGAGCCAGGTGCCTGCCATTTGGCTCCTACCCTCCTGGGGAAACTGGGAGTGAAGGGCACTACCTTCCTTCATGATCACATGTCAGACAGAAAGCTCCCAGGTCCTTTAGAAAAACATTCTTGAGGCTAGCTGAACTTTTAAAAAGATTGACACGCACCTCAAAGGGGCAGAGAAAGAATTCACAATTACAAGTTTTCTGAAGTAAATACCCTGTGAAAGGGTGGGAGGGTCTTTCTCCTTCCCCAATTTTTTGCATCAGAGAGAATTAAATGTTTTTCTTATTTTTGCTGTATTTACTCTTCCGTGCCTTCCAAATTCCGCAGCCCGAGTTGGTGATGGGGCAGATGGGGTCTGTGCACAGTGCTGGGGAGAGGACCCAGGCACTCTAGGCACGTGGGGCCAGGGCTTTAAGGAGCCTCTCCAGGATACAGTAGACCCCTGCTGGAGGGTCATCTTGGGTGGCTGGGAGAGCTTTGGTGGAAGGGGTGGGGAGCCACAAGTCTGGCCACAGCATTTGGTACAACCTCCAGCTCCTTTCTCAGGGCAAGCTCATGAGGAAACAGAGGTGGCGCTATTTCCATAGCAAGTGGAATCTTCTGGAGCTGACCATCATCCTGGCCAGCTGGAGCGCCCTGGCGATGTTTGTGAAGAGGGCTGTCCTGGCAGAACGTGACATCCAGCACTACCGGAACCATGGGAAGGAGTAAGTGGCTCTGCCTCAGCTCCCAACTCCCACACTAGATCTGCTTCCTCCAGCTCTGTGGCCCCAGGGTCAGAGGGAGGCTTTTGAACAAAATTTTTTTTAACATTTATTTATTTTTGAGAGACAGAGAGAGACAGACCATGAGTGGGGGAGGGGCAGAGAGAGAGGGAGACACAGAATCCAAAGTGGGCTCCGGGCTCCCAGCCGTCAGGACAGAGCCCCACACAGGTTGAACTGACCTGAGCCAAAGTTGGATGCTCAACAGACTGAGCCACCCAGGCGCCCCCAGAGGAAGGCTTTTGAAATCCTGTTGATCCTCAGAGGATCACAGGTCACTCTTTAAAAAGTAACTAAAGCTACCACTTAAATTCAGGTTTAGGGCCTGAAGCATACACAGTTGGAGAGGGCTCTTTTATGACAAAATGGAACAAAGCTTACTTTTGCAAATTCTACCAAAACAAAAGACCTTGTGACACCGTGGTAAGGTCCCTGCCCAAAAGCTGTAGCAGAACGCCAGTCAACCTACATCTGCTACAAAGTGTCCTACATCATTTACAAAGGGTCCACTCTGTTAGGCAGGATGTACTAACCCACCAGATCCTCATAAGAACCCAAGGTGGTAGATGTTATTATTACCCAAAAGTAGGTTCGCCTCTTGGGAACCATCCAGCCAAAAGACATGACCAAACCAAAGAATAGGAAAAGAAGCATTTTACTTGCAATAAAGGAGAACATCAAGGATCCTTCCCAAAGTGGTCTCTCCAAATAACAAAAATGGGGAAGTTTTAAGGGAAGGGTGAATACATATTCTTGAAGGGGCTACGCAATGGAGAATACAGTGTGGAATTGGGGCAGAAGTCATCTTAGTGTAACTGAGTCCAAGTCAAAGTCACTAGGACTGGCAAAGGTCAGCATTGTCAATTCTCTGGCTTTAGTTGGTCTGGTATCTGAGTACTCAAGGGGGTTTAGATCCTGCAAAGATAACTCAAGAAATGTGCGCCAGGTCAGTCTTCACTTTATCATTGTTGATTGTCCTTCATAGGATCAAATTACCTCCTGGCCTGATAATGGCTGTTTTGTCCGTACATTCATTCACAAGATGGCAGAGGGCCTGAAATGACTTCTGAGGTCAGGAAAGCTATGCCTGGGGCCACCTGGGTGGCTCAATCAGTTAAGCATCTGACTCTGATTTCAGTTCAGGTCTTGATCTCAGTCAGGGTTGTGAGTTCAAGCCCTACATTTAAAGGTGGCAGAGAAGTAATTTAAACCTACCTTGTGTGAGAGTTTGTCACTAGAGCCCGCAACTCTTGACTTTGGGGTTGTAAATTCAAGCTTCATTTTGGGTACAGAGATTACATAAAAATAAAATCTTTGGGCTCCATGCATGCCCAGTGCTGAGCCTGCTTAAGAGTCTCTCTCTGGTCCTCCCCTGCTAGCTCTCTCTAAAAAAGTTTTAAATAAATAACTGTTTTAAAATCTTGAAGGGGTGCCTGGCTGGCTCATTTGGTAGAGCTTGCAACTCTTAATCTCAGGGTCATGAGTTTGAGCCCCACATGTTGGATGTAGAGATTGCTTAAAAGTAAAGTCTTAAGGAAATATATTAAAAAGGAAACAACAACAAGAAACCTAGCTTGTAAGTCTCCAGGATCCCAATCCTTACATCAAACCACTGTGTTTCTTGACTCAGTGATTTTATTGATATAGCTAAAATCATTTATTTATTTATTGTTGGATGCCATATACTGTTATAAAAACAGCACTTTAACAGAATTATCCCATCTACTTTAATCTTCCTAAGACTTCTAAAAGACAATACTATCAACATCCCTTTTTTACAGATAAGGAAACTGAGGCTCAGAAAGGATGTCTGTGCAAGGTCACAGAATTTGGAAACGGAAATGCAGGGCCTATAAGAACTCTGCATTCCTAACCTCCACCCTAGATGGTCTCATTCAACTCACAAACCCTCACTGAGCTCTTCTCTGTACCACGCCCATGGCGCCAGCCAAGTCTAGGACAAAAGTTCCACCCTCTCTCCAGGCACCCTTCCACAGAAAGGTCTCCATATCAGTTGAGTTCTTTGAGTTCAGAAATTATCAGAAGTGCTTTTATTTTTTACTTAAGCTGGTTGTAAATCTTATGCAGAACAGCATTTCTAAAACTTAAAGGTGTTTGAACTCTTGAAGGGATCTGCAAAAGATGACCTGGGGTCCAAATCCAGCCCGCCACCTGTTTTTGTAAATTAAGTTTTAATGGAACACTGCATCATCACCTGTTCCTTACATACTGTCCATGGCTGCTTTCCTGATAACAACTGTCAACGGAGTTACTGGGACAGAAACTATCTGGCCCACAGAACCTCAAATACATACCATCTGACCCTTTGCAGAAAAACTCCTGCTTAGAGAACAAAGCCTGAGTTCTAGGAAGAAACAGTGGTGAGTTTTAGGTTATACATGATTAAGACCATTAACAGCCAGTGTGATTTGTAAATCATCACTGTCCCCCTACATTAACCACGCTTTATAATTCCTCACCGTGACCTAAAACATATTTGGTTCTCAATATCCACATAGACAGGGTTTTACTCAGATGGGTTATAAAACAATCTTATAGTAAGAGAGTTCTCTTCACACTGAGTGTCAGAAAATATAAATCTGCCACTTTTGACAAAAACCAGAGTAAAACGTGGAATTACAAGAAACCCTCAGTTGCATTTGGTTAATCAATTAACCAAAGTTTTGTGTTAATTTCAGAAACTTGTAAGCTTCGTTTGCTTGTTGGAATAGATAAGTCATTCTATAACCAGATCCTGAATTTTCAAAGTATTTTTTAAGACCAAGTGATTTGCTTCATAGTCTCCTTTCAACTCAGTGCTTCCCAGGCCTGGCTCCTCAGCAGAATTGCCCAGGGAGATGATCAAACCCTGATGCCCAGGCCACATCCCAGACCTACTAGGTCAGTGCTGGGGACAAGCCCTGCTCTAGTATTTTCATTGTCTCCCTGGTTATTCTAACCTGCAGCCAAGGCTGAGAGCCATGCTTTCATTAGAGGGCTTACGTAGTTACTTTTCCACGCATATGAGCAATTAAATGGCGCAAAAGAGGGTTAGGTGTTTTAAGAGAGACAGGAAAAAGATGCTGCGGGAACCAAAGGAGGAAGCTGCCATCCATACCAGCGGCCCCATATGCTCAAAGGGAAGGAAGATTCTGGAGGGCAGGAGATTAGGGAAAAGGACAGCTTTCACTCAGGCGTTATATATGTATATTAAATGTATTTAAAACCTGAGATCATATAATTTTGTTCTTTAACCTGTGCTCCATCCATGTCACTGGATAACGGCCTACACCATTTGAACGACACACCAATATTAAGACTGAATTTAAAGCACAAAGGCACGGACGGGAATTAAGGGCAGGGTGGGATGGCGGGAAGAACCAGTCTTTGGAGTCAGGCCTGGATCCAACTCTTTTTCTTCCACCACGAGTTGTATCGCTATGTCACTAGCTGGGTGACCTGCTGCCAACTCTTCCTCGTCCTCATCCATGAAACAAAGACAGAAACACTTGCCTCAGCCAGTGGTCTTGAAGGCCAAACACAGCTGAGGTTCATCAGGCCCTCAGCACAG
Organism: Acinonyx jubatus; assembly: GCF_027475565.1. Lineage (NCBI taxonomy): Eukaryota > Metazoa > Chordata > Mammalia > Carnivora > Felidae > Acinonyx > Acinonyx jubatus. The sequence goes on from NC_069396.1 coordinate 7,253,466, forward strand.
AAACTGAATGATACTTCCATCCTTCCTTCAAATGTAAGGGTAATGTGGACATACACTCAGACAAATGTGAGGGAGGAAGTGGCATCTAGTAACCCCAGACCAGGAGGGAAGGCTCACAGAACTCCCTCAGTTCCATCTTCTTGACCCTGGGAGGATTCTTCCTTTGCCATTCTTCCATAGCTCTGCAGCCATTAACCAAAACTGGTAGGTAATGGTCCCATGACCCCCATCACTACCACATCACTACCATCATCACCATTACCCTCACCACCACCACCAACATGCTACCACATCACCTCCATCATCATCGTCGTTGTCATCCCTATCATAACCATCATCCCCATCATAACCATCATCCCCACCACGATCACCGTCACCCTCACCACCACCATCATCGTCCCTACCACATCGCCTCCATCACCATCATTGTCGTCATCCCTATCATAACCATCATCCCCACCACCATCACCGTCTCTACTCTCATCTCCATCACTGTCATCCCCATCTCACGATTACATAGCTGGGGAACTGGACTAGCCTTGTATCTCCCAGATCTGTTGTGGGAAGTGATGGGCTCTGAGATCATGATAAATCTAATCCTGCATCCTGGGCTGAGGATCCAGCATCGTGACAGCCCAGAAGAGCTCTGGCTGAGCTTCTCACAGTCTCTGAGACTCACCCTCCCTTTTGGTCCTACAGGGGGATCAGTTTCAGTGAGACAGCAGCAGCTGATGCTGCCCTTGGCTACATCATTGCCTTCCTGGTACTGCTGTCCACAGTGAAGCTTTGGCATCTGCTCAGGTTGAACCCCAAAATGCACATGATCACATCTGCCCTGCGCCGTGCTTGGGGGGACATTTCAGGATTTATCATCGTCATCCTTATCATGCTTCTGGCTTACTCCATTGCAGTGAGTGGTTCTTTTGCTAAAACCTTCGGGGCTGGTCTCCTTGGAAGCAAAGGCTTCTCAACGGTGGTGGTCGTTGGGGGGAGGTGGGGAGGGGCATATGCACTGAGGGTGAGCGTTAAGACTTTGGAACCTGGGGGAGATGGTGGATATTCTGAGTCCAGGGCTTTGCAGCTGGGGGCTCATAAACCGGCCACCCCAGATGGCAAGGGTGGAGACATCGGCTGGATAAGAGTAAGGAGGTACAGTCTCTAAGACCAAGAGGGCCAACTACCTCCAATAAAGGATTCCCTTCTGTACCTGGACCCTGCCTGGAAATGCCACTTCTCCTGACACTCCACGTGCTCAGACACGGAAAGAGCATTCGCTCTGTGCTCGGGGGGTGGAGGGGGGTGCTGGAGATGAACTGGGCAGAGATTAGCCTACATATGGGTAGGCTACGTCACTGCTGGGTGCCCTGCACGAGGCATGAACTTAACAGGGCCAAAAATCATTTCATTCGGCCCCTTGACACTGAGAACATTTTGGCAGTCACGTCTCTTTTGCGAATGAAAAAAAAATACTGCCAACTCTTTTATTACCAATTATGTGGGAAACAAAGACCCTCTGCCACATCTTGCTCTCCATCTAAATATAACCCCCATCGCCTCCAAGTCCACGTTCCCCATAATACCACAGCTCTCACTCCTCCGTGCCCCTTTACCCAATCCTGACCCACTCTCCACCCCAGCCCCTCTCCCAGTTCTTGCCTTGGCCCCATCCAGTCTTACCTTCCACCATCCCTGAGCTGCACACCACACAGTGGTCTCTCTTATCCTAGTTACCACTCTCTCTCTAGCCCTCTCCCCTTTCCTTAGCCATCCTTTTCCTGCCCCTATCACCTCCACCCTGACTCCCCACTACCTAACTACTGCCTCTCCCTCTCCCACCCTTAGAAATGGGGTAAGGAGCACTGATGGAGATGGGGGGAGTTTGGTTTCATCACAAGTACTTCACTGGACCCCTTAATTCACATGGATTTATTCAGTCCTCCATCTGCAGTATAGGAGCTACAGGGACACTGGCCGTGTCCGGAGATGAGAAGTCACCAGTTCAGAGCAAAGGGAGTGCTGGGCCTCCCTTGACATAGAGCGGCAATCTTTGGAGGGAAGCGTGCTGTGGTGAGGAGGAAGTATAGGAGACGCCCTGCCCAGGCAGAAGCCTGTTGTCATCCAACCCAACTCCCCCAAAGCAAAGAGGCTGGAGCCTCAGAGAGCCCAGTTTCATCACTGAGTCACCTGAGTGAACTGCAGCCATCTGAGTGAACACAGTAGTGGCCTAGTGGGTAGTGCTGAGCCCCAGAAGGGGATACGCATTCCTTACAGAACTGGGTAGGTACACACACACTCAGTTGCAAGCCCCCATAGGTATGGTTTTGCGGGGCCAAGGATAAGGCTGACCCAGAAGAGAGACTCTGTCAAACAACAGGCTTTGGGGGTGGGGGGTGGGGAGGTCACTTGGTTTCTTTTCCTGTTCGTGAGGACTCTTTCCATTACAGTCAAACTTAATACTTGGTTGGAAACTCCGTTCCTACAAAACCCTCTTCGATGCAGCAGAAACAATGATCAGCCTCCAGCTAGGAATCTTTAACTACGAGGAGGTAATGGGGTGGGGTCGGGGGAACATGGACACGGCCATCTACACCAAGCCTTTATGAAAATGAGAAAAAGCACCCTCCTCAAATGTCTCTCCCTGAATGGATGCACCCCTTGGGTCCATGGCCTGGCAAGCACAAGGCAACTTTGGACAAATAAACAGTCCCCTTCCCCTAGGCAGACAGCCCCATACTAGGGCCCATAGTTTGCCCTGGGAACCCCTGCTTACAGGAGAACACCATGCACTGAGTACTTAGGAGAGGACTGGGCTGGGAGGTCTCTAGAAGGGAATGCTCCCAGCCCTAGCCAGAAATGGTGCCTTATATTTGGAAATGGCGGCAGTAGGGAGTAGGGGGTGCTATCTTTTTCTTTCCCTGGAAGCTTGTTTTGTTTTGTTCTGTTTACTTAGAGAGAGAGAGAGACAGAGAGAGAGAGAGAAAGAGAGAGACCAGGGGAGGGGCAGAGAAAGGGAGAGGGAGAGGGAGAGAATCGAGAATCTGCACTGTCAGTGCAGAGCCAGGTTCAGGGCTCAAACTCACGAACTGTGAGATCATGAGCCAAAGTCAGCTGCTTAACCAACTGAGCCATCCGGGCACCCCGTCTCTTGGCAGCTCTTGAGAGCAATGCCCATGCTCTCAGCTGCCAGACAAAAGGGATCCTTCCTGGTTCCAGGCTCTGCCTAGTCTGAGAACCAGTTTTCCCTCTGAGGATGGCTATGGGGAAGTGGCTACCAGGACACAGGACTTCTGGGGGTGACTCTTGGCTTTCTTCCTGACAGGTCCTGGACTACAGCCCAGTGCTTGGCTCCTTCCTGATTGGGTCCTGCATCATTTTCATGACATTTGTGGTGCTGAATCTATTCATCTCTGTCATCCTGGTGGCCTTCAATGAGGAGCAAAAATATGATCAGGTGAGTCCCTTTGGCTTATTCTTCAACAGTCACTGACCCTGAAGTAGGAAGTGACTGAGCAGCACTAGACATTAGGGGGACGTGAGAGACCTCTGTAGCTCAAAGCCCTCATTTCATGGGAGGGGAAATAGGTCCAGAAGGAGGAAATACCTTCCTCAAGAATACAAACAAATGAAGGGCAGACTAGAATCGGGTCTCCTGATTCCCAAGGTGGCACTTGGTTCATGACCCCAGTGATGCTCAGCCCTGAGTGTACATTAGAATCACGTGGGGGCTTTTGGGATGCCTGCTGCTGCACTGAGACCAATATACACAGAATCCTTGGGTGAATGAGCCAAGCACGTGTATTTCTGAAATCTTCTCAGGTGATTTTAGTATACAGCCAAGGCTGAAACCTTTTAAAAAGTTATTAAGGCAGACAAGTTAGGTGATACAAACCTTAACACTCCATGAAGAGGACAGTCTCTATTCAGAGAAGTACAAATGGGGTGGAAGGCAGGAAGCTTTTATAGGATAAAAGAATAAAGAACAAGGAAGAGAAAAATGAAAATATATCTGACTGACTGGGGCCACACAGTCAATCTTGTTTGTGGCGAGATGGAAAAGAAAAGAAGTATAGGGCTCAGGGGTGGCTTGGTGTTTGGAGGTTGGCTAACCTGATACACTGCATTCTGATAAAGGGAAGCATTTACAGGGACACAAAAGTTCTCTAAGCTTCAGTCTGCTGACACGGCACCCCAGGCTGGAGCAGCTCCATCTTGGGCCCAGAAATTTGTTTCAACAAGTCATATGGTAACAAGTTTAAATTTTGAGAAGACAGCAAGCTATTTCCCAAAGCAGATGCACCAATTCACGTTCCCAGCAGCAACGCATGAGGGTCTTTGTACATACATTCCTAACAGCCCCTATTGGGGGTGGTAGAGGGAATACTGTCATTCTCATCACAGGGGAAGAAGAAACATCAGGGTAAAGGTGGGAGCACGCACCCCTGGGATTCCCAGAAGAAGGGGAATCCCAACAGAAAACTGACTCTACACAGTGCAGTGACTTTGGTAGAGACCAAGTTGAACAATAAAACCATGGTTTCCCCTTAGGAAGGAAGAAACCCCCCAAAGAGAATGGTTCTATGTATGTCGTATGGTTCTTTTTCCCTCTACAGCTGTCGGAGGAAGGTGAGATTGCCGATTTGTTGCTGGCGAAAATACTCGGTTTCCTGGGCATTAAATGTAAAAGAGAGGACCCTGGAAGTGGCAGGAAACAGCCTGAGTTGCTGTCAGAGGTCCGGCCTCCCTGTACCTGTGTCAGCTGCACCCAAGCTCTAAGCTCTTCATCCACACACGAACATCTATAGAGGGGGAAGGCCAGAGCCTTGGGCCTATGCTTCCCAGTGATTCTACAGTCTCTCCAGGCCAATGTTTTTCTGTATCCACAGAAAAGTCACCAAGCCTGGCAAGTAAAAAAAATAAGAAAAATATACGCTTAAGTACATTCAATTGCCACTATTGTCATAGACTGTTCAAATGTATTTCCTCCTAGAAATAAAACAAATACTGTCTGGAGTTTGGGGAAAAAAATGATCTCTACAGACTATTTCATCTTCTTGGTTGGTCGGGGATTGCTTCTGAATGATTGTATTTCAGGGTTTCTCAAATTGTGTCCAAGAGGTGTTAATGGCCATCGCTCTCCCTCTCTCTCTCTCTCTTCCTCTCGAGAGGAACACAGTAGCATAAACTGGGTAGCTTAAACCAATTGAAATTTATGGTCTCCATCCCAGAGGATAGAAGCCCCAAATCAAAGTGTCAATGGGGCCAGGCTCCCTCTAAAGACTCTGGAGAAGAGTCTTTTCTTCTAACTTCTAGTGTCCTTTGGTATTCCTTGGCTTGTAGATGGATCATTCTAATTTCTGCCTATGTTATCACATGGCCTTCTCCCTGTGTGTCTGTCCCTGTGTTTCTTTTCTTCTTCTTATAAGATCTCTAGTCCTACTTAGTTTTTGTTAATGTTCATTTATTTTTGAGAGAGAAAGAGAGTGTGAGTGGAGGAGGGACAGAGAGAAGGAGACACAGAATCTGAAGCAGGCTCCAGGCTCCTAGCTATCAGCACAGAGCCCGATGCAGGGCTGGAACTCTTGTACGGAGAAATCATGACCCGAGCCAAAGTCAGACACTTAACCTGCTGAGCCACTCAAGCACCCCTCTGGTCCAATGAATTAAGGGCCCATCCTACTCCATTATTACCCCATCTTAACTAATGACATCTGCAACACCCCTATTTCCAAATTTGATCACATTTTGATTAGTAGGGGTTAGGCCTAAAACATTATTTCTTTAGGGGACAAAATTCAACATAATAGGTGTCATTCCCCCAGAAATGTTTCTGAATCAAATAAATATGACAAACACTAGATTATAAATGTTACACAAGTTCTTTAGCATGGGAACTGTGAGAGTTTTTAACATGCTAAATATGCATTGTGAGTCTCATGGAATGAGGCGAGCACGCAAGCTAAAGTGTGCAATGATTCCCAAAACTTTTTGACCAAGGCATCCACTTTTGAAGCACCTCAGTCAGGGCTAGTGTTCCTTAGGTGATACTTTGGAACTGGTAATCTACATCAGTGGTTCTCAAGCCTGGCTGCATGCCCCAGACTTCATCCCAAACATCAGAATCTCAGAATCTTTGACCTAGGACCTAGGCATCAAAGTTGTTGTTGTTGTTGTGTTTTGTTTTTAAAGTAGGCTCCATGCCTAGTGTGGAGCCCAACACAGGGCTTTAACTCAAGACCCCAAGATTAAGATCTGAGCTGAGATTAAGAGTCAGATGCTTGGGGCACCTGGGTGGCTCAGTTGGCTAGTCCCTCAGTTTCTGAGTTCAAGCCCCTCATTGGGCTCTGTGCTGACAGCTAGGAGCCTGCTTCAGATTCTGGGTCTCCCTCTCTCTCTTCCTTTCCCCTATACTCTCACTCTGTCTCTCTCTCTCTCTCTCAAAAATAAATAAACATTAAAAAAAAAAAAGAGTCAGATGCTTAACTGACTGAGCCACCCAGGTGCCCCCAGGCATCAATAATTTTAAAGCCTCCCCAGGTGATTCCAATGTGCAGTCAGACTTGCTAACCATGCCCTAAATTCTGAGAACCACAGATCTAGAAAATAAAAGGTGTTTAGGTGTCTGTGTGGATAAGGGCACGTTTCCCCTCCCCCGTGCAGGGGAGTGCACCTCACATATCCTCTCTAGCTCACTCATCTCCCGCCCCCAACACACACACACACATACCTCCTCTAGGTATCCATTCCATGCTTTCCTCTTTGCTATCAGAACCCAACTTTGATCACGTAGCCATATACTCCTTTCCCAGGAGACTCATGGGAAAGTGCCCCTGTAACCACATCACTGTAAATCCTGATTTGGATACTAATCCATTTCCCTTAACAATGAGGGATTTGGGGTAGTCACACGACCCAGTTCCAGCCAATGAAAACTGAAGTCTCTAGGACACTTCCAGGAAAGGTCTACTTGCCAATAGAAAGAGACACAAAGAGATGGCATCTTATGCTGCTAGATATGGTCTGGCCCAGGCAACACTCCAGGAACTTGTACAGCTACTCTGACACCATGGGGAACAATCCAAAGACAGCAGAGCAGAAAGATGAGAGGAACATGAGTGCTTGATGACTGACTTCATCAACCCTGGAGCTGAACTACTGGCTTCTATCTGGATGAGAGCTTATCGCTTCTTGGCCTTTTGGCTAAGATCAAGTGTATCTGGATGAGAGCTTAAATGTCTTTTTAGGACAGTTGAATCAGGATCTTACCCTGAATATAAAAAAAGGATCGTTCACAAGGAGCCACATAACATGCAACATACACAAAACCTTGGGGATTTCATCATCTTCTATCCAACCAAAAGCCCACCATCCATTGTTTATTGTGTCACACATGAACGTGAGCTAAATGTGCAGGGATGTTCATCAGACAACCCATAGCACGGTATAAACACAGGCCCCAATACACTGGTACAGAAACCTACCCAGATACAGAGTCTGTTTTATTTATTTACTTATCTATCTATCTATTTTTTAAATGTTTATTTTTTTAGAGAGAGAGAGGGAGAGAGAATCCCAAACAGGCTTTTGTCAGCACAGAGCTCCACATGGGGCTCAATTTCCTGAAATGGGAGACCATAACCTGAGCTAAAATGAAGAGTCAGATGCTTAACCGACTTAGCCATCCAGGCACTCCAGTCTATTTGTTTTAAATATGAAAAGCTCTAAGATCTGGAGAAGGTGTAAGTTATTCATCTAGTCTCCACTCCTTTTCTGACTGTAAGTATCAAACTGGCAACTCCTTCAACTGTATTGCTATGAGAGGAAAAAAAGCTTAAAGAGATGAGTGGACCCCTTCTGACACACTTGAGAGAAAAGATCACAGGCAATTCTCAGGTGGTTGTACCAAACGTGCAGTGGGATGACCTTTTAAATCTCAAGCCATGGATGTTACAATGATTATCAATTAGGAAAAAAAATAATGTGATTAGCCTCAATACTTATTAGATTTCAAAAAATGACACACTGCCTATTGTTTTGGTGGAAGGGCATGTGATACAGGTCACAGACTGACATGTGACCTTGTTCTTCCCACCAAATACATCAGTAGAGCTGGGAATAAATATTTTAGGGCATGGTTTGCATTGTGCTATATCGGCTTATAACAAAACAACAATAAAAACAGAATATTGATATGAGAAGCTAGCCAAGATCTGCAGTCTGGAGTAGACCACTGTGAGCCAGTCAGCATCCCAAAGGGAGGCAAGTGGCAGACCTTACAAGCAGTTGACCGTGAGCCCAACTAGAGGTCAAGTCCTGCTACTGCCACCTAGCAGCTGCTAAAGCTAGACATGCCTTCCTCATTCCACTCCCGGGCAAGTCAATTAACTTTTCTGAGCCTCCCATTCCTCATCTCTGCAACGAAAGTAATACGTATCAGAAAGGGGTTTGGAGAGGATTAAAAAGGTAATGTTTGCACAGTCCCAGGCATATAGCAAGGAAAAGGAAACTGGAGCATGACAGCCCTTGCAAGCACTGCACAGATGTGCTAACAATGCCCATTTTGTAAGTGGGGTGGAAGCTCAGTGCAACAACATGGAAGTCTCCCAAACATCCCTTCACACACTCACATACACACACGCTTTAAGGTGTGTATAATAAGGAATATGTGAAGATGACAATCTGTAATAATGATGTGGAGCTTGAGGTGTTTTTCACTCCACTGTTTCTTCACTGATTCCTGCCCACGCCATAAAATTTGTGTTGACGGTGAAGTCTTTCCCAGAACTTAATTATTTTCTGTCTCCTTGGATGGGGACAGGACTTCTGTTTTTCTGGAAAGGCTTTGGTCCCAGGGCTGGCTACTTAAGCAAGGAACTGACCATGCTGGGTTTCAACTTTGCCCTTTGATTGCTCCTCCATTAGCTAACTGGCTCCCATCCAGTCTCCACCAAGGAGACACTCCCGACCCTTGGACAAGTCTTTGCTTCTCTAGGAGCTTCTGTCTGTCCCCTGCATGGGGTACCCAGGCCTCTTTGGATCGGTAAAGTAATAAAGTGGGCTCCTGGATTGTTTCCAGTATTTCTCAAAGTCAAACAGAAACTATGTGTCAGAGCTACCTGGGCCAATACCCAACCACAGTCTCCTTTGAGAATGATTCTGTTTAGACCTGGCTATGAGTCCCGATCTGGGTGACCTTGATCCTCTGTAGAAGCACGGGAGCATACTTAACGGGAATGGGGACACTCTATCTTTCCCAGGACCTCAGAGACCCAATGGCACGAGAATGCCCGCCCTGCGAAGCCACCTCTGCCGGAACCCTTCTCACTGCCCGGGCGGGTCCCCCAGGTTAGCAAAGCTGGAGCTGCTGACCTTGCACTTTCACTGCGGGAAACTGACTCCCGGGAACTAGGCCCCGCCCGTTCCCCCCCAACCCCGCCAGCGACCCGCGGCGCCGCCCGGTAGGGCTCGGCCTCCTGCAGTAGGCCCCGCCCCTGACCCTCAGCCCCGACCGCAGGCCCTCCGCCCCTCTCTAGCGTCGCCCTATCCGAGGTCGCTCCCCGCCTGGAGTCCCCGCCCCCGCGCGCTGCCCTAGCAGGCCCCGCCCCTCCACACCCGGGCCCCGCCCCCGCCCCTCAGACCAGCCGGCTCGCTCCGGCTCGCTCCAGTCCGGGGCGCCCCCCGCCCCGCCCCGCCCCCTTCGGCCGGGGTTCCCGAGACGTTGCACCGCGACCCCGCACCTCTGCGAACATGGCGCTACGAGCGGTGCGGAGCATGCGGTCTGCGGCCTGCAGCCTGCGCGCCGCCTCCGCGCCCGCCGCGCCCTGCCGGCCGCGGCCCTGGGGGCTGAGGGCGGGCGCCGTCCGGACGTTGCGCACGGGCTGCGCTCTGCTGTCTGGTAAGCGCGGGCGGGCACGTGGGGTGAGCCCGGCCGCTTCGGGGGAATGGGCTGGGCGCCTCCGTCCCCTCGTCAATGCTTACCTCGACTCTCCTGTGCTGACCACCCGGGTCTAGCGAGGCGACCACTGCCTACGCTTTCTACTGCTGGGATCTCCGGTTGCGTGGCCAATGTTGCCTCCCTAAGTGGCGTGGCCGACACCGCAGCCTTTGTCCTGCGGGCTGGGGAGCCAGGAGGAGGAAGCCTGGCACACACGCGCGACCGCTCGCTGCTGGAGAACTGGGCAAGCGTCGCTTGGCTCCTTCGCGACCTTAGGTTATCTTGCATATGTGTGTATCGTGGGCCCTGAAAGTGGAGACATAGTAGGCTTTAGTTTGCTATGTGGGCTATCACTGAGAACTCTGAAGTCAAATTAAAGCAGGAGCACTTAGTGAAATTAAAGCACGGGAGCTAGATTTTTACCAGCAAAAGCGAGCATATCTTTGAAGATTTGGCCATTTCCCAAAAACAGTGATACAGCCTTTTGGACTCATACATTCTGCTCAAGTCTATTGAATCGTGGATGTGTTGGGACAGAAATGAGGCCTCACGAGGACTTGAAACTGAAATAACCAGGAGCCCTGCCCACAAATATCTTGGTCATCTCTGATACTTTATATTTTAGCGCAATTATCGCCGCAGAAAACGTTTTCTTACTGCGTGTGCAAATGCTTGAGACACTAACTGCACCTGCAAGAACTCAGGCTCCTTACTTTAGGGTGAATAGGTCTGTGATGGCTGTTGTCTCATTGACTGTTTCAGAAACCTGTTTGGAACTGGAAGAATTGATAACATTTATTTATTCCAGTCTGAAACATAAAGCTGCTACTCTCTCGTTGCTAATATATTCCTTTAGTTCTGTTGGTGACACATATCAATAATTACCAATTTGCATACAAGAGGAAAGCATATCTCAGATAAGAATTGAATTTAAAGTCTGTTTTTTTGGTTATTCACTGTTACATCTAGTTAAATATTGTCCAAAATATCAACACCCATGATCTGGTTGAACACCAAGGTTTTTAAAACCGAGACCCAAGTTCCAATTTTGATTCTACCTCTTATTAGCTATGTGATCTGGGGCAGTCACTTAACTTCTGAGTCTCTTATTAGAAAAGTGGAAATGATAATGCCTACCACACAAAGTTGTTGGGAGGCTGAAATGAAATGAAATGTAACCTCTCTGTACAAGTAGCCTGACAAATAGTAAGTCCTTGGTAAATGTTACTTGTTATGAAATATAGGATCAAATAATAAAAAATAATTGGCCAATATTAATATAGGTTATCTGGCTAGGGAATTAGAAGGGACTTTTTTGGGGGGGGGGGGGGAGTCTCCATGCTCAATGTGTGGCTTGAACTCGTGACCCTGAGATCAATAGTCATGCTCTACTTACTGAGTCAGCAAGGCACCCCACATAGTGACTTTGAAAGGAAGAAAATGCAAACACATAAATTACTGAAAACACCTCATTTTGAGGCCCAAAACGATGTTTTTAAATGCTCAGTAAGAAAGTAATTATTTACCTAATTTGTCCACTTTTTCCCTTTTGGGCCAAGGGTTAAAGGAGAATTAAACTAACTCTGGTCTTTAGCCTCAACAGCTTGGTCTACTAAAATGTCTTAGGGACTTTTAAGTTAAGTAGACGTTCATGCATTTACCTTACTAATGCTGCCTCTCCTCTAAACCTGGGGTCGCTCAATTGCTAAACTGAGTGAGGGCAGCCTTACTCCTAAGATTATCTTTACAATTAGGCAAGATGGCAAGGCCCAAATCAAGACAGTTGTCTCAGAGAAGTCATATTTGTTGTCCAGCCCTTACTTTAAGGTGTATTTGGATTTGAACTGCTCATATTTGGTATTGTAATCAGCCCGTTCTACAGCTGTAACAGGGAGAAGTGAGTGTTGTAGCCAAATACCTCTGTAGATATTTTGTTCAAAATCTCCTTTACTTAATAAACTAAACTAAAAAGTTATTTTACTCCCTCAAGTTCTGAGTGCTGTTTGCCAAGCACGGTGTTTAGAACTGGGAATACAAGGAAAGTGGGATAAACCATGCTTTGCTGGCTTTGTACTTAGACTCCTTCCTGGGGAGATCTGACAAAGGGGCTGTACGCGTAGCTCCTCAGGTGCTCTGTGCTTTATGGTCAGGACTCAGGGAGACGGTGCAGTGTTGTGGGAAAGCTGGATGGCCCCAGAATCCAAGCTTGGAGGGCTAGAGAGGCTCCTGGCAGGAAAGAGGTTCTAAACTTGAAGTAGTCCAGAAAAAGCCGTGCCGGGAGAGAGTGGCAGTCAGAGCACCAAGTATGAACTTTACATGGAGAGATCAGATTGACCTGAAGCAGTTAACTCCTTGAAGTGGAATGAAGCAAAGCAAGTTCTTTTGTGACAGATTCCGACTTCTTCCAGTGAAGAATACGAAATTGAAGTTTTTCAATGATTAGGGGAAAAAGAAAGGAGTAGTTACATTCTGCTGCATATCAGAGCTGTGAAATCAAAGCAATTTAAGTACAACTATCTTTTGGGTAAGGGGGAAGAGTGAACCAGCAAGGCTTACTCTAAAACAGGATTTGAGGTAGTGAACCATTTTCCCATTAACTTCTGATGCATTATTTTTGGAAAAATGCTTGGCCTCAGAATATGATATATATATTTAAGAAGACAGCATATGCTTTAAAAAATTTTTGTTTCTTTAAATGACAGTAGCCACTTTCTTCAAGGACAAGGTTATTTCAATTAAAATGAAATTTTAAGAACTTAGTCAAGTTATATAATTTGATCCAAGTCGTTTTCATGCCTGTAAGATTCCACCCTATAACCAAGTTGCAGTGAAGCCCTCTTAGGTCAACTCTACCCAAAGAGGCTTTTTTTTTTTTTTTTTTAGGTTAAGTCATTTATGAGCATTTATAAGTATTATAAGCATTTATGTTCCCTCACCCACATCCGTCTATAGAGGAACAGACTACATTCTGTAACACAGATCACTAATAGATAAGTATACTTTGAAATGTGCCCCAAAATCGTTTATACGTGTGATTTAGACTAATGTTGGAATAATCAAATCTCCAAAAGATGCACCAGGTGTTCACATCGAGCCACCTTAGTCTAAATGATCCTATTGTTGAGAAGATGTTCTGTCTTCACAAGATCTGGTTTTTCCTGGGCAGTGTACTGAAAGGCAGGGTCAGTAAGTCAAACACAAATACTGGGAAAGTCTTGCCTTTAGACAGCATTGATACGAAAAGTGCTTTTTAACAAGTGGTGCCACTGCTTTTCTGAAATACTGGTCTTCTGTTTTAGTGCGTAAATTCACAGACAAACATGAATGGATAACAACAGAAAATGGTATTGGAACAGTGGGAATCAGCAATTTTGCACAGGTACTGGATTGTCTTGAAATACTTAAAACAGTCTGCGCTTGCCTAATTTGGATTGTCTCTACCTTTTAAAAATTGTTTATTCTGCCCCTTAGTATTTTGAGTTCTTTCAAGAACATCAATCATAGGTGAAGCAAGTAAAAATGTAATTTAGTTAGGGCAGTATATAGTGTTTTAAGAGATTATTGAAAGGTTAACACTTAAAGGTAAACATACCTTATTCAGGAAAGAGATGTTTGTTCCATTTGGGGTAGTTAAGGAGAGAGTAAGAGCAAGTAAAAGGCTAGAGTGTTGACAGTGTTTTGTAGATCCTGTGGAGCATCCATGATCCATGATCCATGTGAATACACGCTCCAGAAGGAAAACCTAAATTGGCACAGATTGGACCAAGGCGGAACCCTTTATTTAGCCAATCTTTTTCTCTTAATCTCCCAGTGATCCCTTATTGAGAAATTATGCAGAAGAAAATGAGAAGGCAAGTAACAGTATGAGTCCATGATTTTTCCACTGGGTCTGTGTGTAGGGTGGGGCTGAAAGGGGAAAGGGGGCACGGAGAATCAATGGCAACTGTATCTTCACTGGCATTTCTGTGTACCTACTGAGGCCCGGTACAGCAGCGTGCTGTGTACAATGCTGTACAAGTGTCGTCTTCCCCTCCTGGAGTTTATGAGGGGAATCTCCTACATGGAAGACAACGTACAAAGCATCACAAGATGGATGGCATGAATAGTACAGGGTTGTAACTCACTGACCTGATGGGGAGCTCACTTCTTAACAAACAGAGTCAAGGTCTTCATGGAGTACAAGGCTTGAGGACTATGATTTGCAGATCAGGAGGTAGGATTTCAGCAAATAGGGGAGGGGAGATGGCCTAAGCAAAACAGCAAAGGTGAAAAAGCACAAGGTGTGTTTCTTCTCGGAGGAGCTCTAGTATATGGGGGGGTGGAGGTTGTGACCGGAGTCGCTGCTGCCTGTGGGCCAGTCTAACTGGTGGCCTGTTTTTTTGCAGGTCCTCAGCTAAAAACAGTTCTGCATTTTTAAAGTTGTGAGAAAAACCAAAGAATGCGGCCCCTCAAGTGTAAAATATGTCCTATCTGAATGATAGAGTATTGGTGTTTGGCTTGTTTCTATTCACTAGGAGGTTTAATTTGATTTCTTAAAGGTTATTGTTTTGTTTGTTTTAGGAAGCTTTGGGAGATGTTGTTTACTGTAGTCTGCCTGAAGTTGGGACAAAATTGAACAAGCAAGGTATTTTTCTCCTGACATGTAATGTAATTTCTTGAACAGGTATAAAGCTATTCAGGGGCGTCTGAGTAGCTCAGTCAGTTAAGCTTCCACTTCAGCTCAGGTCATCATCTCATGGTGTGAGTGGGTGGCTAGTGGTTCGAGCCCCACATCGGGCTCTGTGCTGACAGCTCAGAGCCTGGATGGAGCCTGCTTCAGATTCTGACTCCCTCTCTCTCTGTCCCTCCCCCACTTGTGTTCTCTGTCTCTCTCTCTCAAAACAATAAACATTAAAAAAAAATAGATATAAGGCTATTCATATTTTCTACATTGTCTTACTTTGGTTTTATTATGTTTTGGGGGGAGTTTTTCCATTTCCTGTTGTGAAATTCAGTGTAAAAATGCTCATTTTTCATTTGTTATCCTTTTATATCTGCAGGATCTACAGTTAAGAACCCCTGTTTTGTTCCTTCATATTTGTAGTAATTTGTGTTGTTTTTTTTCCCTTGATCATTCTTGATAGCTATTTATCAATTGTATTAAGCTTGAAAGAAGCAAATTTTCATGGTTAATTTTCTCTATAGTCCGTTTCATGCTCCTATCTTTGTTTTCTTCCTTCAACTTAGATTTAATTTGCTCTAGTTTTTCTGACTTCTTACTAAGTATTTTCTACCCATATGGTAAAATGCTGTCTCCCTTGTGGTGGATAGCAGCTAAAATAGAAGTTTAATTCTTCTGGCCTCAGCTGGGACACTTGGGAGTCTGCCTCGTGCATGCATGGCTGAGGGATAGTTCAGAGACCTGGGCAGAGTTTATACACAGGCTTTTTGGTGCTCCCTTTTAGTTTCTCTCTTTTGGATTTCCCACCTCGCTTTCCAGTAGCTGTGGTGGCCTCAAACACTTGTCTTCTGGTTCCTTAACGCCAATTAAGACCGAGATTTTCTTTCAGAATTTTGGCTGCCCCACATAGCACAGATTGGTGCCTCTCTTCGGGCTAAAAGCCATTGGAAAAAAATCACTATTCCTTCTTTCAAGTGTTGTCTACTTTCCGTAAATTAACTGCTTTTGTTCGTGTTTTTCTAGTATCTTTAGAACCCAGGTCATTTGTTTTAAGATGTTCTTTGTAAATGAAACCCAAAGATATTAATTAATTTCCAGCACTATTTTAGCTATAACCCACAAATATGGGCATGTTGTATTCTTATCATTCACTTTAGATCACTTGATGTTGTCCCACACGTGACTGAGGCTGTTTTTTCAGTGCTTTAAAAATTTGTCAAAAGACTGAAATAACCCATCTAATTGGTTAATTTCAGATGCTCTTTCTTCACATTCCCTGACCCTTCTGTTACTGCCATCCAGTGAATTTTATTTTAGATATTATACTTTCCAGTTCTAGAATGTTCATTTAAATTTCATTTCTTTATAGGTATTCCCTCATGATGAACATAAGATGAACTTTTAAAAGATCTGAACATGTTTATAACATATTTATAATAGCTACTTTTAGGCTCTGCTTATTCCAGTATGTGGGTCTCTGGGTCATTTGGGGATCTGTTAACTTTTTCTCTTCATCATGGCTCTCTTCTTTTAAGGATCTCAACCCTCAATTTCTAGCCACCTTGGCAGGCTCACATTCTGTCCTCTGATCCCTCAAGCAATTAAGACTGGTTTTCTGTTTGTGTTCTAGTTACACTGTGCACTTTGAGGCAACGCTGTCGGCACAAATTATGCAAATCAAGATCACACCCAGTTTGGGCCCCCTTTAAGGACTGACTTCTCTTTTAGTCGCTCTACAGAGCCTTCATATCATTGTTTTTTTATGTTTTGTTCAGAGTTTATAATTGTTATGTGCAGGAAGGCTGGTCTGATAAGATACTTCACCATTATTGGAATCTCCTAAAATTTTCACTTTCAGAGCTACAGTAAATTCAAAGAAAATTTTTACTGAACTTATTAAATACATTGGTATTCAGATACATCACCATTTGTTGTCACTCTGTCTAAAACAGATAGATCCACTTTACTGAGGATATTTATACCCTTCTCACAGGTGACAGGAGTATGACAAAAATCTGTGGTTTTATTTTGTTTTAGAGAGAGAGCTGGGGAGAGGGAGAGAGAGAATCTTAAGCAGACTCCACACTCAGCGTGGAGCCCAATGCGGGGCTCAGTCCTACCCTGGGATCATGACTTGAGCCAGAATCAATAGACCCTCAACCGGCTGAGCCGCCTAGGCACCCCTGTGGTTTTATTTTTAATTAAAGATATTTAGAATGTTTTATCATGCCTGTATTAAAGGTGACTACTCCATATTTTATATGTTCAGGTTACTGACTTGTGATATTTGATATTTTCTTTAATTTTCTCAATTTAGAGGAGTTTGGTGCTTTGGAAAGTGTGAAAGCTGCTAGTGAACTCTATTCTCCTCTATCAGGAGAAGTAACTGAAATTAATGAAGCTCTTGCAGAAAATCCAGGACTTGTCAACAAATCTTGTTATGAAGATGGTAAGTTGTTGCTAGAACTTTTTCGAAGGATTATTGCTACAGTTGACATTTAACCTAGAGTTATAAAGCAAGCTTCAGCTGATTATAACTTCATGTTTTTGCACTTTTGGATAGTAAATAGGGATGTTTTGCTTTAAAAAAGGGAAAGACAGATTAGCTCAGTATTGAAGCTTGTGTTTAAGATCTCTGTCATTGAAAGCACTGCCTTATTTTCGAGTTCTTGGTATCACCGTTGGGACTCCTTATTTTCCTCTTCAGACACGAAGTACCCAGTCACCCTGTGTGGTGTGGGTGGTGGCAGAGGAACACCCACTGTGCCAGGTGCCAGTTTTCTCATACGGTCATCTTCCCAGGAACCTGGGGAAGTATGGGGGCAGCAATTTTCTCCATTTTGTACGTGAATTGAGGCTCCAAAGGTTTTATCTATTAGGGTCGCACAGCTAATAAATGGCAAAACCAGGATTAGCTTGCAGTTCTCTGTTGCCTGTCACCTGCCCCCTCTAACTCAGCTGCTGCTTTCTGCTGCCATTCACCTCAGCAGTGACAGTGTTTCTTCTGGGAGAGAAAGCTGTCCCTGGTCTGCGTAGCTGGATCCCTCAGTGTTAGTTGTTGATGGTTATGACAACTTAAAGTTTTTGTTTTTCGCTTTTCATTTAAAAAATGTTAATTCCGGTACTGTTAATATATCGTGTTATACATTATTTTCATGTGTACAATACAGCGATTCAGCAATTCTATACATTACTCAGTGCTCATCATGATAAATGTACTCCTTAATGCCCGGCTCCCAGTTCACCCATTCCCCCACCTACCTCCCCTCTGCTGACCATCAGTTCTCTATAGTTAAGAGGCTGTTTCTTGGTTTGCCTCTGTGTTTTTCCTTTGTTTGTTTGTTGTTCTTAAATTCCATGCTAATGAAGTCATACGGTATTTGTCTTTCTCTGACTTATTCAGTTAGCGTTATACTCTCTATCTCCATCCATGTTGTTGCAAATGGCAATTTTTTTTTTTTTTTTTTTTTTTTACAGCCGAGTAATAATCCATTGTATATATACCACAAGTTTGTCCGTTCATCTATCAGTGGACACTTGGGCTGCCTCCATAATTGGCTACTGTAAATAATGCTGCAGGAAACCTAGGGGAGTGCATGTATGCTTTCAAATTCGTGTTTTCGTATTTGGATAAATACCCAGTAGTGTGATTACTGAATCATAGGGTAGTTCTGTTTTTAATTTTTTTGAGGAACCTCCATAGTGTATTCCACAGTGGCTGCAGGAGTTCGCATTCCCACCAGCAGTGCATGAGGGTTTCTTTTTCTCCATATCCTTGCCAACACTTGCTGTTCCTTGTGTTTTTGATTTTAGCCATTCTGACAGGTGTGAAGTTGAGTCCTTAATCCATTATGGTGGAAACTATTCCAGCTTTAATTCTTTTCAGTTGTGATATGCAACGATATTAACTGAATTGTTAAGGCTAAAATATAACTCTCCTTGAACAAATAATGAGTGATTTATGTCAAGAATGCTAAGTTTTGAGACACTCAGAAATTTTTACATTTTGAACACATTTGACTTTGACACTTTAAAAAGATAGTTTGGAATATGATAACTGTTTTTTGGTTGCAGGTTGGCTGATCAAGATAACACTCAGTAATCCTTCAGAACTGGATGAATTGATGAGTGAAGAAGCATATGAGAAATACATAAAATCTATTGAGGAGTAAAAATGGAACCCCTAAATAAACTAGTATGAAACAACTTAATCTAGCATAGTTGTCTTAAATTAATGGTGCACAGAGGATTTAAAATGGCAACTTTTAGCAATACCAGTGCAAAAAGAAACTACTTGCAATGTTAATGAAAGAAAACACCCCTTAACTTTCTAACCATTGCCTATGAACACAATGTGTATATTTTTTGCAACACCCTATGATTTTTAGGCTAGGCTCCAGTTATAATATTCAGAATCCTGAAATTATCTGTGGTTAGAAATTAGTTATAAAAACTATGTAGTTCCAGGATAACAATGTCATCTTAAACCTTTGGGAATTTTCACTTGCTTACATCTATCCCTGGATTGGGGTCAAAATACTTAAATGATCTGTCCATTGGAAATAAATGGCAGTGGAGAAAGGTCTGTCAGTTGTATAGTGTCAGATAAAGAACAATATTATCTTAATTTTGTAATGTACTGTGCTTGCTGGTGCTATTTTTATATGCTGAAGCAACAGCCTTGCAGGAAGATAAATAGTTTAATAAAACATTCAACTTCATTAATCATGTATTTTGTTTTGTTGTTACTATTTCATTTAGTGACTCTGCTAATATTTGTGAAAATGCTAATTTTAACTTATGGAAAATTATTTAAGGAACTTATTTATTTTTATATGTATCTTTTTTTTAAGCTTATTTATGTATTTTGAGAGAGTGTGTGAGTGTGCATGTAAGCAGGGGAGGGTCAGAGAGAGGGGGACAGAGAATGCTGGCAGGCTCTGTCCTGTCAGCACAGAGCCCAACATGGGGCTGGAACCCACAAACTGAGAGATCAAGATGCTTAGCTGAGCTACCCAGGTGCCCCTTGTAAAGGAAATATAGGGGCACCTGGGTGGCTCATTCTGTTGGGTGTCCAATTTCGGCTCAGAGCGTGATCCCACTGTTTGTGAGTTGGAGTCTCACATTAGGCTTTGTGCTGACAGGGCAGATCCGGCTTGGGATTCTCTCTCTCTGCCCTTCTTGTGCCCTCTTTTTCTCTCAAAATAAGTAAATACACTTAAACACTAAATAAAAAATAAAAGGCAATTTAAGCCATAACAATGAAGAGTTCCAGGAAAATGTTTTCTTTTAGTCACAAATAAAAAAGACCTAATTGCCTGATAGTATTAAGTACCATTTTTTGGTTATCTTTAACATAATCAAAAGGAAAGCACTGACTTATTTTGTTTTTATCCTGCTAAGTTAGAAGAGAGAAAAGGAAAACAAGGAAAGGTAAAAGTTTGATCAACATAGCACAATGCATCCTTAAGTAAGTAAACCACATTCAGGTTTCCATTTTAAGTAACAGGAACAGCAGTAGACATAGTGAAACTTTATGAGCTCCGACACCAACTTACTGAATATTCTTTGCAGCTTAAGCAAATTTACAGTGCCCAGTGATAATTTTAGGTTGCTAATATAAGTACACACAGCGAGAGCAAACACCTCTATCATTTTTCCCAGTTGGTGCAGGAAAAGGGAGGTATTCAAATACTACCACCTTCTGACGGTGAATAAACAGCAAAGGTGAAAACCTAAAGGAAATAGGTAAATCTTCCCCGCTCCTCAGTAGAAAGAAACCATCCTTTAATGGCCATGGCACTGCTGAGCTGTATCTCTGCACCTTTATCAAGAAAGTACCCAAAGTATCTTGGATGACTGTCTCCCTGTATGTATAATTGTTAGTTTTTAATTATTAAAAATTAATTTGACTCTCTGCTTAGGAAATAAGGAATGAGTAATAATTACATAGATTTACTCTTTCGTTTTGAAGATATTCTCATACATTACCTGTGACGATCAAAATAATAGCCAGAGCTAAGAAGGACAGACCCGTAACTACCACCATTTCACAAAAAAAGGTGGTGGAGAGGATAAGACACATAAAGAGCTGGGAAGTCATTTAAGATTTTCACCTTTTCTGGTTCATTCTTCAGTTCTTTAGTTCATGTTACTATAAAGATACTTAAATTGGAATCGGGGTGGTGGGGAGGGAAGATCAATGTGCTAAAGGAGGGGGGAAGCAAGGAAAAATGGCAGTCCTAGAGTGAAAGTACATCAGTGATTGTAATCTCAAAGAGATGGGCAGTTTATTCTCTCTCCTGTCCTCTCCCAAAGACACACACTTGCCTTATTAGGCTCACTCTGAGTTTTCTCCAAGAGCAGAACATTAAGGCAACTTACTCTTGCTATTTAGAATACAGAACCATTTTGACCCTTGTTTCTATTACAATGCTGCCAGATATAACAGGCATCGAATGGCCCTCCATAGAGTAAATCAACAGAATTTAACTTTTCTGATCTCCTATTCCTTTTGAATGGTTTTGGTCTTAATAGGGCAGTTTAATAAAAGTTTTGAATAATGCTTGCTGATAATTAAAACTCAAGAAATGGAACAGGTTACCCAAGAAGTATTAAAGAGTTTGTTTTTATCACCTCAAAAATTATATTATCGCCTCTCAGAGTTTAAAGAAGTTGAAGTGTTAAGTTTTAAGAAAGAAACTGCTAGAGGGCTCTCTGTATAGGTGTGCCAGTATGAAAATTAGGCAGGTATTTCAGATAAGTTCTCAGCAAATCAGAATTCCTGAATTTTTCCAATTTTTCTGGGGCTAAAATACCAGCACTGTTCACCTTCAGTTTTAAAAATTATGCTAACTGTAACTGTCTTCATTACTGCTTAGCAATCACTGTATTGTTTCAGACCCAGTCGCACATCTGCCTTCCTCAGAGGGCCCTCACTTTACGCCCAGATTAAATTTTCTTCCCTGCAAATGGCTTTACTACTCACCATCTACCCCCATCAGTGTTTTCCATTTCTCTGTTTTTTTCCCTTTTAAATGGACTATTTCTTAGAGCAGATTTAGGTTCGCAGCAAAATTAAATAGAAAATACAGTTTTCAATGATGTCCTGCCTCCATCTTTCTGTTTTTGAAACCTTCCTTTGCTGACCCTGGGATCTTACTCTACTAGAGTTTGTGATATCTTGATTCAGTCTATATTGGCTTTTTGTAAGCATGACTAGCTAAACACACTTTTTCCTTAATGTCTCTACTGAGTCACCCTATCAGGTTTTTACCTGCTAAACTTCAACAGTAATTACTGCTAGCCTATTTCAAATGGGGATGCAGGCACTGTTCCGAAGGAAATCAGTTACCAGATCTTCCAACTTCCACGTGTTTATGAGAATGTGCTTACAGTCAAGTTTAATTAAGAGTGGGGCACCTGGGCGGCTCAGTCATTGGGCATCTGACTCCAACTCAGGTCGTGATCTCATGGTTCATGAGTTTGAGCCCTGCGTCAGGTTCTGTGCTGACAGCTCAGCCTGGAGCCTGCTTCAGGTGCTGTGTCCCTCTCTAGCTCTGCCCCTCCCTCGCTCATGCTCTTTTCTTTCTCTCTCCCTCTCAAGGATAAATAAAACGTTAAAAATTAAAAAAAAAAAAAAGTCATTTAGTAAAATACTTAGTTTAAATGTTTGGTATACTTCCCAGAAACAGAAAGTAGCTTTAATGATGGGGTAACAAATCCTTCTGCTAGTTAGGTGATTTCAAATTTTGTTCATAAGAAGTGAAGACCTAACCAAACTGTCAGCTGATCATTACATTTTTTTTGTTGGTGAATAATTATGTGATTTCTGTGTGTAAAGGAGTTAAAAAAAACTTTGGGGGAAACTGCTATAACAAAACCTCTTTCATATGCATCTTCAAATGAACAAGGTATCTCAGGTTACATATATTTAAAAAGTGGGGGGGGAGAGGGGTGGCCACTTGGGTGGCTCAGTCGGTTGAGCGTCCAACTTCAGCTCAGGTCATGGTCTCATGGTTTATGGGTTCTAGCCCCAGGTCGGACTCAGTGCTGACAGCTCAGAGCCTGGAGCTTCCTTTGGATTCTGTGTCTCCGTCTCTCTCTGCTTCTCTCTCTCAAAAATAAACATTAAAAAATTAAATAAAATTGGGGTTGAATCTCATTCTAGCAGTATGTGATATTTATGCACAGATACATGAATTGGGACTAGGGGAGGAACAGCCCCACCCATTTCATTCTGATACACTTCTGATACTGATAAATTTAGTATTTATCAACACGTAATACATTCCTACTGTCTGTCAGATGAGTAGGAATGGAGATAATTCTCAATCCGGAAAAACAAGGAACTGTTTCAGCCTTATGGTCTTATGAAAAAATTTAAGTTTGATTTTCAAATTATTCTTTTATTGAACAGGAAAATGACAAGACTACGCAATAAATCTTTGACCATAAATGTCAGAATAAAGTTCTGTGTAGGAAGAATAAAAATACAAATATGAATAAATAGAAAAAGGAATAATTTACATCTTTTAATTCGTTTATATTTTTAAGTATTGGTGGGTATCAAACTCATTAAATTTACATTTCTTTCAATACTTTTCAAAAAGTGGTGTAACTTTTTAATGTTTATTTTTGACAGCGAGCATGAGCGGGGGAGGGGGAGAGAGAAAGTGACAGGATCCAAGCAAACGCCACACCCCACACCGTCAAGTGCAGAGCCTGATGCGGGGCTCAAACTCACCAACTGTGATACCATTACCTGAGCCACCCAGGTGCCTCTGAAGTTACGCAGTTTTGTACAATTGTTTTAGGCATACCATTTACTTCCAGGTTGTGATATACAACAAGATCCAAATATGCATATTGTAGGTAAAGTAATGATATCCAAAAAAGTCATATCTAGAAAAGTATTTGTTGTAACATCCTAGAGCAATGTTACACAAGTCTTTCCATAGGCTCCCTAGACTTTCTAATACGGTATGTTCGGTGCAAAAGCAGTAATACAAAGCCATCTCTCCAAATGCCTCTTAATCACAGTGCTGTGAAAGACATTCCAATGCATTTATACAAGACAAACATTCACACTTGAAAAAACTAGAAAGCAGACAGGCTTTGGAATCAGACTTGAGCTGAGTCCAGTTACAGGTTCCCAGCCTTGGCTGCGCCTTGAGGTGCCCAAAAGTAACAGGACCAAAGGGAGAGGAGGAGGGGGTGGCTAGCCTTCCACTGTTTCAGTTCCTCATCTGACTTCGGGATGTGATCACGGCCATTTCCCTTCGTTCGTTTACAAGATGCCCATGCCCGCCTCACAGCGCTGTACCGCGACAAGTTCAACGGGTGCTACCCTCGTGCCGCCGGTGGATTCAAACTAGCACCTACCCGTTGAGCAACTGGGGGCCAGAAAGTTAAGGATGAGGAGATTCCACTAGAAACTTGGCCCGCCTCACCCTCCCGCAGTCGTTCTCCTGGAGAAGGGGCGGTGTGGGGACAGCTAGCAAAGCCGGGAACCTAAAGAGTGGAGGCCACGGATGCTGCTGAGCATCCGACAACGCGCAGGACAGCCCCCGCCTCCCGCCAGCACCATCCCGCCCAGGCCAGCAGTGCGCGCCTGTGAGTGGAGGCCGGTCCTCGTTACTAACTCCAGCGTCCGGCGGGCATGAAGCCGCTGCGTCTACTTCCCTGACTCGCGCTCGGGCTCACACCTTACCTCAAACGCCGCCTCGGGCGCCCACCTCGGGCCAGGGATCCTCTCTCCCGTGGAAGGTGCGGAGCCGCGCAGAGCCTGCCGGGAGCACGTGCCCAGGGCCGTCAGCCAGCAGCGCCTCCCGCGCTCAGCTTTGTTACGCCAGCGGGCTTGGCGTCACTTCCGCCACAGACCCCGCGGGCCCCGCCCACCGCCCCGCTCCGCCCCCAGCGCGTCCGTAACCCGGGGCAACTGTCGCCCTCGCCCGCTGCGGGGGTACTTGGTTGTACTTGCCTTCCATCCTGTGGGCCCCACAGAAGGGTGTGAGCGGCCGCGGCCGCTTCCCCGCCTCCCGGCCAAGGCCCCGGACCACTGCACGGGCGGCGGAGCGAGAGGCCCTGCCCAGTTCGAAAGGAAGCTGCGCACCGAGGCCGGGAGGCAAAAGGGGGAGGTAGTGTGGGCCGGGGGAGGGGCTGGAATAAGAGTGGGAGGGGCCTAGGGGGGCGGTGAGTATGTGGGTGGGCGGTGGGAGGAGCCGCAGAGAGGGCGGAGCCCGTGGGGGAGGGGCAAAGGGAGGAAGGGGAGGGGCTTGTGGGCAAGGGGGTACGTTTTGCTGGAGAGGACAACTCTTGAAAGAAGAGTAGGCATCTTTTGTGACACGGTAGGAGCTGCTGGATGCTGGAGGAAGAGAAGGAGCTACCTAAGGAACAAAGAAGGATCTTGGAAGAAGGGAAGGAGACTGGGGGAAGGGGAGGGGCTATTCTAGTAAAGAGAAGAGTCCGCTGTGAAACGCCTAGGCTTTAGGAGCAACAGGTGGATTGCGTGTATTTGATGACTTGTGCTTTCGTGTAGACTTGTAAACTGGGTGATACCCAGAAGACAGGCGTTGCTTTACTCTTTTATCCCCGGAGTTAGGCATCTAATAGGCACTGAATGAGTGAATGGGTGGAAAGAGCAGAAAGCTGGGAGACTGGGACTGCAGTAAAAAAGGTCTGATCTGGAGGGACGATTCCCCTAGGAATCATTCTATGCATCATCAAAGCTGCTGTGCTCTGTGGACACATAATAAGTATAAGGCACAGATAATTAACATGGAGAGATAAGATTTATACTCTTGAAAACGTGAACAAATTGTGCGAGCGGTGCATGTGCTTCGCTTTGAGGCAAAGATTCAACTCCCCGCCAAGTTGTGTTCTAAAACTGTAAATTAGATTGAAGTCTTCAAATCATTTTCCTTTAGAAACTTTATTACCAGTGATCAGCATGCCCAAGCCATTCTTCAAGACGTATTGAACCACTTCATATGCCTGAAGCTTAGCTCTGTATTAAGAAACTTCACTTCTACCATGCCTCACAGTGTTTATATTCATTGATTTCTTCTTTCGATACATTGTTAAGGATCCACAGAACATCCATTCAGAATTCCAGCTGAGGCTGCCAGGAAACCATCTTTCTCTCCTGGCTGAAATTCTGACATAGATTGAAAATTCCTTTAAACCTGAAACTTCCAGGAAGATGGAGGTGGGGCGTAGGGCATGGTGTAGAGCCAAGGTGGTGGCAAGGAGTTTTGAGGGATTATAGCTTGCTTTTGACTTAAACCCCTCGCCGGGGCTTTTCACCTCCTCTCCTGGCCCATCAACATTTCCCTCACCGTCAATTGCCTGGGAATGTGTCAGCCAGGTGTAGGAATCTAGAGTAAGGATTTGGAATCTTTTTATATAAGCCATGGCAAATAGGTGGCGCACATGCTACCTCTCTTTATTCCCTGGCTGACATCGTTAATCAATCCCAGACCTCTTTCCTCCGGTGTCCAAGTCTTTTTTTTTTTTTTTCCAACGTTTATTTTTTGGGGGACAGAGAGAGACAGAGCATGAACGGGGGAGGGGCAGAGAGAGAGGGAGACACAGAATCGGAAACAGGCTCCAGGCTCTGAGCCATCAGCCCAGAGCCTGACGCGGGGCTCGAACTCACGGACCGCGAGATCGTGACCTGGCTGAAGTCGGACGCTTAACCGACTGTGCCACCCAGGCGCCCCCTCCAGTGTCCAAGTCTTAACATCCTTCTCAACACAACCTTCCAGTTGTATTGGAACTGTTTGGAACTGGCAGTCATCCCTAACATAGGCAATAAATTTTTTAAAAATTAATGTTTATTTTTGAGGGAGACAGAGGGTGAGCAGGGGAGAGGAAGAGAGAGAGGGAGACACAGAATCTAAAGCAGGTTCCAGGCTCTGAGCTGTTGGCACAGAGCCTGACTTGGGACTCACACTCATGGACTGCCAGATCATGACCTGAGCCGAAGTCGGGCACTTAACCAACCGAGCCACCCAGGCACCCCTAAATATTTTTAAAATAAATAGACATCAATGTAAATGTAAATTCCTATAACGCCTGGTAAAGTTCCTTTTTTAAAGAAATGGGTGCACCTGGGTGGCTCAGTCGGTGAAGTGTCCAAGTCTTGATTTTGGCTCAGGTCATGATCTCACAGACATGAGATCGAACCCTGCATTGGGCTCCAGGCTCAGCATGGAGCCTGTTTGGGATTCTCTCTCTCCCACTCCCTCTGCCTCTCATTCTGCCACCCCTCGTCACGCTCATGCACGCGCTCTCCCTCTCTCTCAAAAATAAATAAATAACCTAAAAGAAAAAAGATTGCCTAAATTGATAGATCAAGAATGCTGTAGATGAGATTTATACATGTAGGCCAGATAATTGTATAGCGAGGTGAATTTATAGCTGGTTGGTACTTAATAAACGTCCAATACAAGGCATATCCACATGGCATTGTCCTTTACCTTCTCCTCACCAACATTTTATCAGTGACTTAAGAGGACGTATGCCCCTCAAATTAGTAGAGTGTTAAAGTGGAAAGGAATGGCCAAACTGTGGGGTGTCACAGTCAGATTCACTGTTATCTAAGCAGGTTGGATTGGTAGACGAACATGGAGAAAATTTTAGAAGGATCAGATCCATTTAGAGGTCTATAGCAAAAAAAAAAAAAAAAAAAAAAAGAAAAGAAAAAGAAAACAATTCAAAAAGAAAATTAACGGCATGTATGTGGAGTGAAGAAGACAGGGATTATTAACAATTCATGTGGGGAAAAAAATGTAGACGTTATAGTTGACCCCAAGCTCAGTGTTAATCAAGGTTGTGATATAGCTTAAAAAAAAATGCAGCAATCTTTGTTCAATTAGTAGGTGTAGATTTTAGAGCAAAGAGAGTCAGATTTCAAACTAGACATTTCTCGCCAGACCACATTTGAAATATTTTTCAAATACTCATTTGAAAGGTACTATATTTCCTCATTTCCAGGTACTATATTTTAAAGACATTGACAGGCAATTGGGCGTTCTTAAGATGAGGGAATTTGAGATTCCCATCTGAAGAAATAATAGCTGTCTTCAGTTATTTTCAGGATTATCAGATGTTGCTTTTGGGAGCAACACCAGGAACTCAGAGGCATAATTTTCAGGCTTGCAGATGTCTTGTTTTGAGAACATTCTAATCTTTAGAGCTACCAGTGGAATGAAAAAAGATGCTTTTAAAGTAATGAGCTCTCAGTTACAGGAATGTAAAGCTCCATGGAAGTGAGGAAAGTGGAATAGCATGACCTATTGATTTACCTCACATCTGTAAACTAGCCATAATTTTACTCTCAGAAAATATGACTATTACATCCATGCAAATCTTTACATTTCAACATCAAAGTAAGAGTGCATACAATTTGTAAGAAATCACATATCCACTCTTTTAGCTCTTTAATTGCTTCTTGTACGTTTCTTTTCTTTTTTAAAAAAAATTTTTGATGTGTATTTAATTTTGAGAGAGAGAGAGAAGAGAGACAAAGTGTAAGAAGAGGAGGAGCAGAGGGAGAGGGAGACGCAGAATCCGAAGCAGGCTCCAGGCTCTGAGCTGTCATCACAGAGCCCAATGCAGGGCTCGAACTCACAAACCATGAGATCATGACGTGAGCCGAAGTTGGACGCTTAACCAACTGAGCCACCCAGACACCCCGCTTCTTGGACATTTCTATTTGTTATCTCTTACATGAGCTGGAAGACAAGAATGGGCAATACAACTTGAAGGCACGATTATTGGAGAAAAATTTAACACTAAGACTGTTCTCTCCACTAACTGACTTTTTTTTTTTTTTCTAATTAGAAAAGACCACCAACATTCTGTTTTAGTAGTGGGGCATCCTGACCCAGCTTGAACATCCGTGTCTCAGAGGAGCATCGCAATCTGGTATGCAGTAATCTGACCATTTGACTAAGGATACTGTGGTTACTGACTTCAGAGATGATTCTTCGCTTTTGGTCACAAGGAGCCAATATCGTTCCCATGATCCTCCATGAAAGGAGTCACGTACTCACAAAATGCAGTATTTATAACAAACATGTAAAGTGCTTACAACAACGCCTGGCGCGTAAAAAGAGCTATGTGACCGCTTATTTTTATTATTTAATATTACCGTCACCTGGGTTTCTTTTGGCACTTTGGAATATGATGTGACTGGCACTTCTGGTACCCTCACTGGGTCCGACTTCCACTGACTCCAGAACAGGGCCTTCCCCGAGACCGCCTCTTTGGCCCCCGCTGTTCCTTTGTCTCGATATAGACATACGTAGAGATAATCTTGTCCTCTCAGATTTCACAGTTCCTCATGACCTCCAACAAATAGTCGGAGGAGCTGGAGATGGTTAACCTGAGAGAGAGAAGAGCACGTGCAGCCTTTTCACAGGGCTGTTGGAAAGCTGAGGCATCGGGCAGCCTTCGGATCGATGACTCTTCAGCCTTTTGTAGCCACAGACGGCTTTGTGACACTGATGCGGGCCCCTTCCTGGAAGAGTGCTTGAGCATTTTCAGAGGTGTCCTAGACCTCGTGAAGCCCACCCATGGCTGGGAAGGCTTTCCCTCACAGAGCCGTGCTCTGGAGCACAAAATGAGGATGCCAAGTGGAGGATATTGAGGGGGCAGGGAAACCAGTGCTGGTTCCCTATAAGGAAGATCTTCCTCAGAGCCCTGCTGCGTTGTACGGTCACCCAGGGTGGTTTTTACGATAGCGATGGCCAGACTTGGCCCAGACCAATTAGAATCAGGATCTCTGTGGGCAGGATGTGGGCCTGATGATTCCAAGGTGCTGCCAACTTTGAGAACCAGTAAATTAGAGCTCTTTGCCATTGAACAGACTTTCTAAGTAGTGAGCACCTTGCCAGCAGAGATACTTCAAGCACAGAACTTTTTTTTTCTTATTGATTTGAACATTCTAACGATACTTCATGTCTCCTGAACAATATCTCTTTTCTCTATTAACCTCACGCGTACAGTTATCGTTTAAATACGTGGCTTTGCTTTGGAATCTGCTTTTTTCCTTCCGAACTGCATACTTGTTAAGTCCTTTGGGTTGTGCGGCATAAATGTATTTGTAATTCAGAAGAGAACAGGACTGAGTCCGGAGCTTTCTTGGCCTGAGCCGTGCCTGAAGTGGAATTTTACAAGATGAAAGGACCGGGCCGGTTTGCACAGTCTGGCCCTTAATCATGCTTCTGTTTCTAAAGAGAATAGCACTCCTGGTTTTCAGTCACTTCTTTTTCCCTTTTTTTCTCCCCCTTCAGATTTCATTCATTTCCTCTGATGTCTCACTGGAAAAGATTACGATGTCCAAAGATATCTGACCTTCCATAGGTAAACGGAATTTTATTAGCATCAAAATGCCCCTTTAAGCCTATATGAGAAAGCCAAAATGGTAATTAAACAGATATCGTTATACGAAGTTACCTCAACAGAAAATGTTACAAGTGGGCTTCTGGCGGGGATCGCGTCAGGGTGAGAGAAAGCAACGTGTGTCATCCCAGTGGCCTCTGTGTCATTATAAGCAAGGAAAGCTCAAGAAGGGCTGGCTGTCCCTCAGCATTCAGCTGGACCATTGGAGGTCCCCAGGCTCTGAGATTCATCTCTGCTGCTTGCAGGGTCCCCAGGAGGAGCATCTGTCTGTAGGAAGGTAGTATAAGCACATCCGTCTTCTAGATGAGCAAACAGACCCAGAAAGGTAATTGGCCCAAGGTCGTGCAGCTAGCAATAAGATTGGAACCCTGGCTGTTTGGCAACCAGATCTGTGCTCCTGATCAGGATGATGACTTTCCTATCTCTTTGACTGGATTATCAATGCCAAGTTCCGTTTTTCAACCTGAGAGAACATCAGTTAAGGATAGACAGCATCACCCTCAGCATCACTGCCACCACTGCCGTTACCACCACGCGGGGTACTAGTGTGCACGGGGGCTGCCATGACATGGCATCACCACAGACCGAGTGGCTTGAATGACAGAAATGCACTGCCTCACAGTCCCGGAAGCTGGCAGTCCAAAATGAAGGTATCGACGGAGTTGGTTCCTTCCGAGGGCCGTGAGGGAAGGATCTGCTCCGGGAACCCCTCCGTGGCTTGCAGTCTTCAACCTGGGCCTCCTCACACGGCCTCCCTCTCTGCGTGTCTGTGTCCAGATCACCCTTTTCGTAAGAACACCAATCATCCAGGGTAGATTAGGGTAGATTAGTGAGCAGACTGACTTAGTCTAGACCACATGCTGCCTAGCCTCTGCCTGGTGTCCAGAGTTGCCGGAAAGGGAAAGAAGAGGCTGGGCTGCACGCGTGCTCAACACATTTCCCATGGTGTTAGCACAGTAGCATCTGGACTGTTTTGAAGTGGAGGGTAGGGGTGCTTGACCCTATATTCCTTGCTGTGCTCTATGCCATGATCCGGGATAGAGACTGAGCTAACATCTCCCTGTCTGCTTTTCCTCGATCCCAACTTTGATCTTTAATTAAACCCATTAGTCTTTCAAATTGGCCATATCTTTTATAATATCGATAGCTGGCAATGGATGCTTTTGTAATATTTCTTCTCGGTCTCTTCGTGAATGTGTCTTGATGTTATTTCGCCCGAATTGTCGAGTTGATCTTTAAGAAACCAGTATTAAAAACTAAGTTCAGCCCTCATTTCATGCTGCAGGAAGAAGATGTTAAAAACCTTCAGCAACTATCACGGTGATGGATCTCTGTCAGGAAAATGCGGCTGAGTTAGAAAATAGTGAAAACGATGAGACTCAAAGCCCAGAAAAAACGGAATTAACCTATACTTGCCCAGATGAAAGAAGCGAGAAGAATCACGTTTGTTGTCTTCTCCACATCAGCGACATTACGCTTGAACAAGACGAAAAAGCCCGTGACTTCGTCATCGGAACTGGATGGGAAGAAGCCGTGAGTATCTTCTTCACTGAGGTGTCTCACACGCCTGTGTTTTGGTGCAGGCCTTTCGCTTTTTTCAAAAATAGTTATTACCCAAAAAATCGATAAATGATCAAGACAGGAAGTTTAGGAATAGAGGTACAATATAAATAATGATAATAGCGGCACCTTTTATTGGGTGTTTGTGGCCAGTTAGTACTGGC
Organism: Acinonyx jubatus; assembly: GCF_027475565.1. Lineage (NCBI taxonomy): Eukaryota > Metazoa > Chordata > Mammalia > Carnivora > Felidae > Acinonyx > Acinonyx jubatus. Next base: position 7,285,192 of record NC_069396.1, read on the forward strand.
CACCACAGGACTCAGTGCTTTACACACATCAGTTCATTCAGCCTCTCAACAGCCCTATGAGGCACGTATTATTGAGGCCTTACTTTTGGGACAAGGACAGTGAGGCACCCAAAATGTGAAAGAGTGTGCCGGTGGCCAAGGCAGGGCTCGAATCCAGCTCTTCTGGGCTTCAGACCCCAAGCTCCTTAACTGCTGGGCTAAGCTCCCCAAGAGACATGAGATTTCTGTCCTAGTGGTTCCACTCAGAACTCCGTGGGTTTATTCTTAAACTATTCTTAGAATCAATACTAGAATCCTAAATTTAGAACTGTAAGGATGTCACATTGGAAAACATTAGGATGTCCAAAGATATCTGACCTTCCATAGGTAAACGGAACTTTATTAGCATCAAGTTCAGTGATTCCTAGGCGATGCTTGGCAATGTCCCACAACTAGGGATGAGGGGAAGGGGGTGCTACTGGCATCTACTGGGCTGAGGCCAGTCGTGCTGCTCCATATCCTGTAGTGCCCAGGACAGCCCCTGCCACAGGGAATGGCCCGGCTCTGTGTTCGTTCAGGAGTGCCATCACAGAATACCACACACTGGGGAGCTCACGCAACAGACATTTCTTTGTCACAGTTATGGACGGTGGGCATCCAGGATCCGGGTGCCAGCATGGCTGGGTTCTGGGCAGGGAGCCTCTTCCCGGTTTTGTGCTCACATGGCCCTCCTTGGTGGTGCGAGCAGAGAGGGACCCCTTATCGCCTCTTCGTCTTATAAGGGCACGAATCCCATGATGAGGGCCCCACCGTCTTGACTTCATCAACCCTAGTTACTTCCCAAAGGCCCCACCTCCAAATTCCATCACTTTGGGGACTCGGGCTTCAACATAGGAATTTGGGGAAACACAATCATGCAATCCATAACACGCCCTAAACGTCAGAAGTGCTGAGGTTGAGAGACCCTGATCTAATTATGACTATGGAAATGGAGGCCAAGACACGGCAGAGCAACCCCCCCAGCCCACTTGGCGGTTGATGGAGCCGTGTCTGCAGGACCCTTGTCTTGTGCTCTCTCTGCGGCACCACCCACCCCTGCCTTGCTCCCGCCAGATCAGTCAGTGTTACAGACAGTTCTACCTGAGGATCTGACTTTCCAAGTTTAGAAGGTTCTGTTCACCACTAGAAAGTAACGACTTTGCAATGTGTACATATCCAAAGGCTGTTCAGAACTCAAGAATTTTCTTGAAAGAAATGCCGCACGTGCCCCGTGCTCAGAGTATGTTTGCCGCTCACGGTCTGTCGAGGATGATCGTGCCACACCATCTCCTTCCGCTTAACCACCTGCTGCCCTTCACTCTCTCCGGCCACCCAGCCCTGCCCGGCTCCTTGGGCGGCCTTATCTCAGCAGGTGTGACAGAGACCTGTCCTGCACTGGCTTGTGGCCCTTTGGTACTTCCTGTGCTGGTGCCGGGGGCCTGGCTGCCAGCACATGAATGAGGACGGAGAGCACTCTGCTGGCAGCGATTTATGAGCGGTTCCTGTGTGTAGAACCAAGGGATCTCACGGCATGGGGTGCCTCGGGACTGTTCACTTCTGGCCCAAACCGGCCCAGCACAAGGGGCCTTTCCTGTCACTATGTTGGTCTCTCCCTATTGGAGCCCTGGGGGCACCCACACCACTTGGGAGCTCTGTGGGGACTCCGGAGGGAGGCACAGTCACCTTGCAATTGCAGCTTGGCTCTTGATCCTGGCAGAAATCTGGACCTTTGTGCCAACATTTAGCCTACTTGTGACAGCCTACCTGTGAGGATCAAAAGAGCCAGGTGTCATTGACCCCCGTCTCTGGACTTGGATCCCCTGTCAGGCCACCTGAACACCCTGGAGATACAAATGCTTTGTACCAGCCTCAACCCAAGGCTCACATGGGGTGCTTTTTTAAAACCCCCTGCCCAAGTCCATCTTCTGAGTATGGGCTTAGTGTGTTGGGGTGAAGCTCAGGGATCTGGAGTTTACGCAGCAGCTCTGGTGACGTAGGGTCAAGGAGGTGGAGGACATTTGCTGACTCATCAGGCACACCTGTTTAGTAGATGAGACAGAACATCTGTAAACATCCGTAGAAAGATTAAAGTTCCAGATTACTCTGGGATTGTGACCTGAGCCAAAACCAAGAATTGGGTGCTTAACTGACTGAGCCACCCAGGTGCCCCATAAATACAAACAGTTCTGATTTTAAGAGCTCTGGCTTTATTTTAATGTGCATCTGAAAAAGTATATAGCCAGCACATCAAGATGCCATGTATGGTATTTTTGCCTAGTGTTTTAGTATTAAACCCTATTGCTAGGGTTTCAGATTAACAAATACTCCTACAAATGCTATTACCAATACTATCACTTAGTATGAGGCTAAAATAGAGTGAAATTTTTTTAAAAATGGTGAGTCAGTTTTAAGAAAAGTATCAGGTCAAATAGGATGGCCCAAATAGGGATGTGTCCAGAGCTGGGGCAGCTAGATTTGAGCAGCTCGGCCGGGAGTAACATGCTGCTGTATTTGCAGGTGCAAGGCTGGGGAAGGACATCTCCAACGGCCTGCATCTGGTCCAGGAAGAAGCTTAAAAAGGCGAGGGTGAGAGAAAGTGCCAGCAGCTGCTTACTCTGTGTCAGTCTCTCCCAAGGGAGTTCTGAGGCCGGGCCTCAGTCGGACGTGGGGAAGTTGGGGTCTGTGGGTCTGGAGAAGGCTCAAGGCAGCCCCTCCCAGACTCAGGGGACCCGCCGAGGCCCCACCACTGCCTCCAGGGAGATTAGCAAGATCTGCTTTCCCACTTCCAGTCAGGGAGAGAAAAAAAGTCTGCAAATAAAGGAGTTTATTTGGTGCAAGGAAGACTGGGCCACCCCTGAGGCTTTTAGGGGCAAGGGCCCGGGCCAAGGCCCCTCCATCTCAGACTCCTTGACTTCCAGGGCCCTTTTAGTCCTACCTCCCCTGAAGGCTTCACCCCCATACGGCTTGGATGTTCTGGGTAAGAAGAGTAAGAACTTTTTCTTGCAGCCAGAAGAGAAGGTGCTGAGTGTGGAAAAGGATGAGTGTGTGGCTTGTGCGTGTGGACTGAAAAGGGTTGACGGGAAAGGTGAAAAGAGACCTGTTGAGCTGGCCAAGCACCCTAAGGTCAATGACACATTGCCTTTCCCTCCCCGGGCGGCCCCCGCACCCCTGCTGGCGGATCACGAGAGGGGCTGCCTGCACTGGTCCTTCCTGCCTGAGAAACACCTGGTGTGCCCTCCCAATCCCGGCAACGTGCGCTGTCTGGCCACCGTGCAGCTTTTGCAGAAACAGGGGGCGCAAAGCTACAAAGCCAAATTCAAAGCCAGGGAGCCAAGACCTGCCGTGAACACCCAAAAGCTCGTTCTCACGGAGGCCAAGCAGGAAAACAGGCCCAAAACGTTGGAGACCAAAGTGTTCCCGAAAACTCTCTTGCCCTCCCTCACAGTGAGCAGAGTTGTTATTCCTGTCTCCACTCACAGACTCCTCTGAGTTGCCACAATAGAATTCCCTGGGAATGACCACTGTTTGAAGTTCATTCATCCTCTCCCTGTCTCTCTCTCCCGCCCCGTCCCATCCTTCTTTTCTGCCGTACTCTTTCCTCCCACCCTCCCTTCCCCTGTCCTTTTTTGGGTAGTAGAACCAGGGGAAATTGAACCTCACTGTATGGGTTCTGATTTATTCTCAAAGCTCCCATATGTATGTGTCACCTGCTTCTGCTGCCTAGCCACTTACAAAATGCAAACGGGTAATGCCATTCTTGCCTCTGCCTGCCTCGTCTCTCTACTCCCTGCTGGAAGCCATGCGGATGGCGGGGACTCTGAAGGACCATCCCTCAGTGATGCCCATGTCAGCCCTGAGCCAACTGGCAGGGGCTCTCTCCTCCCCACCCCAATGCCTTAAGCTTAGTGTCAGGGCTTGTTTAGACCAAATTATTTCCTGATCTCTTGAACCAGGCAGATATCAATTTGTTGCTTCATTTTCTCTTGCAACAAAGATCTGGAACATTGCTTTAATAGATAACTCCAGCCTATGTCCAAATGAATATCCTTGTGTCCAAGGTGTCCTAACCTTATATCCATGGATATACCATACCCACGACATGCTGCGTGTGCCAGGGTTTCATGTACTTATAGCCTCATGCTAGTCTCCACGTCTGGAAAAGTTTTAGCCACGTGAGGTCTATAAAGTCCATCTTGGGAAGCAGGTTAAGAATAATTTTTTTTTTTAAATGTTGCTGTGATTATTATTGCCACCCTTCAAGCTTCCTCCAGCCTTACCTTCGTCTAATATTTGGGAACTGTACAACTCCAGACAGACACGGAATAGGGATGTTACTTTCTCCCTTCCCCTGTCCTCCTTCTTCCCTCATTTTACCCCAATGCATGTTTCCCAAAGTTGTATATAAATTAAACATTTGTAAATGAGTTATATTTTAAGTGCCAAGTGACCACGCTATGTAGAGAAATGCTCTGAAAAACCATTTTGTAATATGAGTAACCACTTAGCTGCTCTGTAATTACATAGTTTGCATTTGCTTAAGATAGGTTGTACTTGGAACTCTGGACTTCCTGTCCCCCCACATGATGGGTAGACAGAACATTTGACTGTGTTTGTAAACATCTGCTTTGGTCTTTGTAATGTCTCTAGTTTAGGTGTTTATTTCTTTTTCTGTTTCGTGGTTTTTGCAGAATACTGGAAATCCAGAAATGGTTGTAGTACAGCAGTCATTAAAAGCTGTATTTTGCCTACAGAGATTGGATGCTTCTTTATACTTTAGAGGCAGTTTTTAGGTCCTGCCCACCCCTTCCCTGAGTGAAGAAACCATCTGGATTCTGCCCCCAGGAAGCCACTCTGGTTTCCCACTGTGTCTGGACCCTGGCGGTGTTGGACCCGATGCTGCGTGAGGGCCCTCCGGCTCTGGCCCCCGCCCACCTAAGTCAGTGGCTCTGCAAACCCCCTCTTTTAAAGAGCAGGATGAGGACTAAGCTCAGTACACGTAAAACAGGCAAGAGTGTCTCAGGAGAGAAGCCTCTACCAGCGCAGGTGAGGGACAGAGCCTCGCCCAGTCAGCCCAGAGGTGTTTACATTTTGAGATCTCGAGGCAGTCTGAAAACACTGATCTAAGTTAAAACAGAGCATTTTTTTCCTAAGAAAAATTCTTTTGCTGAGATAAGGGTTATAAATTCTATTGATTTGGGGTTAAACATAATAATTTAAAATTAAGAGGAGGGCAGGTCTCAACAAAGGAAGGGCCCAAATTCAAAGATTTGTAGTATCCTTCCTTTTAAGCAAATAATTAGTTTGGCCAACAAAATATTGACTAGGAGACTCCTCTGTGAATAGATAGGCACGTTTCGAATTTGACATCTCTTTAGGTAATTTTTCAATTAACCTGATTAAACTCCTCTGGGACCTTATTTGCATTAGCCTGGGCTTAGCTTGTTTTCTGTGGAGAAAAATCACTCCAGGTTTTGCCTGTTTCCATTCAGATTAAATCAGGACATCCAGACTGGTCTTTGATGTCCAAGTCTAATGCTTGTTTGTTTATTTTTGAGAGAGACAGAGCGTGAGTGGGGGAGGGGCAGAGAGAGGGAGATACAGAATCAAAAGCAGGCTCCAGCCTCCCAGCTGTCAGCACAGAGCCTGATGCGGGGCTCGAACCCACAAACTGCGAGATCATGACCTGAGCCCAAGTCGGATGCTCAACTGACTGAGCCACCCAGGCGCCCCCATGTCCAAGTCTAGATAAAGGCTAAATGTTTAATAGAATGCAGTCCCGATTAGGGTCCTAGGTCACCAACAAAACTTTCAGGGGGAAATCCCACCATTTAAGGGAGTTAAGCATGTTAACATGGGCTCAGTTGGGTTTTGGATCCTCTAGTCTTCTCTAAACCAAGCACAGAGCGGGGCTGTGTTTCATTTCATTTCATTCACATCCCAAACATGTATTGGTTTGGGATGTGTCATTAACAAGACTTTCCAAACTCCTATTTTTCTCGAAACCTTATAAATCACCGGATGGAACTGTGGCAGCACCTGACCCAGGGCTCCTGCAGGGCCCGAGGTCACCTTCTGGATGAGGCCAGGCTGAGGCCTGGGGGTGCTGCTGAGGGTCTGGGTGAGGCAAGGGAGGGGCTTGGAGGGGTGGGAGACCTGGGCAGACAGATGTCCTGACAGAGAGATGAGGGGGTGGCACTTTTGAAGGGCGAAGGGAAGACTTTACATCAGGTCTGGCTACATTTGGACAAGTATGTGGGACTTTGGCTCCTCAGGGAGACTTACCCTCATTTTGAGCTTTATTCTATTTATCCTTTGTATTATTGTGAAATTTACTCGTACTTCAAGCACCATGTTATGAAACTATTTGGACCCAGAATCACATTGGTTTTCACTCTCCCTCCCTCCAAGATCAAGAGCTTCAGGACCCAGAGAGACCACAGAAGCCCGGCCTCTCTCTCTGTGGGTACCCCCAGCTGGCCAAGAAGGCCAAGCGGCATAACTGGAGGGCTCACATCTGGGGCTCTTTGGGGTCCAGTTCTTGTGCCATCTTGGTGCTGCATTTGGGGGGTACTGAGAAACAAGGTGGGGAATAAACTGAGGGGCTCCTATGGCTGTGACCAAGGGCATATCAGGGCTATCCCTGGTACCACAGGGAACACTCTCCCACTGTCTGCCAGGCCCATGGCACCCTGGGGCCAGGAGACCCTCAGTGCCACGCTCTTGCCGTCCAGACTACTCGGCCCGGAGTTCTATTAGCCACACAAGGCAAGAATCCCCTTGAATTTACAAGGCACTGTTCTAAGAGTTCTAAGCCCCTTCTGGGTATCCGTCTCTTTATCCTGAGCAAATGCACGGGTGTCAAGGATCATTTTCTCCCACAACCCAAGGAGAAACCAATCAACAGAGTGTGTTCAGTCAGGTCAATTCCCAGGTGTGGAATAGCTGGAGCCCGGGGTGGAAAATACCACATAAGGCAGGAAGAAGGGCTGGAAAATGCCACTCCTTCCTGTAAGCTGGAAACAATTTCAGACACAGGACGTGGTGAAGATGAAGAGGTAATGTACGTAAAACGCCAACAGAGATACGTGATTTTTCTGAATGTATTGATCCAATCAAATATAAATAAGTGGATCATTTCCCTTTAATGAATGACTGTCCTCTTAAAATTGTGGAGGGGTGCGTGGGTGGCTCAGGTGGTTACGTGTGCGACTCTCCAGTTTGGCTCAGGTCATGATCTCACAGTTTGTGGGTTCGAGCCCTGCCCTGCATTGGGCTCTGTGCTGACAGCACAGAGCCTGCTTGAGATTCTCTCTATCCTGCTCTCTCTCTCTCAAAATAAATAAACTTAAAAAAAAAATTAATGCCATTGTTCAGAATTCCTTATGTATAAGTAGTACTCCTAACATCCACTGCTCATGCTAAATCAGTGTGAATATCAAGAGGCTGCCAATACCACGGATACCACTCCTTACTAGCCCCCGGCAAAATGTGGCACATATATGTGAAAATAGTTCTTGTTCCTGATTTAGCTCAACCTACAGACATTTCTTCCCTGTGTATCTTTTCATAAGCAGAGAAATTGTTTGATTTTAAACCAATTTAAAACTTGAAAACATACTATAAGCCAGTCATATTTTCAGCACTACAGGACTATTACCAATTTTGTTTTAACGTGCATGTGTTCTGAAGAAAACTAGAAATCAGACATTTAATTTGGGATAAACACCACTAGTTCTGATACTGTTCATGGCTCTGGAGGCTTAGTTTCTGTGCCTATTCACCCAACCCTCATGACTGATTTCTGTAATGTAACTTCAGGAAAATGGAATGTCAGAGAGCTACTTATTAACGGTAGTTATTTAGAGATCACCAGGAAGGGAAGGATAAAAAGCTGTAAGCAAAAGCAGGAAGAAGATTCCAAGCTTGGAACAAGGTCTTAGTGACATTATACCATGCTAATAAGCTCAGGCCTTTATGCAAAAAAAAATAAAAAATAAAATAAAAAATAAAAATAAAAAAAATAAAATAAAAAACCAAAACAAAAAACCTTTGTTCACATTGAAATGACACGTATAGCTTTGAGAATGACAAAGTCACGAAGGAGATACATTTTCCTTTCAAAGGTTTTCGTTTTTTTCAAATATTTGACCATTTCACAATAAACTAAAAAAAAGTATCACTTATTCTGTTTCGTTGTTTCTTTTTTGTAGCGTCCTGACCTATAATATTAACCTGCTTTACAATCAAGTATCAAAAGTTAGTGGAAGGGGCCTTGGCAAAGTTTCTCCTATGCCAACCATCACTACTCTGTGGACTTAGAACAAAGTTACAAATGTGTGTATTTTGTTATTAGTAAGGCAATATAAAACACAGAGGTTTTTTCCTCAAGCTTGTGGAAACAAATGAATGACTATCGGTACTCTCAGAGTTCAAGTACTATAGACAATGCTTTTATTTACTCACATGGTTTGGACATTTGCTCCCTTCAAACGTGCACGTTTTTAAGTGCAGTGCAGGCGCTGGGGTGTCTCAGTCGGTTAAGGGACTGGCTTGATTACGGCTCAGGTCACGATCTCATGGTTCATGAGCGTGAGCCCCACGTTGGCCTCTCCGCTGACAGTGTGGAGCCTGCTTGGAATTCCCTCTGCCCCTTCCCTGCTCGTGCTCTCTCAAAATAGTAGTGTTAGTTCGAGAACACTCATAAACTGGGAATCCCCTTCATCTTTAGCCTGCCTCTTCTAATACGTAAGCTAATACCTCAGGGTGTCTGTTAACAGTGTTCGTACAACGGAAAGACCTCTTTGGATTTAAACGCGGCAAGACAAGGGTATTTAGTTGACTACCTTCTTGGCCATAAGAACATTACACTAGCCAACATCTTGCTGAAGAAACTAGAGGGAAATTCCTGTCATCTGACAGTCTTTGAGATGTTGGGAGTATGAAACCAAAAGACCGATCTGCTTTCCTAGCGACAGATCTGGTGACACTATAACGCACTTCCAAAGGGAACACACACACGTATACTGTGAAATGTAAGGAAACTAAAACTGCATAAACACTTGAGACTTCTTCATCCCTAAATCCCCAAAGGTACAAGTTCCTCCTCCTCTTTTCTTTGAAAGCCTTTGGAAGACCAGTGTGAGAAGCACTGCTTTAAATACACCGGATAGTAAATGCTCCTTGGAGTCAATAGTAGATGGCAGGTTTTGGTGAGGTTTGGACTGGAATGAAGATAAACCATCTAAAACTGAGGACATAAAGGGTTTCACGAAAGTATCATCCTGTCACTTGCCACTATTAATAAAACAATTCAACTTCACAACTAGACTGACATGCTTACATTTTCCTCTGATCAAAAGTAGCCTCAAGCCTTACTCAGCATCTTTCAGGTAAGTCCACAGAATTTTTCTATTTTCATTTCCCCTTTGTATCAAGGAATCAGAAACATACTGATCTGGCTTTTCACAAATCAGTGACTAAGCAAAGAACTACTCATGTTGTAACCCTCTCGTTTTTGCTCTTAAGCTAGCATTACATTATTTACAAAGATAAAAGGGACCCCATTATAAAATGGCCATGACTTGGGGGCACCCGGCTGGCTCAGTTGCTCGAGCGTCCCGCTTCAGCTCAGGTCATGGTCTCGTGGTTTGTGAATTCAAGCCCCACGTCGGGCTTTCTGCTGTCAGCAAAGAGCCCGCTTCGGATCCTCTTGTCCCCGCCCCCCGCCCCTCCCTCATTTGCACACTCTCAAAAATAAACATTTAAAAAAAGTAAATAAAATAGTCATGAATTGGCAAATGCATGAATTGGGGGTAATTCCCTTCAAAATTCTCCAACAAATGAAATCCTAAGGTATATAGCTTTTCTCAAATAAAAACCCTACATCATAATAGAAAGTTTGGTAATGGAGTGTCTACGAGGAAAATTAGTATATTGTCGTTAACAAAGGTAAAACAGTAATGAACATAACTAGGCACAACCATTTGATCCTGTGACTATCGGAAGCTAAGGGGTCTGTGAAATGTCAAGACAACAAAATAGGTCACATTATGAGTATGTCAAAGAATTCACACAAAAAAAGGTAGAATTCTCACTTCTTCTTTAATCACAGGATTTCATTGTTTACGAATAATCATAGGACAATTCAGGTAACTAAGGTTTGGGAGGGAAAACAGTTCTTACTTTACATGAAGAACTACGACATGCTCCAATTTTCTGTAAGTAACTCTACTGGCTGAATTAACAAACATTTCCACACAGACAAAAAAAACCAAACAAACACATTTTTTTTTTTAAAGCCAAAGATCACTGCATTTGTATTTACAAAAAGCCATAAACGAACATGCATTTCTCCCTGACTAGGAGAACTTAAATAAATGTTTGAACATTAAGGCAGTGACAGTTCTAAAACATAATGAACTTCTAAGTTAAGGCTTTATGTCTGTTTTGAAACCCATATTCATAGGCCACTGTGACCACAGCAAACTTTTATCTATCAGGTTAGGTTCATCCGTCCTGGATAAGTTATTGATTCACTACCAACTATTCTATGGGATAGGAATTAATACTAATATCATCCATTTAAGGAGTTATTAGTCCACTCCTTAGGTTTTATTTTGAGGGTTTAGTCTTCAGCAGCATAAGCATGTGCCACAGAAGGAACTTTTTTTTTTTTTTTTAAATAAACTTAGAAAACTTAGGGGCTGCACCGATTTTTCCTTGACTGAAAGTTGGCCAACAACCAAGAATTCCTGATTTCCTGAAGAGAGAGAACCTCCAGAGCATATCTGGCCATGCTCCCATCTAAAAACGTGGATGTTCTTGATTACTGAAGTAGTTGGTCTTCAAATTCTTTGAAGACTGGTATTGCTGTCTAAATAAAGCAACAAAATGTGGAATCCCATAGTGCGGGTGGATCTGTTCTGTACTTCTTATCCTCAAGGCACAAATACTACCCTTGCTGGGCCAATGTCTTTCCTTACTCCAGGAAAAGATGAGAGGTGGATGAAGATTCACTTGAGAATAATTGATTGCACTCTTGCCCTATTCAAGCTTACACACAGTATGGAGATTTAGGGGGGAATGGCCTCTTCGCTTTCCATTATTGTTTTTCTTAACATTTAGACACAACTCAGATCCAGCCTGTGGGTCCACTTTGAGAAGCAGCCCTGGAGCCCCTGCCTCGCCTACTGGGGAGAGCAGCAGGGGTGTTCACAGGGCACACTCCAGGATGAGCTAACTGGGCACGATTCCACAACGCGGCGTTTCCGCGGCTGGGATGACGGACGGTCACTTCGACCAGAAGGATCACTATTTACACTGAGGGCTGGCCGCTACTCCTTGAAGCAGTAATTGTACAGAAACGCGTCTTGTGAGGAAAGTACAGTTCACTGACGTTGGGATCACTCCTAGTTTGTGTGGAGGAAGAATAAGCATTGGTTACCTGAAGACGGTCTCAAAAGCTAAAGCTGGCTGTAGTTTTCCTTTGTCTCCAAGTCAGAAAAAAAGGGAGAGGTCAAAGCAGAGGAAGCTGCAGGCGGCAGGAGCCCCACGCCATCTAAGCACTCGTGCCCAAATCTGCTGCGTGGCGTCCGAGTTCTTTAGATTTACTCTCAGGAAACAGGAATTTCTCTCCAACACCGTCAGATATTTTAGGTGCAATTTAAGTCAAGCGAGTCACATTTCAACTGAAATGTTTTGCAGATCTGAAAAGTCTGTACCCTAGTACCTGGTAAGCTTGGCTTCAGCTAAGTGCTAGATGGGTTTTACAGGTGTGAGACACTCTTGTTCTTTTAAGATGGGACAACTAACTGTGAGAGGGCAAATGGAGGCAACACAGAAACAATCATTTTTAGATGAACATCTTACGCTTTATAATACACTCACATTTATACACAAATTTCATGTTTACAAGTACAAAAGGCAAAGAACCTCCAAGGACCCAAGTAAACGCATCAGGAACTACATTCAACGGCGTTAACACTGTTGTCCTACCCTCCAGTCGCTGAACCCGGAAGGAAACTGTAAAGGCCGACCCGCGCACAGACTTCACGTTTAGAAGTTGGAGACCGTGTGTGGTTCTGCACACGTCTGGGTTTCTACAGAGCTGAACTGAGATTCCATTGTGTTCCAGGCCAAATCGGCCAGAAGAAAGTCGTCCATTGCGGTTTGCGTTTCGTTGCTGGTGAAGAACAAACTGCCCAGGGTCTCAAAGCCAGAATTCATGGTCTGTGTTTCTGTGCTGTTCAACTGAACTTTACTCTCTACGGCAGGTATGCTTTTAGCAGCGGACATTCCTTCGGTTTGGGTCTCTGTGTCAGACGAATCCGTACTCATGGAAAAGCTGGAGTGTTTCAGAATACTTCCCAGAGGCAGATGGGGGCCACTGTCTAAGAAGAAGTTTAGGTCTGTCTGTGTCTGCGTGTCAAACATTTCAAGGCCTAAGAAGTTCGAATTTCCCCTACAGCTGTAGGACTGGGCAGAGGTGTCCGCAAGGAAGAAGTCAGTTTGGGTCTCTATGTCCAGAGATTCCAAGACTGGCTCAGTGGCCATGGTGTTAAGCTCACTCTCTTCAGTTTGAGTTTGGATATTTGAGGCGGAAAAGAACTCCTCGATATCAAAATCGATTGCGGGATTCTGGGCTGGGCCAGATGGGAGCTGGGTGTCAGGTCCAGTATTCGGGTCAGACAAAAGACTACGACTGTCCAGTGTCTGGCCAGGCAGGTTACTTGACAAGATGTTTTCTAAATCACTTAATAAATCCATAGTCTGGGTCTGATTGTCCGTCATGTTCTGTGAAGGAAGCATACTGTGCTGTGCGCCGAAGTTTATAATCGGTGCAGATTTCTCAATATCTTGATTTAAAGTCTTAGGGTGGTTCTGAGGTAACAAACCATGAGTGACAGTCCCTGCTACTAGGCTGCTGCTTATGATATTGTCTGTGGAAACACCATAGGACGAATGGACGCTCTCAAAAATGTCTCCACACATTACAGCTTGGTCCATCTGGACTCGGCCGTCTGTCAGACTCTGCATCCCGCTGGTCTGGGTTTCTCTGGAGATCCCACCTGGCTGGTAACAGGCATCTGCGAACGTGTCAGTCTGAGCGGCTATGGAAGAGGTTACCTTAGAACCGGGTAAGAATGTCTGAGTGTGAACACTAATGGGAAGGGAGACTTGGGAACCAAACGTCAAATCCGTTTGAGAACAGGAAGATACGGAGGAATCAGGGCCGGCCCACTGGGAGGAAGGTATGAAGTGCTGTGTGGCGTAAGACAGGTCCGTCTGCACGTTGATTGAAGAAATGCCATTCTTCTGACATGTGTTTCCTAGTTCTTGTAAAGGATTAGACAGGCTCTTGCCCAAGTTCACCTGAACACCTGTACTAACTGGCTCCAGAGCAACAGGATTCACAATTTTTGAAAGAGGGAGACTCTCCTTGAGACAGCCAGCCTCGGAATCTAGGCCGAGGATCAGCGTTCCGACCGACAAGGGCAGTATGTGCACAGCGCCCGGGGCGGAGCCCTGATGATCCACGCCCAACACCACGGGCTGGGCAGAGGAGTCGGCTGTAGGCACAAAGACAGGCGTGGGAGAAAACTGCAGAACAGGAAGTTTCACCAGAGCCACTCTGGGCTTGGGTAAAAGCAACTTCTGAGGGCATCTGGGAGGTGTCGTAAGAGTCTGCTTTCCGGCAGTAGAGTTGCAAGAGTCTTCAAAAGTAGTGACTAGTTTTATTTCTGAGGTTTCTAGTTCTTGAGGGTCTGGTCTTGGAGCTGGCTGACGGCTCAATGACTCAGCGGTCTTACCGGACAGCTTCTGGCTGTGCAGGCAGTCTTCCATTTTCCTTTTCTTACTAGGCGGGTCCCTGAAAGCAATGACAGAGTGAAAAGAGAAAAATGAGCGTAAGCTGCAGCTGTCTTCAACCCGGGGGCCGTCTCCTCAGCTGCTCACCAACACTGCTCCCCACGCCCACGGCAGAGGTCAGACTTCGCCCGGTGAAGAGGAGACCTCCCTCCACGACTCTCTAAGAACTCGGCCTGCTGTGGTGGCGGGCAGAGAAACACGTGAGTAGGGAAGGAGAAAGCGCGTCCTTTTTTGGGTATACGTGCAAGTACTAGAACTCAGCTTAGCTTAGCTCTGGAAGCATAAGGCAGCGAACAGATTATATAATGCAACCTTTACTGTTCCTAAAGTAGGAAGCTATTACTCCAAATATAAAGTTGACCTTTAAAATGAGGTACAGTTTTATGGTAAAACTGAACTCAACAATCTAACATCCCTCTGATAGAAATGCTGGAAGTTGATATTTTTAACCGGGAAGGAACAAGGAAGAACCGGGTTAGGCGGATGCAGATCCTTTCCCAGTCCTGCCGAAAAGCTCTGCTTTCCCGAAAGTTCCCTTCGGCCACATCACGTCTTGCCTCCGTCCTTCCGCCTCTCTGCCCGCGACAGGGGCTCTCCAGAAGTTTCGCCTGAAACTCTTCCCACAGCCACTGACTTGTGGACCGGCACTTCTTCCCCTTTACCTGTGCTCTGCGGGGATCTCGTGGCCGGTTCGGTAGATGTGGGACTGTAAGGCGGTCCTGCTGGCATAGGGACAGCCGCACGTGCACTGGAAGGTCTTGCCACAATCCTCGGCGTGCCTTTTCAAGTCCCACTCGGTGCCGTAGGAGTTGCTGCACTTACTACACTTATGCTTCTTTTCGGCGTGCATTTTCATAAAGTGCTGGGGAGAACACAGAGGGGGGAGAGTGGGCAACCGCAAGCGCGCAAACGTTTCAGACGCGACCCGCACGCCCGAATTAGCGCTGAGCTCACAGGACAGACCTCAGCCAGTCCGCGCCAGGAGAACGGAGAAGCGGGAAGGCTGCGGTCTGCCACGCGCCTCTTCTCCTAGTCACTCCTGCTCTGGGAAAAGTGGGAGACGGTTTGGCAAAAACTTCCTGGGACCACCTTTCAGGGGTTCCAGACGAGTGCCGCAGGCGGGGGGGGGGGGGGGCGGTCCGCCACACGTTCCTCGGGACCCTCCAGCAGACGCTTGGGGAAGGCTCGCAGCCGCCAGGCTCTGCCAGTCCTAAGGCCCCTCTGTCCCCACTCGCCGGGCCCCCTCCCGAAGGTGGCTGCTGCTGGAACTCTCTGCCTGACCTCCGCAGCTACATCTCCCTCAGGAGACCATTTCCTACGTGCCTTTGCGCCTCTGGCCTCAGAGGCACCCGGGGTCACACAAGACAGCTGGACACACATTTCTCATTTGCTGAGGAAGCAGTCTTCTGGTCTCTCCTCCAAACCCACTCCCGGACATCTTCACCTCCACAACAAGCTACGTCTCCTCCACTCACGGTACCCCCACTCATGCTTCCCCCGCCAGGGAGACTCTTGGGCGGCCGGCTATTCCCACAAGCAGCTCTCTCCCAGAGTTCTCCAGTTACATTTGGAAAAAGATTGGATGGCACGCTAGGTTTACATCACCTGCGCCTCATCCTCAGAGAAGTACACTTAAGACAAGTAAAATACCTGTTTTACGAGAGAAAATTGAGAAAATGGTCTGTCAGGGCCTCTGGGGCATCCTTCAATTGGACAACAGTAGAATTTCGGTACGGTTTTCAAATCTTTCCTTATTGTTGGATTTACTATGCCATCCTGCAAAAGAAAAAGTTACTTTGAGCGCTTATTTTCAAAAAAATCCAATAGAACTGGCTGGGAGCAGAAACAAAAAATGACTTTTTCTTGGGGATCTTTTAAGGGTTAATAACGCTCTAAATTGGATCGTGGTGCTCGTGGCACAACCACGTGTATCTACTAAGTAACTAGATTATTCACTTAAAATAAGTAAATGGTGAACAAACTGTAGCTCAATAAATCTGTTAAATTTTTTCCTTAAGTTTATTTATTTTGGGAGAGAAAGAGAGAGAATCCCAAGCAGGCTCCGAGCTGTCAGTACTAAGCCTAATGTATAGCTCGATCCCATGAACAGAACCGTGAGATCATGACCTGAGCTGAAATCAACATTTGGATGCTTAACCTTACTGAACCACCCAGCTGTCCCTGTTAAAAAATTTCAAAACAAAAACCTATGTTGTTTAAAAATCTTCTATCCATTCCTTTAGAACTCTTCCTTCTAAACTCAAAATCTCTCTCCTTAAAGCCAGGCTCTCTGTTCGTAAGTGTATATTCACAGTTTCTGAGGCTCAAGATTTTGGTATCATCCCTAATTCTTCCCTTCCCTTTCATCCCACCCTCAATTAGTGGGAGCCCCCGAAAAAACCTCCTTTGATTGTGGTCTAGGCCTTCCCAACAGCATCCTGACTTTCTCTGGTCATCACGCTGCCCCCTGAAGTAGCTGAAGCTAGCTGACACAACTTTTTATACAACAGCTTGAACACAGGCACTGTACTATGTGTGAAATTTAATAACCATTTTAATCATCTGTACTATTAGAGCTTTTGTTACTGCGTCAGGCACTGTTCTAAGCACTTTATATACATCATGTCATCCTAATAATCCTTTGTTATTAAGTACGTGATTAACTTTTTGGCTGGGAGTTTAAAATAACTGGTGACTTAATTTAAATTGAAGCGTTCTGTCTCGGTGCCCTTGATGAGCCCACATACCGCAGGTGTAAGGTACCCATGACCTCCAGTGTAATTCCTGTCTGGCCCTAAAGGAAGGGGATGGTGGTGGCAGTGGCGGGGGTAGGGGTGGGGAAGGACCTCTCTATAGGTCACTGGAAACAAGAGGACTCACGGGTACAAGAGCACCTGGCTCTGGGGGGTCCCAAAGAGATCAGGTCGGGCCCCTTGCCGCTAACAAAATCCACAGGCAGAGAGCCAAGTGGTGGAGAAACCAGAAAGGGATTTATTTCAGTGAGGCCAGAACTGGGAAGACAGTGGACTAGTGTCTCAAAGACTGTCTCCAAAGTGCTGAACATACTTCCAGGTTTATGTAAGGAAAATGTGAGACAAAGGTACGTGCGGGTGGGCAGTGAAGGTCAGGTTGATCACTGTCCTGGGGTCAGTCATGTGGGGGTCTTACTGGTGTGAAGGCAGTCCCTGTTGCTAGGGTCCCCGTCTTGGGATGCTATGCCTGCTGGGTCTTGTGCCCGGGTGAAGAGATAAGCTGGAAAGAACTTAATCACTTAAACACTACAGACTGAGGTCAAAGTGGAGGTGGTCGAAGTCCTCATTCACTTGGGCCTCACATGCTGCTGCAGCACACAGATACTCTGCTTATCTAGTGTTCTGATGAGAAAGGACTCATACTTGTGGAACATGTCCACTTCCTTCTCTCCCATCCACATTTCGGGAGAAGGGAGGAATGAATAACCATGTGGCTAAGACTCCTCTTTGCCTTCCCAGTGGATCCCAAGAGGAGCACGTTGATCTTGTTGAGTCTGTGTCCACTCATTTAGAGGAGAAAAGAAGCTATTTTTGTTTTATTTATCAATAACATAATTTATCTTTCCATATTAAATTCAATTCGTTCTCCATGTCTTCCACACTGGTCCATCCTTTTATAATCCTACTGTACTGTCTAGACATTTATATGCATTTGGGTTAAAGGGTCCCTTAAATAGTTTTCCTTTGTTTTCTAATTTGGTAGCAGATTTGATATTCCAAAAACTTGTTTGTATCTATCACCTGTAGGTGTGTTATACCTCCAATCTCCAATTACAGACGTATCTTTTTCTGTTCCCTTTTCATACACCACCCTACTCAGACTCATAATATTCTCACTTCCAACTGCACTTTCTATGAAGGCCCAATTTGTCCTATATCCCCCTGGCTCCCTTCAGGCAGAATGCAATGGTAGAAAAAGCCATTTGGCATTGAAAGCCCCGTATATCATTTTTACCAGCAACTAGGGGCGTGGCCTTGGACAGGGGATTTAACCTCTGAACCAGTTTACTCCTTTTTAAGACAGACACTATAGTTAACTCTCAGGATTATCTTGTACTAGATTAGCATAAAGCCTAGGCCAGATCACATTCTCAATAAGTAACATTCCCTTGTTCTGCTTACCACCCAGATCTAGGGACCTATTTCTTGTTTGAATTCCAAGATAGTAACTAACTTAAGCTATCTTAAACACCATCCTTTTCTTCTAGAGTTCCTGTCTCCCTAACTAAATTGCTCTCTTTTTTTATAGTTTATTTTTTGAGAGACAGCAGGGGAGCGGCAGAGAGAGAGAGGGAGAGAGAGAATCCCAAGCAGGCTCCACAATGTAAACGCAGAGCCTGACTTGGGGCTCAAACTCAACAACTGTGAGATTGTGACCTGAGCAGGGATTAAGGGTCAGCCGCTTAACAGACCGCGTGACCCAGGTGCCCCTCCCCAACTAAATTTCTTAAGGGCAGAAACTATTTTGTACACCACCTCCTACTGCCTTAATGCTTAAAGAAGAGAGCAAGTGCATGCTAAATGCAGAGCATTTTTAGAAAGGCAGTCCAGGGTAGGACAGGTTTTCAACCCTGGGGGGGCCTCTGAAAAATCACGAGGTTCAAAAAAATATTTCTGCCTGGTTCCAACTCCAGGTATTCTTATATAATTAGTTTGACGTGCAGATTAGGGATCTATCTATCTACCTATCTAATGTTTTACTTCATTCATTCATTCATTCATTCATTCATTCATTCATTTATGAGAGAGAGACTGTGTGCACGCAAGCGGGGGAGGGGGAGGGAGGAAAAGAGAGAACTTAAGCAGGCTCTGTGAGGAGCATGGAGCCTGATGTGGGGCTCGATCCTACAACCCTGGGATCATGACCCGAGCCGAAATCAAGAGTCAAATGCTCAACGGACTGAGCCACCCAGGCACCCAGGGATCCATATTTGGTTTTTAAATCTTCCCATATGATCCTAAAGTGCAACCTAGCTTAAGAACCTCGGGTGTCGTGGTTAAGCCCACGGGTTCTGGATTATTGACTGCCATGGTTTGAATTCTCTACCTTGTCACTTTCCTGTGACCTTGAGAAAATGAAGGTTTCCTTATCTGTAAAGTAGGCATAATAGGGTTTAGAACAGTGCTTATCACATGATCAATTAGTTATTATTGCTGAGTTCTTTGCTGTGGAGAGTTGTGTTTCTTCTTTCGGCTTTTGCCAACTTAATGCCAATGACCTAATCTAAACCAGTACTTTACATTAAATATTGTACCTGTGAAAGTATGGCTGAAAGGCTCTTTTGTTAGAACACTGGCATCTGGCAGCTTTAATGACAAATGATGTCATGGCTCATCACCAAACTCATCCCATTCACCAATTCATCTACTGTTTTATTTTGTGTTTTTAACGGAATACTTTCAATTAACTTATATTTTTTCCACCTAGTGTTATCAGCAAAAGAAAACGAAATGTGGGGAGAATATTAAGCAAGACTCAAAAATCCTTCATTCACCCGACCATCATCGAATTCCTCTTAGTGATATGCCAGGAAGATGGTCCCTTCCTATGCTCAGGCTGTCCAACGTTCCACAAAACTGCCTGCAGGGTCACTACAAAATTCATGCTCACTTCTAATACATACTCAATTCTGCTTAGCAATCCTTTTATTATCCCTTTTTAAACTCCCAATCATGTTCTCATATTCCTGTTCACTTTTTAAAAAATTAATGAACTTATTTTTTAGACAAGATTCAGGCTCACAGCAAAACGGAGTAGAAAGCACCACGAGTTTTCAGCTACCCCTACCTCCCCAAACACGTACAGCCTGTTCCGCTATTAACTATTATTCCCCCATCAGAGTGGTACATTTATCACAATCAGTGAACCTACAATGACCTATTATTATTATTACCTAAAATCCAGAGTTTATATTAGAATTTATTCTTGCTGTTGTATATTCTACGGCTTTTGACAAATGTGTAATGACATGTATCCACTGTTACATTCTCAGAGTATTTTCACTGCCCTAAAAATCCTCTGTGCTACACTTATTGATAACTCTCTCCCCACTTTTAAAATTTATTTATTTTTTTAGAGAGGTAGTGAGTGGGGGAGAGGGGCAGAGGGAAAGAGACAGAAAGAGAAAGAGAGCGAGAAAGAAAGAGAGAGAGAGAGAGAGAGAGAGAGAGAGAGAGAGAGAATCTTAAACAGGTTCCATGTTCAGTGCAGAGCCTAATGCGAAGCTTGGTCCCCCAACCCTGGGATGGTGACCTGGGCTGAAATCAAGAATCAGACGCTCAACCCACTGAGCTGTCCAGGGGTCCCAACCCTCTTCCCCTTAAACCCATCCTGACGACCACTAATCTTATTTGCCCTCTTCAAGAATGTTGTATGGTGGGAACGATACAGTATGCAGCCTTCTCGGATTGGCTTCTTTGTTTAGTCCACACATATATCTAAATTTCCTCCATGTCTTTTCACAGCTGGATCGCTCACTTCTTTTTAGTGCTGAAGAATACGCCATCCTCTGGAGGTTCCACAGTTCATTTTCCACTCACCGACTAGTAAGCATCTGGGTTGCTTCCAAGTGCTGGCAATTACTTTTCTTGACAGGTCTTCTACCATCTCCCTCCCTTTCCTTTCTCGCTGCCATCACCGTTAGTTGATGTCGCCCTGACTCGCGGTGTGCACTTTTATCACTGACCTCCCAACTAACTTCTAGAACCTCAATCTTTTTCATTCACAGTTTGCCAGATTCATTTTTCTACACTATAGCTCTGATTATGTCATTACCTCACTCCGACATTTCTAGTGACACCCAAATCTTCCCGAGTCTGAATTTCTCTCACTTGAGACATTCAAAGTCCCTTACTATATAGCTTTGCATTACCTCTCTCTTCTGTCATTTACCTCTTTCTGCTTTTTACCCGTCTTATCCAGTGCGGCTACTTAAAATCTTCCAAACTTTTCAAGGGGAGGAATGTTTTTGTATGTTCGGTTGCATGTGAGAGTGCTTTGAACGGAGTTAACAGTCCAGAAAAACCTGGAGCGTTATACTGACTCTGTTCAAGAGGCCATCTAAGCCAAATCTGTATCACGCACCAGGATGAAACACTACAGAGAGCCGCACCAGGATACCTGCAACCCCCAATGCCTTTTTACAGGCACAGCAACAACGTGATACTGTTTTCCTGCTTTCTGAGGGCCAACCCCTCAACCCTCCCCATCGCCACCTCTCCACCCAGCTCCTGGGCTTTCTTCCCATTCCAGCCCGAGACAGAAAGCTCAAAGGGTAGGAAGGCTGAGATGAGAATGGGGAAGATGAGAAATGGTGATGGCACAATACCACATGAACTGCAGTGACAAAGTGACGTTTTGTTCTGGCATTCTCTATATATGTTCAAGAACAAAATTCACCAGACTCTTTGTGATTTATCTTTTTTGTGTTCTTCCTTTTTTGGGTAAATGTTACATACAAAGTATTTGAAAGTAAAAAAAAAAAATTCTTTGAAAAATGTTAATGAAACACTTTACGTAAAGATTTTGAAAAAAGAAAAACTTTGAGATGAAACAATCAAAAAATAAGATGGAAAAAAGTAAACAAACAGAAGAAGTGAAAAGGAGGAGGAAGGAAACACTTCAAGGAGAAAGGATAAAAGGAAAGGACTGTAAAAATAGTGGCAAAAATTGGGAAAAAGAGGCAAAAGTATTCTAGCACCTCACTGCCTTCAAAGAAAGCATCCAAGGAAACAGTTTGCTCTCTTGTCCTCCTATTGTAAACTTAAAATTGGAAGTCTTTGTACAGTATAGTCTATAGAGCAACTTGGAACCTTTCCTTCCCTTTGCTATAAAAAAAAAACAAAAAACAAAACAAAACAAAAAAACCTTCCTGGCAAATCATTCAAAGCAAATCTTGCACTGAACATAATACAAAATTCTTGAAGCCATGCTTTAAAAATATAAACGCTGCTGGGTAAGAAAATCTTCAAGGGCCCTCCTGTCCCCTTCATTGCTTTCAAACACAAGGAATAAAAGAATCTCTAACAATTGAGAAATGCCCATTTCTCTCTTCCTTTCCCTCAAAGCCCCAGCTTTCATTTCCCAAGGATAACCCTGTATGCAAGGCTGGACAGGGTATTTCCAATTTCTTCCAGCAGATGGAATATAGACATAGGTCATAAGAACCCACATAACACCAAAAAGCAGCACGTCCTTACATCAATCCCCATCCTTACGCATCACCCTTCAGAAGCGCTCGTTAATTATTTACATTAAGAAGGGAGTTATTTGGTTGGGTGCAGGGTATCTTGTGAAGAAATTCTAAAAGAAAATAAGAACCATACAGCAACAGATGGGGAAGGGAATAGAAGATTATCAAAATCTAGAAAAAAAAAACACTAAGAAAGAACTAGAATTATGCAAGTAGCTGTAACCAAGAGAATGTGAAGGAAACTTTCCACGGACTATTATGCAAACCCACCAAGCGGATACACTCAGACCACCTTTAGGGCGGAAAGTAGGCACACCCACTTGACGGACACTGGAGTCTCTCCAAATGGCTTTCAAAACCACAGGGATCTCCCAGTCAGCTCACGTCCCCGGGCCTCCCCTCCTCCCTCCCTCCTTCTAATACTCTGACAAGTGTCAAGAGTGATGTTTGAACTCAAGAGCCTTCTTCTACTCAGGATGCAGAGCAAGGGTAAGATTCACCACACTGGGGCTGGGGCACCCTCGTACAGATGCGGCTGTTCTGTCTTACAGGTTGCCTTCGTGAGAGAACGAACCCCTTTCCCCCAGTACAGCAGATGCTCGGGGGTTGCTGGGTGCTATGGTTAGAAAGGCGGAACAAGGCAGCAGAGTGAGCCTCTTTGATGAGGGGGCAGGGCGGGGAGAGATGGTTCTGGATGAGATTTCTTTAATTCCTGCTGAAACAGGTGTCCCTCGTGACCTATGAAGGAAACTCAGCAGAGACCATTTTTCCCTTCAACATTTCTAGTTTGGAAAGGGATGTTGAGTTCACTGTGCTGTCTTCAGACAAGAGACATCCGGAAAGTGCCTTGCAAGTGGGAGAATGACCTCACGCAGCAGAAGCAGCAAGGGAAGATACGGCTGCTTTGACAAATCCAAGTAGAGATTTGACTATCAAAATCTGTATGTGCCTCAAACATACTCCTTAAGCCTGTTATATTTTGTATTTTGTACGTTGTGTTACACATCACATATGTGTTGGTATGTTTTGTGTATGTCCTGGTATCTTCAGAATTCCTAAACGTCACGTGTTTTAAAAACATAATTAGAAATAAACCTGTTATATGCTATCAAACTAGTCCTGGAGAGTAAACGCTCTTTATGCTTCACCAAGTCTAGAGAAGTAGAGAGCTGCAGACAGCAATTCCAGAGAAAAGAACAATAAAACTGTTGACAAGTGCTTGTTAGAGTGATATTCAGGCCAACACGGGAGGGTCCTGGTCGGACCGGTGGCTTCTCTTGTACTCCAGACGTAATGCATCTCGGCTGTCGATCGCTGAGGACATGACTCTAACGGCGGGTGACGGCTGTCCTATACGAGCTCAGGGAACCAAGCTGACGCAGAATTCCTAGCAATACACAGTTCACCCACCGAAGTGAAAATACGAAGACAAGGAAGGATTTCGGTAAAATTTCGTGCGAAGCAGAAAACACAGGACTGAGGGCCACTCCCAAAGACCACTGAAGAGTCACTACACTCGGGTCCTGGAAGAAACCCCAAACCATTCTGAGGGCCTCCAGGGTCCACCCACTTTTCCTGACTGGGCTCCCCCATCTTCCCAGGAAAACGATGGTGCTAGACGGGGATTGCCTCTCCTGGGCCACACGTCTGTCCGACTAGGGACTATAGCCTCAAACCTGCTGCTCATTCAATTCTCATCAGAGGCCCGACTCTAAGGAAGTTTCCAAGGACGATGCACCTGAAGGACAGACAGACAGGGACGTGCAACACGCCAGGTAATTCAAACTTACTCCCGAGTGAATCCAGACCATCAAAAGCTACATATTCACCAAACTTTGCTTTGAGTGTCATGCTGTGTAACTATGTCGCTGTTGGCACGGAACGAAGTGAGCGAGAGATGGTGGGAAGAAACTTCCTACTGGAGTGACATAGAAATTATAACTTGAAAGGCCTAGAGTGCGGCCGGACATCTGGATTTTCCATAAATTTTCCGCAGACGTGCACTAAAGGTTAAAACGCACTGCCCCATTTTACAGACGGTGGAGACGATGTTCAGACTACTGTCATGTTGACGTACGGGTCTCCTCTTAAACAAGATCTGCGGGGAGAAATTTCCCTTAGGTCTCGGTTCAGAGCCACCCCGATTCTACCAATACCGTGAAACTCGTAACTGGCGGTGCCTCGAGGCAAATCTGCAGCTCCCTCCTAAACACCGGGCAGAACCCGAAGGCCCGAGGGAGGCATTGTGGGTGTGGTGGAAAGAACTCGGGCTTTCGAAGCAGAGACGGGGTTTAAATCCCAGCTCTCGTCCGGCTGCGCAACCTGTTTCTCATCCAAGAGGCTGGGGATGACGGTCCGGGCCTCACGAAGTTGCGGAGGACCACGGAGGTGCGGGGGTCCAGTGGCCGGGCCGCCAAGCCCGCGGCCGGCAGTCCCGGCACGTCCGAGCCCGGCAGCGGAGCCACATGACACAGTGTTTTCCGACTGCGCGTTCCTGCGTGCTAGCTCCCACTCTGCCCCGCCGGGACTCCCTGGCCGGTTTGGCCCGTTCTGGGGCTGGATGCCCGCCGGCCGGGCTGCGCACACGCGCGCGCGCGCGCGCACACACACACACACATACACACACACACCCCGCCGGCCGGGCAGCGCACACACGCGCGCGCGCGCACACACACACACACCGCAATCCCCGCCGCCGGCCGCGCCGCCCTGCGCGCCCGAGCCCCCGAGCGCCAGGCCCTGGGAGGCGTCGTTCCGCGGCGGGCTCACCTGCAGGCGGTGGCTCTTGACCAGGTGCATGTTGAGCGCCGGGCTGTTGGGCAGGATCTTGCCGCAGCCGCGCACGGTGCACAGGATGTTGGTCCGCACGGCCCGGGACAGCTCGCTCACCGACGGCTGGATCAGCTCCCGGGCCGGAGGCGCCGGACCCGCGGGCTGCTGCCTCGCCGCCGCGGGTCGCGGCCGGCTGCCCTTCAGTCGCCCGGGAGGCCCCCACGGGCCCGAGGCGGCGGCGGCGGCTCCCCTCGCGGCCGTCGGGACGGTCGGGGCGCCCGAGGCCAGAGCCGCGGACCCCGCCGCCGCCGCCGCCTCAGAGGCCGCCATGGCTGCCGCACGGCAGAAGGGCCTCGCCAGCAGGCCCCGCCTCCCGCCGCAGCCACTTCCGGCAGGGGGCGGGGCCTCCAGCCTCATTAGCATCCGGCGGGGCCGCGACGGCCGCGGCGCCCCCTGCGGGCCGTGGAGGGCGCGTCGGCTGACGCGGGAGGGTTACAAAATTTCACCGGGGTCCCTTGCGAACGCATCGAAGGGGTTGGTCCCACTGACTGGTTCTTCACCTTCCCAGAAACTTAACCTTGGGCAATAATTGTATGGAAGACAAATCAGTATAGTATGTTCAGGAACTTTATTTCCCAAAGATTAGAAACAACCCAAATATTAGCCAATAGTATGTTAATTACATCTATTGTCTGTTGAGGACTTACCATGCGCTAGACATTTTGTATCTCATTTTGTCCTCGCAATAGGTGTAGCGGGTATGTACTATAAGCTTTCCCCCAACTTTCAGAGAAGTAACTAGCCATAGGTCACATTATACAAATTAATTGCTAATAACTGAGTTAATCATTTTAAGAGAGGGTGGATTTATATGCCTGTATCTTAAGCGCTGAAATTTGATTACTATTTGGGAAACAGTATAGTTCAGGGCAGGATTCCAAAACCTAAGTACCTAGAAGGGCTAGCTGGACCACATAAATGAACACACATGAGACCAGGTGTAAATAGAAGAGAGAAATGAGGACTGCAGAGACATGGAAAAAAACATCCTTTGTTTAAAGGGGGCAGCTGCCACTCATGTGTGGTATCACTAGATGTATTTTTCAATGTTTTTACGTGAAAACTTCCAATCTATATACCAGCAGCTGTGCTAGCTTTCTATTGCTACCGGTACAAATTGCCACAATTTTAGTGGCTTAAAACGCCGTAGATTTGTTATTTTATAGTTCTGTATGTCAGAAGTCTGACATGAGTATGAGGCTAAGCTCGAGGTGTGGGCAGGGCTGCATTTCTTCTGGAGACTCTACGGAAGAATGCGTTTACTTGCCTTGTCCAGCTTCTCAGAGTCCGTAGTGGTGAGTTGAGTCTTTATCACATCACGGACTTCTCCCTCTGCTCTCTCCTGTTCCTCTTCCACTTTTGAGGACCTTTGTGATTACAGTAGGTCCATTTAGGAAATCCAGACTAATCTCCCCTTCGCAAAGTCCCTTTGCCTTGTAAGGTGATATGTATTTACACATTCCAGGAATTAGGATGTGGACATCTTTGAGGGGAGGGCATTATTTTACCCATCATAGAAGCTAATTCTGATTTTAAAAGTACTGTGGGACCAAAAAAAAACCAAAAAAAACCCCGTATCTATGTGTGTGGGATAGCATCCACAGGCTATTGTTTCTTTTGGGATGGGGTCTCAGAGTCCAATTGCCTCGGGTTATTGTGGGTACAGCCACTTACTAGCCTAAGAGCTGGTATTCACTTCAGTAGAATTAGATTGGTAATTCTGCCTGCCATATAGGATTGTTATGAAAATAAGATAATGCATATAAAATACTTAGCAGCGACCTAGTAAATATTCCATAAACGTTAGCTATTGAATTTTGCAGACTCTACCTAAAGCAAAATAAATTCCTTTGGCTGTAGCGGTCCTTGGGTCTACATTTACCGCTCCATCTGTTCCTAAGACTGCATTTGAATGCAGTATGTGTCTCTGGATCGTCAAGTACATAACAGAAGTTCCAGTCCAAGACAGTGACATAAGAAGAAATTGAACTCACCTCCTCCATGGAATTCACCAAATTATACCTAAAGAATAATTCCTCCTGAAGAAGAACAGAGGGCAGACTGAACACCAAGTACATAACAGATAGAGTTCCATGTATTCTCATTTCCTTAAGCAGGTGCCTGTGTTTGGGAGGGCTACAGGATGAGCCTCAAGTGATTCCACTGTAGGGTGGATAATACGATTAGTGTCTTTCTCATTCAGCCTCCATTTGCACATCACTGCCAAGCACCAGGGAGGGCTGTGAACCTGTGAGAAACCATCCTGGGGAGACTGCAGGGCCTCTGTGCAGACCCAACAGAGGCATTCAGGCACCAAGCAGAAGCTCCTCCCACGTGTGTGCTCATAAGGACAGATGCTCTACACCATGACTATGGTCTACAAGGAAAATTATTGAGCCCCAACAGACTCAGTGCCTCACTCTGAGATTACTGAAGTGTCTATGCCACTTGTGAATTAAATCTAAAAACATATTTTTTCACGTACCTATAATCTATAGACAATACCATTAAATTATAAAGCACTGTTTAGCCCTTCTCTGATTGTATTTACATTTTTGTATACTGAGCCTGTTTTTGATTTTCATCAAAAGTAACTGATGTACCAGTTTTTATTTTTTTAAGTGTTTATTTTAAGAGAGAGAGAAAGAGAGCAAGCGGGGGAGGGGCAGAGAGCGAGGGGAAGAATCCCAAACGGGCTCTTTACTGTCGGTGCAGAGCCTGATGCAGGGCTCGATCTCACGAACTGTGAGATTATGACCTGAGCTGAAACCAAGGGTTGGATGCCTAACCCACTGAGCCACCCAGGCGCCCCTGATGTACCAGTTTTTGAAAATCTTCATTCACAAATGGTGTTTTCTTCTCTGCTCGGACCACTGGCTAACATCACTCCAATTTTTCAATCTTGTAACAGATGGAGGCACTCGTATCTTGTTACATGGCAGTTTTATCTCTACCTTTATTCGGCCCTTGCTTTTTGTTTGCTTTCCCATTTGCCCAGACTGCCTTACCTTTTAATTTTATCATAACTGTAATAAACGTCTTTATACCCCAAATCCTTTGTGGAACACAACAGGGAGTAGAGTTTGAAATGTTATTAAGAAAGGACATGCTATATTGTGATGATCACCGAAGAATTTCCATCAGAAGTGACGTACCAGTTTTTAAATCTTTATTCACAAATCAGTATAGTATGGTGAGTCTGAATGCCATATGTAGGATAAAACAGACTATGAAAAGTATCATACTTACACAGGAACTATTATATTACTGAATCATCTGATATTGTACTCCCTGCAATAACTTAATAGACCCAGCTCTACCCTTTGAAGGGACCAATTTTATGATTTTCCTAGAAAGTTTTGAGTTGAGGATAGTTTCTTGCTATTTCTTTCCATGATCCAAGGCTTCAGACAAAATCATTGGAAACAGCAATTAGAACTCAGTCTCTCCAGGATCGAGGAGAGACAGGAGTGAGAAAAAGGACACCTAGTCACTTTTTAAAGGCCCACAATTGCTATGCTTTGCAGGAGATGGGGGAGCGGGGTGCACACTGGAGGAGGAAAGAATCAGTCCCAACAAGCATATTGAACATTTCTGGACTGTCAATATTAAGAATGAATTTCTAAAACACAAGTTCATACACAGAAGCTGTCCAGCTAGCTGTTAACTGAAATGCATATGCAATATATTCAAGGAAAAAGTGTGCTTACAAAACCACAGACATCCTATTTGTCTCTAATTTTAAAATAATTCATTCCCTTATTGGGTATGCAAGTGAGCAACGGAGAAAGTGGTGCGTCTGCAATACCTGAAATTAAAAAAACAAAACAAAAAAAGTCAGTTTAAAAATGGCCAAGATTAGAGGGTGGGTGGATCATGGACCCCCGTGACGTACAGAAGGAGAGTATACGCAAAACAGGGCACGCGGGGATAGCAGATGGGAGCCAGGAGGAAGCTCAGAGGTAATGAGCCAGCAGAGAGAGAGGATCAGATATAGTGTGTTGTGAATTCTTCCCGCCTGTAAGATAAGCTGACTACTTACCAGCTGGTGCTAAGGATTTCAATGCTTCCAGAAGATGCGGGCTAGAGAACTTTATTAGGCACCGGAGGGGCTCTTTTCTCTCAGCCAAGATGCCTCCATGGAAGTCACTTTTGAATTTCGTTTCAAGCTGTCAACAAATTTATTTATAAATAACTACTAAATATATCAGCTGTAATGGCAAACTGTAATTAAATCAGGTGATGTGTTTCATTAATTCTTGTCCTCAAGAAATACAGGGATTGATGGGGGCGGGAGCCATTTAATTTGCTAACTGCAAACGTAGAGGGCAACCCGTGTGTCAAAAGGCATCATCCACAAAATGCCATGTATGCACAGTGCCCGCACACAGGAGACCTTGGAGGTCAATTCTACCCCCAGGTGATCTTCACCTGAGTATTTAGTTTGCATTCTTACTGGCAAATTAGCACTATCTTTTGAAATCTGTCATTTCTATGTAAAAATGTCATGTCTTTCGAGTCACTACCATGGTTGGTTTTTACCTGATTATGGAAGATTTCAAAAATACACAAAAGTAAGAAGCACAGGCAATGAGTCCCCATGTGCACGTCACCCGGCTGAAACCATTATCAGTTCATGGCTAGTCTTCTCCCAGCCCACCTCCTGTTCCATACTGACCACTGCCACGGGACTATTCTGCAGTAAACCCCAGACACGATGGTATTTCATCTGTAAACATTCAGTACCTAGAAAAGACCTAAGAAGGACTCTTTTTTAATTTTTTTTTAAATGTTTATTTATTTTTGAGAGAGAGAGAGACAGAGTGCGAGCAGGGGAGGGGCAGAGAGAGAGGGAGACACAGAATCCAAAGCAGGCTCCAGGCTCTGAGCCGTCATCACAGAGCCTGACATGGGGCTCGAACCCACAAACAGTGAGATCATGACCTCCGATGAAGTCGGATGCTTAACTGACTGAACCACCCAGGCGCTGGTCTTTTTTTTTTTTTTTTTAATATTTTTTTATTTTTTAGAGAGAAAGCATAAGTAGTGGAGAGGGGCAGAGGGAGAGGGAGGGAGAATCTTAAGCAGGTTCCACACTCAGCGCAGAGCCCAACATGGGGCTCGATCCCACAACCCTGGGATCATGACCTGAGCCGAAATCAAGAGGTGGAGGCTCAACCAACTGAGCCACCGAGGAGGCGCTCCAGAAGGACTCCTTTTAAAACCTTCACCTCCGTAACAGTATCAGACCTAGAAAAATTAGTAACAATCTAACAATCCTTTAATATCAAATATCCACTGGCTGCTTCAATAGGTACTGGAGTCTTAGATTCTAATTTCAAAATTCTTCTCCTTAAAGTGCCTCTTAAAATTTACAGGCAGTATTTTGAAATGTTTAGAGGGTGAGTATTGTCTGCAACTAACTCAAATGGTTCAGAAGAAATCCAGAAAAAGAAGGAAAGGAAATGTGCAAAATGTTAACAATGGGTGAACTGAAGCAAAGGGAAAATGGATGTTCATTGCAATGTCCTTGCAAGTGTTCTGAAGGTTTGACGCTTTTCAAAATAGAAAAGGTAGGGAAAATAAATAGCAGGCACGAATCGACGTGCACTCTGACTTACAGAACAGAGCGATTCTAAATTGTAGCCACGGGGGGATTTGCAGATTCTTACTTATTCTCAGTGGTTCTCTTTAGTAGGCAGAATCAGCCAGAGAGCTTGTAAGAACGGATGGCTGGGTCCCACCTCCAGAGTCCCTGATCCAGTAGGACCACGGTGCAGTGGGCCCAATAATCTGCATTTCTTACCCGTTCTCAAGGGATGCTGATACGGTGGCTCCAGAGACCACACTATGAACCAGTGTCCTAGACTATGAGTTGTTCAAAGGAACTGGGTTAAAACTGTCATGTAGGGAGCCCAACTTGAAAGATATCAGCTTTTCCCACTAAAAACAAATCAAAGAAAACAGGTGTTGGGCCTGGGTGAGCAGATCAATGGTGGATTTAAAGCACTGCCTATAACTGTAGGGGGTGCAGAGCAGAAAGAATTTTACTAGAGGAGAGGAGGGTGTTATGAGTAGGAGTGCCAGTATTAGATTGGGGCAATCGTGATACAAACCTTGAATTTTTCTAATGGTGGCAATGGGCTTGCCCCCAACCTGGCCTTCCTGGTGGGCAGTGGCACAGTTCTGGAATGAGCTAGGTTTATAGTATTGACTAGGCTACTTACTGGTTTCTCTCCGGTGATGCCAACTGGTCTAGGTATGTCACGACTTCTTTATTCACTCTTTTATTCAATGAATATTTATGAGCACCGACTACAGGCAAGTGTGGACGGGCTAGAAAGGGGATAGCTCACAACTTTTTTCCCCTCAAAAATACAGATCACAGCTGGTTACACAAAACTAAATGAGTACCTAAGATGAAATCA
The DNA here is from genome assembly GCF_027475565.1 of Acinonyx jubatus. Taxonomy (NCBI): domain Eukaryota; kingdom Metazoa; phylum Chordata; class Mammalia; order Carnivora; family Felidae; genus Acinonyx; species Acinonyx jubatus. The sequence goes on from NC_069396.1 coordinate 7,316,560, forward strand.
AAAGGCAAATTCAGAATTTCTAGAAGTCTCCTTCGCTAACATGGGAACTTAATACATACGATAAAGACGTCTATTTTAACTCTTCAATTTGTCACACAGAATACAAAGTGATAGTGACGCTACTTATCATGGTGAGCAATGAGTGATGCACAGAATCAGGCACCATGACCATACACCTGACACTGGCCTAACCTTGTGGGTTGACACCACTTCAGTAAGAAAAAAGAGAAGTTAGAAAAAGAAAACAGTGATAAAGGAAAAGAAAGTTTCTTATTATCATTTTCCATCTAATTTTTTTTCTTTTACAAACATATGGATAACTCATAGTTCATGTTTATAGCAATGTCCCACCTTATATTGTGCAAATTCTAGTCTTGGTTGAGGATAGTCTCCAAAAGTTTCTTGAGTCACTCTCTGGACTCTCTCTTTTTCGATTCTGTTTTCATGAATGATCCTTGAATCCACTATACATGGAAGATTTCAAAAGAAAACAGACATTAGAAATATCTTTCATCCATAAAGTATCCTCCTTTCCTTCCTAACTTTTCAACTGGCTTGTGTCATTTAAAGATAACATTTACTGGGGTGCCTGGGTGGCTCAGTCCGTTAAGCGTCCGACTTCGGCTCAGGTCATGATCTCACAGTCTGTGGGTGGAGCCCCGCGTTGGGCTCTGTGCTGACAGCTCGGAGCCTGGAGCCTGGAGCCTGGAGCCTGCTTCAGCTTCTGGGTCTCCCTCTCTCTCTGCCCCTCCCCTGCTCATGTGTGCATGCTCTCTCTCTCAAAATAAATAAACTTAAAAGAAAGTTTACTGTTTCTTCTCTTGATTGCAACAATTCCTTACTATAGGAAAATCTGAAAGCGCACGCTGGTAAATAAAATAAAAATCCCCAATAATTCTACCAATGAAGGAAAAGCATTGTTAATGTTTTAATATATTTTGTCTAGCTCACCCCTCACTTCTTATTTATTTATTTATTTATTTATCTACCTATCTATCTATCTATCTCGAGAGAGGGCGCAAATAAGTGAGGGGCAGAGAGAGGGAGAGAGAGAATCCCACAAGGGGCAGAGAGAGAGACGGAGAGAGAGAGAGAGAGAGAGAGAGAGAGAGAGAAGCGAGGCTCACCCAAAGTGGGGCTTGAACACACGAATCGAGATCACGAAGTCAGATGCTTAACTGACTAAGCCACCCAGGCACCCTTAGCCCCCTTTTTAGCAAATAAAAAGATATGTATTTTTAACTGGGATTATAAAATACAGAGTTTTGTATCCTGCTTTCTTTACTTAACATGACATCAACAGCGGTTCCTATGCCATCGGAAAGTCATAAATGTATTTAAATCATAATTGCTGTACTATCTCATTTTATCGCCAAATCATTGCTGAGAGACAGGAAAATGTTCATTTCCATAAATGTAGGCTGTACCCCTCCACTCTTCAGTAGTTGTTTACTCTGCTGTCCTGGGTTTTCCACGGACAGACTCGCGCCACCTGTGAGGAGCGACACAGTCACAACTGAGTATTCCAGAGGCAGTTTATCCAGTGCATTCCGAGCTGGGGCTCCAGACTCAGACAGACTTGGATTTCGTCTCTGGCTTCGGCAATTCCTAGCTGTGTTAACTTTGCCTGGCAAGTGGCTAAACCCATCTGAAACCCAGCTGCCCGATGAAGAGATTGTTCAGGCACTGCTATGAAGATGAAGGAAGTGATACCTGTAAACATCTTTGTGTGGTTCCTGGCACTAAAGAAATGCTTGACTATTAGTTAATTTTTGTTTTTAGTGTTACTACTTGCCGTTCTAGTAAATGCTAGAAAGAACCTACGGGAGCTTGGTTTCCCCCTTTCAGCAGAAAGTTAATTTGCAATTTTTCGGAAAGCAGTAAATAGTTTTGAATCAGGCTCCTAGTGATTAAATGTTTTACCGAGTGATAGAACTCTAAAAAGGAATGATGCGCTTCCAAATTTCAGTTTTATCTTAAAACACACATACTGTGCATGTCCAGCTCAAGGGTTTCTTGTAGAGGCATAGTGGAGTTGTGAGTTTCAAACTTCTAAAAAAAAAAAGAAAGAAAGAAAAAAAAGTGAATCTTTTCCTAATTTTAACATCTCGAAATATAAATAATAAATGGCTTTAGGACACAGGTACTAAATGTATTTGCAATGTGATGTTTCTGCTTGATAGCAACGCCTTCATCACCACAAAACACCTGCTGACATTCCTTTTAGAAAAACCACTTTCCTCCTGGAAGCCAATCTCTCATTCCCTACTCACGCTGCAGCAACTGTTTTTGTGTTTGACGATGTGAATTTTCCTAGGAATGAATGCAACTGTCATAGAACAGGTGGAAGGGTGGTGGGTAAGGGGGGGGGGAGTTTGCTATGGGAGAAAATCATTAACTTAATGTTAGATTTCTGTTTTTCTTTAAAGAGTGGCTTGCAGAGAGCCATCACTTTTTTCTATTTAGAACAGATGAAAATACGTAAGTGTGACATATCTAAGGGCTCAGAGATATACAGAGAGCATTAACAATCCACTTACAGGGCTCTAAATATATGGGCCCGCAGTTGCCATGCAGAGCGAAAAATAACCCCGAGTCTGCGCAAAAGGCCAGATCTACTTTTATCATTAGAGGAAACAATGCATTCAAATAATCTTAAGAAATAAATAAATTGGGGGGCTTAATAAACCGACGCTTTCTCCTTTCCTTGTAACCCCTCTATTACCTGCTTGACTGATGGGACAAAAATTAATTCTGCTTCTGTCTTGCATAATGGAGTAATAGAATGTAGCTTCAAAAGACAGTGTCAAGTTACTGTAAAGATAAAATAACTTCTAACTGGAAGAGCTCATTTGGAAGCTGGGCTCTCTCACGTAAGCTCTAATGACTGATGAGCAGTATAAAACACAATGCAATTATAACAAGATGATAGTGGGGGACCGTTGTTTCCTTTCATGTTGACTGAGAGCTTTCTCCACTTCAGTAATATCGGAAGTGATCTCCTTCTGTTGGAGGTGGACTTTCCCACCTGCCCAGATGCTTCTAACTCAAGTGTGAAAGAGAAAATGGAGACGCACACAACTTCACAGAGTCACTGATGGGCTCACCTGATTATACTGTTTGAAAACAATAGCCTTCAGAGAGTCCAGATACCGGCTTCTGAGGTCCATTTTCACAATCTTATGGTGATTGCTAGCAACTGTCAGTGCCTGGAAGTGAAAATTAGCAAGACCATGAGGCTTACCGTGTTTATCCCGATATTTATAATATCTATGGTATTTGATTGAATTTTTGCACTAAGCACACGTTACTTCTTCCTTTTCTTATATGTAAGGTAACCATTTATTTATTTCCCAAACAAGGAAATGACTGATGATGAAAGGTGGCAATAATAATACTTTAGAAGGCAGAATCCAAGACTCTGAGTTCGACAAACTGAGGTTATATCCTACATATTTTGTGATTTACTTTACAATAAGGTAATTACATGAAAATATAATTTTATGACTGTTGGTGATACAAAATAACCACAGAATTCACTCCTTCAGTGGCCGTTTTCCAGTGATTTCAGTATCACATGTCCCTTTTTAACTTGAGAGAGAGAGAGAGCATGCATGCGTGAGCAGGGGAAAGGGGCAGAGAAGAGAGAGAGAGAGAGAGAGAAAGAGAGAGAGAGAGAGAGTATCCCAAGCAGGCTTCACACTTGGTGCAGAGCCTGACGTGCATCTCGATGCCACAACCTTGGGATCATGACCTGAGCTGAAATTAAGAGTTGGACGCTCAACTGACCGAGCCACCCAGGCATCCCTCCGTTCCCTGTATTAACAATTAAAATTCAGCATCCATTCAGAAACCAAAATGGCACCGTGCAAACAGTGGAATCTAGCACCGCATGCCAAGGGACCCAGAAGGGTTCCTGCCCACTTGTATACTGGGTAACAGGCAGACAAATCATAGTATAGGCTGTCTCTTATTAGACCTGCCTTTTGCAAGTATTTTCTATCACTCTGTGGCCTATATTCTAATTCTTTTGATGTTGTCTTTTGCACAGCTGAAGTTTTAATTTTAATGAAGTTCAGCTTATCAATTATTATATATTTTTCTATAATGGATTGTGCCTTTGGTGTTACATCATTGCCACACCCAAGGCTGTAGAGGTTTTCTCCTATGTTACCTTCTAGGAGTTTTTTTTTTTTTTTTCATTTTTTTTTAATGTTTGTTTATTTTTGAGAGAGAGAGAGAGAGAGAGAGGGAGATACAGAATTTGAAACAGACTCCAGGCTCTGAGCTGTCAGCACAGAGCCTAAACACAGGGCTCGAACTCAAAGCGTGGAGATCATGACCTTAGCTGAAGTTGGACGCCCAACCTAGTGAGCCACCCAGGTGCCCCACCTTCTAGGAGTTTCTGTAGTTATAGATTTCTATAGTTTCTATAGTCTTAGATTTACTGCTATGATCCATTTTTGAGTTTATTTTTTGTAAAGGGTACAAAGCCTACACAATCTTTTTTTTTTTCCTTGTGGATGTCCAGTTGCTTTACCCTCATTTGTTTCTAGTTTTTTCTCTTCAACATTTTATTTAAATTCTAGTTGGTTAACATACCATGTAGTATTCGTTTCAGGGGCAGAATTCAGGGGTTCATCACTTACATATAACACCCAGTGCTCATCACAAGTGCCCTCCTTAATACCCATCACCCATTTAGCCCATCCCCTACCCACTTCCCCCCATCAACCTGGAGTTTGTTCTCTATATTTAAGAATCTCTCATGGTTTGTTTCCCTTTCTCTTTTTCCCCCTTTCATATGTTCATCTGTTTTGTTTCTCAAACTCCACATGAGTGAAATCACATGATATTTGTCTTTCTCTGACTGATTTATTTCACTTAGCATAATATACTCTAGCTCCATCCACACTGATGCAAATGACAAGATTCTATTCTTTGGATGGCTGAATAATATTCCATTGTATGTAGACACCACCTCTTCTGTATCCATTCATCAGTTGATAGACGTTTGGGCTCTTTCCATACTTTTTGGTTATTGTACACAATGCTGCTATAAACATCAGGGTGCATGTGCTCCTTCAAATCTGTATTTTTGTATCCTTTGGATAAATACCTAGTAGCACAATTGCTGAATCAAAGGGTAGTTCTATTTTTAGTTTTTGAGGAACCTCCCTACTGTTTTCCAGAGTGGGTGTACCAGTTTGCATTCCCACCAACAGGGCAAGAGGGTTCCCCTTTCTCCGCATCCGCGCCAACACCTGTTGTTTCTTGCGTTGTTAATGTTAGCCATTCTGACAGTGTGAGGTGGTATCTCCTTGTGGTTTTGATTTGTATTTCCCCGATGATAAGTGATGGTGAGCATCTTTTCACGTGTCTGTTAGCCATCTGGATGTCTTGTTTAGAAAAGTCTCTATTCATGTCTTCTGCCTATTTTTAACTGGATTATTTGTTTTCTGGGTGGTGAGTTTCATAAGTTCTTTAAAGGCTTTAGACACCAACACTTTATCGGATATGTCATCTGCAAATGTCTCCTCCCCTTCCGTAGGCTGCCTTTTAGTTCTGTTGATTTGTTTCCTTCGCTGAAGCACATATTTCTTCTAGACTGAAAGACAATAAGAGAGCTCCAAACCAATACTTGTGTTACGCTCCCACTTGTAGAACACTTTCTGCTCCTTATTTTAGGAAATCAAGGATTACATGTGGCATTTTATATAAAACGCTTATGAGCAGTTTAAACCTACATAGACCTCGGAGATAAGGGTAATAAAAATACTATAGCTTATAGTAATTGGTTCCATACCTGACTCAGAAGGGGTGTGTTGCTCTTCAGGTGGCAGAAGGAAGTGAAGGCGTAGGGAGTCTGGGAATAATACACCACATAAACCGGTTTGTACTGGTTTGGCTTTCTGTACTGTGTTCCCCAGGCGATTCGAATCCATACTGCATTCTCCTCAGCGTCTCTGAAGCTGACCGTCACCTTAATAAAAAGAAGATTTAAGTTTCCTAATTAAAATCTGTGGCACCAGGGGGCCTGGCTGGCTCGGTCGGTAGAGCATGTGACTCTTGATCTTGGGGTTGTGAGTTCAAGCCTCACACTGGGCATAGAGATTACTTAAAAAAAAAAAAAAAAGTCACATTAAAAAAAAAAAAATCCATAGCACCAACAACTGGTGCTCCTTAGGGGTGAAGGATGTCTGTGTAACCTTGCACACAGGCTGAGATCTGGCAGAGTCTGTAGTTTTCAGTACAGTGTTCTGGGGATCTTTGGGAAAAGGTTTTGTGGTTGTTTGGAATTATGCATTTATGCCTTGCAAAGTCTTTTGAAAAGCAAACACATTTTATTTTATTAAAAAAAATATTTATTTTTGAGAGAGAGAGAGAGAGCGTGAACAGGGGAGGGGCTGAGAGAGAGGGAGACAGAGGATCCAAAGTGGGCTCTGTGCTGACAGCAGAGAGCCCGATGCGGGGCTTGAACTCACGGGCCATGAGACCATGGCCTGAGCCAAAGTTGGACGCTTAACTGACCTGGCCACCCAGGCCACCACCTTAACTGGCCACCCAGGCACCCCAGAAGGAAAACAAATTTTAAACCCTACAATCAGGGTATCACAGTTTTTCAACAATTTCTTGGGCTTGTCCTGAAAAACTGTTCACTGACCTATAAGAGTTTATGAAATAAGGCAAGCTTACAAATGGCATACCTGATTTATAAACAAGACTTTTTGACATCGAGCACAGACCTAGCGTGCACTATAAAGTTTAATGGTAAGATCTCTCTGGAGTAATGGGCTCAAATATATTAATCCAAATGTTCTTACGCATTTAGCTCAGATGCTAATGATTACTCTAAAGTTACGTGGCAAGAATATAGAAAATTCTACTTGGTTTCCATTTGATGGATAAAATACATATCTTTCTAAACTTTTAAATGTAATTGCCAGTTGGGTTAGAACTTAATGGCCTCCTCCTAGACTCTTAACTGCCCCCCAATTCAGCTTCCCCTTGGAAGTCAGACCCTGGACAGGAGGCAGCCGATGCAGATGCATTTGGCTTGCCCACGTCTCCTTACTTCCTCCCTCTTGGATCCCCAGAGAAAGCAGGTGGTAAGAAGGCAGTTACTCCGACTCCGCCCACTCTTCATCTGGCTGCTTTCCCACATTCCCTCCGTATATGAAACAAAGAGCCCTCCCCAGGTTGGGGTGTGGAGTGTGCGGGGCTGTCTGACCTGCCCGAGTGAGGAGCCACAGCGCTTGGCCCCGACAGGCGCCCAGTGGGCCTCTGCTGGCTTGTGTCACATTATAAAAGCAAAGCCTGTAAAATCAAGATTGAAGGCACTACGTGGAGGGCTCACCTTTACCAGAGAGAGAATATCGGTTGCACTCAACATATTCAAGTAACCTCTCTAGCCTACAATGAGGATAATGTAAGCAAGGGCTTTTGGAGAAGCTTAAAAGAGGTCTGTGTCCTTCCTAAATTGGATGTGTGGTTGGGCACACATGTACGCTTTCCTGGAGAGGGGTGCGGTATCATTTACCAAAATTTTCACAAGAGTCTATGATCCAAAAAAAGGTTAAAAATCAATGGGCTAAGATGTTCTATCTCACATTGTTCTAGTAAAGATGATATTCAGATACCTGAAGAGGTAAGGCCCAGATGCAGACCTTTACTATTTTCCCAAGAAACTACCTTAATAGATATCATCCTTCAATAGCAAGGATAAAGCACGCTTCACTGAGGATAGCTCAGATTAATACTGTTCAAGCTGAACTAGGAGATGAGTCCAGCCAAGTGTCCTAAGTGGTTTGGCTAACCTGGGATGGTACTGCTGGCCAGGGGTACGCTGGCCGTAAACTGGTCATAACTGGCTACTGAACATTGCAGAAAAAAGTTTAGCATGGGAAACAAATGAAGCTTACAACACACAGAATTGCTACGTACTTAACTATGTTAATATATTTAGTACAGATTACCATTATTGTACTACATGATATATAGGTAAAAAAAGGAAAGTAAATGTGCCACCCTTTTACAATTGAAACATATTTTTTAGTTTGTCTCTTTTTTATAAGTTTTCTTTTTAATTTTTTAAATGTTTATTATTTTTGAGAGAGAGAGAGACAGAGCACAAGCGGGGGAAGAGCAGAGAAAGAGGGAGACACAGAATCTGAAGCAGGCTCTAGGCTCTGAGCTGTCAGCACAGAGACCGTCGTGGGGCTTGAACCCATGAATCGTGAGATCATGACCTGAGTTGAAGTTGGATGCTTAACCAAATGAGCCACCTAGGTGCCACTCTTTCTAAGTTTCCTAAGAACAATGTATTTTGAATAGTTTTACCTGGTAAGACATACGATTAATGACTCTGCCTCTCTCTCCGTGTCTCTCTCCCTGGCATACAGAGACCATACCCTCAAAGGCTCTGGATCAGATCCCCTATAGCACAGTCTCCATCCATTACCCCCCAAGTTAGGCTCCCAGCTCCCTCTCGTACCAGCTTCTCTACCCCATTGGTTCAAGGGCAAGAGTTCATAACCTGAAGGCCCTGATCAGAATCAGCATGTCTACAAACTAACTGAACTTTGGCATTTCCTTCAGTCGTGAAGGTAGGCAAGGAAACGGTAGAATGTTAGGAACTATTACTCTGTTGTCTGGACAAATCCCAAATATTTTCTCACCCCGTTATAGCGTTGCACATGCCTCAAAAATATCATTTATGCCATCACTACTTTGAAACTAGTTGTTTTTAGACCTACTGTGAGATTATTTACTGTGTTAATAAAGAAGCACATGAGTACTACACCACGACTTCGTGTTTTAATACCTTAATAATGGTATTTTCATGTATTTGGTTTTCCTTGTAATTCTCTATATTATAGCATTTAAAAACGACTTTCAAGGGGCACCTGGGTAGCTCAGTCAGTTAGGCATCCAACTTTGGCTCAGGTCATGGTCTCACAGTTTGTGGGTTTGAGCTCCACGTCGGGCTCTGTGCTGACAGCTCAGAGTCTGGAGCCTGTTTCAGATTCTGTGTCTCCCTCTCTCTCTGCCCCTCCCCCACTCACGCTCTGTCTCCCTCCCTCCGTCTCAAAAATAAATAAACATTAAAAAAAAAATTAAAAAAAAAATGACTTTCAAGAAGTGGCCTATAAGCTTCACTAACAGCAAAAGGGGTTCTTGGCACAGAAAGGTTAAGACACCTCCTGTAGAGCAGCAGGCAAGTTACTATTCAGTCCTGGGCACCAGGAGACTCTACTTGGCATGACATCATCATCAGCAGCCTTTTGGAAAGTGGGGTTATCCAGCTGCTAGTTAAGTCAGGAGGAAGACAGCGAAGTCGGCTGGGAGTCCTCGGGTAGTTGAGAAATGGGGTTGGCACACGTGGTCCAGCTCAGGGCAGGGGAACAGGGGAGACAGAGAAGACACCAGGGTGTTGGGCATTTGCCGGCCTTTCGGGCAGGAAGATCTGACCAGTAAAAAAGCTCCTTTGTTCACCCAGCCTTTCCCACTAGTCTGCCTGAAATTCATTCAGGAGGGAAAAGGTTTTGGAATGCAGAAGTGATGGAAGAGAAGAAATCTAATAACTGAGGGGTGTTTGGGTGGCTCAGCTGGTTAAGCATCCAACTTTGGCTCAGGTCATGATCTCACGGTTCATGAGCTCAAGCCCCGTGTCAGGCTCTGTGCTGAGTGTGGAGCTTGGGATTCTCTCTCTCTGCCCCTCCCTTTATTTTGAGAGAGAGAGAGAGAGAGAGAAAGAGAGAGAAAGAGAGAGAGCAAGCACAAAGTCCGATGTGGGGCTCGAACTCATGAAACTGTGAGGTTATGACCTGAGCTGAAATCAAGAGTCAGACGTTCACCTGACTGAGCCACCAAGGTGTAACTAAATATTTTTAAAACTACAGCTATTAAAGGAATGAGGAGGTGGATAAGGAGGTGGCAAAGCCTGTGCCCAGTCCATTCATGCTGTCAGAGGGGAGCAGGACGGTTGGTTTCCTCTCAGGGAGACTATGGGTCCGGAGGAAGGCTGACAATTAAAGCAGGAAGTAGGAGGCATATGGTGACAGGAGCACAGGACAGAGGACCGCCTGCCAGGGGGATCAGGGACACTCCCTGAGGGGGCCAGAAGGATACGGAAGAGTGAGCTGTGCAAAGGCCGGAAGGATAGGGAAGAGCAAGCTGTGCAAAGGCCAGGTCGGGGAGGTCGTTCCAAGGAGAGGGAACAGCCTATGGTGAGCTCAAGGGCTTGAAGAAGACTGGTTCGGTTTGGGTGGAGTGTAGACTACAGGTGGTGACACCTGACAGGCAGGCAGGGGATCCAGGAGGGCACGAGGAGAAACACATCAGGAGTACGGACCCTAAGAGTGTGAATGAATCTGAAGAAGCCAACGATTATAAGCAGTGGAAAAGGCTAAATTAGTCAACAAATGGTGTTCGGACAACTGATTAGCTTCTGACAGGGAAACGACAAAGGACCCTGTCACCACCTCCCCCATCTTCGCCGCAGCCGAAACTAACCAGGGGAGGGCTGAGTGCAGAACCTTGTGGTGATGCTCCAGTGAAGAGCAGGAGGAAAGGAAAGAGGGTGGTCACGAAGAGCAGTTTAGGATGGGCTGACGACAACCGGGAGAAGACAAGAGATTCAGGATCAAGAGGGTTTGGCTGCTCTCTGACACGTGACCTTCCCGAGCACGAGAAATGGATGCTGTGCATCTGGAACGTGGAAGGTGGAGGTGTGAGACCCTGCCAGTGTAGATGTGAAGAGTATGACCTCGAAGCCAGCTGCCCGCGTTTAAATCATGGCTCTGCCGCTCTGCCCCTGTGGGACCCACCTTGATTCGTCAGGAGGGTGCAGTGAGTTAGTGAGTGGCAAGGACTCAGCGCAAGGCCCCACACACAGAGGTGTTTGCAATCGGCGTTACTGCTGAAAGAGAACAGGCCATGGGATTTTGTGATATCACTGGTGCCCCTGAACAGGGAGGTTCTCAAACTTGACTGGGCATTAGCAAGCACCTGGAGGGCTTTGGCCCACCCTTACAGCGTCTGAGGGAGCCCAGGTATTTGTAGGTCGATGTTCCCAGGTGATGTTGATGATCAAACTGTGAGACCTGCTGCCTTTAAAATACAGATTCAATATGGTGGCAAGAGCACTGGCCAGAATGGAAAGGGCCTAAGCATGAAGCCGGTCAGGATGCATTACCCTTTCTTTTTTTTTTTTTTTAATTTTTTTTAATGTTTATTTATTTTTGAGAGAGACAGAGACAGAATGCAAGTGGGTTAGGGGCAGAGAGGGAGACACAGAATCCGAAGCAGGCTCCAAGTTCTGAGCCATCAGCACAGAGCCTGATGCAGGGCTCGAACCCACGAGCTGTGAGATCATGACGTGAGCTGAAGTCGGACGCTTAACTGACTGAGCCACCCAGGTGCCCCTGCACTACCCTTTCAAATGGTCTTTTGGGGGAGGTTTTTGAAGGGGGCCACTAAATACCACCCTTCTTCCCTGTCCTTCTGGATCAACTGAGAATAAGGCAAAAGAGTTGGCAGGTGAGGCCAACACATATTTACCAAGAAATGGGGACTGGCTCATATCCACAGGCAGGCGGCCCTCCAGATAACAAAATCCATTCAGGCAGACCTAACCACATAAGTGGTGGCATAACCACTCTGGGAAGCCTCCACTGGTAGGGGCAGAGCTGGCCCTGGACGAACAGATCAGAACGTGTGTCCCTGTGGGCACCTGCTCTCACTCAGGTTAAGTTGGTGCTCCTTCCAGAGAAAGGTGAAGGGGATGGTGGAGGGACGCCGGTGCCATTGGGCCTATGGGACCCCCTCCCTGTGAAGGACACATCGGGGGCAAGAAATAAATATTTCCTCCCAAGAGTGTTGTGGTAGAAAGAACAGAGCTTGAGGACGAGCATGGAGAATGGATGTCGTTCCACCAAGACCGGAGCATGCTTATAAGCAGTAGAGTGGGAAGCGGTAGAAAAGCGATTACAAATGGGATAGAGAACAGAGAACAAGGCAGGTGGGCCCTCTGAGGATGCGGGGGTAGGGGGGGATTCAAACGTCACACAGAAGGGTCTCCGTAAGAAAAGAAATGAGGGAAGATGCTCAGTGACGAGGGTGTGCATACAAGTATGGCAGACGTCACAAAGCGTGAGCTGAAGAGACATAAAGACCACGTCGTGGAGTCTGCATATGAAAAGGGAACACCACTCTTCTGGAGCGGGCAGCCAGAGCACGGGGACAGTGATAGGTCCTGTCTTTCCATGTAAGCAGGACTGAGGCAGATTGAGGTGGGAAGAGAATGAAGTAAGGGAGGCTGTTAAAAACATGACTCAACCTACGAGAAGATACTCGGTGGTACCTGTGGACAGTGGAGGGGAGCTGAAGATTCTACGGGTGCTCCAGAGTGACACCAACCGATACCGTAGCCACTGACCTGAAATTCACTAGTTACATGAGATTAATGTAGTAGTTTCTCAGACATGCTGGCCACATTGCAACTGCTCCATAGCCACATGTGGTTACTAGCCCGTGTACCAGTGGCGTGGACACAGAACATTTCCATCACTCCAGATAGTTCTGGTGCGTGACGCTCCTCTTGAGAAAGAAGCAATTGGCCTCAAATTGACAGGTAAGGGGTAGGAAAAGTTTCTATAATGAAGTAGGATTTATCTCTGATCTGGCCTAGAATAGTATGGGATATTACTAATTAAAATTAATTAAAATTCTTACAAAAACAAAAGCAAACACAAACCAAGGTAGTAGCAAATTTTAACTGCACAGATGCCTTGAAATTGAATTTCGTGGAGATTCAGATAAATTTTATTCTTACATTTTTTAATGCTCTCCGAAGAATTTTCTCAAATGAACTTTTGAATCGTTCCATATCAAAAAGGTCAACATCTTCACCTGTCAAGGTCAAAAGAAAGTAAAGACAAATCAATAAAGACAAATGTTCAAGAAATACATGTGCAAGGACTCTGAAGCTAAGTATTTTGTGTAACGTCAAAGAGGGACACTGATCTAATCATACCAATGCTGCCGGTACCTTGGATACAGTGTCACTGAATATACTTCTCATTTTTCCCACAAAAGAGTAATTTTGAAATTACTCATTGTGAAAGAAGAGACATTAAAAAAATTTTTTTTGTTGTTTATTTATTTATGTGAGAGATAGAGCAAGAGAAAGAGACAGAGAGCGCGCGCCCGCAGGGCAGTAGCAGAGAGGGAGAGAGAGAGAGCCCTAAGCAGACCCCGCACTGTCAGCACAGAGCCTGACTTGGGGCTCAATCCCATGAACCATGAGATCATGACCTGAGCTGAAACCAAGAGTCAGACACTTACCCAACTGAGCCACCCAGGTGCCCCCAAAAGAAGAGACATTTCAGAGGAACATATTAGTATTCCTTTTAAAAATGCCAAAATATAAAATATAAATTTCAGTTTAAAATGGAAAACACCGGGGTGCCTGGCTGGCCTAGTTGGAAAAGCATGTGACTCTTGATCTTGGGGGTTGTGAGTTCAAGTCCCGCGTTGGGTGTAGAGATTACTAAAAATAAAATAAAATTAAATTAAAAAAAATGGAAAACATTACCTGGTTCTTTACTCATTTGAAAAACATCCCAAACTTTCTGGTGCCGATGAAATTGAGTATCTGAGAGAGGGGGGAAGAGCTTATTACTGTCACATCACAGAACTCTCAAGTAACGTGCTTATACATACCTATTTTAAATACGTATTGAATGTAATATGATGCCAGAGAAAATAACAGTAACTTATCAACTAGGTCATACACATTTTTATTCAAATATAAATTTTACGTGGATTAAATTTCCCCCGGACAACTAAAACATATCATAAAGAAATACTCAATATAGTAGAGGTTTCGCATCTACTCTTACTTAGACGATTTCTTCTAGTCCCACACGGGTCTCCTCCATGGAACCCCTCACTCAGCCAGCAGAACAGGGATGCTGTGCTCCTCACGACTGGTGTTTGCACTGGCTGTTCCCTTTGTCGGGAGCCCTCTTCTCCGAGCTCGAGGTGCCCCTCATTCTGGTGTCTACTGGGAGGCCACCTATGCACAGCAGCCTGCCCAGATCCCCTGCCCAAAGCATCCGCCCACTGCGCCCTGTGCCCTGTGCTACTTTCCTCCGTAGCTCTTAGAGCTACCCGGGAGCTCACTCTGCTAGGACTGAGCTACCAGCCAAGTCCAGTCCGCTTTAACCCTTGCATTTCCTGCCCCCGCTCTCTTCTCTCCATCCCCCCACCCCCCCATCTCACTCAGGCTATAACCCTGTCTCGCTTGGCTGCTCCAACAGTCTGCTGTTGGGTCTCTCCCGTCCTCCCTCGTCCCTGTCTCTGCACTGAGAGTTTTGAAAAAACAAGAACCTGATTCTTTCCTTGCTCATTATCTTTGGAGGGCTTGGCTTTATTCTTAGAATAAAGAGTGAAATCTTTCGAGGGGCTTCTGAGTCTCTGAATTATCCCCCTACCTATGCCTCATTTGTTTTGACCCCCTCCTGCAGCACCGGACTCCCATCTCCCGCCTTCTCTCTGCTCCCCTACTTACCCTCCTGCTCCAAGACCTTCTGGTGCTGTGCCCTTTGCTCTCCTGCTCCTTTATGTCCCCTTTCCCCTTTGCCTAGTTAACGCCACTCATCCTTTGTGGCTCTCAGCTCACGTCTTCAAGGAAGTCTTTCCTAAACCCTTGGTGTGGCCGACCCCCTCTGGTCTCACAGACCCTCTGCCTTTTCTCCTTCCCAGCACTTGCGACAGTCTGTGAGAATGCATTTGTGTGACTCGGTGACCTGTCTCCCCCCTGAGACTGGGGCCTCTTAAGAGTATGAATCAACCTGTTGGACCCAGCAGTGCCTAGCATACAGCCCACTGCGTGGTAGTAGTCAAAGAACATGTGAACAAATGCATGAGAAAGGGGAACTATGTGGATCTACCCTTTACGGTCTAGACATCATCCAGTCACTGAAAGTGAGACACACTCAACCAGAGGCAGATGCGCTAAATGAATTCAGCTATTTCGTAGTTGGAGAGGAATATAAAGATGAATGTTGTTATGCCCCAGGTCACAGGAGGCAGTTAATATCAACTGATAATGATTAATTAGTAAATACCAGGTTTTTTTTTTTAAGAATTTTTTTGTTTTTTAACGTTTACTCTTTATTTATTTTATTATTATTTTTTTAATGTTTATTTATTTTTGAGAGAGAGAGACAGAGTATGAGTGGGGCAGGAGCAGAGAGGGAGACACAGAATCTGCAGCAGCCCCCGACTCTGAGTTCTCAGCACAGAGCCCGATGTGGGGCTTGAACCTACTGCCCCAACTGTAAGATCATGAGCTGAGCCCAAGTCAGAAGCTTAACCGACTGAGCCACTCAGGCACCCCCTTGTTTACTATTTATTTTTGAGAGACAGAGTGTGAGCACAGGAGGGGCAGAGAGAGAGGGAGACACAGAATCTGAGCTGTCGGCACAGAGCCTGATGTGGGGCTCGAGTTCACGAACTGCGAGATCACGGCCTGAGCCGAAGTCAGACACTCAGCCGACTGAGCCACCCAGGCGCCCCATACCAGACTTTGTTTTAAGAACATGACATGGACTCATTTCATCCTCACTGTCACCTTATGTGACATCATCATTATTATAAAGGTTTGTCCAATGATAATACCGAGGCAGGGATGTCAAGGGCCTCCGCCAGGACTCACAGGGAGACAATGACAGAGCCATGAACCGAACCCGAGAAATCTGGCCCTGGAGCCTGTGTTCTTAGACTCCACAGTCTGTTGCCTCCTGATGAGGGAAGTAAACATCTTAAAGAAGAAAATACAGAGAAGAAACGTAGGGTACAAGGCGGGGGGGAGGGGAAGAAAGAAATGGAAGGGGAGGAGAGGTAACAAATTACACCGTAATAGGAACAAATTCTCAGAAATTTATTTTCAATTTCTGTTAAAGACACAGAGCCTAACAAACGTGCTTAGTGTGTGCCAGTGACCGTGCTAAAAGAGCTTGTCAAGCATTATCTTATTTAACCCTCCCAACGACCCTGTGAAGTAAGTACTATTGTTTCTCCATTTTTCTTGGGAGGAGTCTAGGCCTAGCAAAGCCATGTGACCGGGTGAAGGACTGGAGACTGGTAAGTGACACAGGAGGGACTGAAACCAGGTCCACCTGACTGACATCCAGAACTGCCTCTCTGACAAAAGGGGATGGGGTAAGTGTAAATACAAATCACCGACACTCACAAATGATGTCTAAAAGGGCTGCGTCACGGAGACTTGCACGCTTACTCTGAAAGAGAAGATAAAATACTGAGTGAATGTGGGGGATAGTTGGGTTCTGCTACACTTACAGCACATTTTAGAGTTGCTTAGAACGAGTGTCACCAATCTCTGCTTTCCTGCCAAGTAGCAGATACAACTGACTCCTGTCTCGGTAAAGGCACTCTCCACTCCTCCCCCCACAATCTACTCCTCATTCATCACTTTCAACTTCCTGTTTTGTTTTTTAATCAGCTGTATCCCTCTAAACTTCCTCTACATCAGGGTTTCCCAACTGGGTATTAATGACATTCAGAGGCGGATAATTTTATGTGTGGAGGGCTGTCCCAGGGTGTTAAGGAACATTCTGGCCTCTGCCCAGCATGAGCCAGTAGTATTCCCACAGGTTTGACAACCAAAAATGTCTCCAGACACTGCAGGCAAAATTGTCCTGGTTGAGAACCAATGCCCTACACACATCCATTGACATCATGCATATTATATATCGTTTTTTGATGTTGTACATAAAGATCGAGTTTATCTTATTTAATGGCTGAAGAATATTTTGTTATGTGGACGTAACATTATTCTCCTATGTGCAACTATTTCCAATTTTTTATTTTTTAAACAAGGCTACTTAACATCTTATTTATGTATAAATACTTACATGTTTGTACCTAAGTATATGAGTATCGATTATAATACTTATACCTCTTTTTTTTTTTTTAATTTTTTAATGTTTATTTCTGGGAGAGAGAGAGAGAGAGCGAGCTGGGGACGGGCAGAGAGAGAGCGAGACACAGAATCCGGAGTAGGCTACAGGCTCTGAGATGTCAGCATAGCTGACGCAAGGTTTGAACCCATAAACTGCGAGATTATGACCTGAGCCAAAGTCAGTCGCTTAACCGACTGAGCCACCCAGGTGCCCCACCTCCTTGTTTTTTATTAATTTTTCCATATAAATCTCCCACAGTGGAATTGCTGGGTCATAAAGCATATCTATTTAAAAGTGAGTGAGGGGAGAATGTACAGGAATAGGGGCGTTCTTTATACTTATGCTTGCAACTTTTCTGAAAATCTGAAATTGTTTTAAAACGAAGTTAATAAATATACGTGAAAGAGGGTGTCTCTTCCCATACAACTTTACCAACACATCTGAGTATTAGCCTTTTCATCTTTAGGTGCAAAATCTAATAGGTAAAAAAAGAACACTTCTCATTATTTTAACTTGTATGGATTGTATTTTCCCCCATGGTGGTCACTTTCTTACTGATACGTAGGCATTCTTTGGAAGTTGAAAAAGCCAATCAAAAATTAGCTTCTTCCTCACTGTAGTAGTAGATAGCCCACATCCCTTCACAGCTTAGCAGCTGCACTAAATTTTAGACTCAAAAAAGGAAGTGGGGCGCCTGGGTGGCTCAGTGAGTTAAGTGTCTGAGTCTTGATTTCAGCTCAGGTCATGATCTCACAGTTCCTGAGATTGAGCCCTGCTCTGACAGAAGGGAGCCTGCCTGGGATTCTCTCTCTTCCCCTCCTCCACTCATACTCTCTCAAAATAAATAAACACTGAAAAAAGAAAGAAAACCTTTGGAGCACCTGGGTGGCTCAGTCGGTTGAGCATCTGACTCTGGTTATGATCTCATGGTTTGTGGAGTTTGAGCCCCATACTGGGCTCACTGCTGTCAGTGCAGAGCCCGCTTCAGATCCTACATCCCTCTCTCTCTCTCTCTGCACCTCCCCTGCTCATGCTTGCTCTCTCTCTCTCTCTCAAAAATAAACATTAAAAAAAAAACCTTATTAAAAAAAATCTTATTAAAAGAAAAAACCAAAGGGGTTGCATGATGCTTAAGGTTCATCATCTTGAACACTGTTATCACCTCACACAGCAGAACCAAGTCCTGAACGAGAGATTCCTTTCTCTGCCGGAAGTTTACTGTCTGCAGTTGATTTTCAGGCAAAAAATCCCAGGCTTTGAGGATTGTCATCATTTCAGTCATTGGGATTTTCAAGATGGTCCTCTTGATAAACTCGGCAACAGTTTCATCCATTTCTTTGGCACTTCAATAAAAACAAAAACAGCACAGCAAAGTATTAATCAAATATCAAAGGTTAACTTAATGGAATTTTTCAGCATGTTTTTAGCCAGGATTTTGATTTGTAGGTCAAACACCCAAACGTTTACCTTTTTTTTTCAGGCATTCTGCAAAGTGTTTCAAAAGGAGGATTTGATTCTTCTCTCCTTAAGCCACATATTTAAATGGCTTTGGAGGTTTTAAAAATTAGTGCTCCCTCTCCTTGACAGGCTAGAGTGTTTTAATCTTTTGATGGGAATGACAGGTAAATCATTCACTCATTTACTCATTCATGTAACAAAATCTGAGCACCCATGTGTGCCAGGCACTTTTGCAGGCATGGGGGAGAGATACACCTTTAACCAAAAAGACAAAAATCCCAGGGCGCCTGAGTGACTCAGTTGGTTAAACAATGGACTTTGGCTTAGGTCATGATCTCACCGTTTGTGAGTCTGAGCCCTGTATTGGGCTCTCTGCTGTTAGCACAGAGCCCGTTTCAGATCATCCACCCCCCACCACCCCCCTGCTCCTACCCTGCTCATTCTCTAATAAATAAATAAAAAGACAAAAACCCTGCTAGTGTGAGCATCCATTCTAGTGGGGAGAGAGAAGCAACAAGAAAATCATAAACTGTGTGAAAAGTGATAAGTGCTGCAGAGAGAACAGAGCAGTGTTAGGAAACGAACCATAGTTAAAGTGGAGCAGGCTGGGAACAAGTCGGGGTGGTGGGGATGGAATGAGTAGGCCTCATACAGGTGACAGTTGAGCCCGTACTTGGAAGAAAGAGTGAGCCATGTGGCTGGCTGGTGAAAGAACTTGCTGGGCAAAGGGTACACCAAGTGCAAAAGCCCTGGGGCTTTCAAGGAACAGTGAAGGATGTGAAGGATGCCTCCAGTGAGGCCACAGTGTAGACAGTGAGGAGGCATAGAGGAGGTAATAAGGTCAGAGAATACGGAGGGCCCAGGGGTCACTGCCACGATGATGGCTTCTACTCTGACAGACACTGGCTGCTGGAAGATCCTGAGAAGAGGTGGGATATGCTCCTGTTTAGGTTTTCTACCAGGATCAATCTGGCTACTGTCTTGGAGGGGGTGGAGGGCGGAAGTAGGAAGCCAGGTAGGAGGCTGCTGCAATGCAGATAGGAGAAGATGGTGGACCGAGGGGGAGGGTTGGGAAGAGGTCAGATTCTGGATCTGCTTTTAAGAAAGAGCCCACGGCATTTCCTGATGGACTCGATGTGGGGTTATGAGAGAAAGAGGGACCAGAGGTGACACCGATGTTTGTACCAGGCAGCTGAAAGGACAGAACTGCTATCCCCTGAGTTGGGGAAGACTAGAGGTGTGGGCAGAGACAAGCTCAAGAATTCCATTTCGAACATGTACGTTTGAAGGTTGTTAGACTCCAAGAGGAGATGCTGATAAACAGTAGGAAGCAGGAGTCCAGAGGACACAGTAAGAGATAGAGGTGAAGAGGGCTGCAGTCTCTTTCTCATTTAAGGGATTACCAGCTAACATAGTGTTATTACCTCACTTTCCCTGCCTGCTGCCTGACAGGGAGAGTCTTCAACCATCCTAAAGGTCTTGAGCCCCAAATCTGGCATGGCTCCCTCAGCAACAGACAAGGGCAATGATTTTCAGGAGCATCTCTTAGTGGCTGTCTTACAGCTGTGGCACTGGGAAGGGGGGTTCTGAGCCCTTTCATTACCTTCCCCAGGGCAGAAGCTGTGGGCCAAGGGTGGCAGCTGATCTCAACTGTTACCTCATCTGGGGGCACTGATGGGCATCTTCCCCCTGCCCCCCATTTTAAAATATGGTACACAGGCGTGCCTGGGTTGCTCAATCAGTTAAGCAATGAACTCTTGATTTTGGCTCAGGTCATGGTCTCGCCTTTTGTGAGTTTGAGCCCCACGTCGAGCCCTGTGCTGGCAGCTCGGAGCCTGCTTTGGATTCTCTCTCTCTCTCCCTCTCTCTCTGCCCTTCCCCAACATGCGTGCGGGCACGTTCTCTCTCAAAAGAAATAAACTAAAAAAAAAAAAAAAAATATATATATATATATATATATATATATGGCACATCAAAAGCAAGCATGGTTTCTCAACAAAGATGAAGCAAGGTGTCTGCAGAATTTAAATTTAAATTCTCTGCCTATCTGACAAGTGCATCGAGACCTTGGTATCCAAATTTAAGAAAAGGGGCAGAAGTCAGTCTGTCTATCTCATCTACTTCCACCACGCCTAGGAGATTAGCAAAAGGACAAAGAGAGAAGTATCCCCCTATAGGAATCGAGGCTGTGACTCAATGCTACCACTTGAGTGTTTAACATTGCATACAATCTATTACCATTGCCCATTTCCAAAAAGATACTGACAGTCGACATGATTTTAAGAAGATACTGAAAACACTTCCAGGAAAAAAAAAAAAAGGTGGGGAACTATTAGGACTTTAGAAAGAGAAATAGAGAGCAGAACAGAATCAAGATCATGAAAATGGACTCTGATTTGTTTTCTTATCCAGATACAGGACCAACCTACCTTAATGTCAACACTAAAATCCTCACCATGGTCTATAAGGCCCTGGGTTTGCTTCTTGCCTCCCTCCCCATCATCTATCACTCTCTCTCTCCTCTCTCTCTCTCTCTCTCTGGCTTTCTGAACTCCAGCTACATTGGTGTTGAGCTCCTCTAGTACAGAAGGATACTTCCAGAGAAGGCTCATTGTACCTGCAGTTACCCCTGCCTAGAACATTCAGGTTCATCATGCACATTATTCACCTGGGTAACTCTTGAATTTAGGTCTCAGCTCAGATGGCTTCTACTGAGAGAGGCTTATTCTGCCCACCCATTTTTTTTTTTTTTAATTTGTTTATTTTGAGAGAGAGACGAAGAGAGTGAGCAGGGCAGGGGCAGAATTCCAAAGAGGCTCCAAGCTGTCAGCGCAGAGCCACTCAGGGCTCGAGCCCACAAACCCTGAGATCATGACCTGAACTGAAAGCAAGAGTTGCACATTTAACCAACTGAGCCACCCAGGCGCCCCTGACCACCCATTCTAAAGGTATCTCCCCACCTTCCATTGCTTACTGTCTTCACAAAACTATCTAAAATGATCTTGCCTATTGATTACTGTCTTAAAATATTGAGCCACTAGAGTAGGAACTATGTTTGCCTTATTCATGGCTATATCCCTAAATGATAAATACATGTGGAATGAAATATTAGATATTCTCCGTAAGCAGTGTGTGAGGAGATACCCTGGGAAGAAATAGGGTCCAACAGTCACTGATATATCAAACCAACCTCTCCCACTGAAAACACTGGCGCGGGGCGGGGGGAGGGGGGAAAGGAAGGGGGTAGGCTTGTAAAAATGCATTCCCAGGGTTCCATCAATTTGAACTGGGGGGAGAGGGGTGGGGGTGGAGTCGGGCACCCAGCTGCACGAGAGCTTGCACTTTTAGAATGCTTCAGAAGATTCTTCATTTTGGGTTAAGTTTGCAAAATGCCATTCTACAGACTTCTGGTAGAGAGCATTCAGTCTCACCAATAAAGCTGGTAAACCCTTGAGCAAACTCCTGATTCCCTGTGACTAATTTCTTTTTACTTCTAGTTCTTAGTAGCACAGTGCCTGGCATATATATACACATACATATATATATATATATATGTATATATATATACACATACATATATATATACACATATATATATACATACATATATATATATACACACACACACACACATATACATATACATACATATATATAGCAGCTCCTCAAGACATTTGTTGAATGAATGCATGACAAGAGCCCTTTTAGGTAACTTTTCTGTAGATCTACATGGAAGGACTGCCACTGGAGCATTAGGAAAAATACGACAGGCGCACGGACGGAAAAAAAAAAAAAGGATGCCAAGGCTGACTTAAAAAAAATCAAAACACCCGACTCCCAGCACAGCAGCAAGCCAAGGGTTGGCTAGCAAAGTAACCCGCCACGTGACAACTGGCGGAGGCTCCGGAACTGACGTACATCCCAGTAAGGCCCCGCCCCACTGCGGGCGGAGGTGACGTCACGGATAGTATCACCGCCCTCTCATCCTGGCCTCAACTGTGGTCCCCCACTTCTTGCCCGAGGCCCAGCGCCAATCCCGCACCTTGAGACGTGTGGCAGACGTGAACAAGTCGCCCCACAAGCCTGAGATGTGGCTTTCTCGAGGCTCCCGCCACACTCAAGGTCCCGATCCCACGCCGCGCGCGGACCTCTTACAGTCGGTCATCTCCAGCAGTGTCTCTTCTCGGCAGCCGTTCCCGCCCGCTGCTCCTTCAAAGCCACCAATTGCAGTTCCTGTCGCCCTCCAGCCCCGCCCACCCCGGAGCTCTATCTTTGGACTGTACCCTAGGCACAGGGAGCTGCGTCGGGGAGCGGCAGAAGTGAAACTCGCCAAGTCCCCGCATCACTCTTGTTGGTAGAGACCATTAGTTAAACGCATTTAACCTCAGCCACGAAATCTGGCTTGTTGGCTCGACTTGCTGTTTTTAGGCCCGGCCGTGCCTCAGTTCACTCGCTCTCCCTCCCTCCAGCGCCCGCAAATGGGCCCGTCCAGGCCGGGTGGCGCATGCGCCTCAGAGGCCGGGAGCCGCGGCGGCTGGCCGCGCCGAGCCGGGTCAGCTGTGGAGGGCGCGGGGGACTTTGCCACCCGGAGCTGCTGCGACTCCGGCGCCCAGGCCGCCGGCCTTTGGATGGGGAGTCTTCGCTGGTGACTGTCACTTCAGTCCTCCCTGTGTGGCTTCGAGTCGGGTGAGTCTCAGGAGTCCCGGTCGTTCCGAGGAGCGCTCTCTTCCTGGTCGCGGTGTCCTGGGAGGCCGCGGGACACCCACCTGTCCCTCCTCTCGTGCCCTGCTCGCGCGCGCCCCGCCGTGTCCCTTCCTGCCCCTGTCGGAGGTTGGGACCTTGAAGGTCAGGTCCCTGGTCCTCAGGGCGGACGTGGCTCGCCCTGCTTCGAGGCAGACCACCGCGCGGGGCGCTTTGCGGTTGTAGCTGGAGGCGCGTCCGGGGCCCTCCGCCCGCAGGCAGTTGCCGAGGTAGTTTAGAGAATGCTTTGGTCTAGACCTTTCTCTCTTCGCTGCAGTCTGTCTCGCCACTCGCGAGCCTAGTGACCTGGGCGGGGGATGGGGTGGGCTCCTCCGCTCCTTGAGCCTCGGCTTCCACGCTTGTAAAATGGGTACAACCCATCGCATCGATGGTCAGAAGGGAAGCCATTCACAGCGTTTGACACTAGGAGCGGTGAGCGCTCAATGAATCGCATGATTATTATCATCATCTCGGAGTTAGAAATTGCACGTAGCTGCACCTGTCAGCTGCAGTGAAAGTGGCCACCAGTCTGTCTTGCGAAGCGAGAATCCATGGAGATCCCCATCAGTACACTTTGCAAGGAAGGTAGACATTCGGGTCCCTCTTATTGGAATTAAAAGTTACCGTGTTTGTAGGTTCACGCAAGGTGCTTAATGAAGAGTCTTAAGTAAACCCGCGTTCTGGAAACTTTCATTTAAAACTTTAACTGCATGAAAGAGGTTGGCGCTGGCGAAGGAATTCTGTTGTGACACCCTTGTGTCTCCTTTCCTGTACATACAGGCTTCTGCACGTGTTTAGTTTATTTAAAAT
This sequence comes from Acinonyx jubatus, assembly GCF_027475565.1. NCBI lineage: Eukaryota > Metazoa > Chordata > Mammalia > Carnivora > Felidae > Acinonyx > Acinonyx jubatus. The sequence goes on from NC_069396.1 coordinate 7,340,559, forward strand.
GAGCCTCACTCATTTCCATTCTTTTGTTGTTGTTAACTATGTTGAGGTGTGAACCAATTTTCAGTTCTACAATAATCCTGAATTCAACATTTGGCAAGCATTGATTGGGCATTTGGGCATTTACTATGTGCATTTACAAGAACGTTCCCTCACTAGCCTGTGCGTTCTTTGAGGTATATGGACTGATTCTTTTTTCTCTGAAATTCAGGTGATTTGGCAGAATGCCCAGCACCTGCTGAGTACTGTTGTTTGTTCAGGGAGAGTTGCAGCTTCCATTCCTTAGGAAACTATGTGGTGGAACTTGAGAGCCTTATGGATCTTTCCCCCAGGCAGCCCAGGGGTTCCTTTCGGTAGCAGTGGGGCATGGTCTGTGTTTGGGAGCACTAGTCACTCAATAGCAGATGTTTAGATTTGGTCCCTGTGCAATTGTGATAAGTAGAAGACTGTAGGGTAGGCGGTACCCAGCTGCGTCTGCTACTTCTGCTGAATATGGTGCATAGTTTGAAATAGTTGCAGAAATATTAATTTAACTAATTCCAGGGCTTTCTGAAAGTAGCCCTTAAAAAATGCATGTTTTAGAAAGCATTGTGTATTAAGTTTACAGTTTTTCCTGGAGAACAGATTTTTCAAACTCTAAACAAGGGACTTTTCTGGATTTGTTTTACTTTTTTTTTTTTTTTTTTTGATGTTTACTTTTGAGAGAGACAGAGTGCGAGCAGGGGAGGGGCAGAGAGAGAGGGAGACACAGAATCCGAAGCAGGCTCCAGGCTCCGAGCTGTCAGCACCAGAGCCTGATGCGGGGCTTGAACTCATGAACCGTGAGATCATGCCCTGAGCTGAAGTCGGACGCTTAACCGACTGAGCCACTCAGGCTCCCCTGTTTTTTGTTTTAAAAAGACATTAGAAATTGCAACTGTAGAGTACATTTCTTTCTGGTGCAGCCACAAAACAGCAAAACCTTTGGAAAGAAAACACAAGTGACATTAAAATAGGGGGTTTCCTCCTCGTGATTATAGATTTGCTGAGGTGTTATTAAAATGCTTACTCCTTTTTCTTTAGTAGAGGTCGTGTATTGCTTACTTCTTGGCTTATTTTTAAAAACTGTGCCACCTGGTGGTTGAAATCTATCATGGAATACTCATTAGAAAATTTTACCTCTGCCTTGGTAGAATCAGGTGAGTAAGACTGTAATCTTTATGTCTTTAGTGAGAGTACCATACTGCTTCTGTCCTCCCAGCATACCCCCAAGTAAAGGTTAAAATTGCTTTGCAGGGGCCAATCACCCAGTTATTGTCACAACTGAACATTTTAAAGAGTTTCAGCATCTGTTTTAGTATAAACGTTTGCATGCTAGAGGCAGTGGGTGGAGTTGGGGAGGGAAGCCCTTTAACTGTGACAAGTTAACCTGGTGTTTTCTAAATGCCAGTGTAAAAGTGGGACTGAAGTTTTGTGTCTAAATCATAACAGTGTGAATGGAATTTATTCCTCTTTCTTAGTGCACACAGACACATGTGAAGTCTTAATCACAAATGTTCCCTTCACCTTTGTTTCATCAATGCTGCTGATGTTCATAATTATTTTGGCATTACCCTTTTGAAATTTTTTTGTATTTTCCTAGTGGTGATAAGTTTTTATCCATTGCGAATTTCATTTCTGAAAATAGGTTAAAATCGTTTAGTTGTGAACTTCGATTTGAGAAGAAAGTGAAGAATGCAGTGCAGAAATACACTCTGTGACATCCTTAATTGATGTAGCCAGTCTCTTTGGGGTACATTAAGACAGGTAACCGAGAACTTCCCATTGCAGCTTGCTTCATTGTTGGACAGCTCCAGGAAGATGACGTCTTCCACTCTTTGGTTTCCAGACCTGTCCTCAGAAATACCTTGGAAACAGCATTGCAGATTCAGTTCAGCCTTTCCCGTCATGTGATGCGCATTTCACATATACAAATAATACTTTGCAAATGTCACGCTCACTGCTTACCATTTCAGATACTCCCACATGTGTTATTTTAAACCTCATGACCCCTCAGAGATATAGGTCCAGAGCTAATACCATTTTATGGAAGAAGAGACTTAGGTCAGATTAAGTAACCAAAGTGTTATAACCTATGGACAGATAAGTCCACAACTCTTGCCTTCAGATCCATCGTTTCTCCTACTTAACCAGGTTGTTGCTTTTCTCTGTCACCTCTGATGGGGGCTTCCCTAAATTGGTTAATATTCCCAGTTTCATTAATAGCTTCTTACGGATCCTGAGAAGAAGAGTTTAAGAGTAGAGGCAAAGCCGTCTTCATCCTGAGCAGTCTCTCTAGGAATATTCACATTGTCAATATTCTGGACTTGGCTGCTCAGGACGAATACAGTATTGTCCTTTTTCTTGAGGTAGACTGACCCTCTGTTTCTAGGAATGCAGGATAATGTTACATGGTCTTCTTTGGAACCTGCAATTAGTGCTTGTTGGACTTGTAGCCAACCAGAGGCTCTTTGGGAAATAGTTTTTTCTTTTTTTTTTTTTTTAAATTTTTTTTCTTTTAACGTTTTTTTATTTTTGAGACAGAGACAGAGCATGAACGGGGGAGGGTCAGAGAGAGGGAGACACAGAATCTGAAACAGGCTCCAGGTTCTGAGCTGTCAGCACAGAGCCTGACGTGGGGCTCGAACTCACGGACCGCGAGATCGTGACCTGGCTGAAGTCGGCCGCCTAACCGACTGAGCCACCCAGGCGCCCCGGAAATAGTTTTTTCTATCTGAATGTATTTCACCCACAAACTGCTGGAAAGTTTTCTGTTTCGAACATGGGAATAATTTGTCCTGGTTTAGAGATTGCACTGGGAAGTAGTAACTCTGCCACTTGCTATGTGACCTGGGACTTATTTTTGATGTGAACATGTGAGTAATGCATACTTGAAGTACAAAAAGGCAATTTCTTACGGTTCCAATGAATTTACAGTTATTGGAAGGATTAGAAGACTTGTGCCCAGTGTGTGGTAAGTGTTCAAAAATTATTTTCTACACTAATAATGTAGATACAGTCAGGGCCTTGAAGGAATGTTAAAAGTAAGAATATGGAATATACATTTAGTTTTCTTCAGCTCATAAATTACTTTGAGTTATAATAATGTTTATTAGAATAGGCTTTTATTTTTTAATTTTCTAAATGTTTGTTTTCGAGAGAGAGAGGGAGAGTGAGAACACAAATGGGGGAGGGGCAGAGAGAGAGAGGAAGACACAAAATCCGAAGCAGGCTCCAGGCTCTGAGCGGGTCAGCCCAGAGCCTCTCACGGGACTCGAACTCGCCAACCGCGAGATAATGACCTGAGCCGCAGTCTGATGCTCACCTGCCACCCAGGCGCCCCAGAATAGGCTTTTAAAGATGACTGCTGGAAGATATCAGCACTCACAGCAAGTGTTGTGGGAACAATGGCATCGTTTTATAGCTGTGAGTGTGGCAGTACACCCATGTAAGCACCAACGGGAGGCGCAGCCAGCCGGGTGCTGGAAGAGAGTGTGGGTACAGGGTGGACAGAGGGAAAGAAGACGGTATCTCATTGAAAAGGTGGGGTGGAGGAAAGGGGGGGGGGATGACTGGTAAAGCAAGGAATTTGTTAGATAAGGGATTAGGTAGGTCAGTGTTTAGAGCTGTAGATTGAGAAGTAGTCGTTTAGTTTTTTACCAAGAAGAATAGGAAAAGGAAACTATATGAAACCATTCTCTTCTTTGACATAGTTACATAGGATACTAAGTAGAGAGGAAGTTATCTTATTGGTACCCTGGCTGGGTCTACAGCGCATAAACTTTTGTAACAGAGGGGGGAAAAATATACATCGTGGTATGTATGCATTTGTACTTATATACAATGTGGGCGTATTTATCTCAGCTGCAAAGTGTCTTCTAAAGTATTTAATGGGCCAATCAAAGAGGTCATTTCAGTACATCATAAGCTTGTTTCCAAATTGTAAAAGCACAAATCTGAGGACTTGGTTGATAGAGGTGAAAATGTTTTGTCACATTTACAAAATAAAAAGACAGTTTCTAAGTGACTTAATAGTACATTAGATGACTTAAATTTCTAGACCGTATGAGGCCTCATTTTTCTGAGGGAAAAGATTATGTCATTAAGAAGACTTCGTAGTCAGCGGCAGGCAAACAACTTGAACTTGGCTGCATTTCCAAATGTGTTTCAGAGACTCAAGAACTTAGTTGGGCATAGCGGCCTGGTTTGGGATTGTCAGCTGTGGTTTGCGGTGTGTGTGTGTGTGTGTGTGTGTGCATGTGTAGTCAGTCACTCAGTGGAACAGTGATCCACTGGTCTTTTTGGAAATGGAGTTCTGAAATAGTAGGGATACTGTAATGCTCTGGAATTCTTTGTTTAGACATTTGTAAGGACTTGTTGAGAGTGGAAGGTAGATAGGCAGTTTGAAATTCTCAAATGTTTTTGTATTAGCTCTGTGAAGATATAATTTACATTTCATAAAATTCACCCACCATGAGTTCAGTGATTTTGGTAAACTGCTATTGTGCGGCCACTGCCACAATCCTGTTTTAAAATGCTTTCGTCGCGCAGATGTATTTCTTTGTGGCCAGTGACAAATAATCCTCTCACTTTCAGGTGTAGGCAAACCATCGGCTTTTTTTCTCTACCATTTTGCCTTTTCTACACATTGCATATAAATGGAATCATATATAGTCTTTTGAATCTGGCTTCTTTCATTCAGCTTGGTGCTTTGAGGTTCATCCACATTGGCGCCTGTGTCCGTGCATTCCTTTTAATTGCTAAATAGTATTCCATTGTCTAGGCATACCGCATTTATTTATCCAGTTGGCAGGTTATTGGACATTTGCATTGTTTCCAGTATTGGCTATGATGAATAATGCTGTCAAAATTAGCATACATGTCTTTGTGTGGTTTTATGTTTTCATTTCTTTTGGGTATATTCTTAGGAGTGCGGTTTCCGTGGTCAGGGGTCATTTGGTAAGTATGTGTTTAACTCCTTAAGACACTGCCAAATTAAGTGTGTCCTATTTTACATTTTCATTAGCAGTGCATGAGGTCTGTTTTCTCTGCATCCTAACCATTGCTTGGTATTGTCTGACTTTTTGATTATAGCTATTCGGGTGGAAATGAGTGGTATCTCATTGTGGTTTTAGTTTGAATTCCCTGTGACTAATGGTGTTCAGCCTTTTTTTTTTTTTTTTTTATGTGCTTAATTAACCATTCTTGTACCATCTTCTATGAAGTATTCAAATCTTTTGCCCATTTTGGGGGTCCATTTTAAACGTTGCGTTGGTTTGTAAGCATTCTTTATATGTTCTAGGTAGCAAGTCCTTTTTCAAACATGATTTGCAAATATTTTCCCCTAGTCTCCAGCTTGTAGGATATTTATTTTTTAGAGCAGTTTTAGGTTCACAGCAAAATTGAGCAGAACGTACAGAGAGACCCAGTGTGTTCCCTGCCCCACACATGCACAACCTCCCCCGTGATCAGCATCCCCCGCTAGAGTTGTGTGTTTTTACAACTGAACCTACATTGACACATCATCATCACCCAAAGTGTGGCTTATCCTTTTTTTAAAATTTATTATATATGTCATGAAATGCTCACCACGAGAAGCATATTACAGTATTATTGACCGCATTCCCTGTGCTCTACTTTCCATGCCTGTGTCTTTTCATTTTCTTAATGGTATATTTTTGAAGCGAGAAAGTTTTAAGTTTGATAATATTTTACCAATTTTTTCTTTTATGAATTGTGCTGTTGACCTAAGAACTCTTGGTCCTGCCTAAGGTCATTATTTTAGGTTGTCTTTCTTGAAACCTTTTAGAAGATTAAAGCAATCATTGGTTCTTTCTTTTGGTAATCTTTTCCAAGTTAAAAAGAATAGGTTACAAAAAAGAGTAGGTAAATAGTGCTACATAACTATAGCAAACACTTCAAAATAATGCTTTTCCTTTGACCTTGGCTGCTAATTTTCTCCTTTGTGAATGAACCAATTAAATTTAATTTCTGGGATTTCAGCATCTTGCTTTCATTGTAATAATTGCGTTTTATGGACAGATCTGCTAAACTGAAAAACTTTTTTCACATCTGCTTTTTGTTTCTCTTCATTGTTTAGTTAGATTTTCTCAGCCAGATGTTAGGAAGAAAACAGTCCATGTTAATTCACACTAATGTGAGACTGATGGGGCTTTAACCCTCTGAGAGGAGTATACATTTTAAAAGGATTAATAAACCAGTTCTCTTGTTTTGTAGAATTTCATTTGAACAAAATGAGTTGTAATCAATTTCAGGAATGTGGGGAAAATAATTGAAATCAGGCTTATTAAGAGAGGCTGGCCGTTTCTGCTAGAGCACTTCTTTCCAGTGTTGGGCCTCTTTAGCAACTGCAGGTTCTCTGAACACCTGATAACTTGCTGAATCTGTTAAACTGCTGGATAAGGAAGCTGAGGCTCAAGGTTGATAATTTGCCCAAGGTGAGCATTCCTTTCTGATAAAGCTCACTGCAGATTTTTACTGAAGTAGCTTAGGTCGCATTAACAAGCACAGTCACACATATTCAAGACACTCTTGTATCCACAGGTCGCTCTGCTGCGCTCCATCCCTTCTCCTAAAGATGCATCCTGACTTATCTCCACACTTGCACACTGAAGAATGCAACGTCTTGATTAACTTGCTTAAGGAATGTCACAAAAATGTAAGAGTTGAGAAAAATGACCATAAAGCAAAAATGAAACTTAGGTACAACACAGTGATGTGAAATGTTACCTCCACTGATGGAAGGGGAATGATAATATGGCGGATCTTAGCTTACTAAAGATTAGTAATTGATGCTTGTGATTTTTCAGATACCGTTTCCATTCGTGATTACTAAAAATTAAGCATGGTAGTTTGTTAGGGAACTTTTGAAATGATATGTTACAGTCAGAACCCATGTTCTTTCAATAAAATACTTTCCTTTTTTTAAGTACAGGATGTTAGAACAATTACGTTAATCTGACTCTTCTGATCATAATGCAGTTATTGTAAGAATTTTCTAAGATTTTCCTTGATGTCCATCATTCTGTGTTTAAAGGAGATTGAAATTTTTTTTAATAATTAGATATTAGCTAGGTTTAAATTATGATTGGCCTAACTTGGCAGGTTTACTTACTTGTTAGTGGAATGGAAGTAAAATTCCATGGTTAAAACCAAAATGGAAAGGAAACCCATTTTTGGAATTTATTCACTTAAGCCAATATTTTTATGGATGTCAGATATTAAGCTTTTTTCATATAATTGATGCATGAGACAGTTATAAGGAGCATTTGTGGTTTTAACTTTGCATGATGCGTTTTCCTCATGATGTTCATAAACTGTGGATATATAAAATTATAGTATCAGTATGTATCATTTAAATGAGTAAAATTTAAAGGCTAACAGGTAGTAAGTACTACCTCTGATCTGTGAAGTTAGATATTTTTTGTTCAAAGAACGTTGTTGGTGACAATATACTTGAGACAGACTTTTTTCAGCATACGTGTGGATCCAGAATTGATATCATGTCTTTAACATTATTTTAACGTTATTTATACGTTATACATTATTTTATTTGTACGTTATTTTAATGATATTTAACGTTATTTTGTGGGTGTGCAGTCGCGTCCCATTTGGTTTTAGAGTGTGTTTCCCTGATGACTGATTTTGAGCATCTTTTCATGTGCCTGTTGACCATTCATATAGTCTTTTGCCTATAGTTTATTTTTTTTTAATTTTAAAATTTACTTATTTAATTATTATTATTTTCTTTGCCCATATTTTAAAATTGGGTTGTTTGCTTTATTGAGTTTTAAGAATTTGTTTTCATTTGACATTCAAGACCCTGTCTTGACAATTGAAGACATTGACAAGCGTGTGGTGAGTATGTTCTCAGTCTGTGGCATCCTTTTTCACTTTCTGAAGGTTGTGCTTCAAAGAGCAGTTTCTAAGTTTGATGAAGTCTAATTGCCAGTTTTTTCTTTCAGTGTTTGTGAGGGGTTTTGTTTTTGTTTTGTTTTTTTTGTTTGTTTGCATTCTAAGGATCTTTGTGTGTTTCCTGCTCACAAAGATTTTCTCCTTTTTTTCTTCCAAAGGTTTCAGGCTTTTAGCTGTGACATTTAGGTTTGTGACCCATTTCAAGTTAATATTTGTGTCTGGTATGAGGTAGGAGTCAGTGTTTTCCTTTCTCTACGGGTATTGTTTTTCCAGCACTATTTGTTGCAGACACCAGCCTTTCCCTCCTAAATTAACTTGCTGCCTTTGTCAAAAATCTGTTGACCACACATGACTGGGTCTATTTCTGGGCTCTAGTCCGTTCCGCCGATTTATGTGTCTGTTCTGAACACCAGTTAATTCCAGTGTTCTCCTCGTGGGGCCAACTGGGTCCCCTGACGGGTTTGTCCTCTTCTCTACCCTCGCTCACTTTCCACACCGCATCAGGAGTGACTGTTCAAACTATGTTCAGGCATCGCTCCCCTCTACCGGCTCCCTTTGCTGCGGTACGCGATCTCACTTTCTTCCTTCGTGTTGTTTCAGGACCTTCATGAACATGGCCCCTACTTAGCCTTGGGTTTCACACCCTCCGGCACTCTTTTTTTCCCCTCGCCCCCCAGCGACCTTTTCTGCAGTTGTGTGGAGCACACATTTCTCTCTTCTGAGGCTTTGGGCTTGCTTTGTCCTTGGCTTATCTTGGAGCCCTCCTCACTATCTCCTCTTCCCCGCATGCTATACCAGGTTTCATCATCCTCCAGGTTTTATTCTCTGTAATCTGTCCTTGCCTCTTCATTTCCTCCTTTCCTGGCCTAGATTCTCTTGGTGTTGTCACTCTGTCCTCTAGTCACACCATACGTAGTCCATTTCCTACTTCAAGGGACTTCTCACACGTTTTGGTCTCAGGACTCCTATACACTCTTAAAAATTCTTGAGGACCCCAAGTAACTTTTGTGTGTGTGGACTCTAGCTACCGATATTTACTGAAGTAGAAATTAAAACTGAGAAATTTAAAAAAATGTAAATGTATATAAAAATACAATAATAAATCCAATACATGTTAACATAGTAATTTTTCACAAAAAAAGATCTTATTTTCTGAAACAAAAGACAGAGTCAAAAGAATGACATTGCTTTTGGGGAGCCTGGGTGGCTCAGTTGGTTAAGCTTCTGACTTCAGCTCAGGTCCTGATCACGGTTCGTGGGTTTGAGCCCTGCGTCAGGCTCTGTGCTGTCATTGCAGGACCTGCTTTGGATCCACTGTCCGCCCTCCTCTCTGCTCCTCCCCTGCGTGCGTGCGCTTGTGCACTTTCTCTCTCTCTCTTAAAAATAAATAAACATTAAAAAAAAGAAGAATGACATTGTTTTTGCATTTTTGCAATTCTCCTTGGTATCTGGCTTAACAGGATGTAGCTGGAGTCTCCTGTCTGCCTCAGGTCCAGTCTTTGGTGATGTTGTCCTCTGAGCAGCCTCTGGAAAGTTCTGTAGCCTTGTGAGAGAATGACAGTGAACAAAACAAATAAGATCTTTGATTATCAGGAGAATAGTTTTTATCTTATACACCCCCTGGAGAGCTCCTGGGAACTCGTGGGTGCCCCTGGACTGCACTTGGAGAACCACTGTTTTATAACAGTCACTCTGTTTGTTGACTCACTCTGTTCTGTGACCGTGTTCTGTGAGAGTAGGGCCCAGGTCCACCTTCCTCACTACTGTATCCCTAGTCCTTGTCTTCGAGATATCGACTGATTGCCCATTTATTCAATCACTGGCCCAGTTTGGTTTTCTGGAAACAGACATCACACACTGGAGGCCTTTGCTCTGTGTGTGCAAGATAACTGCAGTCCATGGGCGTTCCTTTTACCAAGTCCAGCGGGACACTTTGGGTTTGTTTTGCACATAATGTCACAAGAGTGTATTTCTTTGGGCTTAAATATTGGGGTGAAAGCGAAAAAAAAATAGCTGCTGTCCTTGATTTAAACATAAGATGTATGTGTATGGGGTGATAGGAATCACTCTGAACTAAACTGTGAAATACTGCCTTACATTCTAAACATTAATCCTTTCTTTTGTTTCTGCCTCACCAGAAAGTGTGTGAAAATGCATTGTTCCCGTTCATCTGTGGTCAGAGAAATAGTTTAGGAAAAATACACAAGAAATACTTATTCTGAAAAGGTCATTAGGCAACCAGTAGGAGGTGTCAGTTTACCTTAAATGCTTGCCAGAAAAACCAACCCATTCATTGACTGGACCAGAAGAGGACATTTAAAGCGGCGATGAAGCAGGGGGAAAGGAGTAGCGAGGGGCATAGCTTATAAATTATGTGTTGTCTGTTTCCATGAAAGCCTTAATTGGAAAGAAAAGGAACAGGTGCCTATTATAACTACAAGTTCAGCATTTATGGCATGTCGTTTTAGGCCATCACCATGCTGTCCTGGGCACCCTTAAAAATCGTGATGTGCAAACGCACTAATTATGGCACTACTAAAAATTCGTGTTCTTGACTTCAGCCTTCATTGTGATCTGCTTTGGAGCATTTGTACTTTTTGCCATGATCATTGTCGTAGGCCTTGAAACCACTGGGAGATTTTTATTTTTGCTTTTCAAAGAAAGCAGACTTTGAACTTCAGACATAGATTTTCTGATATTGTGGATTAGTGGCTTATTTATGTGGTCCATATAGACCGTTTAATAATAGTGTTACGTGTTTCTGATGTATTTTGATGACATTTTGAATGGAGGCCAATGAGAAAATAGTGTTGGCACTCAGCATAGATTAGGTAATTCTTCAGTGGGACAGTGTTTGCTATTGAAGGAAGTTACTGGTCATGTTAATATGGCCACAGTGCACTTTGACATCACTCCCCGTAGTAGATGATGGATTGTGCTGTGATGTTAACATGCCCTTAAAGACAGAGGTACTTGAAAACAGAATTGCTTACACTCTGTCATTGTGAGGTTTTGGCAGTTTAATAGGCTTCCCTTTTAGTAAGGAAAAGTCTTTTGGTTTTTCATTTCTACCTACAGAGCTTTTATCTCTCCTTTAGGATGGCCAGGATAAGTCCATTTATTTGTACACCTCATACCTGTGACTTACCTATTTGTTTATTAACAATGTGCTGACACGTTAAACCCATTTCTGTAGGAATAAGTATTTAAATTCTGTGTGCCAGAGACCTTAGCATGTTGTGGGATGAAATATTTTACTCCTTTTCTTCCTTTTAGCACAGCATTCTGAAATTTTTTGGTCATTGCAATGATCTTGATCGGGAGATGAGAAAATGCTTGAAGAATGAGGTAAGAAAAGTGTTAAAGAATAAAAATGGTTGAAGAGTAGAATAGAACATTTTTGAACAATATTTTACAATATTGCCATTATTAATTTTTATTCCGAATTTTAGTATAACAGAATTGACTTTAGACGTACATCCTCCCCTAAAACCAAGAGGAGAAATAAAAGCCTTTTCTGGGGACAGTTAGAACATTGCTAAGATTTTTTTTTTGTTTTTTGTTTTTTGCATGCACGTAAATGAAAACAACTTCCTTATTGTAATCATTGTAACTCTCCTGTATGAATTGCAAGGTTTGGGAAGTTGAATTTGTTTAGCAGAAAGACTTCTGACAGTCAGCTATTACCTGTAGTGGGTAACAGATACTCTTCGGGCCTGTTCCCTCATAGAACATGGCGGGAGCCAGACATGGTCTCCTCACAGGTTTAAAATTGTGAATTTCTTTATAACCATGGCATGTACAAGCCATAGGGATCTAGTTTGACTTGATTGGAAACACTCATTTCCTAAACTCGGTGTTAGGCCATGACACATGGACTTGGACATATAGTAGGGTGCTTTTGAAATCTTTGAAAAGACACGTATTTTTTAATTTTTTAAAAATGTTTATTTATTTTTGAGAGAGAAACAGAGCACGAGCAGGGGAGGGGCAGAGAGAGAGTGAGACACAGAATCTGAAGCAGGCTCTAAGCTCCGAGCTGTCAGCACAGAGCCCGACATGGGGCTCGAACTCACGAACCGTGAGATCATGACCTGAGCCAAAATCCGGCGCTTAACCGACTGAGCCACCCAGGTGCCTCAAAAAGAAATTTAATTCCCTTTCTTTTCACACATGAGTTGTGTTATGTCCAAAACCTTAAAAAATCTATAACTATTAAAACCTGCCTTCCAGTTTTTTTGCATTTTCCATATTTTTGAACTTCTTTTCCTATTTGCCTCATGGTGAAAGGTATTAGTTATAATATTTGAAGCTGTCCAGCATCTATATTTTTGTTTTTTGTACTTTCCAATCTGAGGCTTTGGGGGTTTTTTGGTTTTGTTTGTTTTTTCTCTTCCTAGAGTCCCTTTCTAGTGTCTGTACTGTTTGAAGAACTTTCTGGAGTTCTCACTTCAGGGTCATCATTTTCTTTGCACAAACATGTACATGTATAAGTGTTTTAAATTGATTTTTCAAGAGTTTTTCTTCACTGGTAAAGCTAGTTTATATGAAAGCTGAACCTAGGGCTTTGTTTGGTTTTCATAAGGATTATGGGAAAACGAAGCCCACGCTGTGGTGTTCATTGCAGCGATTTATTTCTCACATGCTTTCTGTTGTGTCTGTTCGCCTTTTCCCCTAAATTTAGACTTTTTTTTCTTCTTATGGTTCACTAATTTTTGCCATTGGTGTGGTGATTAGATCTTTATATGAAATTTTCTTCCCAGACGGTCCTGAGACGTTAGTGACCGTTTGGTAGGATGTTGTAGATATTTTTCTTACTTTGCTTTCATATAAATTTTAGATTTTCTCCTTGACTTATTTTCTAAGTCCTCTGTGTGGTTTTTATGTTGCTTCATTACCTGATTTATGGATGTTTTTCTGTCTGTACTTTCATGCTTCAGTCCTCTGAACCTGTGCTCATTTATTTCCTCTCTGCCTTTAATGCTTTCTGGTTTACCATTTACTGCTCTCACGTGCTCCTCTATCATTTCCTTCATGTGCCATTTGAGTGCTTTATTCCTTGAAGCTTTTAACTGGAAGGACCTGGCCAGTTTCCCTTTGCCTCTCTTTGCCACTGTGTTACTGCCCCCCCCCCCCCATTCCCCATTTTATTGAAAGAATCACTAATACTACTTTTGCAGCGTCCTTTTTGTTCCTCTTAATTGTTCGGTTTGGTTTAGTTTTTGGTTAACTGAGCTTCCATTCTATCTACATTGTTCAGTGAAGTTTTGTGAATTACATCACATGCATATATTTTTCTTTTCCTTCTTTTATTCAGAGGCCATCTGGACTCCCTTTGGGCATATCTTAACATATATTTTAACATAGAGTATAATTTGCTCTTTAACCTGTTTTTTGGGGCCACCTACACAGTATTCTGAAGATTTACCCTTAAAACCCTTCTCCCAGCCTGATTGCTGGTGGGCAGTCCAGCATATGTGATTAAAGATAGATATCAAATATTTTTCTCCGAGTGTGTATCTCTGCATGTTCTAGAATAGTGCCTTTAAAAAAAAAAACAAAACCAAAACTTGTTAAAGCAATGAAATGCCCTTTTCCCCCGAAAAATCTTCAGAAGAAAATTAATGTATGACAGATAAAAGGAATGATTTTGGTTAAAGGGACCTGGTGTTTCATCTATAATTTGAAGTGGTCCTTTGATGGGGCAGAAAAAAATTTCGGAAACTATCATTCCAGAAGCCATGTTCTAACTCTTCAATCAAAACTTTCGGTCCAGAAAACTTCTTAAAGATCATCTAGCCTAGCTCCCTGTATTTGAGGTTACGGGACCCGAAGATGTACTGATCATGCACCTCCACACCATTGTCTCAGGGGTCAGAGGCGGGGGATCCAGTCAGGTCTCTAGTTAGCTCTCTATCACTGATTTCATTTCTGTGGCCTCTTCCCATATCTCTGGCTCCGAAAAGATTTTGACGTCTAGCTGTTCACAATACTTAGTTTTTTCAACTTGAATTTACTTTTATATTTTTCCCCTTTTTCATAGGGACCCTTCGTTCACCTTTAAAATAATGTCTGTATTGGTGTATATAAACCTGTACATATATCCATGTAAAAACACTTATATTCAAGTTTCTCTGCTTTAAATGAGTGCATTGTCTAAGTGCCAGGCTGTGTATTTCCTGTTATTTAATAACCTACTGATCAGAATACTAGGCTGAAAACCTCCAGGTGAAATCTGCATTTAGATCCGACTAATTACAGAAATGTAGGATTTGGGGAGAATCCGTTTGATGACTCTTTATAATGAAAAAAATCCTGGGAAGTTTAGCTGACTAGAAGTTTCCACGTGAACTAATAGGATAATATGGTTGCCAAGAGCCATTTACTCTTGATAATATTTATAGAAATAACATGTCTAGGTCCTAAGAACTAGTAGGTCCACTGTAGCCCACGTCTATCAGACTGTGTGGAGCTCTGTATTTAATTCTGGTTGTGATATTTTTTATCAGGAATATTGATATTAAAGCGCTTTATAAAAGGTGCTTGGTAGCTATTAGAAGGCAGAAGCCATGTTCTGTGAACCTCTATGGAAGCCAGGAATGTTCAGCCTAAAAAAGAGGTAGTAAGTGGGTCATCTGTAACCAGATATTTGCCACATTATAGCAAGCAAGAAGAAATAGGCAGTAGGAGAATTTACATGGAAACACTGGTTCAGCATAAAAAACACTTTGGAACAAGTAGAAGTGGCCAACAGCGAAATAGGTTACCTCTCAAGGTAGTGAGCTCCTCATAACTATAAGTGTTCAAGCAGAGGTTAGATGCGTGTGATCGTGAGTTCCTAAAGAACAGGGACAATACTCACTCATCTTAAATATTTCCTGAATTCATATTTTGGGAAGAAATTAATTCAGTAAATATTTGTGCATCTATTAGGATGTAGGTGCTGTACTGTGTTTGCAATTTCAGATTCAGTGAAGTAAAAGACAAATAAGAATTTTATCAGCAGAAACAACTTATTTTGCAAATATTTTAAAATATCTAACTCCGCTGATATATAAATGGTAATATAATCTGCTGTCTCTTTTCTCCCCTTTCCTTTTATTTTCCAGTACATGGAAAAGAGGACCAAGAGCAGGGAGCATGGCAATGCGATGAGAAAAAGACTTTTTAATCCCGCAGAGGAATCTGAAAAATAAATTGCAGGCATACCTCGTGTTATTGTGCTTCATTTTATTGAGCTTCGCAGCTAGTGCATTTTTTTCAAATTGAAGGTTGGTGGCAACCTCGCGTCGAGTGAGTCTATTGGTGCCATTTTTCCAACAGCATTTCTCACCTCGTGTTTCTGTATTGCATTTTGGTAATTCTTACAATATTTCAAACTTTATAATCACTATTATAATTCTTACGCTGGTCTGTGATGTTACTATTGTCATTGTTTCGGGGCATCACGAAGCGTGTCCACAGAAGACAGTGAACTTCATCAGCGTTGTGTGTGTTCTGACTGCTCACCTACCAGCCCTTCCCTCGTCTCCCCTTGTCCTCGGGCCTCCCTGTTCCCTGGGACTCAGCAGTGTTGAAATTAGGCCAGTTAGGAACCCTACGCTGGCCTCTAAGGGTGCAAGTGACAGGAAGAGTCCCTTGTCTCTCACTTTAAGTCAAAAGCTAGAAGTGATTATGCTCAGGCAGAAGGGCATGTTGAAAGCGGAGATAGGCCGGAGCCAGGCCTCTTGCATCATTTAGCCAAGCTGTGAGTGCAAAGGGAAAGTTCCCGAAGGAGATCAAAAGGGCTCCTCCAGCGGACACACAAATGCAAAGAGAGCGAGAGGACTTACTGCTGATGAGAAGGTTTCAGCGGTCTGGATAGAAGAGGAAACATTCTCTTAAGCCAAAGCCTAATCCAAAGCAAAGTGCTGACTCTCTCCAGTTCCATGGAGGCTGAGAGGCGAAGAAGCTGCACAAGAAAAGCTTGAAATTGGCCGATATTGGTTCGTGAGGCACAAAGGAAAGAGACTGTCGTCCTAACCTCAAAGTCCAAGGTGAAGCGGCAGGCGCTGTTGCAGAAGCTGCAGCCACGTGGAGGCAAGGCCCTTCACCAGCAAAAAGACTGACTTGCGGAAAGCTCAGGTGATATGGTTAGCACCTTAGAAACAATAAAGTATTTTTTAATGAAGGCGTGTACATTGATTTTTAGACGTAATGCTATTGTATACCCACTAGACTACAGGGTAGTGTAAACATAACTTTTATATGTGCTGGGAAGCCAGCAAAGTCATTTGACTCATTTTACTGTGGTATTTGCTTTCTTGTGGTCTGGAACCAAATCTTTAAGATCTCTGAGGTTTGCCTGTATACTTCCACTAGGTGCCTTAGCTGAGAGAAGACTTAAAACCTCTTGGTGGATAACTGAAAGAATCTTACCTCATTTGGTCTCCAGAATCCTTTGGACAGAAAGTGACTCATGAGAAATCAAGCCATGGAGAAATATGGAAACCCCGATTCTGAGTATTTTGTTAGGCAGAGAGCCTTAGGTACTCTCTCCCTTCTGCCAACACACCTGACTTGTAACATGTTCCTTCCCTTTGCCAACAATCAGTTAACATTTGCGTAACTTATCTCCTTCAATAAAATAATTGACTTGAATCATATGGTCTCTGTTCTCTTAGACTTGCTTGCAATTAGGGCAAAATGGTCCCATTAGACTCTCCTTTTTGACAATGTACTGATTTTGGAGCTTAAACATTGAAGACACAAGCCAGGGCAAAAAGAGTTTGGGGGAGTCTCAGCTGTATTTATATGAAAATGGCCCAACTTTATTGTTTCCAGATTCATTTCTAGTGGTCACCCCTACCCCCCTACCCCCACCAGGGCTCTTTCTGCTAGGTGTTTCTGAAACTGGTGACAATCTAGAAGTCAGCAGCTTCCAGCCACAGCCGCAGCAGGGTCTTGATCTTCTTGTCAGTTGAGATGTCGACAGATTGTGAGCTGTGTGCACCTTCTAGTGAAGTCTGTGTATATGTCCAGAGTGAGGCCTTGTTGATAGTAGTGTTCAATAAGTGCTTTTCTCATCATAAGAGGTGTTCAAGGGGCTGGACATCCACTGAGCAAGGTGGTCACAGGGAGTAGCAGGCATTTGCTGGAGAGATGGAGAAAGAAGTAGAATTAATTCTGAGGGCCTTTCTGAGACTGAGATTTACGAATATTTATTCAGCCCCTTCCTCCTTGTCAGTCAGAACAGGTGCAGAAATGAGACATCTTGCCTTTAGATGCTTGTAGTAAACGCATGAGTTGACTATTACAGTAGCATAGTAGTGCCATGATGAGGTGGGTGTCATAGAAAACATAGAAAGGGCATCCATACCCAGCCTTCAAGGAGAAGGAGCCATTCCAAGAAAGCCACTTAGCAAGGTAGTCTTTGACAAATGGAGTAAAAATGGAATGCATTCTAGGGAACTTCAAATTGTTTAACATGACTGGAGTATGAGAGCTGTTGGTGGAGGAAGATAAAAGATGTCTTTGAATTCAGTTGGAGTTTTTTTCTTTTTTTTTAAACGAATGAATTTATTATTATTATTTTTTTTTATTATTCTGAGAGAGGAAGCAAGCGTGAGCTGGGGAGATGGGCAGAGGGAGGGAGAGAATCTCAAGCAGGCTACATGCTCCTTACAGAGCCCGAAGCGGGGCTCAGTTCCACAACCCTGGGATCATGACCTGAGCTGAAATCAAGAGTCAGACGCTCAGCTGACTGAGCCAGCCAGGCGCCCCTGGAAATTTTTCTTCGATGCTCTTGTGACCAGTTGCAGATTTTAATATGGTGATTAGGGATTTATGGAGGGGCCTTAGTTGGAAAGGCGATGTGTTTCGATTTGCATTTTAGTAAGATCTTTCTGGTTATGGTTTAGGAGATAGATTGGAGAAAGAAGGTTATACCCAGGGAGTCCCGTTCGATTTTTGTCCTAATTTGGGTGGTAAGTGAAGGCCTGAAATAGCAAAGAGGGTTGGAAATTCACACAAATGGCTGGATTTGAGGGCAGTTTGAACATGGATTCAGCATGGCTGGCGAGGGGGTCTTGGGCGTTTGTGTCTGCATGCTGCTGGGGCCCTGCCCCGAGTGGGAGTGGGAGGGGGGGTAGCAGAGGTGTGGGGGAGAGTGCTGGGTTCGAGGTGTGTGCGGAAGGCCCTGGGCGGAGATGGCTCTTCGGCTTCTGAGGACGCAGGTCCGGAGCGTAGTAGTTGTCTGGATGACGACGGAATTGGGAGACAACAGCTTGCATGTGGCCGCTGGCAGTCTGTGGGCCAGAGGTGCTAGCACGCCGCCTGAGGTGCTTTATAGATGAAACTTCGGGGTCACTTGAGTTTTTAAAATTATGTAAATACTACATTTCGGTGGAACACCGAGACAATCTAATTTTGATAGATTTCACGCCCTGATGTCCCTTGGCTCCAATAATTGACAGTTGGGTGTGTCTTCTGTGCATTTCCGTGACTATTTCAGGACAAGAAAAGGAGCCCCATATGTGGAGAAGGAGCAGGTGTAGGGAGAGAAGGCAAACCGTAGAGAATGGTGCCACTCCACAACCGTAGAGATGGGCAGGAAGGGTCCAGAGGACGGAGTGTCACTGGATTAAATAAGGGCTGAGCCGGAGGGACACAAGTAATTGGAAGGGCTTGGCTCTGAAGGAAAGGGTAATGTGAGGTCGAGAGGGGGACTTGCAAAATCGAAAGGAAATGGTGGGTGACACTTGGGAAAGGGTTGTCTCCTGAAAAGAATGCCAGAAAGGAGGGAGGTGTTGATCTGTGGAGTGAAATCTTTGAGGATGCAGAAGTGAGTGAGATTCAGGGCCCATGCCGACAGGGATACTGTTTTGTTTGGGTTTTTTTTCCCCCCAGAAAACTAATTCGAAACCGAAAATGAAGCACCATAGGAAATGGAAAGTATTCCTTTCAGAGAGCAATGAGTAACCTGTTTGTATGGGATGTGCTGCTGTCACCCGGACTCTATTTCTGCTCTCCGGGGACCCACATCTCAGGCACACTAACATGGTTCTCCGTAACTAGTCGTGTCTAGTAAATGTTTAAAAACCCTGGAAAAGGAAAATAAAAGGCACTAACTTGTAGCGTTTGCTATTTTCTGTGGTGTCCCTCCTGCCACGGCAGATTTCAGCCTGCCAAGCCGATGTCCCTGTCCCTGACGGTGGAGCTGGGAAGAGGTGCTCACAGGAGGCTCCCCGAGCTGGGACCAGCTGACTCCGGCCCCCTGCGGCGCACCGCTGCCGGGCAGAGAGAATGCAAAGAATCCTCACTGATGGCCCACTGATGGTCACCTCTCCCACTTGAAAGTACCTGTCCCCCAAAATGTACGCTAACGCAAGACCCTTGTGCCCTCTGTGACGGAGCACCTGTAGTCCACGACTGCTGGAGTTCACAGGGTCTACAGTCACCGTGTGCCAGGTAGATCAGGGAGGAAATGGGACCTGCCTGTGCCTTGATGGCTGGATTTGTGCCCCAGCACTGGGCCGTCTGCTTCTCTTTGTGTTGCGACACCACCGCCTTCTTCTGGTTTGGGACATGTCGCCAGTTGCCTGCTATTCCCAGCCCTCTGCGGATC
The DNA here is from genome assembly GCF_027475565.1 of Acinonyx jubatus. Classification (NCBI taxonomy): domain Eukaryota; kingdom Metazoa; phylum Chordata; class Mammalia; order Carnivora; family Felidae; genus Acinonyx; species Acinonyx jubatus. Next base: position 7,360,114 of record NC_069396.1, read on the forward strand.
CGAGTGAAATCTCAGTTTTCTCTCTCCTTTGCGGAGCAAGAGCACTTTCCTCCTGGGGGTTTCTGGTTTATTTTTTAATTTTTTATTATTTCTTTAATTTTAAATTTTTTTACTGCCACTTGTAGTAGGAGCCTGAGAGGCTGGAGGGAGAGGGGGTGGGAAGGAGCAGACGTCCTACGTCCTCTTGCATTTATCAGGCACCTGGCACCTCATCGTGTGCTGGTACTACAGTGCTGAACGAGCTGGACACAGTCCAAGTGAGGGCAGGGCGCGCATCACAAAGGACCACCTGAGTCCTGCTGAGGAATCTGGGTTTCCTTTCCAGGGCGGTGGGAAGACACTGTAGGGCTATGCAGGATACGGAGTGAAGTGATAGATGAACTTAGTGTGGATTTCTAGCGGCTTTGGGTCCTAAAGGACCGTCTCTCCAAGTTGAAGAGCTCGGGCCAAGGTGTTCCTGAGAAATCTAATTTTGTAGACTGCCCTGAGCCCTGATTCTCTGTTCTTGACAAATTTATTAACGTTTTACTGCAAGAAACACTGCACAGTTGTACTTAAGAGTGAGGATAGAAAGTTGAACTTTTTCTGACCCTGCACAAATGGGGTTTAAAACCACTTTAATCTCCATGGAGTTTTTGGCTTAAAGCACCAAGTTCATTTCCTGAGAGTGTTTGGGGTAAATCTATAACGGTGATGTCATTGGCCTGCCAGGTGGACACACCAGAGGTCTTTCTGTGCTTAGCAAAAGAACAAGTCCCCAAGTCCCAGGTGAGGTGGCTTTGCCACCACAGTCAGATGAAAATTGGTGGCCTTTATGTGCTCTTATATCCGGGGGTTCAGCTCTGCCAAACGCTGCCCCCCGCACGGTGAGTTTCCTGGAGTAGAAAGTCCATAGTGGAGAGTGCAAGGGGGAGGCCAGAGGAAGCCTTGTTACCAGCCTGCTGACTCGGTGGTATTCCAGGTGGAGCAGGCGGCCTAGGCTGGAAGCCTGGGGGGCAGTCTCCTTCCTCCGAGCGCATCTCGGCTCTCACAGCCAGCTGGTCATCTGGGAAGACGGACATTGAAAACGAGACTGATGATAGAGAGGCGGGGCGGGGGATCGAGCTGGCTGAGCTGCTCTCGCTTGCAGAAACTTGTGGAAGACACCCGCTCAGTGTGAACCACCTCTGACAGCATGAGGGACACACACACGTGTGTCACCTTTGTTAAGCTAGCCAACCTTGACGTTCTCTTTGTAAAGGAAACCTCTCAGGTTCACAGAAAACTGTACATACTACATGAACACCCGCGTACCCACTATCCAGCTTTACTAATGAAAATTTTTTTTAACTTTTATTAATTTTAATGTTTCACTGTGTTTCAGGTCTTTTTTTTTTTTTTTTTTGATAAATAACATGTTACAGATGTGGGTGAAGCCTTCTGTGTGTCTCACCCCAATCCCATTCTCCTTCCTTTATCAAAGGTGACTATAGACTGCTCTGATATATTTCATTTCCATGTATGTTTTTATACTTGTGATATATATGTAAGTACACATGAACTGTATGATTTTGCATGTCTAAATATTTTGTTGAGAAGTTGTCATGATGTGTATAGCCTCTGTAGCTCATTTTTTTCACAATTATGTTGCTAAATGAAACTCTTCTTTATTCATTTTAACTGCTGTGTAATATTCCTTTGTCATTGTATGACTGTACCACAGTTTATGCATTTTCCTGTTGATGGTCACTTTAGACACTGGATTTTTGTTGCTTTTAAAATGCTTTAGTTAGCATTCTTACATGTCTTGTGCAGTCTGCGAGAGTGTCTCTTGAGTATAAACCTTGGATTTTGTTGAGCTGTAAGGATACATCTTCAACTGTGCTAGAAGTTTCTAAATTATACTGTAAATAGTTGCAGACATATATGAATACATCTCACTGATATTAAGTTGTTTAAATCTATGACCATGGTATACGTCTCTCCATTTTTTTCTGGTCTTCTATGTTTCTACGTTTTTTATGATTTTTAATTTTTTTTAATGTTCATTTATTTTTGAGAGAGAGGCACACACATAGAGCATGAGCAGGGGAGGGGCAGACAGAGGGACACAGAATCCAAAGCAGGCTCCAGGCTCTGAGCTGTCAGCACAGACCCCATTGTGGGGCTTGAGCCCATGAACTGTGAGATCATGATCTGAGCTGAAGTCGGAAGCTTAACCGACTGAGCCACCCAGTCGTGCCCCCCCCCCCCGCCAGCTTTTTAAATGATTTTTAAATGACAGCCTTACGCATCTTTTGCTAGATTTGTTCTTAAGTGGTACTTTAAAAATTGCATATTCTATTTTATTATTATGGGTATAATGCAGTTGCTTTCTTTATATTGATTTTATATCTAGAAAGTCTGCTGAATTTTAATTCTAATAGTTTATAGATTATTTAGGTATTTCTATGTAGACAGTCATGTCACTTGTGAATGTATTAACAGTATTGCTTCTTCCTTTCTAATGCTTACACTTTAAAAAAAAATTGCACTTAGGCATCTAGTACAGTGTTTAATAGCAGCATCAGACTAGTTTTGTTACTGACATTAAATCCGAACATTTCACTGGTTAGTGACATGTTTGCGGTACGTTTCTTTTTTTTTTTTTTAAAGATTTTTTTTTTAATGTTTTTATTTATTTTTGAGACAGAGAGAGACAGAGCATGAGCAGGGGAGGGGCAGAGAGAGAGAGAGAGGGAGACAGAATCCGAAGCAGTCTCCAGGCTCTGAGCTGTCAGCACAGAGCCCGACGCGGGGCTCGAACTCACGCACCCAGGTGCCCCTGCAGTATGTTTCTTGAAGACACCATTGCGTGGTTAAGGAAGTCCCTGTCTGTGGTTGATGAACTTGGTCAGAGTCAGTTACGTGTGCTTCCCCATACTGCTTCATCTGGAAAGCCAAGTCCCACATTTTCTCAGATTCTCTTACAGTTAGGCTTTACTGAATTGGTATCCATTAAGCAGTGAGACTTGAATCTGAAATGGACTTCAGCTGGGGAGAGGCAGGATGTCAGGTATTCGATTTGCTGGTGTGGATCATGGCGGACAGGGAGTAGCTATAGGACCAGCAATTTTTGCTGCAGTTGCCCCCCCCCCCCCCGTTCCCTCCCTCCTTTTTTTTTTTGCCAGGCTGCTACTGCTGCTGCTTTTTAAATTTACTTATTTATTTTTTTGAGAGAGACAACAAAAGCACGAGCTGGGGAGACGTAGGGAGAAGAGAGAGAGAATACCTCTACACCCTTGAGAGCTCTGGTATTTGCCTCTGCTTAGGTACCCCAGAGGGATTACGGAGTCAGAGCCACCTTTTGTGCTAAGTTTGTTGTTTAGGAATTCCTAGACCACTTGAGTAATGAGGTGAGGGAAGAAAACTCATGGTTATGAATTCTGGGTGAAAAACTTTTTTTTCTTCTTGGAGCTCACGGCGTTAGGCTTTGGTTTCCCTATGGTAGTTACGTTTTCTTAGAGGGGTGCCTTTTGGGGGCTGGCACCACGTGGGATTCTTATCTCTGTACCACTCCTCCTACAGACCCAGTGTTCTCCATCTTTGTCCGGCCTATGTATGAAAACCTGTTTCTAGGTTTACGGGGCTGGTCTAGGATACTGCGCATCTGTTGATGCATTTACCTGTTTGGCTTACAGTTTTCTGTTTCAGCCTCCATAGATTTTCTGTGCTTTCCTGTAAGGTCAGCTATGCCTCACACATTTCATTTGAAATGTGTTCTTTAGTATTTTCAAGTACTTTTTATCGGGAAAGCTTTCAGATGATAAAATCAGCTGCATTACCAGGAGCAGGTGTCCCGTGCATAAGATTTTAGCCCACAGAGACGTTGCTCACAAGGAATGGTTGTACTTTGAACAGTTAGAGGACTGAGTGTTCATTCCTAGAGGATGAGTGGGTATGAAAGGAGCTGGGAGGATGTGGGGAGGCAGGAAGGGCAGAGAGGGAACATTCTCGTTTCACTAGGCCTTCATCTACATCTGGACTCCGGCTGTTCAAACTGTGGTCCGTGGACCAGCAGTGTCAGCATCACTTGGCAGCTTGTTCGAGATACAGAGTCTCGGGCCCTACCCCTCACCTACTGACTGAGCACCTGCATTTTAATAAACTCCCCAGGACATAAGTATATTAAAAATTTGATTTAGACTATCTCTGATGTAACTACCTTCCATAAAATGACTACTTTTTTTTGTTTTGTTTTAAATGACTACATCTTTGAGGTTAAAGACCTTCCTCCACTCTCCTTGGCCACTTCTCTAGCTTAGTTCTTTTTCTCCAGTTAATTTTTAAGCACTTTTCTGAAATGGCTTTTGTACTGAAGTTTTTGAGAACAGTTCCTATTGGTGATATATTATATTGAGGGAGTGTTAATTTGACATGTTGTCATATTGAATATGACAGCAAAATCTTACTTAACTCGAGAGCAAAGCCGTTATGAAATTCTCAGGGCATTTGCTTTCTACTGTGCTCTGCCGGGTGGGGAGCTGAGTAGTTGAAGCATTCTGTACGGAGTGATTTAGACCTGGCTAAACTGAAGTGTTTGCTCTGTACCCAGAACATTCGTAATTCCCAGTATCCCCAAGAGCCAAGGGTTCCCTTTTGTCTACATCCTCCCAACACTTATTATCTTGTCTTTTTGATGAGTCATCCTCAAGAGTGTGGGGTGATATCTCATTGTGGTTTTGATTTGCATTTCTCCTATGATTAGTGATGTTGAGCATCTTTTAATGTACCTTTTGACTATTTATATGTCTTCTCTAGAGAAATGTCTAGGTCCTTGGCTCGTTTTTTAATCTTTTTGTTTGTTTTTTGGTTTATTTTGTTTTTTTGTTTTGTTTTGCTTTGTTTTTGCTTTTGAGTTGTATAAATTCCTTATATATTTTGGAGAGTAACCCTTTGTCAGATATATATGGTTTGCAAATATTTTTTCCCATTCTATAGATTGTCTTTTCATTTTGTTGGTTGTTTCTTTTGTTGTGCAGAATCTTATTAGTTCAATGTAGTCCCACTTGTTTATTTTTGCTTTTGTTGCTTGTGCTTTTAGTGTCCTAGGCAAAAAAATGTTGCCCAGATCACTCACTGTCAAGGAGCTTTTTCCTAATTTAGTTTTCTAGGAGTTTTATAGTTTTCAGGTCTTATGTTTAAGTGTTTAATCCATTTCGAGTCCAGTTTTGTGGGTGGTGTAAAATTAAGAGACTCAAGAAGCATAACCAAATGTGATATATATGAATCTTGCTCAGATTCTGATGGGAACAAACTAACCGCAAAAAAAAGACATTTTGGGGAGCAGTTGGAGAAATTTAAGTATGATTGGGTTTCAGATGATAAGAGATTACTGTAATTTTGTTAAGTGTGATAATGGATTGTGATTATGTTGAAAAGGTGTCTTTATCAGTTAAAGATGCATTCAAAGTTTTTGAAGTATTCACAGGGTAACTGATAGATGCCTGGGCTTTACTTTAAAATACGAGCAAACAAAGTGAGTGTAGGGGGATTAGATGAAACAAGACTGGCCATGAGTATATAACTGTTGAAAATAAAAGGTCGATCATAGGGGTTTATTATATTTTTCTCTCTTCCTTAATGAATGTTTGAAATTTCCATAATAAAAAAAATTTTAAAGAGTCTTAGACTCTTAAGAGTCAAGAAGTAATTTCCTCTAGAAATATAACATGTCATCAATATGTACTTTTCTGAGAAAAGGACCCAGTACCATTGGTTCCTCTTTTCCTAGATAACATTTATTTTTATTTTTGTGGACTCTGATGGGTTCTGGGTTTTCCTGCTAAAGACAGAGGGAAGCCTCAAAAAAACAAACAAACAAAAAAACAGGTGTTGACAACAGAAACACAGAGTGGAATTAGGAATATGTTCAAAATATGAGATAAGTATATATTTATCCATGTAGAAGCCTATTCATAACTATTTTCAAGAATTTTTTTCTCCTAAGGCCTTATTTTCCATGACAAATTCCTATAAATCCGCAATGTCTCTTTCAGGCTTTGTTGAGAGTCAGAGTATTGCTGTGGGAAGGAGCTTAGAATAGGACAAACCTGTATTCAGATCCCAGCTCTGTCGCCTTCTAGCTGTAATGATGGAGAGCAAATTTACTTAACCTTCCTGAACCTCGGTTTCTTCAGCTGTGAAATGAGACTAATTCTAGCACCTAAGTCATAGAGTTGTGGTTTAATTGACAACATTTCAGGTATGGTGAGGTTTAAATTATATTCTTGGAACACTGTGAGCGTCCACGGATTCTGTGTGTGTGTGTGTGTGTGTGTGTGTGTGTTTGTGTGTTACAAAAACCTCCAGAACATGGCCACATGGGCACAAATGCCTGTTGTCTGCCCTGAAAACCCTGTCTCACTTGTGGCCCATAGCTTCTGTCAGTATGAGGAACTCACTTCTCTGAGGTTGATGTGTGCAACAATCCTCTCTTTCTGGAGTTGACTACTCAGAAGTGCACTTCCAAGTACTTCCTAACCTTGGTTTGCAAGCATGACTCATTCCAGAAACATGCTTGTGATCCACAGCACTTGTATACCAAAGTAAATTTCAAGAACCGTCGGCTCAGTTGTGATCATGTGACGTTCGGCGTCACGTACTACTCATGTTGCAAGACGTCGCCCGTTTATCAGGTTAAAATTTATTAGAAGTGTTTGCTCGTCTTGCGGAACACTCGCAGAACAAGTGACTCACAATCCAAGGTTTTACTGTACTTGACTCATTTCCCCCTTGGACTTGACTTGTCTTCTTCTACCTGGGGAGGAGAGTGTGATGTGAAAACCAAGCATAGGCATTATTTGATTGCTTGAGGAAGACCCTGCTTAGGTATCACGGGTGAGCTACACAGATGAGTGGGTCCCCGCCTGTGCTCTCAAGAAGGCCTAGGACCCATCTCCATGTCTTAGGGGAAGAAGGAAGATGAGATGGTACGCAAGGCAAGTTTAGAGTCAGGATTTTTCGCTGGAATGTTGGCTTCTTTGTGTATCTTTGGCAAGCTGTCTCTCATTAATCTCTTTGAATCTCAGTTTTCTCACTATTGAAAGGAGGTCTCTGCTTCCCCAGTTGTATGGATCAAAGGAGACCGGGGCATTGCTTTTGAACTATGAAGGGCCGTACAAGTATTCATTGGTGTTTTCTAGAGAGAGTGTGTCATACTTCTGTTGGTATCCCAAGAGGCATCCAAAGAAATTAGGAGCAGCCCCCGAATGGCCTCTAGACTCTCCTGGGACATTAGCTGGGTCTTGGGAGGGTCTGACGCAGTCTACCCCCTTTGTCTTATTCTTGGCCTCCCAATGCTGCTCTTGGGCTTGGACAAGGAAGCTGCCTGAGGTGCGGTCCTTGCCATATATTGCAGTGCCCCTCAAAGGAGACAAGAAAGCCCTTCTTAGTGAGGAAAGGGTGTGAGGGGGTCACAATTCCTGGTGTCACTCTGCACCTTCATAGAAGTCCTTATGGGACTCCCCAAGGCAGGCCAGCCAGTGTACTAGGTGTTGGAAATGCAAGAGGAACAAACAGACATGGTGTTTTTAAGTTTGGTGAGAAGTTGGCAGGGCCTTCTGTGTGCCTGGTCTAGCACTGTCCAGTCCAGTAAACTTCCTCTAAATGATGGAAATGTTTGCCTGTCCTGTGTGATTCAGCAGCCACTAGCCACATGTGTGTGTAGGGGTCATGAAATGTGGCTTGTGTGCCTGAGGGACTGGATGTTAAATTTCATTTCATTTTAATGAATTTAAATTTAAATAGCTACAGGTGGCTAGTGGCTGCCATATTGGACGATATTGGACAGTGCTGGAAACATTCTGAGAAGGTTCAAAGGGCACCCCCCCCCCCCCCCCCCCCCCGAGCAGGCCAAAGGTGCGACTTCTCTTCTTTGAAGGGAGCTGTGACACTCAGAAACCTGGTGCTGGCTCCACCTCCCATTCTGTGTGGATTTACCACAGCACTTGGCCTCTTCTCTGCTTACATTCCTGGTCTGTAAGATGGGACAGAGGGAGGACTGGGTTAGGTTTTTGCCAGTGTTAAATTTTGACTCTGTTATGATTTGCTTTTTATTTTTCTAGTATATTATTATCCTGTGGCCACTGTAACAAAATGCCACAGACATAGTGGCTTAAAACAACAGAAATTTATTCTCTCACTTTGGAAGGCCAGAATTCCAAAATTGGTTTCATTGAGCTGAAATCATGGTGTTGGCAGGACTGTGTTCCCACCTGAAGCTCTTGGGGAAAACCCATTCCTTGCCTCTATAAGCTTCTGGTGGCTGCTGGCATTCTTTGGCTGGTGGCGCCGTCACTCCAATCTCTGCCGCAGTGGCCACATGGCTTTCTCCTCTTCTGTTTGATTTCCCTCTGCCTCCTCCTTAGAAGGACTCTTGTGATGGCATTTAGGGCCCACCAGATAATCCAGGATACTCTTCCCATCTTGAGATCCTTAATCATCCACAAAGACCCCTTTTCCAAATAATGTAACATTTATAGGTCTCAAGTATTGGGACCTGATCTCTTTGGGGGCCATTATTCAGCCTACTCCACATAGTAATAGCTAACGATAGTGGGTTTGCTTTAAATCTGTGTAGTTGGATGTGTGAGAGTTGCTGCCTGCCCACATACTCTCCCAGGAAGAATTTTCTCAGCTTTCTGTATAGGGACTTGAGTTTGATTAAAGAAATATATATAGCCTTCCCTGCTGCTACCTTGATCTGTTTATGCCAGAGCGTCTTCACGAAAAGATCAGTCAACGTATGACTATGCCCCAACTCAGGCACCACCACTATTGAGACATCCCCCACATCATAGCCAGTCCCTAAAACGTATGGAAGGGGACACTGACTGGGATTTGAGTCAGGAAGATCTAAACTATTGCCTGTGAACGAGAGGAGAGAGCATATTTGTTGGATCAGCTGGGTAAGTGATGTTTCTCTAGTAGCATACTCATAAATTTGAAAATATAAAGGATTGGCCCTGACACAGCCCAAGAACAGCTTGTTACTCTGATTTGGAATGTCATGTTTGAGTGTTACTTAATCAGATCTGAGAGCCGCGGTTGGGGAAGTAGGCTTTGTAAATATTGCTCTGAAGCTTTCACATTTCAACAGAAAACAGATGCCAAATGTTTTCATTATTATCAGTGTTCAAAGTTATTGGAATAAAGCACAAATCCACTCCTTCGTACAGCAAAATGCCAGCAATGGGACCCAGTGGAGAGAAGGTGGAGGATGGGGGAAGAAAAATGTAAAGGTTGAATGAGGAATAAGTTGGCTCGAAGACCTTCTTTTTGTTTTTCTTTTTTCCAAAAGGGGCCCAATAGTGAAATATTTATCACCAGAGGGATATAGAAACACAATTATAATTTAATGTGAATCGCAGCACTGTTGGTCAACCAGGGAACAAAAGGACTTGGAGGCAGAATAAAATTACTTCATCTATGTCTTTTAAGAACAGGATGTTCTGTTGGTCTGCTCATGTCCTTGGGTTAAATGGCTGAGTGTCTATTTTATTCCGCAAGGCAGTCATTGGCTTTATTACTGGCTATTTGGGGTTGCTTTTCAAAGAATTAGTAATGATAATGTGTGTTTTAAGTGCCAGGCACTGTGCTTCCTGCTTTACCGACACTGTATCACTTAACCCTCATGTTACCCTATAGGGTAGGTATCGTCGTTCCCATTCTATGGATGAGGGGACTGAGGCTTGGAGAAGTTCGGCAACTTACCCAGCTACTGGGCGTCACAACTGAGGATGGAACCCTTGCCTTCTGATCTAGAGCCCAGTGCTTAGTCAGGCTCTCTCCTTTCAGTAGGACGGGCTTGCGAACTCCCTTCACTTGCTCCTGAAGGCCCAGGAGCAACTGCTTTGGCAAATTTTGCTTTGCGATGTTCATTCATGGTCACTGTCATATGGTGGTGGGGTTGGGGGGAAATTGTTGTGCATAAGGTTTTGGCTGCTTTGTAATGTCAGAACACTTACGCTTTTTTTTTTTTTTTCCTATGACTATCTCTTTAACGCCCTCATATTTCTAAATGGGAGAAGTGACAGGATTCCAGGTGATAGCTTTCCAGGCACAGAGAACACAATCTTCCCCACATCTGAAGATTATTTCACGCACTTCCTGGCAGAGAGGATATTTCCCCTTTAGATTCCTAGTCTGTTTCTGACTGATGAGTTAGCACTCTGGTTTCCAGTGTGTGCTTGGAGCAGGCACTTGGGTTCTGTGAGCTGGTGCTATAGCATACTGGAGTCCCGAATTCTTTCGCTCGGCAAGCATTTATGGAGCCCCCACTGTGTGCCAGACTCCCCTGGGGACACGCTTGTGAACATGACAGGCCTCGCCCTCAGCCTCCCAGAGCCCACGGCGATTTCAGTGGGGGGCAGTATTGGCATTTTAGGCTAGACAGTTCCTCACCGTGCGGGTCTGACCTGTTCATTGTGGGCATTGTTGGCCGTGACCACTAACTAAATTCCCAAGCAGGGAGACGGCTAAAAATGCCACCACGCATTTTCATGTGCCTCCAGAGGGCGCTGCTGCCCCTGGTTGAGAACCACTGCAGGGAAGCTGGATTTGGAACAAAAAGTTTGGATGCGGTCCCCACTGTCTTGGGTGTGGTGCACGCTTGCCTTTTTCTAGGAATTTGGCCCATACTAAGTTAGGACAGTAGAAGGAGGTATTTGAAAAAGCACAGAGAAAACCAAGTGCATTTATGAGCTCAGCAATTGATGTGTTCATGTGCTCCCCACCAAGGTGGGACCAGGAAGGCTGCTTTTCTTCCCTTTTCTTTATCCCTTCTTTCCTGCTCACCCACCCATTTCTCAACCCCCATCGCCATTAAGGGGTGAACGAGATGGACCTGAACAACTGAACCCGAGCCAGAGGCTGAGGAAGATGCCGGCCAGGTGTCTAGTGTGGGGTTAGGTACCCAGAGCACCGGGGGGTATGGAGAGAAGGGAGGCAGAGTCCTGACTGACAGGCAACTTGAGGCCAAAGGTAGAGACCTCTTTTCTCCACACTCTGGATACCATGTGTGTGCTGATTCAGTTAATAGCAAGATTTTCCCAGTAACCGGACCATGCCTACCTTCCCTTCCTACTGTTAACAGCATAATGAAGGATTTATGCAGAGAAGAATGAAGCTGGGAACCTGCCCTAAAAACACTGAGCATCGGCCCCATCTCTTTGTCATGAAGTCTACCAAGTGCTAAGCATTGTCGGGGGTCTGTGAGTGAATGAGGTAACCACAGTGGTTGCCCGAGTGGAATTTGGAGACTAGTGAGAATAACAGACCATTTAAAGAAGATATACAAGACTAACAGATTTTAAAGTTGGGTCCGGCATGTGTTGGCAAGGGTGTGGAGGGGCAGAATCCTCATTTGCAGCCAGTGGGATATAATTTGGTACAGCTTCTATTGAGAACAGCTGAAGTTAAAGGTACATGTACCTGATAACTCGATGATGTTCCTTCTGTCACGTGCTCCAAAGAAACCCTCCTAGGACTGCACAGAGGCATGTGCTGAGAATGTTCACGGCAGCTTTCTTTGTAGTAAAGAAAAAAGTGTCAACCTAAATGTTCACGGACAGGAGGATTAATGAATCCATTCATTGGAATGCATCCATGAAAATGTGTGAACTAGAACTTCATATATTCCGTGTGGACGTGTCTCACAAATCGGTGTTGGGACAATAAAAGCAAGTTGCAGAATAGTACATACACATCCCATTTATATTAAGTTTAAAGACACAAAAGAGAATGAAACCGGCTTCGGCATAAAGACATACAGTAAGAATAGATGAATAGTAAGAATGAAATACGTGGCACTGATAAGCCCCACGTTTAAAATAGCAGGTAACTAAGGAGGATGAAGGGATGTAATTGTGCAGGGGAATGCAGATGTCCTCAACCATGGATGTATTTTATATTTTAAGGTGGATGGGATGGTTGGCACATTGGGATTGTTGCACTGTTGTTTACATACAATATCTGCCCATCAGCTCATTCAATCCTTGCCCTTCCTGACAGACCTCCATTTTGTTTAAGTAACTACTCTCCATTTGAATGCATTCTGGGGAGGCCGTGGGGAAGCCAAACCTACCTCAACAAGTTCAGGGTGTAGGGCCTCATTAGTTTGAGGATGACGCATCATTCTTATCAGCAATTGGTTCAAAAGAGGGCATGTGTTTTGCTGAAGTCTTCTGGGAAGTACCTTCTCTAAGGAGAGAGCTACAGAAAGCGTCTCTCTCTGTCTTTGTCTCTCATTCTCTGACTGTCTTCCTGGACCTAAAAGAGGAAGCATGTCGCCCTGCTTACCTGGAACAGCCTTCCTCCAGCAGTGAGAGGAACAGCTTTAAAAAGTCACCAATGCTGTAAATGGCAGGGTGGAGAGATGATTATATCTGCCGACTTTACCAGCCGGGCACTGAAGTCCATCCCAGGTTTGCTGGTCCAGAATGTGACCAGTAAGTGTTCTTGAGGTTAAGCCACTTTGGTTTGGGTTTTCCATCGTCTTGTGGCTGAAAGTATTCTAACTGCACCACCTAGGTTGCTGCAGAAGCATGCAGCAATCACTTCCTAATCAGCAGGAAAATTAACTGTTTCTTAATTTCTCAGTTTTAAGTTTTTTCTCCTATTTGACTTAAATGTTTGTAGCCTGCTCTGATGGTTGGCCATCAGCACTGGCAAGAAGTAGCCACTGAAGAAATCCACAAACAAGAAGGTAACCAACTATTAATGGAAAAGATCTTGCAAAGTCCAGGGTGGTTAATGTGTCAAATTGCCTTTTAATGTGAACATGTGTATTAGTTTCCTGTATCCACTGTAGCGTATTACTACAAACTAGGGGTCTTAAAACAATAAAAATTTATTCTCCCACAGTTCTGGAGCCCAGAGATCTGAAATCAAGGTGTGGGTGGGGCCGTGCTCCCCCTGAAGGCTCTAGAGGGGATTCTTTTCCTTGACCCTTCCAGCTTCTCATGGCCATTGGTATTGCTTCAATCTCAACCTCCGTCTTCCTGTGGTCTCCTCCTGGGGTTTCTGTGTCTCTCCTCTTTAGCATCCTATATGGACACTTGTCACTGGATTTAGGACCACCTGGATGCCCAGGGTGATCTCATCTCAAAATCTTTAATTTGACCTGCAAAGACCAGTTTCCCAAATAAAGTCACACTCACAGGTTTTGGGGGTTAGAACATATATATATATGTGTGTGTGTGTGTATATATATATATTTTTTTTTTTTTTCCATTCAACCCACTACAACGTAGTCACTCTTTGTTGTGATTCTGTAGTGCAAAGAGATAACGTGGTTCTGTTTTCAACCTAAAAAGTCATTCCCAATTCATAAAAATAGGAATAAATAGATCAGTATTCACTGATTCTCTGTAGGAAGCATTCAGTTTTCTCTTACCCAAGTTGGATAACTGCTTAGTTAACAATTGAGAGTTTTTGTTTTGTTTTGTTTTTGTTTTTGTTTTTGTTTTTTTAAGATTTTAACACAGGACGGGTGCCTGCCTGGCTCGGTTGGTGGAGCATGCAACTCTTGATCTTGGGGTTGTGAGTTAGATCCCCAGGTTCAGTGTAAAGATTACTTAAAAATAAAAAAAAATCTTCGTGTGCCTTGGTGGCTCAGTCGGCTGAGCGTTCCTCTTGATTTTGGCTCCAGTCATCACCCCAGGATCGTGGTATCGAGCCCCACATCAGGCTCCACACTCATTGTGGAGCCTGCTTAAGATTTTGTCTCTCTCCCTTTGCCCCTTCCCCTACTTGAACGTGCACGCACACTCTCTCTGTCAAAAAATCAATTAAAATTAAACAGTAAAAAAAGATTTTAACAGAGGAAATGAAATTGTGTGATGTAAATATTGGAAAACATTTTCTTGACCACGTAAGTTCCTGGATCCTTGAGAGAGAGGTGTTCAGCCTCAGATATTTCCCGGGACAAATGTGGACAAAGAGGCCAAGCACCAAATAAGGGTTTGCCAGAAAAGGAAAGTATGAATGAAATTAGCAGAGAACAGATCGGTGTGAGAAGGGAAAAACCAGTCACGTTATGAGGCCATTTTATCTCCTCTGAGAGATGGTGGATAGATCCCAGAAAAACAGCTGTGGATGCTGGAAAGGAAAGAAAAGACACTGGACTTGGAATCAGACCGATTCATGTTCTGATGTGTTTCTATATGTTCCCTGAATCTGTTTTATCTCCCCTGAACTTTAGGAAAATTGCACTTCCTGACGCAAGTTTATTTCATATAAAATGGCAATGGCAATGGTAATGCATACCTCAGGTTTATATGGATAAACTGAATGAACCTTGTCCATGAGAGGGCCCCATTCATGTCTGTTGAATGAGACTCTGAACTAGAAATTTCTTCAGTGAGTGGCTCGTTGGGAAAACTTACGGTTCGTGTGTGTTTTTACAATTCTTCAGGTTCATCAATTTCTGTAAGGTTTCAGTTAGAACTAGAAAGGCCAAGATAAACACACTATACTTCAGTTTGTAGCCACCATGGAGTAGCTCCAGGGATTAGCCCTCTCACCACAAACAACTAGACCTGATGAACGGTGTGGGGCAACTTTGTCAGCAAGACTGATCACTGAGAGGTGGGAATCTTGAATTGAGTCCTGTAATCATTCAGCTCCCTGCTTGGGGACAGTATTCTTACTGTGGCATAAAGAACTGGAATTTGGGCAGAACACAATGGTCCCACTGACTGAAGGAGGCATAGATCAGAGTTTGGGGCAACTGAAGAGACTAGAATCCATGGGACAGGAGGGGGCTCCATTTCTCAACCTTGGTTCGATTGCCATTTTGGACAAGAGAGTTCTTTGTTGTGGGGGGACTGTCCTGCGCATTGTAGGATATTTGGCATCCTGACCTCCACCTACCAGATCCAGTAGTGCCGCACCACGAACTTGTGACGGGCAAAAATGTCTCCAGACGTTGTCAAGTGTCCCCTCTGGGCAGAATCACCCCAGTTGAGAACCACTGCCCTAAGGTAAAACCTAATTTTTACCTCCCCTAAGGCAACCCCCAAAACAAAGTCATGATAAGATTTGCAGTAGAAGCAGAGTTTGCCACACTCTTGGTTAAGTCCTCCCAAGCTGGAGGAGCTTGGGAAACACCGCTTTCCACAGATCCGCACTAAGAAATCATAAAACTGAACCTGTGCTCGTTCAAGATGACTCACTGGTAGCTGAGCTGCGGAAGCAATACCTCTGAGGAGAAGATGACAAAATCCAGATATGCAGACAGTCATACATACCCTATTACATATTTATCACAATGCCCAGTGTTCAATCAAGAGACACTAGAGATACAAGCAAACAGAAAAACATGATGTTTAGTCAAGAAAAACCAATAAAAACTAAACCCAAGGTGGCCCAGATATTGGACCTAGAAGAATGAAAGCTTTAGTCTATGGCCATACCACCCTGGACGCGCCCAGTATCGTCTGATCTCGGAAGCTAAGCAGCGTCAGGCCTGGATAGTACCTGGATGGGAGAAACATGAAAGCTTTAAGGCAGCTGTTATAAACGCATTCAGAGAATTAAAGGAGTAAAGAAGTAATCTCTGCAAAGAAATGAAGACCACAGAAAAGAACAAATGGAGGTGCTATAAATGAAAGTAAAAACTGAAATGAATAGGGGTGTCTGGATGGCTCGGTCGGTTGAGTGTCTGACTCTTGATTTTAGCTCAGGTCATGATCTCCCAGTTTGTGAGTTCAAGCCCTGCGTCAGGCTCTGCAGTGACAGAGTGGAGCCTGCTTGAGATTCTCTCTCTTTTTCTCTCTCTCTGCCCCTCCCTTGCTCTCTCTCCAAAAAAAAACAACAAAAAAAAAAAACCAAAAACAAACAAACAAACAAAAAAAAACAACTTAAAAAAAGCCCTGAAATAAATAACAGCCGACTTTAGTAGCAGATTTGAGATAGCAGAAGACAAGATCCGGGAACTTGAAGGCAGATGAGTAATAATGACCTAGTCTGAAGAACAAAGAGTGAAAAGATTTTAAAAAGTGAACTGAGCCTCAGGGAATTGGGGGACAATATCACATCATCTTTTCTATGTGTAATTAGAGTCCCAGAACGAGAAAGAGGCTGAGAGAACTCACCTGCAGCAGACCTGAACTGCAAGAAATGCTAAGGGGTGTCATTCAGGCACAAGGGAAATGATACTGAAATATACAGACCAATCTCGGACCACATCGTGGTGAAGCAACAACAAAAAATTTTATGGTCAAGGCAAAAATGTTCCCAAGTTTCTCATGCAGTTCCCCAATAATATTCAAGGGACTCAAAGTCACAGTCCACAGCGACACGCCCCTAAATCCTTTCAGTGGTTTTAAAATATGTCCACAAATTCTTCTACGTTTCCCCCCTACCCCTGTTCAAAAAATGGAGGCCAGTTCCCTTCCCCACGCGTGTGGGCTGGACTTCGTGACTCACTGCTAGTGAACAGATCAGGAGAAGGGACCCTGGGGGATTTCCAAAGCTGGGTCACAAAAGGCCTTGCAGCTTCCCCCTGTTCCCTCTCCTGGATCACTCGCTCTGGGGAAGCCAGCTGCCACATTGGGAAGACACCCCACAGCCCTCTGGAGAGCCCTGCCCTGAGGGGCGGAGGCCTCCTGCCATGGCTGCCGTCAGGGGGTCTTCCAGCCAGCTGGTCTTGAGGTGACGTCCACCCTGCGTGACATGGTAACTGCACTCACACGGGAGGCCTTGAGCCACAATGCCGGTCTCCCAGGTTCCTGGCCCACAGAGACTGCGAGATGATACGTCTTTATTGCTGTGAGCTGCCACCTTTGGGGATAACTGGTTATACAGCAGTCGATACCTAATTCATTCTCTTCCCTTGGTGTATCTCCATTACGCCCTCTCTCACACTATCCAAACAGCTCCAGAGTCTCTCCTCCTGTTTCTTATTTTCCTCTCTTCGAAATCATCATAGATACCCTCCCTGTTCAGGCCTGCTTCTCTGTCTGTCTCTCATTTATTATTTGCTTGTTTTTGTTCTGTTTAGCCTTTTCACTGCAAATCCCTCTTCCCATTTCTCTCATTTTTCTCCCACCAATGAGCCAGATGTCCCCAGTAAGACCCCAAAGTGGAGGGGAGCGTGGGAGAAGGGGCAGATGGGGGAAATGGTACTGATGTAGCCCCAGCTTTTCTTTTTTTTTTTTTAATTTTTTTTAATGTTTATTTACTTTTGAGAGAGAGAGAGAGAGAGAGAGAGTGTGAGCAGGAGAGGGTCACAGAGAAAGAGAGAGCGAGACACAGAATCTGAAGTGGGCTCCAGGCTCTGAGCTATCAGCACAGAGCCCGATGCGGGGCTCGAACTCAAGAACAGTGAGATCAGACCTGAGCTGAAGTCAGACGCTTAACCGACTGAGCCACCCAGGTGCCCCAGCCCCAGCTTTTCTTGAATAGGAGAAGGAGAAAGCCTGCAAATACATATATGTCAATCATTTTTGTACCTATTACATTAGCATTTCTAATTGAAATCTGTTATTCGCCTGCTCTATGTCAGGTACAATGCTAGGAGTTTTAGATGTATGTATTTTATCCCCAAAGCATCCCAGTGAGGTAGATGTTGTTATTATACCATTTTCTTTCAAGGAGAAAACTGAGGCACAAAGAAATTACTCACCCACAGTCACAGAGCTGTCACGCAACAGGGCCAGGGTTCAAAGATCTGTGTAACTCAGAAGCCCACGGCTGAAGTCTTTGTACACATGACACCAAACTGGGCTCAAATTGGCTCAAACTCATGGTTAATTTCCACAAAACCCACGGCTGACTGTCTCACACACTCAGTGTGAACTGAGACATTTTACGCCCATATTACCTAGTCTCCTTGGGCTAGAAAGGAATCCGGGATTTCCACCTCCTACTGAACTCATGGTGGCCTTTGTTTTTCTTCAGCCTCAGATGGGATCTGAGCTGAAACTTCCTGGAATGTCTAAGTTGGGGCAAAACACACACACACACACACACACACACACACACACCCCAAGAAATGTTTTCCTGACCACTCTCTTTCCATTTGTCAGTCATCAGGGTAGGTGGCAGGACCATTTACCCCACAGGATTGAAATGACACCCTCTTGGTGCATCACCCAACATGCAAACCTTCCTCAACACCATGAGGGTTGGTCTTGGAAAGTAATTACCTGTTCTTCTTGTTCTTTTAGGCTTCAAGAAAGGCACATGTCTTTAAAAAAATGCTCATTTTTATAATTAAGAAAGCATAATAACACAACAGAAAACAGATGGAGAAATTACTCAAAACCCAAGGCCCTGAGATAATGATTATTCTTATGACACACTCATCAGGCATGCCGTTGGGCCACTGTATTCCGGTGTTTTGTGAGTTCTCTCTTTGGGATCCAGATGTTGAAAGCTTTAGCTCTCAGGACTTGCTGTTTTTGCCACTGAAAGCTGGCCTTTCTGCAGCTGGGACTCTGTCCTTGTTCAGTTTGTGTTGTCTTCCCAGCAGCCCTGCTGGAGGGCCCCCTCCGATGAAAGGTAGATTTGTCATATGTTCTGTTGTTCCAGCCCATGCTTATTTCCTGCTGTAGTTGATTATGTTATTGTTTGCAACCATCTTCTTTCTCCCTGTGAGGGTTTTATATATCCATACTCTTTGCCACATGACTTTCAGGAGTGATTCCAGTGAGTGGAATACATTTCTTCCAGAAGTTATTCCAGTAGGTGGAATATGTTGTCAGGCTTGGCCATGTGACTTGCTTTGGCCAATGTGATGTGAGGGGGTGTCATTTTTCTGCCATGTCAGAGCAGAAGCTTTCAAAGATACTGCATCGTTTGGCTTGGCCCCTTGCCTTCCTGCTTTCTGCAGCATGATGGCCATGTCCCAGATGGTGGCTGCTCCTTCAGCCTCACCCCTGGTGTGAGAAGACACGTGGAGCAGAGTGGGGCACCGATATAGCCGAGCTGCAAACCTGAGTGCAAGGAATAAAGCTTGTTGTTGGAAGCCACTGAGATTTTTGGAGGTTTTTTGTTTTTTTTTTTGTTTTTTTGTTTGTTTGTTTTTTTTGCTACAGCAAAATACTAATACATTGGTTCTGTAGGTAAGCTAGGAAGTGTTTCCATCTTCTGAGGCAAACTTTCTCCATGGGAGGCATCTCAACTACTTCCAGCTCCCTCTCCAGACTGAGGCATGACATCACTCTGCTTTTACTGATGGGATGCACTTTTATCGTGTTGATGGAAAGTGACATAACATGGTGGTTGGGTTGGAGCCCTGTGTCCTCTCTTCCTCTCTGCACCCGCCTCTGTGTGACCTCGGCCAGTCTGCTGAACTACTTTTGTTCCTTATTTGTCTCATCTCGGCAAAAAGGATAGAACCTACCTTAGAGCTCTGATGTGAAGAATAAATGCAATGAAAGGTAGCCATGAAGTTTGCTGTTACCCCCTTCCTGTTGACTGACTCTTTCTGTCCAGGCTGTTATGAGAGGAATTCACAGAATGCAAACAAGACCTTCTAGAACCTGGACCTCCAGCTGCTGGGGCTCCTGCGGCCCATCTCTCATCTTTTCTGGTTTCTGATTAACTTTTTTCTTTTCTCTGGAAGATTAGTTTTCCCCAAGACCCAAGAGGCAAAGGGCCTTCCCTACTATCTCCATTTACAAAGCCCCTGGAAGATGGCCTGGACCTGGGTCATATTTCTATCCCTAAATCAACCTCTCTGTCCAAAGGATGTCCCAGGGGGATGTGCTTGGGTTCACATTCCCTGTGGCTTGGGGTAAAGGCAGGGGTCCACTGCTAGAAACATGTCGCAGGGGGATCTAGACGGTAGCGCCACAACCAGAGTGACCACAAAGACCAATGTGCGATTACCAGAACCTGGATGTGCTTTGTAGTAGTTGTTGGTAGGATGGTCTTGGAAGTCAGGCAGCCGTGGACATTTTTTAACCTGTATAAACCTTGATCCCATATAAAATGGGGGTGTAGTAATTTCTGTCTCACAGGTTTGTTAGGATTAGATGAGATAACCTAGGCAAGTGCTGGGAACACAAGCTCAACGGATCCTAGTTCTTGCTCCCCAAATTTTGCTCTACTTGCATCTGAGCTGCCTCAGATAACACAGCCCCCTCCCCCAATGTCCCCGTTTCTTGCTTTGTAGTGAGAAACAGCTCTCGAGTGGAGCCAAGGGCCCCCATCAGTGGCTTCACTGCATTCTCTCCCTGGACGCAAGCCACATGGGAAGCTGATTATTAGAGGATGGTGTCCTGAGAAACAGACTGGAATGTACAAAGGAATTTGGTGGTTTTAAGAAGAGTTTCTTAGAGTGCCTGGAATACTCTTCACTTGCTACATTAGCAATTCTTAATCTACACGCTGTAATGAACCCCCACGACTATCTGATTGAGACCACGGACATTGTTCTGTGGAAGATGTACAATTGTACATACAATTTCAAAAGGCTGCAAAACTCCAGGAAGCCCAGCCACGGGACCCCAGTTTCAGAGCCCCTACACTAGATGGTAAATCTTGCCAAGGGAACTCTGATACCTGTTGGCCTGTATGGCACTTGGATGGGCATGGCCAAGTCTTCCTCCCCAACCCCGCTTTGTCCACGTATGTATGTCTCACCAACCCTCCTCTGCTAGATGTTTGCAATATCAGGTAACTTAGAGTCTAGGCACAACATATGTTGTGTTTGTTCAATAGGTTGCAGTCAAGTCTTGCCAGCCACAGGACCATTCTGTCTCTTCAGGTTGATCCCAGACTTCTGTTTTGTGGATTTTGATGTTTTTCTCTCAAGGGGTATTCTTATTTTCACTGTTCTTTAGGGATATCAGGATTCTTCTGTTTGCAATAGGTGGAGAACCCACGTTTAAAATGGCTCAGGCAAAAAGAGGGCATGGCTTACACAACCAAAAAGTTCAAGAGTCATGTCAGATTTCAGGCACAGATGCATCTAGGGGCTCGAATGTCACCAAGGGAACTTGGTCTCATGGGCAAACTCTCTTCTTTTGGCTCCATTCCCAAGCAGTGTTTTCCTCGTAGCAACAGCAGGGCTGCCCGTGGTTCCAGGCTTAACGTCTTAGTCACTCTCAGAAACGTAAACCAGCTTCCCACAATCTGCCTGGGAAAAAGCAAACGCGAGACTATCTCCTTTCCCCATCTCCAACCCAAATGTACTCATTCACTCATGCTACTCTGTTTGAGTTGATGTGGTCCTTAGAGGGGACAGTTTGAGACAAGACTTCTAGGATAAAGGCAACGCCAGAGTAGAAATGGTGTAAAAGCAAAAAAAAAAAAAAAAAAAAAAAGCAAAGAATGTCCTGAACTCTGTGGAAACTTTCATGTGGGTCGAGGAAGGTACCTGGGGAGGGATGTTGAGAGATGACAAGAAAGGGGATAGAGTGGCCAGGGATTCAAGACCTTGTTTACCATGATAAGGAGACTGGGCTCTACAGAGAGGCAAAGGGCGGAGTGTCAAAGAGTTCCCAGCTCCCGACACAACCATGTGGAACCTTTCAGAAAGACTGCCCTGACTGCAGCGTGGAAGATGAGTTAGGAGTAGGAAGGCCCGATGTAGGGAACATCTTCTTGGAGAAGCTATTGCCATCTTCCCAGAGAGAAAGGATGAAGTCCTGAACTGAGGCAGATGAAGGAAGAATGGGGTTCCAAGCTTTTAGGGGGCAGAATTGTTAGATGCAGAAACCAGATGAATGGGGGATGAGAAAGGAACGGTCTAGGATAATTCCCCCTGGGAAACTGGAAGGGTGGTAGTGACCTGCACTGAGGCAGGGAACTTGGGAGAGGAGCAGGCTTAGGGGTGAGGGGAGATGATGAGGTCACTCTTAAACCTGGTAATGGCCTCGGGACATAAGGTTGCAGCTGTCCAGATGTTAGCTGAGTTGCTGCATCCCGAGCTCTGGATGGGCACACATGAGGCTTGTGGGCTGTGGGTGGTGGTGATGGAAGCCTTGATAACCTAGGTAGGGCATCA
The DNA here is from genome assembly GCF_027475565.1 of Acinonyx jubatus. Taxonomy (NCBI): domain Eukaryota; kingdom Metazoa; phylum Chordata; class Mammalia; order Carnivora; family Felidae; genus Acinonyx; species Acinonyx jubatus. The sequence goes on from NC_069396.1 coordinate 7,382,093, forward strand.
CCACCAGAAAGAAAATGTCTCTGTTGTCTTATTTTACTGTTTAAAAAAAGTTTTTTTTTAAATGTTTATGTTATGTTTTTTAAATGTTTAAATGTTTTAAATGTTTTTGAGAGAGCGCGCGCGCACACACACACACACACACACACACACACACACACACACACACGAGAGGGGGAGGGGCAGAAAGAGAGGGAGACACAGAATCGGAAGCAGGCTCCAGGCTCTGGGCTGTCAGCACAGAGCCCGACGCGGGGCTCGAACCCCCAAACTGCGAGATCATGACCTGAACTGAAGTCGGATGCTTCACCCACCGAGCCACCCAGGCGCCCCTGTTTTCCTGTTTTTATTAGTGTTTTCTTCTGTCCTTGTATGGGCCCTGCATGATTCCAAGTCCTGGGGGAGGGAGAGTCCAGTTGGCCAAGCTGGCTCACGGGCTCACTCCTTGGTTTGGGGAGCGCAGGAGACTTTGATCTTCATCTACGCAAAATGGCTCAGTGCAGGTGGGGCAATTTCCCCCAGAAGAAATCAAGATTTTAACCATAAAAAAGGGAGGAATGGATGCCATATGACCCCCAAATGACAAATGTCCATTGCTTATTTCACCCGATTTCCCCCCTGGTGGTTGCTGCTGAGAGGCAAAGAGAGTTATTTCACCCTCCATCTGCCTCAGAGCAATTGCTTTTTAAGTGTTTATTATTATTTTTTATATCAGTGACCCAAAACATAATTCTTTAGGTAGTGGGCTTAGGGCCAAAGTATTTCATAGGAACTATTTCAGAAAGGACGCATTGCATCAAGCACTTAATTACTTAATGTCTCAGGGCATAAGTAACTATGATGACATAAATCACCCCTGATCAGGGGTGGACAGAGGTGGCTGGCGCCTGAAGCCATCAATCGTGCCCCCTACAAAGCATCTTCCCAATGAGTGGATAAGCTAACACTTTTTACTGAGCACAGGGTAGGGGCCCGCTGCCACTCCAGGCACCATGACCCCCGTCTTTCTATTTACTCCTCACCCTGCCTCTGGGATGTAAATGGCATCTTCTGTCCTAAATACAAGAAAGAGGAGACTCTGAGGCATCTAGTGACTTGCCCAAGGACAAGGGGTGGGAAGTGGCAGGGCTGAGTTGACAACTTGAGCCCGTCCTGGCCTGCAAGTTCTGGGCAGGTGCTGGCAGACCGTCTGGAGCAGGAGGAAGCGTGCGCGATCGCCACGTGGGACTCCCTGCAGCCTGGAGTGGGGACATCAGCTGGAGAGGCGAGGCTCTAGTCCTAGTCCTCTCCCAGGGAGAAGGGCGCCTGCTCTCAGGCCAGAGGTCCCACCGGACGACTCGGGTTTAATAGAGGAGCCGGCTGACCTCTTCCAAGAAGCCTGGCCCCAGGGTCGGCTCGGGGATCCCTCTCCACCCCCGCTTTCCGGGGACGCCGGCGCCGTTGAATCTGACAGCTCCGGGCGCAGAGGAAGAGGCAGAGGCTGTCCGGGTTGGCCTCCTCCCGAGCTGTGCGCGTCTCCGAGGCTCCAGGCTGTTTTAGCAGAGCTTTGGCCGCAGACCGATGGGCCCGCGGAAACTAGGTCAGCGTGCTGCCAGGAGGCGCTTCCTGCAGGCGCCAACGCGCTCCGCTGGGCGCCGCCTCTTCGAGTGCGCTCCGCTCCTCCGCTGCCTCTGTTCCCCCTGCGGCCTCCGCTCGTGGTGCTGCCCTCTCTTTCCCGTCCTCCCCTCCTCCCTCTGTCCACCGGACACCCTGCCCCTCCCTCTCTCCTCCTCCACCACCTTCTGCTCTCCGAGCTTATTAATACAACCCGTCTACAGTCATTTAAACAGGTAACGTGCTTGTTTTAAAGAGATCGAATGTTGCACAGACGTTAACGCGGGAGCAAATCCCACCACTCGGAAAAAATCATCGCAAACACTGGGTGGACAACTGCTCTAGATATGTTTTTAGGGATATAAATAAGCACATATTTTAATGTATTATGTGTATGTGTACAGTTAAAAGTATAGATATAAATATTTTATAAAAGGGAAATGCTATTTTTATTAAAAGCATTCAATTTAATACTTTACTTTTATTTGAATTCAATACTAGAAAAGAAATGATAGAGGGAGCGAATTGTTGGAAAAAAAATTTTTAATGTGTCTTTACCACAAGAGATATAATAAAGTATTCCCTTAGGAGGGAAGAAAGGAGATGGGGGGGGGGACAGAGGTGGGGCATGGAGAGAATGAAAAGAGGTTGGAGATTTTAAAAAGCGATGTGTTTCAGTTTTTAGCGAGTATAATTAATCTTGCTAAGAAAGATGAGAGCATTAACATGTGAGTTTCCTCCTATGACTTCTTTTGTTTCCTGATTTTTAAAACTTATGCTATGATTATTTTTAATTTTGCAGGTTTATAATGTTGACATTCAGTCATTTAAATATACTTCCCCAGAGTTTTTTAGTATTAGTTCTATGTTTAAATGGATTCAGTACTCATCACCAGCCCTATTCATGTGTCTTTTGCATTCCTGCATTATTTCCTTAAGGTCATCTCTCAATTACCTGGATTTCATTCAAAGTCATTGTCTCAAGAATGCCTTATAAGTCCTTTATTGCTTGAACAGCATCCTGGACTGTGTATAAAATTCTTAAGATACATTTTTTGTCATTTAAAACTTTGTAGACATTATTCCATTGTCTTCTGGCATTGAGTGCTGCTGTGGAACTGAGGATACCTAGGATTTTTTTTCTTCTTTGTAGGTAATTTATTTTTGTTCCTGAGTATTGGAGGCATTCTTTCTGATTCTTTATAATCCCAGCTTAACTGGGATATATTCAGTATTGAGGATTTTCAATAAAATTTTCCTACAATGGATTGTACCCTTTAGAGTTGAAAAGTCATTACTCTTTTTATATCAGGACAGTTTTCTGGTTTTTTTTTTTCTTGTGGGTTTTGTTTGTTTGTTTGTTTTGTATTATGTCTTTAAGCACATCTTCGTAAATCTTTGTTGGATTAGCAGCTTAAGGAATCAAATATTCATATGTTGGATAATTTTGTCTTCCATATCTGTTAGCTTCTCTCATACAGCTTTCAGGTATTTGTCATTTTAATTGTAATGCAAGACTTTTGTTCCAATAATTCACTTTCCACACAAGATTGATTCTTTCTTTGCTGTCCTGAATTATTTAATAGTTCCATAATACTGTTTTGATTTTTAATTTGTTTCCTTGGTTCTTTCAGTCTCCATTCAGAAAATCTCATTCTGAGATTTTTCTTCTCTTGTTTGGAGTTCTTGTTTTATTGAGATTTATGTTCTCATTTGTTGCTGGTATGAAGTAGTATGTAAGGGATTTCCTTCTCTCTTTTGAATCCATGTTTTCTTCTTGCTTGAGTTCTTTGTTTTATACTTGTATATCCCTTCCTCCCTTTGTCACTTCTTCCTTTCTTTTCTCTTTCCCTTTTCTTTTCTTTTGCATAGTTTCTATGACATTTCTTTTCATCTTTCTTTTTAATTTTTTTTAATGTTTTCTTATTTTTGAAAGAGAAAGAGAGAGAACAAGGGAGGGGGAAAGAGAGAGGGAGACACAGAGTCTGAAGCAGGCTCCAGGCTCTGGGCTGTCAGCACAGAGCCTGGTGCAGGCCTCGAACCCATGAACTGTGAGATCAAGACCTGAGCTGAAGTTGGAAGCTTAACTGACTGAGCCACCCAGGGGCCCCTTCATCTTTCTTATGCTTGGGCAGCTCTGACTAGACATTCTATATGCAAGTACATAGTGTGGATAACTTCTTGACTCTCTTCCTACCCTGTCTGAAACCAGACTGTTTCCTCTCCAAGCTACACTTCAAGGGCTAGGTATTTTGTGCTCCATCTACTTATCTGTGGCCTGGGGGGATGGTGGAGGGAGGGAGAGATCCAGGGGGAAGGGTTAGGTTGCTTTAGCCTGCAAGGGTAAAAATGGTTTGTTACAATTGGCTGGGCTTTATTCTGTCTTCTAAATTATGCCAAATAGTCTGGATCAAGGTTCACTCCACACAGTTGGCAGGGGGTGGGGGTATGCCCATCTCCCTGGGGGTTGAGGTTTCCTTGTGTTTTGTTTTCCACTTCAGCACATAGTTTTGGAGACTTTCTGTGTGTTTACTTTTCTCTGTTGTTTTGTGCCTCTCCCTATTTCTTCCTAACAGCACTTTCCCTTATTTCTACAGCAGAAGAAAAAAGGGTAAGAGTTGGGAGATTAAGTGAAACTTCTCTGGATTTTGTTGATTTAAAGGGACAGCTTCTGTGGTATGAGGGTGGCTTGAGCACCTTGCCTCGTTGTACTTTTTGCTTTGCTCCAGAATTTTTTGTTCCTTCCCTTAGTTGATCTTTGATTAGTTTACCCTTTTGGTTATTGATTGCTTTTGATGACTGTTTTTTTGTTTGTGTTTTTGTTTTACTGGTTTAGCTGTTTTGCTGATTGTGTTAGGTGTTGGAACTGGGGAGTTTTGAGATGGAATTTCAATCACTGTCTTAAACCTCTTAACCTAGAATTTCTGCAGTTTTGTTCTGCACATGACAACCTGTTACTCACAGGCCCACACTTTGATTGAGAAAAACCTGTCCTTGGCCCTTATCCATATTCATTCAACTGATCATTCATTCCACAATATTTATGTTTAAGACTCTGTGGTAATTATATCGTTTCTTCACTGTTGCTTCCAAATTGTACATGTTGTACATCCCCCCATCACATGGATCCAAACAGCTTAACTGAATCGAGAGCATTTTCACATCATGTAAGAACTGCCGAGAGGAATGAGGAGGAAGAAGAGGAGAAGGAGAAGGAGAAGGAGAGGGGGAGAAGGAGGAGGGACAGGAGGAAGAGGAAGAGAAAGAGGAGGAAGAGGAGGGGGAGAAAGGGAGTGAGGGAGGAAGAAAGGAAGAAGGAAGAAAAAGGAAGAAGAAAGAAAAAAAGGAAAATTTAAGAAGCTTTTTTTTCCAAGTTATCAAAAGATAGCTTAATTTTTAAATAATATCCTCTTCAATTTTAAAAATTCTTCTGGCAATGTTCTTTGTAGAACCAGCCCATGAACGTACACGCACCTCAAAAAATCAAACCTAACCAAACCAAAAAAAACCAAAAAAACCAAAAAAAACAACAACAACTGCCTGGAGTTGTTTAAAACTTTATGTAATTAACCCTGCTATTTATTAGTCTTCCAACTTCCTGTTGAACCATTGCCTTAAGTTTTTGCTATTTCCTGATATTTTTGCAACATTTTGTTTATATGGCACAATATACTTTAGAAAGTATTTTCCCCTCCTTTTTTTTTTTTTTTTTAATTTGACATTCATTATTTTCTAAATTTACAAATGAAGGAACCAAGGCTTAGAAGATGGGATTTTCCAACACTGCTGGTAAGGGAGAAGGAAGAGAAATGGAATTTGACATAATCCCTGTCCTTGTTTTCCAAATAGTACTGGCTCCTGCTGTCTTGAAATATATGGGATGTTTTTCCTTACAGGGAATAAAATTTAGAACTTGCTTATGGTGAGAAACCATTACACATACAGTTTTGTACTTTTTTTTTTTTTTTCACCGAGACTACATCATTAGCATTTTTAAATTCTCCTCAGTGTTCCAAACATTTTTAGTGGATATGTCATGATTTACAACACAATATTCTACTGTTGGACATTTAGTTTCTAGTTGTTATTTTTCTGTAATAGCTGAGAAAGTAATCAACATATTTGTGACATACAGCTTTTTGCTTTTGTTGAGTTATTTCTGTAGTGTAAGTTTCCAGGAATGAAATTATTGGGAATGTGTTATATAATACTGCTCTCCAAAGAGGCCATCCCGATTTATAACAGCGCCTGTAATGAATAAGGTTCTCATTTCGTTCCAGCTTGGCCCGCATTACATGTTGTTTATTTTGTGAAATTTTGCCAAATTGGGTAGGTTGAAAATAATAGGTCAAGGTTGCTTTAGCCTGCGTTAAAATTTAACATCATGTATCTTTCCCCCCATGCTTATTTTACGATTTGTGCTGGCCCATACACATGATCTATTTATATTCTTTACCTATCTCTCTATTGGGTCTTGGAGTGTGCATATAAATCTGAATTACCTAAGGGTTTGACATGCTTATTCTAAATATTTTTCCCCTGTTTTTTTCCCCCACACTTCAATTTTTAAAATTTGGGGCACAATTTGCATATAGCAAAATCCATCCTTTTTTGGGGTTTTGAGAAATTCACATAGTTGTGTTGCCACCATAACACTGGAGAAGAATTCCATCACCCCCCAAGTCCCCTTGTGCCCCTTCATAGCGAACCTCTCCATCCTTCCCCAGGTCCTGGTGACCATTGATCTGTTTCTTGCCCCACCATTTTGTCTTTTGCACAATGTCGTATAGATGGAAACATGCACTCTGTGGCCTTTTGAATTGTCCCCTGAGTTGTCTGTGCACTTCCTCGTTGCTGAGCCCTACTCCATTCTGTGGCCATAGCAGTTCATCCCCCTTTCTGCTTTAGCCCTTCTGTTTTTAGTTATGTGACATCTCCCTTTCTGAAATGTTTGACTTTTAAACACTTCTCTGTCAGCTAGTCCTTTCCTTTGCAATCACTTCTGTTGAGATTTTGCTTAAGCAATTTCTTTGGCAAGTAGGAGAAATCTAGAAAGCATAATCCATACATTTGTCCATTGTCCTTTCATGGAGTAGCTGACGTTTGTGGGTGCCTCAGCTTCTACTACGATGGGCAAGTTCGTCTTGGATACAGTGGCACCATCCTGAGGCTCCACTGCTGAGAGCTCTCAATTTCAGTGGAACTTTAATCGTTTGTGGCAGAGATGAAAATGCCAAAAATTAAAACAGTGTTCTCCTGGAGGCAAGGGTGGATGCCCGGCAGAGCAGAGATGCAGCTGCCCTGGGTGCGAAGGAGTGAGGTGGTATCTCACCTGGTCGGGATGCCTTGGCATGCTGAGAGTAAACGTTGCTTTAATTCAAGGAAGTGGTTTGTTTTTTATGTTAGTTGAATGCTCAAGTAATCAAACATTTTCCTTGGCACTTTTTTTTTTTTTAATGCTTATTCATTTTTGAGAGAAAGAGCATGAGCCGGGGAGGGACAGAGAAGGGGACAGAGGATATGAAGTGGGCTCCAGGCTGACAGCAGACAGCATGATGCAGGGCTTGAACTCAGGAGCCATGAGATCTTGACCTGAGCTGAAGTTGGACACTTAACTGACTGAACCATCCAGGCACCCCTTTTCTTGGCAACTTCTTTTATTTTTTTTTTTTTAAATTTTAATGTTTATTTATTTTTGAGGGGGGTGGTAGGGGCAGAGAAGGAGGGAGACACAGAATCCAAAGCAGGCTCCAGGCTCCAAGTTGTTAGCACAGACCCGACGCAGGGCTCGAACCCACAAACTGTGAGATCGTGACCTGAACCGAAGTCAGATGCTCAACTGACTGAGCCACCCAGGCACCCCTCTTTGTAGCTTCTTAAAGCAGCTGATAGATTGTCTCCAGTTCCTTATCTAGGCCATTGTTAGGAATGCAAGCTTGCGTAGCTTCCTTGGAGATATATAGGAGAAGTAGAAAGCTTAAGGGACCTGATGAACATGTGGATTCTTGTACCCCACGGGAGGGGGAGCATGTGACAAAGAATCTGGGGTTTTTCCAGGTCTCTGGTCACGGCCAGAGATGCATGAGACACCCTCCTGTTCCCCTTAGCAGGCAGCCTTGCTGAATAGGAGTAGTTGTTTTGAGCCCCAGGATTAATGCCTGTTGCCACCATTGGACTATAACCTCCATGAGGGCAGGGGCCAAGGTGTGTTTTTGTTGTTCTTGCACCCTGAAGACATAGTGCTCGATAAACATTTTATTACATGGATGGATGGGTGAATGGACAAACTAATAACCTGAAAACTTTTTGGCCCATTTCCTGAAGCTACAAAGGCATGTATCACATAAATCCATTCAGGGAGCTGACCGTGTTCCCTGCTGGTGCAGTGGGAAATGAGTTAGGAAGGCAGAGCTCGAGATGGGGCCGGAGGAGCCATTTAAAAGGCTTTGGGCTGTAGCATCTGAGACTCCGGAGATTTGAATGAAAAGTGAACCCAAGCGGGTGCTGTGGTGGCTCAGGAATGTCCAGATTCTCCATGAGGAGCAAACGCAGCCAGCTATGGTTCACTCTGACAGTCAAGGCTAGGAAAGTAGGGCTCAGCCTGATGGGGGGCGTCTCTTCCAGTTGTGGGGGGCAGGGGAGGGAGAGTCAAAGGAGTGAACATAAGAAGGTGCCAACGCTGGGCACCTTTTATTTGAGTAAAACACTGTCAGATCTTCCGATTGGCTTCTTTTCACATCCTTAGTCTTCCTTTCTTCCTTGTAAGATGCCTTATAGCCACTGCCAAGAGACAAGTCTTCAGCCAGCTGTGGGATCGAGGGGTCGTCCTCACCAATTGTTGTTCTCAGCCTGAGTGGCACTACCTCCGCAGTGTGATCTTGAGCCCCAACGGCATGCAGACCTGGTGACATGGGTCCCTTGCATAAGGACTGGAACATGTCCTTGGGTCTGCAGATGCTGTGGGTGGAGACTCTACATGCCCACACACTTATGTAAATCCACTACTTGCTTTCTACTTGTTTGTGTGTTTGATTTGAATGTTGATACTCTATAGACAAAATGAGTTGTTTAGCCTTTTCTTTTTGTAACCATTTGCTTCAGAATTAGATAAGGAGCAGAGTCTGAAACCCGGTATCCAAGTAGAGAAACTGCTAATTACCAATGTAATGCATTTTTTAAAACGTTTATTTATTTTTTGAGAGAGAGACCGCGTGCACACGTGATGGAGGGAGGGGCAGAGAGAGAGTGGGGGACAGAGGATCCGAAGCAGGCTCCACACTGACAGCAGAGAGCCCAGTGCGGGGCTCGAGCTCACGAACCATGAGATCATGACCTGGGTCAAAGTCAGACACTCAACCTGCTGAGCCACCCAGGCGCCCCACCAATGTGAGAAGTTTGACAGAGACAGATGTTATTCAGGGAACCTGAAAAACAGTCACAAGTGACAAACACAAACTTCACTCACCTCCCCACTGTTCAGCTCCAGCTGGACATCCCATAGAAACCTGGAGCTCCCTATGTCAGAAACTGCACACATCCCATGCGTTGGGTCCTCTCTTGGTGACAATACCATGAAGATATCTACTTATTAATTGTGGAAACCCACAAGTCACTTTTGACTTCCATCTTCCCTTCACCCCCATATCTGGTCACCCACCAAGTCCTGATGATTCTACCCTCCTACGTGTCTCTTTAGTACGTGCTCTCCTCTTCTTCTCCACCATCCTCTAGCATTTCCAGCCAGGGCTACTGGAGAAGAGCCTCCTAACCGGTCCCCCTGCCTTCATTGTCACCCCTCCTCAAACCCTAGTGTCCCACAGGCCATAGAGATTCTGCCTTCTCCTCCCATAAAGGACCTTCATGATCTCACATCTGTGAGTTAGCCCAGCTTTATGCCCTTCCTTGGAATCCAGACTCCAGCGTACAAACCTCTCCTGGGTCCTGCAATATGTGAGCCACTCTCTCCACTTCCCCTTCAACCTGGCCCCCAAAACCTTATTCCTGCTGCCTGGCTGATTCCTACCCATTTGTTAAGCCTCGTTAGACATCTCTCCCTGGTGCCCCAACCTGGCAGAGTTGGGGGCCTTCCCATGTGTTTCTCTAGTGCCCTTTATTTTCCCACAATAGCAGGTATCTGGCTGTGTCATCGTTGTCTGGTCATCCATTGTGGCTTCATTGCCTATGACAGACCCTGTACATAGTAGGTGCTTTATAAAGTTCATGCGGTGAATGAATGAACGAAAACAGAGATTGGCTTGGCACAAAATGAGCATATTAAGACCTAATAGGGGTGCCTGGGTGGCTCAGTCAGTTAAGTGTTCAACTTCAGCTCAGGTCATGACCTTGCCGTTCTTGAGTTCGAGCCCTGCATTGGGCTCGCTGGTGTCAGTGCAGAGCCTGCTTTGGACTCTCTGTCCCCTCTCTCTGCCCCTCCCCTGCTCACACTCTTTCTCTCAACAATGAATAAACATTAAAAAAAAAAAAGGCCGAGTAGGTTACCAGGATGTACTAATGAGAAATTATGACTTTATGGGTAACGATAGTGGTTGTTTGTAATTTCCTTCTTCCCTCTCCTTCTATTCTCCTCCTCCTCCTTTTAGCTATACATTTTCTAAAATTTCTGCAATCAACATGTATTTCTTTTCTAGTAATATAAGAAAAAAAATGATTCATTCATTTTATTGCCCCAAAGAATGAATTTTGCATTCTGGATTTTGAATTTTGCATCAGAAGATGAGGCATTGAACCCTGGGCACCGAACCTCGAAGGCCAGCAGCAGCCCTTTACTCTGGATGCATTTTTCTCATTTAGTTACATTTCAGCATTTCAAGGATTTTCAGCCAATTAAGATAGATGTGCTTGGATGAAATGGCTTAAAAAAAAAGTCTTTAAAATACTAAAATAGGCAAAATAGCAAACCACATTTAAAAGGAAGCAGAAACACTGAAGGGATGAAATGCTACATATCATGGAAAAAGGAATTAGTTTTGACACATGCTTGTTACAAATATAAAATTAAGGTGGACGTGTTCTTGGATGAATGAGCTGACTGGACTCAAGAATAGAAGCAGGGAGGGGCGCCTGGGTGGCTCAGTCGGTTGAGCATCTGACTTCAGCCCAGGTTATGATCTTATAGTTCGTGAGTTTGAGCCCCACATCGGGCTCTATGCTGTCAGCACAGAGTCCGCTTTAGATCCTCTGTCTCCCTCTCTCTCTCTGCCCCTCCCCTGCTCTCTCTCTCTCTCAAAAATAAATAAACATTGAAAAAAAGAGTGGAAGCAGGGAAATGACTCCCTGGTGTGTGCACTAGGTGGGGCCATCTGGGTGACTGTACCATGTTCTGTTTGTTCTATATGGTCCTTAACCGTGAGGCCCTGTCCATCCCACCTGTGGGGCCCTTGGCTGGATGGAAACATTCTTTCCCAGGTCGGTCGCCTGGGTGTGCAGCGTTCCTCAGACAGGAAAAGGGGGCTGGAGGTTTTATCTCAGGTCAGGGAGAAGGAGGGATCTTGTTCTTTGGATCTAGCCTGCAGGGAATGGAAATGTCTAGGGAAGTGCTTCCACTGGGCGTCTGTGTCCGGGCCGGTCCCCTCCCCAGGGAGCCATTGTATTTCTTCGAGTTCCCCAGCACTGCCTAGTGCATCCTCCACAACATGGGGGTGTCAGACAAACAAGGTCTGCATTTATGGATTCTGTGGGGTAAGAAGTCAAACAGGGCACAGCAGGGGTGGCTTGTCTGTCTTCCAGTGTTTGGGACCTCGGCTGGGACTGCTCAGCAAGACTGGTGGCTGGAGTCATCTGAAGGCTTCTTGACTCATCAGGCTGGCGGTTGCTATCAGCTATTGTCTGGGAGCCTCGGTTTTTCTCCACGTCTCTCCCTCCATGTAAGCTTCTACCTGGGCTTCCTTGGCCTTCCTCATAACATGATGTGGCCTTCCACACAGCAAGTGTCCCAAAAGGGATGAGCTGGGCAGAAGCTGTATCCTTTGGACGACCTGTCTTCTGGAGTTACATGGCACCACCTCCACTGGGGATGGCAGTCCCAGCTCCTGTCCTCACTGAGGGGTGGGAACACAGACCCTACCTCTCCATGAGGATGTGACCAGGTCACACTGGAAGAGCATGGGGCCTAGCAGAGTTTGTTGTGGGTTGTTGTGTGGTCATACAGGAAATACCTTGCTTCAACACCTTCAGGAGCATCCATTACAAGCCTAGGACAAAGGCTCGTCTATGTGTCACCTAGACACTGCATCCCCCCGCCCTTTCCACTGCCCACTGGGCAGCCTCTTGGGGCTACTTCCTGGTTCTCTAACATCTCAAGGTCCTGGTCCACTAAGGACCTTCACACGGGTTCTCCCCACGCCTGGTACCGTCTCCCTTCCATCTGTGCAAGGCTGGCTGCTTCTCTTCAAGTCTTAGATTACAGGTCACCCCTTCCAAGAGGTCTTCCTTGGCCACCCCAAATCAGCTCCAGTATTCTTTATCACCACACCCTCTTCATTTCCTTCACTGGCCTATTCCACTTTGGGATTATGTATCGATTTCTTGGTTGAGTGTAAGATCTATGCCTCTTTTATTCATATTCTCACTGTCTAGCACAGTGCTGGGCACACGGTATTAACCCAATGGGGATGTGTTAAATAAATAAATGCTACAAGGTACCTACCTCAGAGAGGCTGGTTGGGAGCTGGAATCTAGGTCTGGCTTAGATCCCCACGTGATCATATTTCCATAAGTCCCTGTGTTAGTTCCCCTTTGCTCTCCTCTTGTATTTGCAAACCCTGATTACGTGGTCAGTCTTGACCCCACTGCTGTGCTATGGTTCCTCATGAAGGCTAGAGAGGGCGTTAAGTGGGGAGCAGCGCCCCCTAGTGGCCAGAACGCTGGTGGCGGTGACAGATCTCCAAAGGAAGGCAGGTGTCTGGGCACAAGAGCCGGGATCCAGCTGCCCCTACGCACATGGGGATTCATTGAGATTCATTTCCCAGTTCTATCCTTGGGGAATCTGGGTTTTGTTGGTATTAGTGAAGGTCACTTTTGATTATAACTGGAAAGACCCCATCACACAATGTGCTTACCGAGGGCTGCCGTGTCATGTATAAAGCATCACAATTATTTAAAACATGACTTTAGTAGCTGTCGCCAGGCGAACTGACTTAGAGCAGCTGTGACTTACCTTTGACTTATAGCTTCCATTAATAAAAAGCCAAATAATTATGCCTTGGCCTCATCGCTAATCTTCCTCCCTTTGCACACTCTGCCCTGGCCCAGTGGCCTCTTTGCTTATCTTCAAACCCATGCCGAATGCCCCATCTCAGACAGAGCGTTTGTGCCTGCTGTCTTCTCTGCCCCAAGTTCTCTGGTCCCAGGGTACATGGCTCACCCCTCATCTCCTTCAAGTCTTTGCTCAAGGAACATCTTCTCCACGAGGCCTTCTCTGACCATCCTATGGACAATTGCAAACTTCCTGCCAAGATGGACCCTATCTCCCCTCCAAAAAACTTAGCTCCTTTTAATGTCATGTAATAACACAAATTGTTGGGCTGTCCCCACCAGACTTCCCAGGTCAAGTAGGACAGAAATTTTTGTGTTTTTTTTTTTTAATGTTTATTTATTTTTGAGAGAGAGACAGAGTGTGAGTGGGGGAGGGGCAGAGAGAGAGGGAGACACAGAATCTGAAGCTGGCTTCAGGCTCTGAGCTGTCAGCACAGAGACTGACGAGCCTCGAACCCATGAGCTGACATGCCCTGAGCTGAAGTCAGACGCTTAACTGACTAAGCCACCCAGGCGCCCCAGAAAGTTTTGTTTCCTTTCTTCACTGCTGTATCCCCAGCTCCTAGCACAGAGCCTGGAATGTTGTAGTCCCTGCTCAGTGGATACTTGTTACATGAATGATTAAACAACCCTGTTAATAACATTCTTTATTCTGGGCATTTGACAAATAGTTTTGATGATCCACTCCAGCAGCCTATTTGATATTTCTTTTTTGTCTCTGTTTCATAGAAGAAGAAACAGGCTCAGGGAGTCAAGTAGTTTGCTGGGGGGGTGGGGAACGCAGCTACTCCCTGGCTGATTGGAAGAGAATTCGCATATGTCCAACTTCAAGGTCAATGCTCTGTTCAGTCCTGCTTTCTCCCCTATTGATGCGGACTCCCAAAAGAGACCCAGCCCTACTCTGTGGCTGAGAGGAAAGGCAGGGTCAGAGAAGAGCAGACATACAATTCTAGGGTTGGGAACTAAGGTCTGGGTAGAAAGTGTTGGGGGCAGGGGCCTGGGTGGCTCAGTTGATTAAGCATCCGACTTTGGCTCAGGTCCTGATCTCACAATTCATGGTTCGAGCCCTGCATTGGGCTCTGTGCTGACAGCTCAGAGCCTGGAACCTGCTTTGGATCCTGTGTCTCCCTCTCTCTCTGCCCCTCCCATGCTTGTGCTCGCTCTCTCTCTCTTTCCCTCTCTCTCTCTCTCTCAAAAGTCAATGACCATTAAAAAAATTCTAGAAAGTGTCGGGGATGTGGGTTGTTCAGCCCAAGGGGCCTGTGCAAGGTTTTCATGAGGCTCAAATGGGTTGGTTTCCATGTCATCCCACAGAGGCTGCCCACCAGAGGAAATTTCTGGATAGTGCTCTTTGTAGCAGCCTGACCTGAAGCCACCAGAGAGAACTATTCCCCCTCGATTACACTCTGATCAAACTTCCCAAAGAAACTTTCTGAAATAGTGGAATTCAGAGAATTCTATGTCTTACGTTGATAATTATGATTATGAGTGATTATAAGCTATGTGATGATAAATATGGAGAGTCTTACAATGCAAGGCTTTTTTCTTTAGCACAAGACATTTTTAAAATAATTTTTTATTTTTTATTTTATATATACAGAGAGAGTACATATGTGGGGGAGAGGGACAGAGGGAGAGACAGAGAATTTCAAACAGGCTCCACACTCTGCACCGAGCCTGACACGGGGCTCAATCCCACGACTCTGGGATCATGCCCTGAGCCACAACGAAGAGTCGGACACTCAACCGATTGAGCCACCCAGGTGCCCTTTAATACAGGACATTTTAAACTAAGTGCCTTCTATATGACCTCCCAATGCCAGGGGTCAGCTCTCAAAGGAAGAGCCTGAAGGAGTCCAATCTAGTGCTGTGAGGTTCCCTCTAGTAGCTGGGAAATAAGGTGGATGGAGAGATCTGAGTTCCGAATGGGACTCTTCAGGCACCCTGAGTCTGAGCAAGGGAGTGTGTGATGGTACGAATCCGTGGTCCTCAAAGTGTGGTCCTTGGGCCAGCAGTGTCAATAGTGTGTGGAACCCGTTAGAAATGCAGACTCTCCCCTCCCTGCCACCCAGTGCTGATCTGGGGCCCAGCAACCTGGTTTTAACAAGCCCTCCGGGTGACTCTGAAGTTTGAGAACCACGGTGCATTTCTGAATATAAAAGTAGGGCCTCAGTGACTCTCTGGTTTCTTCAGTAGTATTTGTCCCTGACCTAGTGGTGCTATAGGATCTGGAGTCTGATCTGGGTTTGAATGCCACTTTGAATGCAAGGGCATTTCATTTCTCTGGGCCTCAGTTTCTTTCTCATTAAAATGAGGATAATGAACACCTGCTTTATAGGGTTATTATATATAGTTAAAATGAAATGAGACCATGTGTGTGAAGTTCCTGGCGTGTTAGGTATATTCAGTACCTTCCTTTGGTGTTTGCCTCCTGTCTGCCTCCTCCATTAGTCTGGTTATGGGCAACAGAAAGCAGTTCACAGTAGCTTAAGGAAAAATGAATACTTGATGGGTTCAAGGAATTCCTTGAATAATTGTCCATACTTGCTGCTTCCATTTTCTCTCATCTGATTCATTTTGAACCCACCCTCATCGGGGTTTTGTCCCTCTGCCCCACTGAAAATGCACTTCAGGTTTCCAGGGACGGGCTTGAGGCTAAGTCCAATGGTCCTTTCTGAGCCCTTATCTGACGTGCCCTATCAGGAGTACGGGACACAGTTGGTCATGTTCTCCTTGATATGCTTTCTTCTCTGGCTTTGGGGACAATTCCTCTCCGGATCCTCCTCCCGCAGCTGGGTAGCCAGTCTCCTTTGCTGAGTGTCCATCATTCCTTAGCTCTCTAAAGGCCGAAGTCCCTCAGAGCTGGGGCTTTGAACCTCGTCTCTTCTCTACCCATCCTCTCTGCCTAGGTGACCTCATCCAGCTTCATAATTCTGATCCTGACCACATGTGGCTGCTTCTTGGCCAATTCATAGCTCCAGCCTGGACCTCTGCCTTGGACTTTCCTTTGGAACATCCACCTGCCTTTGTGGTGTCTCCACTTGGATATCTAACAGGCTTCTCAAGTGCTGGAATGTCCAAACAGAGCTCCGAGATCCCCCCTCCCCTCCCACCAAATCCTGCTCTGCCCCAATTTTCCCATCTCATTCATGATTGGTCAGACCAGTATCGTGTGCTCACTTCTGGAAATGAGTAGTGGGTTGGGGGTTGGTAGAGGTTACCCTCTCCCAAGCTACTGGGTTGAGAGTCAGAAAAAACGTGTTCTCCCAAAGGAAAACTGGGATCGCCATTACCATGGGAAGGGTTGAATGGGTGCTGAGAACACCTAACCACAGCTGCACTGTTCCCTCTCATTTTAGAGTTATCCGAAATATCTGACAGGTGCAAGTCTCAGGAAGCAGAGAACAGCTTGCAGCATGGCACAGAATCTGTGGCCTTGGGTTTGGGAGTTTGAAAGCAGTATCTTGCCTAGGAGTACGTGAAAGGCAAATCCACCAGCCGCCTCAAATCAACGTCTCCTGCCTTCTACATGGGAAGGGGGCCATCACAGCCCGAGGCAGCTCCCAGCCTCATGGACTCACGATTCACACTCAGAGACCTCTAGGATGGAAAAAGCTGGTGCATTGCTTATCTACTGCTGCATAACAAGTTACCTTAACTTAGTGCCTTAAAACAACATCCACGTCTTCTCTCCCAGTTTTCTGTGGGTCAGGAGTCTGGGTGCTGCTGGAGCCCGGGAGCCCAGATTTGGAACCAAGCAGTTTAGTTCTCAAGAAATGTCACGTCTATTCATATTTTCTTTTAGAATTTTAGAGGAATCTACGACCCGTGCCCCCCCCCCCCCCCGCCAAAAAAAAAAGCTAAGAATCACAGGACCAGTTACTGCTGGCATTCCATGTTTGCCAGGACTTTCTCAGATGCAAGCAACAAGTGGCCAATTCCATTTAGCTTAAGCCCAAAAGATAACTCAGTCGGTCGTGTAACTGGGAAGTCTGGGTGTTTCAGGCAAGGTTGGATCTAGCGTACTATTTCTCTCTATCAACTTAGGCCTCTCTTTGAATATTGGCTTAATTATGCAGTTAGACAACCCACTGAGCTATATTCCAGCTGACATCCTCAGCAGGGGAGGGAATTCTCTCTCCAGTGGCCAGATACTCATCAGGAAAGGTTCTCTATTGGCCCTTCTTGGATATCAAGTCCATTCCCGGACCAATCACTGATCCTAGAAGATAGGGTAGTGTATTCATTTGCTGCTGTAACAAATTATCACAAACTTGGTGGCTTAAAACAACACCAATTTATTATCCTTTTTTTTAAGTTTATTTATTTTGAGAGAGACAGGGAGAGCACCAGAAGGGGAGGGGCAGAGAGAAGGAGAGACAGAATCCTAAGCAGGCTCCACGCCATCAACGCAAAGCCCGATGCAGGGTTCGAACCCACAAACTGTGAGATCATGACCTGAGTCGGATGATTAACCAACTATGCCACTCGGGCGCCCCCACAAATTTATTATCTTATGGTTCTGTAATTTATAAGTCAGACATAGATCTCACTGGGCTCTAGTCAAGGTGCGGGCAGGCCTATATTTCTTCTGGAGGCACTAGTGGAGAATCTGGTTCCTGGCTTTCTCCATCTTCTAGAGACTGCACACATTCCTTGGCCCGGGCCCCTTTCATCTTCAAAGCCAGCGACGAAGCATCTCTCTGACCCTGCTTCCATCCTCACATTGCTTGGTCTAACTGCCTCCCTCTGCCATTGTTAAGAACACTTGTGATTACTTTGATTACTTTGAGCCCACCTAGATAACCCGGGTTACTGTCCCTATCTGAAGGTCAGCTAATTAGCACCCCTAATGCCATCTGCAACCTTAATTCCTCCTTATGTGAGGCAACGCATTTACAGGTTCCGGGGATTAGGATGTGGCAAATTTGGGAGGCCATTAGTCTGCCCACCACAGGTAGAAAGGATAGCTCAATCTATCTGGTTCCCATGGCAGGTGGGCAGGGCACCATGACTGGTAAACCCATAAGCCGCCCTCATGGGTTGGGGGCAGAAGAATGTCCCAAAGAAACATCGAGTGGACATGAGAGAACAGCACACGCCTGCAAGCTTAGCAAGCCTCTGTTGATGCTGAACAAGACCTTCATGTGCCCCAGTGAAGCTGCTTTAAGTTGATAGGCTTCCGATTCCGAAGTGGAAGTGCCCTGTTGTGCTGGTGACGTTTATGTGTCATCTGTTTCTCTGGAGAGCCCGGACTAATGCACTCATGGAAAGAGCACAGGGTTGAGAGTTGGGAGCCCTGGTCCTGCCTCTATCCCTTGCTGAGACAGTTTTGAAGGCTGTGTCAAGCATGGGAATTCTAGGATCTTCAGGCCTCACCTGGATGGGGTTGGAGAGGAACCATCCCAGAGGGAGGAGTCACCATGAGAAACTTCTGACTGGCTCTATACTTGAGGGCAGCAGATTCTCCTGCGTTGGGAGCAGTTCTCACCTGTAGCCAAAGGAGGCAATGGGTCAGAGTCCATCAGAGCAGCGCCTTTTCTCTATCACCTGCAAAAGGCAGGCAAGATGACGTGGATGTTGGCTGGGAGTCCGTTGCTGCCTGGCGCTTGGCAGAAGAGGCAGACGCTCCCGCCACGCCAGAGTTGTTCTGTGGTCTGGTCTGGTCTGCACTGGAGGGGGAGAGGCAGGCTTCCAGCTCCACGAGATCTGTGTCCCCAGCCTCATTTGCCTGGGCAGGCACCCAAGAGCCTTGGGCCCATGACACTGCTTAGATGCAGAGAGAGGGCTGGCAGGGGACTCCAGACCAGGACAGTCAGAGCACAGGGAGACAGACACCGTCTGCCGTGGACTGAATGTTTGTGTCCCCCCCCTCATTTACATGTTGAAACCCTAATCCCAATGTGGTGGTATTTGGAGGTGGGGCCTTTGGAGGTGATTAGGTCATGAGGGTGGAGTCCTCATGAACGTGATGGATGCCTTTGGAAGAAGAGGCCAGAGAGCTAGGTGGTTCTCCTTCTGCAGTGGGAGGATGCAAAAAAAAGGTCATCTGTGAACCAGGAAGCGGATCCTCGGCAGCCACAGAATCTGCCCGCACCTTGATCTTGGACTTTTCAGCCTCCAGAGCTGTGGGACATAAATTGCTTGTTGTTTATATGTCACTCAGTCTGTGTACTTGTTATAGGGGATCAAGACAATGCCCTCGATAGTCTTCCAGGGCATGGAGGAAGAACTGATTTATTACTAATCAGCCCAGGGCAAACTTGGCTCCCGATTTCTGAAGTTTGGAGTTGGTTAGCATCCAAAACTTAGAGGTTATATACACACACACACACACATATATATACATATATATACATATATACACACACATACATATATATATACACATACATACATATATACATGCGTATATACATATATACATACATATATATGTATGTATGTGTATATATGTATGTGCGTGTATATATGTATATATATGTGTGTGTTTGTATATGTATATGTATGTATATATATATAGCTGTGTTAATGTTAAGATTTTTCCCCTTTCTTTTGTCTGAACTCTGGAGGAAGAACAACCGTGGAAATTAGAAGGGAGCATGGAATATTTCTTTCTGAGCGGCTGAACACAAGCACCAAAGTCCACCAGAGTTATTTATAGAGGCAAAAGTTTGGACAGAGCTCTTAAAAAAGTGGTCAGTGGAATATTACCTTCAAGATGAACATGTAGGCAGCTGGAGAACATTCTCAAGCTTCTGGATGGCTCACGAAGGGAGAGTGTATCTGGTAAATCTTGGGAAAACAAACATAGGCTAACAAAGTTGGGGGAAATGAAAGGCTAGTTAGAAAGGCAGCTGACTAACTTGGATGTGGATCTTTGCATGTCTTGAGATCCTGTCCTGAAGATTTCCATTCTGTTTATATTACTAAGGGTTTTTTTGTTTTGATAAGAAATGAAGAACTTATAATTATCTTTTTGAAGCCTTCCTATTTCTTCATTTCTTATTCATTTACCCTAACACCCCTTGTGAACTTGCTCTTGTTGCCAAATGGGTCATTTGAGTTGGACACAGGGGTTAATACAAGTACATGAATATCTACTTAATGTACGTGAAGTTTCTCTTGTCAAGCCAATACCATCTCAAGTACCTGTAGTGGATACAATGTACAAGAAACTGTCTTGCTTTGCTTTGTTAATTTATTTTTTTTTAATTAATAGAATAGAGAATTTAGTGTAAAAGTGTACTGGACAGTGAAGCTATCTCGGTAGGTTGTTTAAACCAGGATTTCCCAAGCACCATTTATCCATCACCTGGGTAAATCGGTAAAACACAAATGTCTGAGATTCTAATTTAGTGGGGCATGGGCGAGGCCCAGAGATCTGTATTTTGGAAACCTTCCTTCAGGTGACTTGACCATCATCTATCCCCCAGGCAGCTTGTCCGCCCGAGGGCAGGTGCACACCAACACCAAGGGAAGAGGAGCCAGGAGGGAAGACAATGTCCTGGGCTTCAGTCTCATGGAAGTACATCCATAAAATGTCAGGAATGTCCAGATGGAAATCAGTAGCATGGGACAGGGAGCAGTGGCTGAAGGTGGAGCTCCATCTGGGAGGTGGGGAGGGGCCCTGTCCAGGTGCAGAGGACCAAGGGGCAGGTGTAGACAGGACTCTGAGCTGCCAGAGTCTTGGGCTCACAGATGATGACATGATGAAATGAGAAGCAGGAGTGGGATCAGTCCATCAGGGAGGGGCCCAGATGTACAAGGAACAGACAGAAGATATGGGTGAAGTTTCGTATCTCACACTCCAGAGGTAGAGAATAAGTATTCTCTTTGAAAGTCTCCCAGAGACTGGGAATGAGAAATAGGGTGTCCTGAGTGACCCTCACAGGGAAATGTTCAGGAGCTTTCAGGGAGGGAATGAAACCGGATTCAGAGACAGAGTATGCATGTGTGTGCAGATCAGTTGTTTAAGAAGGTTGGTGGGGTAAAGAAGGAAGAAATACTATGGTATTTTTAGGTAGCCGAAAGGTCATCTTAAGTTTGGGGAAACCTGAGCTGGTTTGTAGGCAGAGGAGAAGGAGGGGAAGGTATTGATGTGGAGGGGAAAAAAATCATGGAGAAACAGTGTTTTAAAGATGGCTTAAGTCAAGGTCCTAGCAGGAAACAATCCAATTCAAATGGCTTAAGATTCTTTAATAATCCTCCATTCTTAGAAGAAGTATGGTTTCAGTTGAGAATCAAGAAGGGATGTCGAGGCATCCAAAGACTAGCAACAGCCAGAGCCATTACCACCCATGGGTTTGAAAGGGCAAGAGGAGAGAATGGGGTGTGGGGAGTCTGTGAAGGCTGAAAGGCTGTGGGGACAGACTGAGGAGCTGCGGCCACTGAGGAATGCAGCTACACCAGACCTGGCCTGGCAGAGAGGGCACTCGGGAAGGGGGACCTCTCTCTCTCTCTCTCTCTCCTCCTACCCTCCAATCACCTGCAGGTGCCTCCCATTGGTTGAACCCAACTAACAACTAGAGGGTAATTTGGTAGAGAGAATAGTGGCCTAATCCTTATAACCTGTGAATAGGTTTCCTTGCCTGATAAGAGAAACTTTGCAGATGTGATTAAGTTTAGCATCTTGAGATGGAGAGATTAAACCGGATTTTCTGGGTAGGCCCAGTGTTTTCACAGGAGAAAGAGGGAGGCAGGCTCTCATGCCTGTCTATAAGGAATTCCCAGCACCACTCCCACACAGTAGTCCCTGATTTCTCTTTGGGTTTCATCTTTTTCCCCATTCTCAGCCCATATCCCTTCTGCCACTGATGGGCATGCAATCTAGAATCACCCAAGCTGCAGAGCTCTGTCTTTCTGGCCAACTGATTGGTTGAAGGATGAGCATTTGACTCAAATTGGTCCAATCAGAGTGAAGCCCAGGACTTGCCCAGGAGTTACCTGGAAGAGAATGTCTTTCTTTTCTTGGATGTGAACCCGGAAGGGCATGAGGGCAAAGTCTGTCTGCATTGCAGCCAACACAGCAGAAGTACAAGATGGACAGAAGCTGGCGACATTGTTCGAGTCCCAGAATCCAGCTGCACCTCAGTCTGCCATAGCCCCGATCTTTTCTGTTTCATGTCAATGAATTTTCCTTTTTTGCCTAACTATTTGTAGTCATCTCTAATTGAAATACTGCCCTTCTGACACTAGGCCTATGCTTGGGACCAATCCTGCCCTTCGCTCGGCCTCTTTTGATCCCATTGTGCATTGGAACATTTGCTCCCCTGTGGCTTCAACACCCGTGTAATTTATCAAAGAGGACTACAGACAAGGTGACAGGTCATTGACGGCAGGTTTTCTGAGTGGAGAAAACTGTCCCCAAAATAGGATACTTTGTGCTCTTCTTGAAATGGTTTCAGCGACAAGTCACAAAGGGAGGTTTTGTCCCCTACATACATAGGTATGTAACATCACAACAAAGACCCAAGAATCAATTTCCCTTTTTTGAGCTAAGTAAATATAGAACAAGCCATTGCCAGAAACCACTGTACTAGATAAAGGTACTCTCAGAATGATTTTCCTTGTAAGTGTACCAGCTGAACTAGCATTTTTTAGTCCTTTACCCTTTGCAAAGTATCATCTGCCTAAATCAACCCAGATTAAAACCACCCCAAGTTGTGGGTATTATAATCCACATTTTATGGATCTGGAAAGTGAAGTTTAAGAGATTAAAATAGGTCACTGAAGTTCTCTTGCTCATGAGGATCAAAGATGGAATCCCACGTCCTGGGATTCCACAATCCCATGTAGTTGATACCTCACTGAGCTGGCCGAGTGAGGGTTCATGGCAGTGTCAGGTGGATTTGGGCTTGGAGTCCATTCTATAGTCTTTGCTGCCAAGACAACTTGTGTGCCTTCCTCAGACGATTGAATAAGGGTCGTAGAAAAATCAGGATGTCCTTAATGGAAAGCAGGGTCAAGATTCAGAGATTACTAACCTGGTCTTCCTACCCAATCTTTCACCAAGTCCTGCTGATTTTGCTTCTCGAACAGATCTATGTATTTCTTTCTATCTGCAATCCCCCAGCTTTGTTTGCCTGGACTACCTCTGTTGTCTTGTCACAGGCCTCTTGTTTCCACTCTTGTCAACTCCAGCCCATTCTCCAAAGCGCATGGGAGTGAAAGAAACAGAAGTCAAGTTATGCCCCTTCTCTACTTAAGACCTTTTGAGATTCCATCTTCTCTTAGGATAAAGATAAAATACCTCATGAAGGGTTTTCCTGCATGGCCTAGACCCCCTCTACCGCCCCCCCCCCATGTCTTCCCCCTCATCTCTGAGCTCTAGCCACACCGGCACTCTCCCAGCTGCCTTTGGTGCCGTGATCCCTTTGGTCCAGGAGCCTGTTCCCACTCCTGGGGTGCTCTAACCACGTCAGTTCCCTGTCTCCCATGTACAATCTCTTCCACCTAGTTTATCCTGTTCACCCTTCTATCTCTGCCTTCTCTCTTCATCCAGGGGAGTCTGCAGGTATCTGTCCCAATAGCACCCTCTTCATTTCTTTTCTTTGTAGCACTTACCCCAGTTTGTAATGATATGTTTTTGTGGCCATTAATCGCTCTCACCTCAGCTAGACTCTAAGTTCCCATGAGGACAGGAAATATGTTTATTGGTTGCTTCCAGTGGACACTGAATGCCTGCTTTCCCATTTTCTTTACGCCCTTCCCCTTCCTAAGAGCCCCCATGCTTTCATTTGTAGAATCAACTCTACCCTGTTGTGTAACAAATATAAGAGTTGAGGAGGGCTGACAGCATAATCTCATTCTTGCTGTAATGATTTGGTACCTGGAAGGGAGTAATGCATCCCTGAGATAGTCCACACATGTCCTTACTTGGCCACGTTTGGTTTATCTTTTCCACAGGCAACTTTGGATCATTCTAGGACGATTGAGGGAATACCTTCTGATCAGTCTGCATCCATCTTGCTACCATGAAGACAGTTTGCATGAGGACAAATAGAAGGCTGACAGTCAGAGGAAGGGAGAGCTCTGAGCATTGCAGAGAAACCAAGGCAGAGGGGACTCTTACCTTTTAATGGGGTTACATGAAAGATAACGTTATGTGAAAGAGGGGACTCTTACCTTTTAATGAGGTTACATGAAAGAAACTCAAAGCTTTCTCCAGTTGGTTCATGCCATTTCCAGGGTGGGAACGTTTCTTATAGGTGCTGGAACAAATCTTTCTCTTTGGCTGCCTCTTCCTCATGTGACCCTTGTCTACCTTTATTGATAGAGTCCTGGTAGGAGAGTCTCCACTCTTTTTTGTATCCATACCTTTGCATTGGCTTCATCATAGGTGGAGTATATTCCCTCAATCCTCGACCATCTGACTTGCATTGTTCAATGGTATATGTGTGGAAGTGACCTTAGGGGGACTCACACTTGCCCCCTGTATTCTTGATCCTCTACCATTGCCGTGGGAGGAATATGCCCTGGCTAGCCAGGTGGTACAAGGAAAAGGAGAACTACACGACGCACAGGTGACTCAGTGGAGCCCAGCCTGGGGAAGCTAAGTTCTACCCGACTTGTAGATACATGAGTGATAATAAATGGATGTTGTTTCAAGATAATAAATAATTGAGGGGTGTGGAGGTCCTTTGTTATATAGCAATAGATAACTGATACAATTTTGCGTGAAAACACTGCCCCACTGGGTATAGCCATTCCTGCTGGTGCCCTGTGGACTGTGACCAACTGTGTATGTGACTATCTTTCCCCCACGCCCCTGACAAATTCGACCACATTTGGTTGTGTGGACTTCACAGTAGGATGGCTTATGCTCCACTTCTCAGTCTTTCTTTCTTTCTTTCTTTCTTTCTTTCTTTCTTTCTTTCTTTCTTTTTGAGAGAGAGAGAGAGTTAGAGCATGAGTGGGGGAGGGGCAGAGAGAGAGGGAGACACAGAATGCGAAGCAGGCTCTAGGCTCTGAGCTATCAGCACAGAGCCCGACACGGGGCTTGAACCCACAAACTGTGAGATCGTGACCTCAGCCAAAGTTGGACGCCCAACTGACTGAGCCACCCAGGTACCCCCTCAGTCTCTTCTTCATGCAACTCCTTCAACTTTCGGCTATCACCCCTTCTTCTATGAGGCTCCAAACCAACTCCAAGCTGGGTAGAGAGACAGTACTGCTGAGATCCCCTCCATCAGCTTGCTGTCGCCAGCCCCCAAACTCTAAATCTCATCATCTGCTTTCATAAAAAAGAAACTAAGGAAATAAAATAAATGAAAGAATTCTTGCATTGATAGGTCTGAAAACTCCAGCAAACACCTGCCTTTAGACATCAGTAGCCTATTTAATTTGGCAAACTGCCATTTCCTTTGTGCTAGTTTTGGTCTCCAAGAAGCAGACATTAGGATGGGATTAGACGAGTGGAAGGTTTATTGAGGGATTGCCTGGAAAGGCGTGATGGGGGGAGGAAACTGGAAGAGGCAGGACGAGCCTTCCGATTAAATCCATGCCTGACACCTGTGAAAGGAGAGTGGGAAGGAGAACAGTG